>NW_023601104.1:42839960-43439960 GCF_014898055.3 Talpa occidentalis | reverse complement strand
AATGAATTATTTGGCAGGATAATAAATGTAAATCCAACTCACATAATCAAGTGGCTCTGGAATGTGCAAATCTTTGATTATATTGAATAGTTAAATCATGCCAGACATTGTCCTAGGTCACATACGGAAATGGGAAAGCTCACTCCTGGTCCTCAGGGAGATTAGCCTTGTGAGTGAACATGCCCTCTCCTGTCTTTTTGCAAAAGCTGGCTAGTAAACTGCTGCCATATAGACAGACCTGCATGGAAAGGGTTTCAGAATGCAACCACCAAAACCTAAGATAGGGGATGAGACATTGTGATTTCAAATGCTGGTTGATATTCAAGAAACACTAACTGCCTGCCTGCTAGGAACTGGACATTTTCTAGGCATAAAGAAAAGAGCAGGTAGCAACCAACACGTGTGTGTAGCTTTGAACATGGTTTACACTCTCTCCTTCCCCTTCCAGTGGGAAGGAGTAAATAAAATAAGAGTGCCTCAAATAAAGCAAGCACCCAGGACTTTTCTGCACTGAAATTTTCCCATCGGTTGTCAAAAAAGAGGGACCAACAAGGAGAGCAAAAGCATACTGGTAAATCTCCCATTTTCAAAATAATAACATTTCCTTGACGCCACATCCCCTTCGAGCTAACATCTCATTTTTCTCCTAATGTTTATTGGCTGCTCTGCTCTTTATTCTTTTTCTCCCTATTGGTTCTACTTGTTTCCCAATTTTATTAATATTTAAAATTGCATAAGTATACGGTAAGCCACACGCTAGCATGATGTATATTCTATTGTGATAAATTACTTCACTTTAAATAAATGTGCTCACCACACACAAATGGTAATAAAGATTTTACCAGGAATTAAGTGTACAATAATGTGGTATTAACTATAGTCCTCAGGCTGTACCTTAGGTCCCCAGAACTTATCCTGTGACTGCATATCTGAAGCTGTGACCAGCATCTCTCCAGCCCCACTCCCTGACAAGCACCATTCTACTGTTTCTATGAAATCAGGTTTTTTTTAGACTCCATATAAAAGTTACATCATGCAGCATTTCTACTACATGTAAAAATGCTACATGAGTTCACATGTGGAAACAGACTACAAAAGTGGTTGCCAGTGGTGGGGAAATAGAGAAAGTTGGTAAAGGATACACATTTTCAGCTCTCAGCTGAGTAAAGTCTGAGATTCTAATGGAAAACAAGCTGACTAGAGGTGATAACACTATTATATAATTGAACCATTTTAACAAAAACTATTTGTCTCTATCTGACTTATTTCACTAGGCCCAGCTATGGTGCTGCAAGTAACAATTTCCTCTCATTGCTAAATAGCTGTCCATTGTGTGGATACAGATACATGAACAGGTCACAACTTTATCCATTCATTCACCCATCACAGTTCGTTGCTCCCTTCTCTGAACTACTGCAAGTAACACTGAAGTGAACAGGGGAGCACAGATCTCTCTTCAAGTTACTTATTTCCTTTAGATATACAGCCAGAAGTCAGGTTACCGTATGTTAGTTCTCTACTTGTTTTTTTTTTTTAAGATTTATTTATTTTTGCATACAAGTGCTGGGGTGGTGCAGGGATTCACCAGAGACAGAGAGGGGAATAGAAAAGGCGGATTGACTGAAATACACTGCTGAGGGGAGCAGCAGGTGAGACAGGAGAGATCTACTGTGCCATGTGGGTTAGCTGCCTGGCCAGGAATTGAACTTGTGCTGCAGTGGCTGCCAATGGCTGCATAGTGCTGAGACTTAACTCCTTGGCGACATCAAGGAGGCCCAGTTCACTACTTTTAATTTTTGATTTTTAAATTTCATTCTGTTTTACATGACTACATCAATTTACAGTCTCATCAACAGTGCACAAGAGTTTCCTTTTCTCCACATTTTTACCAACACTTGCCATTTTGATAAAGGCCCTTCTAACAGGTATGAGGTACCTTGTTGTGGTTTGTTTTTTAATTGAGATAACATTGTTTTACAATACTGTATATGCTTCAGAGGTATAGGATCTCATCCATTCAGATGGATGTTATCACACCCATCATTCTACCACAGTTTTCCATCATAGTTTACTGGGCCAGCTGTCCACACTTACTCTTACCTCTGCTGGCCTCAGTTCTAGTCAGACTTGTAGGGTTTGTTGCTGGTATGACTCTGACCCTTTGTTTTGTTCCTCTATATCCCATACATGTCAAACCATCAGTATTTGTCTTTCTCTTGCTGACGAGTTTTGCTTAGCATAATCTTGTCCAGTTCTATCCATGTTGTCACAAATGCAAAAATTTGTATTTTTCAGTTGCTAAGTAGTATTCCATTGTGTCTATACACATCTTCCTAATCCACTCATCTGTCCTGGGCTTATAGGTTGTTTCTAAAGTTTGGCTGCTGTAACTAGGGCTGCAATGAACATAGGAGTGTATATATACCTTATATTAGTGTATTTTTAATACTTTGTTGTGGATTCCTTAGCCCCCCCTTGTTCTTGGGATATTGTCTTGGTAGAGTTCCTGCTGGTCATGCTAAAATGCAGAGTTAGGCAGGGGGCTTCTCGCCAGGACAAAAGTCTTGGAATGAGGAACATTTTGGGGAACCAGTATCTGCTGAAAACTACAGGCAGATATTATGGGAAGATTAGCATAACCAGCTAATTAGTGTAACAATCTAGACCACCTTGACAGAAAGTTAAATGAAAACAGGAGCTGGAGATAGGATGTTTTGATCAGCAGGAACAATGGAGCGCCTCCACACACACACACACACACACACACACACACACACACACACACACTGGCCACAGCCCTATGTACTTCCCCCTAGCTTGTGCCAAGCTATTATGCATCCCCAATACACATCCCCACATGTACATTCCTCCACACCTTCCTTCACGTATTTGTCCACCTTCCCTCATCCCCAATAAATGTGAGACTGCCCCTGAAAAAGGTGCTGCATTTCCAGAGATGCAAGCCCCTTGAGGTCTCTCTCTCCTTACTTAGATTTTAAGTTGTCCTTCCTCCAATACAGCTGCCCCTCAAGGTGACATTTTGGGAAACCTCTATTGTGTTTTCCATGTGGGTTGGACCAGTTTGGAGCCAAGAGTACATGTACAGTGACAACAGGAAAGTCTCTTCAACAAATGGTGCTGGGAAAACTGGACAGCCATGTGCAAAATATGGAAACTAGACCACTATCTCACACCATATACAAAATCTATTCAAAATGAAATAATTTCAACGTAAGCCCTGAAACCATAAATATGTAGAAGAAAACATAGACCAGACACTCCACCACACTAGCTTTAGTGATGTCTTTGTTTCCAATGGCATGATAAACAAGTGACTACATCAAACTAAAATGCTTCTAAGCAGCAAAAGAAACTGTCATTAAAACAGACACCCCATTGAATGAGAGAAAATACTTGTACATCATATATCTAACAAGAGCTGATACCCAAGATCTACAAAGAACTCACACAATTCAAGGAAAAGAAAACAAATAACCCAACCAAAATAAGGGCAAAAGAGTTACATAGACACTTCTCCAAAGAAGACAGATGGCCAGTAGGCACATGAAAAATGCTCATCATCATTTAACAGGGAAATGCAAACCAGAAACACAATGAGATACCACCTCAGACCTGTGAAAATGTGCCTATCAAAAAGAACAAACAGGTTAGTTAAAATGTGGAGTCAATGTGGTTTTGATTTGCATTTGCCTAATGATTAGTGATGTTGAGCATCTTTTACATGGTTCCATCCACATGTTGGCCATTTGTGTGTCTCTTTTGGGAAAACTGTGTGTTCAGGAGAGCATGCTGAAGGATCATGGGTATTTTGGTAGTGGGATAATAACAGTGACCACACCTGAGGGGAGAAATCCCCTACTGTGAAAAACTAAACGAGGAATTTTTTTTTTTTAAAGTCTATTTGGGTAGTCTGCTCTTTTACTTGCATTACTTGGGTATTTTGGCTTTTTTCTTTTTGTTATTTAGAGATATTAGTATATTTACTAAATACATTTAGATGCTTGATGATGGCTACATATATTTTGCAATTTTTGTATCCTCTTGATGAATTGACCCTCAATATTATTCTACATTACCCACCTTTGGCTCTTGTTACAGTTTTTGACTTAAGGTATAATGTGTCGGATATAAGTATATTCATCCCTAATCTCTCTTGGTTTCCATCTGCATGAAGGAGACATGCATTACTTAATGTTCTGGTTAGTTTCAGACTGCATCAGCAACAGTGGCTGCAAGAGCCTACTTTAGGTATGCATTACTATCTAGGTTGTGTGATTACACTCTGACATTCTTACAACCATCTAGTCACCTAATAACAAATTTCTCAGAATATATCCTGTTGTTACGTTATACATGACTATCTTTCTTGATTTCTTTACTTTGGGCCTATGTGTCTGTAAAGCTAAAATGAGTCTCTTATAGGTAGCCTATAATTGAGTCTTCTTTGAAATCCATTCAGTGACTCTGTTTGCCGAATTTAATCTATTTACATTTAAAATAATTATTGATAGGTAAAGACTCATTAATGCTATATTACTGTTTTCCTGACTTTTATAATTCCCTTGTTTGTTTCTTCCTCTCTTCCTTTGTAAATTGATGACTTTATGTAGGCTTTGATTTCCTTCTCTTTATATTTTGTGAATATACTGTAGTTTTTTGCTTTATGGTTACCATAAAGCTTACATAAAACATAGATATGGCAGTCTAGTTTATGCTGATAACAACTGAGCTTTAATCTTATACAAAACTGTTTTACTCCCTCCCCTTCTGTTTTTATGTCACATTTTTATATTGTGTCCATTAACAAATCATTGTAGTCAGTTATTTTGAATATGTTTGTCCTTTATACTAGAGTTAAGAATTCACATTACAGGGCCTCCCCGGTGGCGCAGCGGTTGAGCGCTGGGTTGCGAAGCTGCCCGCAGCCTCTGCAGCGCCGGTTCGATCCCCGGCTGCTCCCTGGCCACCAGAGGAGGGTCCCACATGGCGCGCAGACCTCTCCTGCCGCCCGCTGCTCCCCTCAGCAGTGTACTTCGGTCCTTCTGCCTGCTCTGCTCCCCGCTCTGGCTCTGGTGAATTCTCTCGCCCTCCCGTGCTTCTGACTGTACCCAGTGCTTGTATGTATCAATCAATCAATCAATCAATCAATCAATAAACAAATCTTTAAAAAAAAAAAAAAAAGAATTCACATTACAGTATTAGGGGATTCTGAATTTAACTATATTTACATACAAATGCTTAACAAACACCACATCAGAACTCCCTACCACTATCTGCCTCTACCTAACTCCCAGATTATACTGAGAATAAACACTAATATAGATGGAAATTATAGGTTATATTATCAAAGGGAGTACCTATTTTAAACTAGGAGGAGTGGTGATAGCAAGTGATGGATAGCATGAACCAGGAGCCACTGACACAGAATGCTGACTTTTCTGAAATGAATTGCCAAGAAGTTGTGTAAGTAGCACAACTTAGCTTGAGTATTGCCTCAAAGCTGGGAGGTGAGGAAGGGTATGTGCTCAATGATTACCCTAAGATCAAGAAATGCTTAGATATGAGCAGAATGCTGGGTCTAATACCACCATGTTTGAGTAGCTTGAGCAGATCACTTATCTTTTCAGGCTGCTGATCATGCAAGGAATATACAAGGAGGTTGGAAACTAAACTAATTAATAAGTCAAAGATCAATAGTTATTTTAAGAGTCAGCTTGTAAAAACTGAAGGTTGACTTGATACTGTCTTTTGTCAAATGCTGACATCTTACAGAATAATGCTGTAAACCTTTGAGTTCTCGGTAGTTTTGCATTCACCATATGATACAATATGACTATAATATCTAGCAAGGGAATCCATACGTATTCTTCTTCCATGAATTTATACCATACACAGACTATGTATTTTTGTCATTAGAAGTTTAACAACATGTAATCCAAAGGTAAAAGGAAGAAAAACCATAAAATTAAGTTACTATTTGTAATCACATGTCTTTCTACTTTATTCAGATTTTTTTCATGTTCTATAATATATAGTTTTCTTGGAGTCCCTTATCACAGTGTTCGCTACTAGATATGGAAATTTTTACTTGGATTATTCTCCCCAATTCTATTTCTAGCTTGTTATTGCCAGAAAAGATAAAGCTAGTAATTTCTGCCTATTGACCTTATTTCCAGCTATCTTACCAAATCCCAATATTAAACCTACTAGTTTTTTTTTTTTTTACTAGATTATGAGATTTTTAAGGTGTCCAATATTATCAGTAGGGTAAAAGAAATTGTATTTTCATAGTGATTATTAAAATTTGCTTTCACTTTGTCTTATTGTGGTCAGTATAATACAAAGTCTTATTGGATAGCATAGAAGGTGGAATAATTGCAACCTGGAAAAGGTGCTAAAGATATAAACAGAAATGTATGGAGATTACACTATTAGAATTGAATATAAAAGGATTTAGCAATGTTAGAGAGATTAAATTGTATTATTGTAGACTAAAACTAACCTGAAAAAAGAGAGCTAAGTTAGTGGTCTAAACAGGGAAGTCATATTTCCTCCCAAAATATCCATGGGGATAAAGCTACTTTGTTCCTCTAGCACTTAAATTTTGATCATTTTGATCTTTGAAAATACTTTTCATTACAAGGAATGCTGTTCTTTGAAGCAGGAGAAAAATCAAGATAGTTCTGCAAAATATTGCTAGAAAACAAGGATGCTTTTAAAATGTCTGAGGTAGGGCTGAAAACACAAAGGAACATCTAAAAGAGTTTACAATCGCCAATTACAACATAGGCATCAAAAGAACAATAAAAATTCTGGCTGACCAGATCAGGTCATGTTTGGAAAAAGCCATCTATCTCTATAATACTCAAACAAAAAACTGTGAAAGTAATGTGAAATTGATGAATTTATAGTTTTAATGAGAGAGGAGTGTAAATTTGCTCAGAATTTCTGGTGATTCTATGAAATATGTAGAGGAAAGATGTATCTTATCTCTGCTAGTATAAGCAGAGTAAACTGGAAATAGACTAAATAATATTATTTGGCAAGAAAAAAATAGGTATGATCTATATGAAGAAAAAATTGCATTTCTTCTGAGAAATATAAGCAAATAGAAAAGCATGCCATATTCTGTATTAGAGGATTCAACATTATGAAAGAATCAATTCTCCCAATTTAGTCTAAATTTATCATGACCTCAATAACAATAAAGGTAAATTTATTCATGAAATACACTGGAAAACAGGAAAATAATTTCGAAAAAATATAATAGTTTTAAAAATTAAAACAAATTATGGAATCACTAGCGATCTTACCCCTGCTCTTTAAGATAAAACTTGATCAGAGTTCACTAAAATTTTAATGTACTTTGTTGGTTTGCATATATTTTATCTAAATCATGAGTGAAATTAGTCTATGATGTGGATATTTTGTTTAAATTGGACTAACTTGTCCATCGTTTGATAGAACTTATCTATGTAACTGGGTTCATTTGTTCCTTGTGGGAAAATTTTGATTCTGCAACCAAGTTGAACCTATTCCAATAACATTCCAGTATGTATTGGGATTATTCTGGCTTTATACACTGAGTATATTTTGGAAAATTATATTTTCCATTGAATTGTCAATTTCATCGAGTTCTGTACTCTACCATAACTGCTATGTGACAAACCATTCCAAACCCTAGTGGATTAAAACAACAGTAATTTATTGTGCTTACTAATCTGCAATTGGGGTAGGGTTTAGTTGGATGGTTTATTTCTGCTCCACACAGCATTATCTGGGGAGGTTAACGAAGATGAATGGTCTACTTCCAAGATGGCTTACTTACATGCTGGTTAGCTCTCTACTGGGACCTGAACTAGGCTATTGGATTGAGGTCACCATGATTCTCCATGTGGGTATCTCTTCAGAATTGCTTGGATTTAGTAATACAATATGGATTGGTTCCAGGCATGAGTGTTCCAAGGCAGGAAATGGAAGCTGCCAGTCTCTTAGATTAGGAATCCAGAAAAGGAGTATACCATCATTTCTCCATATTCAGTTACTCAAATTATCAGAAAAGCCTTCCAGAATTAAAAACAACAGATATAGATCTCTTGATGAGATAGGAGTGTCAAGGAATCTATCCAACAATTTACTCATGAAATTATTCAGTTTTATTACCACCTAAATTTCCTATTTATAATAACATTTCCACTTAATTTTTATCCTATGCTCTTCTCAGGGAATCAAATTTACTTGATTCTATTATAGTTTTTCTATTTTGTTAATCATCTTTTTGTTTCATTCCATTTATTTTTTTCCTTGTTAGTCTACTATTATTCTAGTTCCTGCTTTGAATGCATGCATTTAAAGTGATGTATTTCCCCTTCAGTAACTACCAAAAAAGAGATACCAAAAAGAGATACACCATAGCAAATGTGACTACCAGCCTTTGAAAGGCCTTCTTATAAAAGTGGACTTTGGCTGATATCTAGGAACTCGGATTTTGGGAGTTTTCCTGCCACTAATTGATAAGTGACTTACTGTGCCTAAAATATTTGTACAAACAGAATGGTTTACTTGAACACCTGCTTTCATTGTGGGAATTAGGGTACTTACCAAGCAAGGGGCATCTATGTTACCAATTCCAATAAAAAACCTAGCCATCGGGTCTCTAATAGAGTCCCTGATTGATAACATTTCATATGCGCTGTCAAAAGTCCTCACTGAGTGAATTAAGCACATCTTGTGTGATTCCCTTGAGAGAGAGCTCTCAGAAATGTGCTTCTTATTGTCCCCCAACTTTGGCCCATATGCCTATCCACTTCTCTGATTATGCTTGTTACCCTTTTACTATAATAAATTATAGCCATAAGTACACTGTATTGAGTCCTCCGTGTCCTATAAAATCAGTGAACAAGAAGGTGGTCTTGGCAACCCTCAACTTGGTAACATTTTAGCTTCAAACTACATATTGATAGTTTATTCCTAATCACTCATGACTTTATAATCTCAAGTATCTTTTTCTTGGATGCATTTAATTTGAGAGATATTTAAATATTGAGTATACTCTTTTCAAATATTTTATAAAATTCTAACCTAGTTGGGGCCTCTCCTGGTGGCGCAGCGGTTGAGTGCTGGGCTGCGAGGCTGCCCGCAGCCTCTGCAGCGCCGATTCATTCCCCAGCCACCAGCGAGGGTCCCACAAAAAAAAATTCTAACCTAGTTCCTAGTTGTAATGTAGTCATAGAACTGATACACCAATATTCTGTTATTTTTGAGACTTGCTGCCAGGCTTAATATATTCACTTTGCATAAATGATGCAGGTATGCTTAAAAAATATATATATCCCATCAAATCACTATTTGCAGTTACATGTGTATATACATATGCAAATTATAAAACACGGTTTTGAGGAAAGACAAATTACTGAAAGAGTCCTCAATTAGAAAAAAAAAAATTGTTCTTGTGTTTTCTTGGAGTTTCAAGCAGGAATAAATATTGTGCCTACCTGAGGTAGTTTTGTTTTACCCGTACCCAGATATGTCATTTTGCAGAAGGGGAGTCCAGATAGTTGAAACAGCTGAAACCACAGATGACTGGCCCAGATTAGCTCCCTCGGAGAAAAAGGGACTGGAATAACCTAAAGGTGACCTTTGTTTCATTATAATACTAAAAATTACTCCCAGAGGTGGAGATGTGTGACCTGTGTACCAGCAGATAATGGAAAAGACCACGCACAACCTACTTTCCCACCTAGAAGATGAGGAACACAGAATACCCCAATTCAAAACCTTATGCCCTCACCTACCCCAAGCCCACAGAGAAAGTTGCTTTGGAACATGGGCCCCTTTCTCCATAGTCAGGCCAGACAACAAAGATCTTTCTTTGCTTTATGAACCTGGTTGATGAACCATTGAGTTCAAGCACCAGGCAAATGGTGGATCTTCCCATTGAGGAGGTTGGTAACAGTATCTGGGAAATAAGGTGCTTCTAAAACAATTAGACGTTCTCACAGATCAAAGGTCAAAGAAAATGCAAGTTTCTAAGTAATCAGGAATGACAGATACAACTTCCTGCAGCGGGTGATACACAGAAGACCCAAGAGACCTGTGGTGATAATGTAATTTATAATAAATATATATTGGTCTTCATCACAGTTCCTGGCACAAACCTCCTAAAAACCCTTGGAATTTCCTTAGAGGTGGTCTTCATTGGTTATAACAAGTCCTTTTCAAAAGTTTATGCTTATGAAGTGACTTTAGGAAAGTCCCTAAAAGGGAGACTGATTGCCAGGGAACCAACTATCTTGATTAGAGTGTCGGGAGTTTCAGACCTACCCCACCTCTGGGGAAGGGAGAGGGGCTTGGAGATTGAGTCCATCAATCATGCCAAAGTGATGTGTCTCCATCAAACCCAAAGTACTAGTGGGATTTTCCTGGCTGTTAAATACATGGAGGTGTTTGGAGAGGGAATGTGTGGGAGGGTGTGAATGCTCTGTGACTCTTTGCTGATACCCTGCCTTCTGCACCTCTTCTGTCTGGTTCTGACTTGAATCCTTTTATAATAACCCAGTAATTTATTAAGTGAACTTTGTGCCTGATTCTGCAAGCCACTCTAACAAATGACCAAGCCTAAGGAGGGGAATTAGGAACTCTGACTGTACAGGAGAGAACTGTACTTGTGATGGGTGTGTGGGGCAGTCTTTTGGGACAAAGCCCTTAACCTGTGGGATCTGATGCTGTCTCCAGATAGTATCAGAATTGACTTAAATTGTAGGAATCCCACTTAGTGTCCTGAGAGAATCTGAGATTTGCTAAATCTCACCCCACCACTCCCACCCCCACACATTTATAGTAGGAGTATTCTGAGTAGACAGAAAACTGGAGCTTTTCCAGACAGTGTTTTTCCTGTTACACTTTTGCTATCAGCCAAAGCCAACTCACCATCGTCTCCAGAGCAGTCAAGGCGTTTGCTTCTACTCTTCTCAAAATGTCACAGGATGCTTCTCACAGCAGAATCCAAAGTAGAAATTATAGGGCAAGGGATGTTTGAAAATACACTTGCCACGCTTCCAGTCTCTGAAAACAAGGAAAAGGGCATTTGAAAAAAGAGGTAGTGAAATGTGGCTACAAAACATGCTTTTAAACACAAACACAGAAAGGAACAAAACCCCGTAGTGCAGCCTGGCAGGCCAGCTGAAAGCAAGGCCCCTCCATGGGCTGCCCCAGAGGCATGGGTGCTTCTGAGGCTCAGAGAGCTGCACTGGAGCTTTGTCATCAAGGTTGCATAGGACACACCAGCAGGTGTCAGTGCTCTTGGGTCAAACTTATTTTGTAGTTTAAATAACCTACACTTTTATTAATTTGTGCTGTTCTTCTCAGTTAATGAGAGAACAATACTCACTGTGCTGGTAGATTTGTATATTATAATTCTGTCAAATTAAGATATTTTAAAGTCACCAGGTGCCTGCAGTTTTTTAGAGTCCATCTTCCTGGTGAATGTTTCATCAATATGCAATGATCCTATTTATCTGCAATAATGCTTTTTATCCTTCTAGAGTCTATTTCATCCAGGACTAATACAGGCACACAGTTCCCTTTGAGCAATGCTTGTTTGGCATAACTTTATTCCATTTTGTGACTTTCCATCTTTCTGGGTTTTTATGTTTTAAACTGATGCTTTATAATACCATGTAGCTAGATTTTGTAGGATTTTTGTTCAGTCTGAAATTGTCTTTTACCTAGAAAGATTGTGCATTTTCCAAGATAATCTATTTGCTTGGATTAATTCCTACCACCTTGTCATTTTTTTTCTTGCATTCTTTTGAATAGATTGAATTTCTTTGTTGTCTTATCTTAAAATATTTCTCTACTAGTTTGGAAATTAAATATCCTATTACATAAGGCATTAACTTGATTTTTTAACATACAAACTTAATTTCTAGAGTTAAGGTTTCTAACACTCTCCCAAATATTGCAATTAGATTCTACCATAATGTGTAACTTCATAAATTACATGCCATTCTTTTCATTTTATTTTGTAATTCATAAGAATTCAGTATTATTGCTACTGTTATTTATAGTTCTCATAAGTTTGTCATTTCTAACATATTCTTACCTGCTCAGATTCTAGACTAATCAAAAGATGAGTAAAAAAGGATTCAAGCATATGGGGAAAAGTATGAGTGATTTTCGATAAGGTGACTAAATCTGGGGTACTGACACAGAATGAGACAGTCACACAGTGCACACTGTGGGCTCTGTATGTGAGAGTATCCCCTATAAACATGGATGGAGAGAGTGGAACTTGTGCCTTTTGCGAAAAATTAGGGATCTGATCACAAACAATACAAAATCAATGACACATTCTACAGCATACTTCTGCTAAATGTTAAGTGACTCATAATCCAAGTTTTGTTATCAGTATAAAAATATTCTGTGTTTTTCAAGGATTTGATGCATTTAAATAAGTTGGAAGTTTGTCTATTTTCAAAATATTTGGGAAAAGTTGACCTGCAAACTTAGTTTGTAAGTTTTAATGTTTAGTTGTACAAGTACTACTTATGATATTAGATAAACTTAAAAGTATTAATGCTACTTTTATTATACTACTTTTATTATATTAAGTGACCTAATAATAGTAGGGAGTGATTTTCAAGTACAAACCCCCTGGAATATTTAAAGATCTTGGCAATAATTCTATTTATCAGGCCAAATACTATTCAGCCCATGAATGAGAACAGGCTTCACTGCTCTGGGTGTCTCCAGCATTCTGATGGCATTACAAGTTTCACTTTAGAAGAACTTTGTGTCTGTTCATTTGTTCAGTAAATCATTACATTTATAAAAAATTTCCTTTTTAAGGTAATTTCAGAGAGTTGATTTTAAGTTTTTCTGCAGAATCCTACCACAAGTCATTTATTTAAATTACAATCTGATTTTTCTAACGTGTTGGTATGGTGAATTGTCTTTGTCGATTTCTTAATATTGAGCTATCTTTACAATTCTCAAATTATTCCTATATGTTATGCTATATTTTATATTGCTGCAGACTCATGAATTTTACTTGATCATGTGACATAGAGAATTGTCCCTTTTATTTTCATAGGCAAAATTTGCCTTTTTTAAATATTATCTTTATTCTATTTTGTCTTAAGAGTACTCAGTTTGTGAAATTTATTTGGGGAATTTCAGATTTAGTTAACATCAGAACTAGCTAATCTTTAAAGGATTAATAGACAGGACCTAGCTATAAAATCTTTTGTTACTGTTTAACTTGATTTTTAAATTTTAGATCTGTAACTATATTTTCCACCTCTTTCATGGTAGTTTCTCATTTTCTACTTCTTGGATTAAACTAAGTACATTTCTTCTAGGTTTTCAAATTCTATGCTATTGAGTATTATAGTCCCTTAAATTTTCTGTCATCTTTCACAGCTACAATTATTTCTTACACTTTCCAATTTTATATATATTTTAAAGCATGCTTCATCCTTTTTTGCTAATTAAATTCACAAAACTTTTTTAAGTGTTTATTTTTGGTCTTTCATCTTTAGTTGTGAAGGCATGTAATGCTATACATTTTCCTCTGATTAAGCTTTTGCTACCTCGTAAGTTTTGCCATATATAATTTCCATTTCATTGCTGTGTAGATGGTTCAGAAAATTTAGTAATATTGTCATTTTCCTCTAATTTTTTTTTAATTTTTTTATTTTTTTTTAAATTTTCTAGAGGCATGTCTTATTTATTTTATTTATTTGTTTGTTTTGTTTTGGTTTATACATGCACTGGGTACAGTCAGAAGCGTGGGAGGGTGAGAGAATTCACCAGAGCCAGAGCGGGGAGCAGAGCAGGCAGAAGGACCGAAGCACACTGCTGAGGGGAGCAGCGGGCGGCAGGAGAGGTCCGCGCACCATGTGGGACCCTCTTCCTCTAATTTTTAATTCTACTAAATGATGATAAAAATATGTAGCCTGCCATTTCTCTATTTTTGTATTGTGGTTTCTTCTTATGTACATATTTTTACATATATAATATGGGCATAAAACAATTACATTTTTTAAAGCATATTAAGATGCATAGGTAGCTGTGAAATAGTATTATAAATTTACTTTTTTCTAACTTAAAATTTTATTTGAAAGACTTCAATTAAAATATCCAATTAAAATATATATTCATCAGTTTTTATATTTTTAATACTTTTCACTTTATATATTTAGATGCACTGTTGCTTGACCTTGAAAATTTTATGACTGTCTTATTGTCTTTATAAATTGCACCTCCAAGGATTGTAAAATCTTTTTTATCCTAGTTAGTCCTTTTATTCTTAGAATTTACCCTGTTACATACTTACACTGTACCTCTGTTTTCTTTTTGTTTGCATTTCTTAGTATCTCTTAGCCCATTCCATCATTTTTTCAACCTGTCTTTATAGTTCTGGTGAGTGGTATGTAGCAGAATTTTGACTTGCAACATAGTATTATAGTGTCCATATTTTTTTCATGAAATTTTCAATTTCATTTATATTTATATTTTCTTTTTTTCCAGTTTTACTGAGAAACAATTGATATCCAACACTATTTCAGTTTAAGGTGTACCACATAATCACTTGATATATACATATATTGTTAAAAGATTACAATACTAAGTTTAGTTAACATCTACTACACAGTTAATTTTTTTTTCTTGTGATGAGAACTTTTCTATGTATTGTCTTAGCAACTTTCAAATACACAGTAAGGTATTGCTAACTTTAGTGATCAGGCTGTATATTAAATCCCCAGTGCTTATTTATCTTATAATTGGATGTTTGTACTGTTTTACCACCTTCATTCATTTCCCCTTCCCCAACCTCTGACCTTGAGCAACCACCAGTCTGTTCGCTGAGCTATCATTTAGAAATGAAAATCTGTTCCGTCGAATTTTGTATAGCCACTAGTAAGCTTTATTTTATTCTTTCTATAACTGATTCCTCTTTATAATTTACAAGTGCTATAGCCTTTCACTAGTGTCTACCTAATTCCCAAATTCTCAATACTTTCTAGTAATAATTCCAAATATTCAGCTATTTCTTATCAAGACGCTACATCCCCAGCCACCCACCCTGAGTTTTTCATGCTTATGCCAACAGAATGAGACCGTTAGAACACTTTTACGTTACCACCCACTTGATCCCATATTCTAAGTCATGCTAAGATAGTTTCATACTTTTAGTTCAAATCTATTCCCTTGTAGTATGTGTGGTTTACATATATTCTATCATCTATTACTATCCATTTACAGAGTCAATGGAGAGAGAAGTCCTATATGTCTTTGATTTTTCTACTTCCTATTTTCCAATCTTCAGGACTCTAATTCTAATGATTATTTACTTAGAATATTTTTACTAATTTCTTCAGTATATAGGTAATATATCCTATATTCACTAATACACAAATACAAATCTTGGCTGGGTATAGGATTCTCAAATTATAATTCATTTTTTGTTATATAATAATTTCACCTTTTACTGACCTTCAGTGCTGAAGATGAACAAAGCACAAACCAATTAAATGTTATTTCTACTTTTTTCTTTTAAGTAACACATATGTCCCGTGTTGAGGCTGCTAATATTTTATTCTTGAAGCAATATATTTTACCCAAGGTATGTCTATGTAAATCTATTTTCTTATCCTTCTTGCCTGAAACTTAGTGAACTATTTTAATCTACATATTTAACTCTTCATTTAGCTCAGCAAAATTTTATTCCAGAGTTGTTTAGTCATTGTTTTCCCTCCATTGCTTCCCCCACTAGTTTTCCTTCTGGATCTCCTTTTAGTGGTATATAATTTGTATCTCTTTTCTAAGTATCATATTTTTCCCACAAGGTTTATATTTCTTTGATTTCTTCTATATTTTCTTTCTTGATTTTTCAGACCACTAATTCAAGTTCCAACAATGACTTTAAAATCATAACTCTGATATTATTTTAATAATTTTTTAAAATTTCCAGAATGAATAAGTATCTTATAAGGGAGATGGTATAGGGGCAAGAAACATCATTGGGATTTAAAATGTTATGGATTGTTTACAGTTAACTCTAAGGATTCAATATCAGAATCCCATTCTTTGAGGAACTGGAATAGTAGGCAAATTACTTAAAGATCTTATGCAAGGAGTGTGCATACATACATGCCCAGTAATCAAAACTGTAGTGAAACAATAACATTTTGAAAAATAGGAATCAATACAGGGATCTAATTCAAAATCAGGCAATCAGGAAACTTGCTCCATCTAAAGGACAGGATAGTACCTCACAGTGACTGCCCTGTTTGGAGAATGAGAGCACCTGAAGATCCAGGTGTGGCAGGAGTATGAAATTAAACTGACCCCTTCTGCTTAAGGAATAAACTACTTTCTAAAACCCAAAAACTAATGGTTTTAGGACTTGGAGGGCAGATGAGCAAGGGTAGCTCCTTTTTTATAAGTGTCAGGTGCATTGGTTGCTTGCAAATGAGGGGGTGGCATATCACCCATCATAATAGGTATAGCCAGTGTCCTACAATTGCAGAATCTTTTCTGCATAATCTATTTACAGGAGTGCAATGACTGAGTAGTCAGAATGTACAATCTCAGTGGGTGTCTAGAATGAGCTGATGGGTCAAGCTTGGGTGGGAATAAAACAAATGATCACAAGGAAAGTATGGTTTGCAGAACTGTTAATGAAGTTGATGTTATTCAAAGTGGTGAAAGGAGACTACCCACCCCACAGCACCTCTCCAAAAGAAGAGATGGTCATGTGCAAAAAGTTTTTTGGAGAACATTTGGTAAATGTCATCGATGTTAGCAATGTTAGCAGGTCAAGGAGAATCAGTAGAGAAGAAAACCCAAGAAACAATTAGGAAAATAATCAATATCCTAGAGAAATTCTAAAGTCATGAATACCAAGCTGGCGGGCATGTTTTTGCTGAGAGAATCAGTGAGAAACAAATAAACAGGTCAATGTACTAAGAGTCAAGATGGATTTTTTCTCAACCATCTGATGACAAGTATATGCTGCTTCACGAGTTGTGACCTGTGGCCATCTCGAGGGGCTTTGATCAGTTTTGAATGTTATTTCATCATATGCATGACCTGCACAGGGGGAGATCCTGTATAAATGATTGGGATTACTGCAACATGCACCTCACAGCTGCATCAAGTTTGTAAATAATTGAACAAGATTTTCTTGCCATGGTCTACCTCCCAGATGAATTTGATACAGGACACACTAAAATAAAAAAGTTAGATCAATGTAGTTCCATCTGAGCTTGTTATCATGTGCAGGCCATCTTGTAATGACAAATACTCAAGAGTGACATCTGAAACAATAGTTCCTCAGGTTGATGAGCTCAGTAATGAATTACTCTGTTATTTCCTTCCAGGACTGATTAAAATAGCACTTGAGTTCCTGAATATACTGAAGTGCTTATAAATGAAGCAAACAGATGTCTGGTGAAAAACAAGGCAGGGCATGCTCACACAGAGGTCACTGGGCTTATGGTGAAACCAGGTTCCCTCAGCAAACTCAGGAGTGAAAGCATTTCTTTCATGGAGAAAAATTCTGATTTTGTGAGGAACACTTCCATCTAATGTAACTGAATCAGTCTTAAGAATTGGCTTATTTATATTATTTGCATTCTCCTGAATAGTCTGTCAGGCTGTATGTCTTACCTAATCAGTCATTCACTCAAGAATTCATTAGTAAGCACCTACCATGTGAATGTTTTAGTCTCAATGGGTAAAATAAAGCTGATTAGCTCTCCCTTTGACCAGGAGTAGCAGACAATTAGGAAAATGGTTAATAGTCATTACTCACTTATAGCACCAGTATAAAGTAAAGGTTAATTTTGGTTTTGCTTTTAATCTGCAGAGATTAGAATAGGCTACTTTGAGGATGGGGTATTTGATCCAGACTTTAGGGGGAAAGTGTTATGATCTACTTCTGTAATTGTAAAGAGAGAACTCAGGGATCAAAGAATTCAGAATTATAAACTTTAAGAAAACTTTAATTCAGGCATTGTATAAAATACCTTGACCTAAAATAATCTCTTGTGTGAACTTTTGTCATATTGGATTAATATTTCTTATAGATCAGCTTATTTAAAAAAAATACCTGTCTTTGTAGACCCTGGAGGACAGGAATTATTAATATCTTTATATTCCTATAGAAAGTGCTTAGTATATGGTTGGACAGCAAAAATGTTTAGATGGGTCAAAATATATAGAAGAGAATGGTCTTAGAAATAGTGTGAAATACATACCCCCTCTTCTTACTTTTTGGTTTTTTTTTTAACATTGTAATAAGATTTGATTTCTCCATTTCTTCATTCTCCTTAGTTTCTGTTATCTATTTTATTATAGTCCTTAAAAAATGCACATCTCATTACTTTCTGCAATTTTCATGTGACATGACATCATTTCCTTCATGCCCCTCATTAGATTATTTAACGTGCTCATCTCATTACACCTTTCCCATCTTGCATCTCATTACATCCCTTAAACATGCACATCTCATTACACAGTCCTTACATATCTCATTACATGATTCCATTTTTGTATCTCATTGTCATTTTATTTCTGCATCTTATTACATTAAAGCCTAGTTCCCATTATATCTTACATATTTTGAAAATTTATATATACTCTCCCTTCTTTTATGCATCTAATTATACTGTCTCTCCGTTGTGTGACCAGCTCATTACACTTTTTCTTTCACCCATTTCATTTCAGCCCTGAAGGATGTCCATCTCACACGACACTTCCTGAGACAGCTCATTAAACCATCTCACGTATTCATCTCATTACAGCATTTTAACATATACGTCTTATTGCATAGAACTCTTCATGAATCTCATTAAAATCTTAGAAGGGACATATCTCACTATCCTTTTATGTCCTATGCATTTGTCACTGTATCACAACTATACTTCTCACTAAAATATTTTAGCACACCTTTATTATAAACTTCCTATTGCTAATATTTCAATACTTTGTGACAATTTTTTACTTCTGTGTATAAAGAGAATGACCACGTCTCTTTTGAAAAAATGTTTTCTTAAATAGTTATGATTATACTGCTGTTCTACAAATCAGTGACCTGGGGCTAGAGATATATTGTACATATATACAGGCCTCCATATATACATATACATGTTAATAAGTTTATAAATTTACATGGGTTATTAAAACTTAAGTGAAAACTTACATTTTTATTTCAGGACTTCTAGAAGCTTTTTCCATTCTACTGAGGACTCTAATATTTATAAAGATGGTCTGTCCTGTAGTACTTATCAAATGGATCAGCCACATGCTAGTCATATACCATATATTAATTGTTCCTACAAATTATATTTCACAGAGCACAATTGAAGAAATGCTACATTTTAATATTTTACATACATACACATTCAGTTGTAGGTTTACTTGCAGCCCTGCATTGCTTTCTATAGCTAATGATATTTGCATAAATGATTAATACCTCATCATGATGTTCCTAAATTTTGTTACTCAGCTGAAGAACATAGTAAAATAGTGAGATTTGTATTTTTTATCAGCTCTCCAGGTGATTCTCATAATGACTAAAGTTGGGGAGCCACTGCCTTATTGAGTGTTTGCTGAATCATATTCTGTGTGAGGACATAAAAGACATGAGAAAATGTAGACCCTGGTCATGAAGTTTTTCTAACAATTCACTACTTATGGCTACCTTCTTTCTCCTTAGCCTCTGATCAAAGCTGTACAGGAACTTTGTGTCAGCCTGCTTCTTTAATGACTAGCAATATATTCAAGTTACTGAGCACACAAGCTTTGGCATCATGTCGACAAGGATTTGTATCTCCTTTCCACAATATCTACTGATCTTGGGAAAGGGCAGCCTACCTCTCTTAGCATTAACTTCCTTGACTGTAAAATGGGATAATAAAATTTTCTGATGAATTATCTTACTACATAAAAATTCTAATCACAACTACTTGTGCAGAGTAGTGCCTCAGAAATAACTTTCTTCTTTTGATCCTCATATTTCACATTAAATCAACTGCCTTTTGAAATAACTAATGTGTATCTTCATTAATAGAAGAAAAGGATTAAATGAAGACACATAACTTCCATAGATGATTATCAAGGAGATTATACCTATATGCCACAAATTTACCAGTAGACCTTAGCATATACAGTAAATTACCATCTTATGATGGATGCATAAAATGGTGTGAGAGTGATCTAGAGTATTGAAAACCTTAGTGCGTGTCTCCAAAGTTGAGCAATCTTTAGACAAGTGGATTCACCTCTAATAGTCTTATTTCTAATATGACCTGTGCAAAGGATGCTACTAATCCTTTTGACTTTCTCAGAAAACAATTGTAGTCATCCCATAAGAGCATGCTTGGGAAAATATAGTATACAAAATATCCAGTACAACCCTAAAAGGGGAATTTGTCATTATTTCCCAGCATTTATCAGTAAAGTCAGGTCCCATGAGAATCTCAGTTAATTACAAATGTATTTGTGGTGTGGCCTCTATATAGCAAATTTGTGCTTTTAGCTATTCAAATTGAATCTCAGGGGCTCAGGCACAGATCTGAAGAATATGCTACATAGTATTGATAGTTTAAAGAATTTCAAAAATGAAAAAAAAACAAAACAGGGTAAATATGGCATTCATTTTTTGAAAACAAAAAAGCTACATCACTCATTGGGGAAATGCTAGTGACAACAATGCGAATGCATTTATTTGTTAAAGATCAACTTAGCTTTTGGAAATTCTGACCAATGAAATGGAACAAAAATATAAGTGTAAATATTACAAGGTAGGTTTTAAAAGTTATTATTTGGAAATACAATTTTCCATGTTGAAAACCTCAGAGAAAACTTTGTATCTCATGGACACTATTATTCAACATAATACTAGAAGTCCTAGTCAGAGCAGTTGGGCAAGAAAAAGAAACCAAAGGCATCAAAATTGTGAAGACAGAAATCAAACCTGTCATTATTTGTGGATGACTTGATTTTTATGTAGAAAAACCCTAAAGATACCACCCCAAAACTATTAGAACAATAAACACATTCAGTAAAGTTATAGGATAATATATATTTAGATATATGTTAAGCCATTGTGTTTCTATAAACCAACAATGAACTATCAGATAGGGAAACTATCCCATTTACAATCACATCAACTAGAATAAAATACCTAGGAATAAGTTAACATAGACAGTGAAAGTCCTTTCAGTGAAAACTAAGACACTGATGAAAGATGTGCATATTACCCAAGGCAATCTATAGATTTAGTATAATCCGTATCTAAATTTCATTTTTCATAGAAATGGAGTAATTCTAAAATTTGTAAAGAACCACAAAAGATCTTGCCAAAGCAATCTTGAGAAAGAAGAACAAAACTGGAGGTGTCATGCTCCCTGATTTTAAACTTTATCACAGAGCTACAGTAATCAAAACTGTGGGTTTGGCCTAAAACAGACATAGAAGAACGGAACAGAATAGTGTGTCCAGAAGACGCCCACACATGTATTGTCAATTTACCACAAAGGCGGTCAAAAATATAATGGAGAAAATACAGTCACTCCAATAAATGATGCTGGGAAAAGTGGACAGCCATATATAAAAGAAGGAAGCTGGACTGCTACCTTATCCTACCCATAACAATTAACTCAAAATGGCTTAAAGATCTGAAAGAGTTTATTTCTAGGAATTTTATGGTTTCAGGTCTTAAACCCATTTTGAGCTAACAAGTCAAAGAACTATACCACATGGGGACTATAATCAAGTATAAGGCCTGCAGCAGTGGCCCTTCTGCCCTGTGCAGTAGCTGCTTGCCACCCACCTTCTCCCACTACAGGACAGCAGCCTCCTGCCTGCTCGTGACCTGTGACTCTGCTGGTGCTTCTCTTCACTGGCCTTCCTCAGCAGAGGCAGCTCTTCTCCCAAGACTGCCTCCTGTGACCATGCAGGCCTCCCTTTTAGCAAACCTGTCCCTTTCAGGAGCAGCTCTTTCTGTCTGCTTGTGTCTGTGCAAGTGTCCTTTATTCTTCTCTCTTTATAATAAACCTACCCTATTGGCTATTAAAATAGCAATAATATGGCTTGCAAATTTGGAAACTGCTAGGAAAAGTTGGTAAATAGACATTGTGATAATCATTTCAAAATGTATATAAATGTAAATCATAGCACACCGATAATTAAAATAATGTTGAATGTCAAGTATACTTCAAGTAAAAAAAAAAAAACACTTGATTAAACTGCTACGATAGATAAGTAAATATTCTTACTGGCTCTGAGCACTATCCAATTCAAATCAATAATAGAAAAAGTCATTTGCTGTGATCGTATTGGAAATAATTTTAACATGAAATGTAAAGTTCCTTTGTATCTACTGGTTATAAAACCACTTGGAGTTTGGTTTCTAGCTTGTGTGTTTACTCCTTTTAGATCATATAAATTTACTCCTTTTCTCATAGGGCTGTGAAAACAAAAGGAGGGCCTAACCTGAGGGCCCTGGCACATAAACAAGAGGAGGTGCATTGTTCTTTCAAGGGCCTGGTGTCATCTGAATCTATAACCCCGCTTCTGGTGACTCCCTTTGAGTTTGTTAGCCAATGAGGCCATGCATAACTGTCCTCTGTTCTCTTGAGGCTGAACACTGGAGTGTGCCATTTGAAGTCTGCTGAGGGTATAGGACTCCTCAGCCAGTGAAATGTGAACAGAAGTAAGAACTTGTCATCCCTGCATAGAAGAAAGAAGACCTGGTACACTATGTACCAGGACAGCACAGAAATAATGGAAGTGCAAGTTGAGGAGGAGCTGCCATCAGTCCGAGTCCCTGGGTGTAAGTATAACATCCCAAGCCCCAAGCCAACCCACAGTGAAAAAGAAATCAGTTTTAATTGTATGCCATTAAAAGTCTGGAATTTGTTGTTACCACGGGCTTATTAGCATAGTCTTGCTAGAGAAAGTCCATTTTAGGGGTTTTACAGAACTGGAACAGCAACCACTTACTTTATTAGCCTGTCTAAACAAGCAGTGCATTTGCTAATTAATTGCTACCAAGCAAGAAAAAGTTGGTAAGGTAAGCTATTAGTTTGATTTTAAGAAGCAGGGAAAAAATTCAAACTCTGGTCATTGCATTGCCTCATCATCATCAAAACAAACAATGTGTGAAATATTAAGAATAAGATTATTCAGTGATCTGAGGGTTATAGTAATATGAAGTGATTTTGTTTCCTTAATCTTTTGCTGAAATATTGTCTTTATGTGTTTGGGTTGAGAACCCAAAGGTGTTTTCATGCTGCCCTTCCTGGAACAACTGGGTTAGATGCTTGTGTGATACAAAGGCAAATGGGAAAGATGTTGACACAGAAAAAAAAGGGGAAAGGAGACAGAAATATATGTACATGCTGTAACTACCAATTTTTTTTTTTCTGGAAAAACAAATGACTTAAAGAGAAGATGGAGAAATAATGTCAAAATAAGAGACAGAGGGGGTGGTGTTACACAAGCATCAAAAAAGCATTGAAAAGGAAAAAAGCCAAATAACAGAAATTAAAAAGACTGTTGAATGCCAACATGATTTTCTAAATACCGCAAAGATTTTTTTCTAATTAAATGAATACAACGGACATAATGCTATTCATAAATAACCAGATCATCTTCTGCAGCACAAATTGTAGTTTCAGCTGACTGGTGAATATTTATTTATTATAAACTAAAGTGTATGCTTCTTGAGATTGAATCATTTAGAAACTTCCATTCTATTAAAAGTAAGCTTTATTTCCTTGACAAAGGCCACTAGCTGAAACATCAATTGCCTGTCCTAATGGATGACACCTGTAAGTAAAATAAACATATTTTTAATGGAATAGATGGTCAAAGTGACCTTATCTCAAGAGAGCATGCACTTTGGTGAATATTTATCACTGAATTAAAGAGATCCTAATATAAAAGGACAGTAGTAGTTCCTATTCATTACCTGTCCTTGCTATATAAATGCTGAAATTCGTAAATGTCCAAATTACCTTCAGAATTTACCACTCGTTGAGTAAAACATAACACATAATAAACACTATCAATAATTTGAAATGAATATGCCTTTTCATATTATAAATATTAATACGATGCTGTTTCTAGATGTAACCACACATTCTTCCAACCAAAAATTCTAATTCCATTTATCTTGTTACTCTCTAACATTTAGTTGGTTTGCAATATATTTTCAAACAGTAACAACCAAAAGCCAAGGCTATCGCTGATGTAAAACAAATGTCAAGCTATATTTTTAAATTAAAAATAGGTGAGACAGGGCCTCCCTGATGGCACAAGGGGTTAAGCAACGCACTATGAAGCAGTCCACAGCCTCCGCAGCACAAGTTCAATCCCTGGTTGGCCAGGGAATAACCCATATGGCGAAGCAGATCTCTCCTGTTTTGCCTGCTGCTCTCCTCAGCGGTGTGTTTCAGTCTTCCTGCCTGTTCTGTTCCCCACTCTGTCTCTGGTGAATCCTCTCACCACCCACCCCACCCCCAACACCTCTGGCCTATATCCCAGCTCTTGTATGCATAAATAAATAAATCTTTAAAAAATGGGTGATAACAGTACATCTTTAATTCTAACTCAGGAGGAAAAACACACACTTATATTGGATCTGGGTTGAAGGCATCAACTGATGACATATGAGGAAATGGCATAAGATATAGTCCTTCATTTAAATTAGTAGAAAATATATTGAATATCCTGAGGGGGAAAAATGCCAGAAATATGAGTTTTTTGATGTACTGAAGTAAATTTACAAAGTCTAGTATTTTCAAATTATGAAAGATCCTTTGAAATCATGTAACTAACCTCTTAAACTTACAAATAAATAAGTCCCAGGAAGTTCAAAAAGCCTTGGCAAGAATCATAGTCCTGGTATCAGTAGAACTAAAACTAAGGCCTTGATTCTTTAGGGAGAAAAAAAATTGAGATGCGCTCTTCAAAGCTTTGTGTCTCTACCTGAATCACAATCATTATCATCAATATTCCTACTTCTTATTCTGTGTTACAGACTTCCTTTTTGACCTGTGTATAAATAACCTATTGCTATGTTAAAAAATCCACATAAAATGATGTCTTATCAACAAGTACTATGTTGCAGAAATTTGGGAGCAGCTCAGTGAGGGGGTTCTGGCTGACGGTGTTTAATGAGATTCTGTCAGCTATTGACTTGAGCTGCAGTCAAGTGAAGGTTGGAACTGGAAGCACTATCTCCCAGATCTACTTGCTCATTGTTGGTTTCTCTTCACACAGGCCTTGACTGGCTTTACCCAAAGTGAGAAATCCAAGAGACCAAATCTGAAGCTTCCTTCCTCATGCCTAGCCTCAGAAGATACACTATTTCTTCCACCAAATTGTTAGTCACATAGTACCAATTCTAATAAGATGTGAGAAGCGACCACTCAAAAGACAGATTATTGGGTGCAAAGTTAGAGGCTCACTACCACAGTCTTCCCAAAGTGTCAAATGATTCATGACACCTCCACATGCAAAATATACTCATCAAGCCGAAGGCCCCCAAATGTCTTAGCCAGGCAAGTGGTGACAGGTCCTCGGTTGGGGCAGCCCTATTCCCTGGGACAGATCAGCACAACTGTGCCCTCCGTACTTTATTCTACACTCTGAGCCATTCTTTGTCCCGGTTAAATGGCCAGTTTTGCAGATAGTTTTCTCAGCCTGCTTCCTGTCTCCAACAGTTCAGAGGCTCAAAGTCCCCTTTTTATTTGTATTCTGTCCCTTTTAATTCAAGATGCTTGTGTCCACTACAATATAATTCTCTTAAATGCCTATGAGCTTCCTATAAAGCTATTGGTTATATTCCACTAAACAAAATCCACATTTACAATAATATCCTTCACTACCTTGAGATTTCTTGGGAAGCTCCTGTAGGCCAATAGGTTTACTAATCCTAGGAGCCCTGTTTAATGAGAGGAAGCACACGCATAAGGTTCCTAAAGGAACTTTCTATGATTTAAGGTACCACTTTAAATCTTCTTAAGGTTTTAATAATTTTTCAGTTATGCCTCCAGTTTCCTCTTCAGACCAGGAGCTAAGTGTGTCCAAAAGATGCTTGGGGATTTCCTCAAGACACTTTCGGACAGTCCATGAAATCAAAACTATTTTTACAATAGTAAGACATGATCTGTAGTAGCATGGTAGTAGAATTTTCTAGAGGCCCTATGATATCCTCCAGCTGTCTTCTAACAAATTAAGCATAACAGGAATTTGCAAAGATGTAAAACAACATTCTTCTAATATTTTTGTTTTAAAAAATGATTTTAGCAAAAATACATTATTTTGTTGAAATATAATGTGTGATTATTTTAAATTTCTCAGTTTAAATTTCTAATGTCAATAAAATAACATACATACAAAAGGCATCTTGGTCACTGTAAGTGGAAAGGGACCCTGAGAGCAAGGTTTGAGAAGTACCACTTTAGAGACTATTTTGTTTATGAAGACCATATTGATCACATTAGCTGTTAGTACCCAATCTCTGTGAATAACTAAAAATTAGTCAAAACAATGTAAGTAAAACCAACCCTATACTATAAAGAATCAGAGTAGGGCACGCTGCCTGACTTAGAGACAGACAGTACTCTAGAAGGTGTCATAGTGAAATAACTGTCCAGCATTTAAAATTATCTTTTTCTATAGAAACAACATCTGTACCACAAAGGCCCATTAATGAATCTTTTACACTGGGCCCAACCCATAGATAGGCAGTATCTATCTTATTTCCTCTTCTTTCTGGGCAAAATAGGTAAAAACAAGATCTAAATCAATTCAACAACATGCCATGATCCACATATACAAGTTAAGCCCAACCAACAAACCACATGAAAAAGAAACAATGGGTATAATACAAACATAAATCTTGTCTACACTTGCAGGAAACATTTATGACAGTTGAACAAGTAGTTGAAGTCACCTTATTATTTGAATCAGAACAACCTAGCCCAGAGCCAACAAAAAAATTAAAATATCATGTAAGTAACATCATTCCAGTTATTTCCAAAGAGATTTCTTTTTGTTAAACCTTAAAGTTTTAAATCAGATATTAAATGATGTTGATGCTTAAGTAAGATTTTAGCACTGCTAGGTGAAACATGGAGTATCTTTAGCTTTCAGATCATTTTGTGCATTCAAGAAATGTCTGTCACTTCACTTTAGTTCCATGCTCAATCATTTAGAACAAAACACAACACAACAAAATCCTAATCCATTCTGCCAGCTCAACAAAAGGCTTTGTGTGGGTGTGTGTTAGAAAGTAATTATGAGGTTTTTATTTCACTAATTATTCTTCAGCCTTTGAAATGTCAGTGTAGGTCAAAGTAGCAGCCAATGTTTCGAACCAGATCTGAATTCAAATAAGGAGGCCACTGCAGGAGTAGCAAGAAAAAGAATCAACAGTAAAGTAATTTGATGTTAAGAGTGACAGAAAATGAGACTCAAGGTCACAGGAATTTAAAGTTTCCATCTAGAGGACCTCAAAAACCCTAGAATTCCATGCAAATTTTATTTCTATCACATCATTGACCATTATTCTCTATCCCCCTGAAATGATGTTCTAAGAAAGTATGAGATAGGATATAAAATGCCATTGTATTTGAATATTTTAAAAAATTACAGTCATCAGACTTTTCAAAGTAGTCATTTGGGGTGATTATAAGCTCAATCTGAATATTATATAATTATTCCAAGAATTTTTCTTTCATATTATTTTAAGTAGATTTCATTAATTGGAGATTGCATTATAAAACAAAATTTTATTTCCATAAATATTATGACATTTTCTAACTGCAACAGAAAGCAAGCATATCCTCTAAGAACACAAGACAGGAAAATTGATTGTCCCTTATAATAACTAAATATGTGTCCACTAAGTGCTACACCTTAGTGGACTTAGGTGTAGCACTGATTTCACTGACCCCAAGCCTCAGGATCAGCTATGTTTACACAATGAAGGCAAACCAGATTGGAGTAAAGTGATTCCATTCATTTCAGTCATGCTCATGACTGATACTCTGTGTCATGACCAAATTGATCACACAATGGTCTCCATCAATCTTTGCACCAGTAGGACTGAGCAGATTAGTTGTGCTGTGGCCTATTCGTTTCATCTTCTATAGATACAGCTCAATTTGAAAGAGAACAGTAAGTTAATTGAGAATAGAAGGTTCACTGACAGTTTATGACAATTGCCTCACTTCTCTTTGTTCCCACGTGTTGATGTCTGGTGGGTCTCATGTGTTCTAGTTGCTTCTTCATGTGTATTTCAAAACCTTTAGCCTTGGCACCATCTCTGACCACAAATATGGCCTATGCATTTAGCAATCCCCATTCCCTACCCCATGATTTCTATGCACTTTAAATGTAAGAAGCAGTGATCTGGGCATAGCTACTTAGGGGGTTGATAGAGCTCTTGGTAGTAAGTAAATGTATTATTTGCGAGAAGATTTGAGAAAGCCTGTATGGTTAGAGACAAGAAGAGGTGCTCGATAAGAATAAAACAAGAGACCAAATGATTTCCTCCAAAACAGATTCAAAGGGCCACCTTCACTAGAATCTGAGTTATTTCTAAAGTAGAAACATGTGATACTCTAGCCTAGTACTGCCCAGGAGAAATACGATATGAGCACAAAAGTGAGCCACTCATGTCATTTCACATGTCATACTAGTCATATTAACAGGGAAAAAAACAGGTTACATAGTAACCAAGGTAACATGTACTTTCTCTTATGCTATTCTTATTTCCAGGTACCTCATTATAGATTTGATAACAAAGTAGCTGGATTTCTCTAATTCTCAATACCTTTATCAAAAAAAAAAAAATGACTCCATTATAAAGTTGTTGAGAAGAGAGAGTAATGTGTATACTGTAGTCCAGTGCCTGGCAGATAGTGATCATTCACTAAATGATGTTCTTTATTATTTTTCAGTCCCCCTTAACCTAGTAATCACCAGGGGACTAAAAATTTTACTCTGACAAGAATTGGACTGAGACCTAAGTATATAAATTATAAGAATGATAAACACATCAGGGTCACCTACGTCCTAACACTGCTATCTCATGTGTTAGATTTTTGTTTTAGCTGTTGCTCCCCCCTCCCCATTTCTGTATTAGTTAAGATAAACCAGGTTATTTTGCAATTTAAAATTAAATAAAACCAAAGTCTCACAATAAAAGTTGTTTCTTGTTCAAGTCACAGTCTGATGTGTGTTAAATGGCTCTTTGGGGTGACTGTCCTTCAATGTTGGCCTAGGGATCTAGTCTATTTATTTCTATATTGTTTGACTAACATCTTAAACATCTGTCCTCCAAGATTTCCAGAAAGAGAGACATAAAGTTGGAGAAGGTTAATAAATCCAGAAATGGCATGCATTATTTCTGTCCATATTCCCTTGACCAAAACATAAGCAACTAGCCGCAACCTAACTACAAATTTTCTATGCCCAGAAAAGGGACTTTGGAGTAGATTTTGGGAAAAAACCTAACAATACTATAGGCACAGGTGGAAATTTTGTGCATTTGGAGGGCAGAATTCAGCATTTTTAAAAAGGCATTTTCCCCAAGTGTCTAGGTATATAAGGCAGGATAGGTAGGGGACAAAAGGCATGTAATCAAAAGTATCCCAGAGGAGAAAATGACAGCACTGGCCTATATGTGCTTAACAGTCAAAGTTTGGAAATCAAGGAAAAAATCACTGATGTATCTTCTCTTAATGGCAGATATTTACTTGGCCTATTATAGTGTTAAATAAAGATGTGCTTTTAAATTTCTATAAATATTAAAGTCTATAATGTGCTTTTACTGTGTCTTAACAGATCTTAAGATGTAGGTGATACATTTACCACTTTTCAGATATGTATGGGTTAAGTATTGGCAGATTCAGTGACTGCCATTTAAATCGTCTCACGTCAAGGACCAGACTCTGCCCAGGTCCCACAGGGCCCTAGGGTCATCCTCAGAAAGTGCTAGATACTCAGTTTAACTGTCATAGATTGCTCCTTATTCTGCTTTGCGAGTCATAGGAAATGCTGATCCTTTTATATCACAAATCTTTTAAAAGTAGGAGAAAAGTATGCCTGTCCCCTAGTCAGAATTCTTTAAGATATTTTTTCTGAACTTTCCTTCATAACATAATACACCATATGCCACATCCCATCCATCATTCTTCCTTCTCCCACCTACTCTGTCCTCTGACTTGACTCACCTCCCTCAGGCAAAGCCCTAAATATAACAAGGGGCACCAACTTAGATTCATTGGCTTCTGTTTCAGCTTAAACTTGGAAAAGTTGGATCACTCACTGCATTTTTAAGAAATTATTCTCCTGAATTAGTACCTTGATGAGGAAAAAAGAAATTTCCTCATTTCAAAATAGGCTAATGTGATCAACATAGATGCAAAAACTCAATAAAATCTCACCAAACCTAATTCAACAATACATTAAAAGGATCATATATCATGCCCAAGTGGGATTATTCCAGCGACACAAGGGTGACTCAACACCCACAGATCCATCAAGATAATCACATTAGCAAAAGAAAAGATAAAAATCAAATGATTAAATCAATAGATGCAGAGAAAGCATTTGATAATATTCAACATCTATTTATGATAAAAACTCTTAAAAATGGAGGAGAAGGAACATACTATAATAAAGGCCATATAGGGCAGATCCACAGCCAACATCACACTCAATGGTGAAAAGCAGTTTTTCTCAAATTATGTGCAAGACAAGGATGTCCACTTTCAATGTTAATATTCTATGTAGTATTGGAAGCCCTAGTCTGAGCAATGAGGCAGGAGAACAATGTAAAAAGAATCCAAATTGGGGAAGAAGTAAAACTATCATTATTTGCAGAACATGACAAACTGTATGAAAATCGCTGAAGACTCCACTAAAAAATGATAAGAAACGATCAGTAAAGTGGCAGGTTATAAGATCAATATACAACATTTGACTGCATTCCTATATAAAATGAAGTTAAAAAGTTCTATGCTCATGGATTAGAAGAATTAACATTGTTAAACTGGCTATGTTACTCAAAGTAATATATACAGATTCAGTGGAACCTCTAACAAAGTTCTAGGGAATTGGTTAAAGAAAAAACAGCAAATATAACTTTAATTTTTATGGACCCATAAAAGACCCTGAATAGCCAAAGTTTTGGAAAAACATAAGTACCAATGACAGCTGAGCAGATTAAGAAAATGTGGTACATATACACAGTGGAATACTACTCAGCCATTAAAAAGATAAAATCTTGCTGTTTGCAACAGCATGGATAGAACTGGAAACAAGTTAGAAGAAAAAAAGACAAATACAGCATGAATTCACTCATGTAGAATTTAGAGAAACAAGAAAATGGAACAGAAGAAACCTCAAAATCTGTCAAACTGAAGTTTCCAGAGGGGCTGGTGGGGATGGGATATAAAGAGTAGAGGGTGCCTAACGGACTATAGAGGATGAGCATGGGTGCTTCTGTGTTAGATGTGGAATGTAACATAAAATTGAAGAGGTGTGTACCTACACTTCTGATCATACACAGTGTTGTGAACCAATGCTACTTCAATTAAAAAAAGCAATAAAAAAATGGATTGATGTAGCCTTCCAAAAATCACCTTAGGTTTTAAAAGAATTAACAATATGTGAACTTCTTATTGAAACCATTCTTTGTTTACCCTTCTTTTATTACCCTTTTGAAATATTTCCTGTCTATAAAAGTAATATACTATGTGACTGGCACATAGATGTAGCTAAATTGTTCTTTGTACCTAGTTGAAATATATAATTTTTAAATGAATTTTTTATTTTGTAAAATAACAAAAATTTAGGTCATTTTTAATTACACCAGAAAAAGAATAAAAGCATTGATTTTCCCCTTCTTTGTTATGCCTACACATTATAAAATGCCCACATCTGATAAAATTCAGGTAGCATTACAATTTTATATCCCAATTTCTCTAAATACATAGTATATTTTGAGCATTTTGAAAATAAAGTCAAATCATCTTTGAAATTATAACAATCCAGAGTATCAGAATTATCATAGGAATAAGAAAGAATATTCATTCTCTACATATTGTGAAAAGCCTGGAAATTTGAAATAGAAATCTATGAATTTGCTTCTCTCTGTTAATATTCAGCTCTGGAAATACCCAAAAGACTCAACAACCATCAATGTTTGAAAACATTTTACCAAATAGTTTTTACTAAATACTGCCCTGCTAGCTATTGGTAAGCATAAAAGATAATGGAAACTTTTATATATTTATCTTTCTTCAAAAAATAAACTTGACTTTACCCTTACCATGTGCCATAGACTGTGAGATAGAATGGATTAAAGTGGTAAACTAAACCACCATGGTCTCTGCTTAAATGGTGCTGAGAGTCTGGTAGAAAAGACAGGTGTTGCTCAAATAATCACACAAGTAGACAAAACGTCACCCCACTGCAAGTACTTTGAAGGAAAATGCCAAGAAGTTTGAGAAAGCAGAAAAAGGGCCTGCTGTGGGCTGGAGAGAAATCTCTGAGGAGGTGGAGCTTTGTTATCTGAATGATAACAAGTTGAACTGGGATGATTGGAACCCAAATCTCAGGCTCTATCCTTTATCCATTTGGCCTTGATAAAGCAAAGAGATGTTACCTGTCCAGAAAATTTAGTCATAGTATGGAATTTCCAGCACAAACATAATGATAACCATATTGAATAAAGACCAAAACTATCCAGGGTGTCCTTTAGAGATGTAACCACCCAACAGATTATATTAAAAAGAAACCCATGAGCTGGAAAATCAGGGAGGTACAAAGGACTGTAAAGAAGGAATGTAATTTCAACCAATATTTGGAAAGGATTCCAACAATCTGGCTCATTATTAGGCTCTTTTTTTCATTGAGAAAAGATTGGTTTACAACATTGTATGTGCCTTACATGTATAGGATCACCCCCTTCAGGTGTTGTTACGACACCACACCCACCACCAAGCCACCCACAGTCCTCCACCATAGTCCACTGGGCCCCCTCCCCAGTTTCTCCCCTCCCTCCCTTCCCTCTCTAGTAACCTCAGTTCTACTGTCAAGTTTTGACGGTTTCTTATTGGTTTGACTTTATCTTGACACATTGTTTTGTTTCTCTAGATTCCACATTATTAGGATATTGATGGAACCTAAGGTGAGGTTTTGTAACAGGGTGGTCCCCAGGAAAGGGGGAGGTTCCAGGTTCCCTGCCCCACCCAAGGAAGGGTGGAGCTGAGCAGGAAGAGGAAAAGCTGGAGAAGAGACTGAGGAAGGAAGCAGGATGGAGCCAGGAGACCTGGAGGAGGCGCGTGGAGCCTAGAGACACGTGAAGAAACTACGCTTGTCTTTTGGTCGTGGACTGGGTGACACAGATGTGGGTGAGACCCGTGGGGAGGTGACAATGGCAGCTTCTATCTTGATGTTAATTTTGCTCTTTTCCTTCCGGGCTTGTCCGGTTGTTTGTGACCCTTTTCTGTGGGTCCCCACTGGAAGATGCTTTAGTCTTGTGGCAGGCTTTGGGGCCTTGCTCTGGGCCAATCCCATTTGGATGGACTTTTACCCACGAGGGGACGGGTAACTTTGGGTGCTTCATTTAAAAAATAGACTCTTTGCCTTACCTGTATTGTTTCCTAGTTTTATTAAAGTTCCTTCCCATTAAAGTGTTATATGTTTTGTGTTGATGCGGCGGATGGCAGAACCCATTTAGAATAGGCAGGTTTGCGGAGCTTGGGCTACCCCTCTCCCTGTCCTATAACAGCAAATCGACATATGAAACAAACACACCGGAGAAACCAAAAATCACATTTGCGCTTATGGTAGCCAGTGCCATAGGGAAGCCCAATTTCCCCATGGGGCTGACTAACCACGGATGGCTCTGTCCTAAATCACGTTGGACGCCAAATCTGTTATAGGACAGGGAGAGGGGTAGCCCAAGCTCCGCAAACCTGCCTATTCTAAATGGGTTCTGCCATCCGCCGCATCAACACAAAACATATAACACTTTAATGGGAAGGAACTTTAATAAAACTAGGAAACAATACAGGTAAGGCAAAGAGTCTATTTTTTAAATGAAGCACCCAAAGTTACCCGTCCCCTCGTGGGTAAAAGTCCATCCAAATGGGATTGGCCCAGAGCAAGGCCCCAAAGCCTGCCACAAGACTAAAGCATCTTCCAGTGGGGACCCACAGAAAAGGGTCACAAACAACCGGACAAGCCCGGAAGGAAAAGAGCAAAATTAACATCAAGATAGAAGCTGCCATTGTCACCTCCCCACGGGTCTCACCCACATCTGTGTCACCCAGTCCACGACCAAAAGACAAGCGTAGTTTCTTCACGTGTCTCTAGGCTCCACGCGCCTCCTCCAGGTCTCCTGGCTCCATCCTGCTTCCTTCCTCAGTCTCTTCTCCAGCTTTTCCTCTTCCTGCTCAGCTCCACCCTTCCTTGGGTGGGGCAGGGAACCTGGAACCTCCCCCTTTCCTGGGGACCACCCTGTTACAGTTTGAGGAAATGAAAGATAGATGGTATTCTAAATAGCGTGAGGTGCACATTGCCTCCAAGGAGAGAGAGAGGAGGATTCTATGTCCTGACCCTTTGTTCTCAGAAGGAATTACATCCTAGGGCAGGATCCATCTGCTCCTGAAAAACTGACTCACCTGCTTCATACAAGAAACCAGGTGAGATGGACAGGTGAGTGCCAACGTGGGCTCCACCTCATATCTACGTAACTTTTTCTGTGAACTGAAATCATTTATGTCACATTAGCTTTGTCTGAGCAAAACAAGGTTCTGATATGTGGATTTTGCCAATTAAAGAAATGAGGGAAATGATTTTCCAATGTACTGTAATGTTTTCAAGAGATTGGGTTTATGCATTGACAAAAATACATCAGTTTGCTTGCCCTTGATGTCATTTGTGCTAGAGCATTTCACATTCTAAAGACTTCTGAATGACAAACAAACTGCTTTATGACTGTTTATACCTAATCTCTCAGCTGGCAAATTTTATTACAGAGAAAAATAATAAATTTCTAATCTGCTATTGTTTAACCATTCTGCACTTTCCAGGAGCAGTGGTAATAGGTAGGTGCCTTCAATGCAACTGACAACAGACACATCTCTTAAAAGCTAGCAGAATCCAGTAGAGTCTGGCTATAAAATTGGATTGCCAAGAAACAGTCCATTTCCCAAATTGAAATCCCGGTCGCCCTCTGCATTATTTTTCAAAGTCTGAGGGCAATTCAACTTTACGCAGCATTTTAAATGGGATTTTAAAATGTACATCATGAGCAAAAATATTTCTGTATTATAAGATCATTATTTAGCATTTCCTTTTTTGTCCTTTGGTGTCTGGATTTATTTCTCAATTCCTCAATTCCATGATTAGGCAGAATTTCTATCTTTTCTATCAAGGACATTTTAGCAGGATGTGGATTTCAGGCTTGTTTTGTCTATGGCTCTAAAAAATGCAAAGAGCTTTGTTTTAATGTATTTGATTTTCTTTAGAGTCAACATTCCTTCTTGCATTTAAATGTGATGATGTAAATCAGAGCTGACACTCTGAGCACTTCTGCAGCTTTCGCTTGTTCCTGGTACTCATGCACCTCCTCCCCTGATTCCAGCACATTCCACATTTTGCTTATCCTAATCACTATTATACCAGGTGAGTAAACATTGTTATCGTTTACATAGAAAGCAGTTGCTGCATAGAAGAGATTCATGATAACAGAAAATGCACACAACTGCCCTGTCATGGGACTGCATGTTACTTTCAGTTTTATGTGGAAAATTGAATACCTCTTCCACTGCACAATAAGACGCAGCTCAAAAGACATCATTTTAGAGATGAACTGAGTCTTTCTGAGTCCAACAGTTTGTCCTCCAGTTCTGGAACAAACCACAGCTTCTTTGATGAAACACTGAAATTGTTGGCTTGGGTTTGCAGTCTGCGTTGCATTAAAAATATGTCTATCGGTACACTAGCTTCCGCTCAGCACTGTGAGATGCTCACTCCCTGGAAGGTTTAGGAAACAGCAGGTCCCTTTTCTCCTGGCTCATCTACACCCTGAGGCACCTGTCCCTCCACAGCACAGGCTCACAGAATGGAAGAGCAATGATAGCCTCCGCTGGTAGTTAATTCACCTTTTCCTTTTCTTTGCCCTCCCTTTCACTGACCTCCTAATTCGCCTTTCCCCACTTCTGTGCTCCCCTCTCCATCCATCCTTATACCCTTACCTCTTTGCCTCTCCTTTAGTAGCAAGTGTAAAATTGAATGTTTATACAAAGATTAGGTAATGCATTTCCATTGTGCTGCGGGAGATGTGCTTTGTCAGGCCAATATTACTATGCAGCTCACAGAACCACAGACATTTTTTCAGCTAGAAGAGAATTAGAGATAACCCTGTGAAGTGGTTTCCAAATTATATTTTAGCAGTGAAATCTTTAGTTTAAAGAAAATTCTACATGGGATCACAATATATAAAATTGATGAAACTGGAACTGCTCTTTGAAACAAAGAAGTAAGGAGGGCCCAGGGTCCCTCATCCTCATCCTCCCTCTTGCCTTCCAGAAACTCTGGTCTCCTCAGAAATAATGAAAAACTCTTGATCTCATGATTTCCCCTGTCAGAGGACCAGAAAGATCAATTATTTTATCCCAAATAACACACCTTTTAAGTTACAAGGACACAACTACAACTCAGCTTTCTGTATCTGGGAATTGTGGGGAATTGTACTCTGAATAAAATGTGAATTCAGAGTTGAAGAAAACACAGAATGACCTTGAATGAGAGGTGGAATAGTTATGTAACTCCAATAAACATTTATTTAGCATTAACACTGTACTAGGCAGCGAGCAGGTGCTACAAATATAAAAAGAACAATTTGTTCCTTTAGGAAGCAGAGTCCAGTATGAGAAAAGATGCATAAAACCAAAACAAAAATCCTGGAGTTCAAGAGCAAGACACAGAAGCTGTCTTCAGTCTTCCCCATGGCATTGCCTTCCTATGGGCAGGCTGGCTTTTCAGCTGGGCCATGGAAGAATGGAAGCTATCCAGGAACGGACATTTGGCAGAGAACCGGGCATGTCCAAGGACATTGCACCATTCAGGACCCAGAGGTAGCTGAGTGGAGCACACAGTGGCACAAGCTGGGGGCCATGGGGTCACACAAGGAGAAAGAACCAAGCAGCTATTAACTTGTGAGAAACTGGACTCAAGGATTTGAGCAAGAAAGGCACAAGCAAGTTAGAAAAATTCTTTTAAAATACAGATTGAAGAGCACTTAGTCATACACCAAGTGTGATAAATGAATGAGGGTAAAAGATAAAGCACAACTAAGCTTCCAGTTTGGGCAGTTGGGTGGATGGCTGTCAGTCCCTGGACAAGGGAGAGAGAAGGGAGATCAGATTTTAGGCTCAGAGGTAAGGATAACTGCTTTGGTTTTGAGAAAACTTGGAGAGGATTTGGGGGTCCTGCCCAAAAGTCTCATGCTAAACTAAGATTTGTCCAACAGGCCACAAGTGTTACAAAGACAAGAGAACAGAAGTGAGCCTTCAAGGACTCCGACATCTGAGTGACAGGAATAAAATGAACATCCCACAAGCAATCCTGAGAAGTGGCCACCAAAGGTGGAAGAGAACCATGCTAGGAGGTGTGGCGGACACCAATCCAAACGAAGGAAAAATTCATCCCGACAGGGAGTGACCCACTGCATCAGGCCTGACGGGATGAGAATAGCTCATCACTGGCTGTTGGGCTGTGAGGAGGTGCTTGTACTCTCTGCTGGCCAGCCTAGTGGGGTGACAGACACTGGCACTGGGCTCCAATGTCTTGAGGAAAATTGTAAAGTGAGAAGAGGAGAAAGTCATTGGATTGTTATCTGAAGAAACTTTCCTCTGAAGGGAAGGGGAAGTACAGGTCTTTGTGCTCAAGAAAAATGGGAGGCAAAATTAAGGGTTTTCTTTTATCATAAGAGAAACTCAAGAGATACCAATGAAGCTAGCCAGGTGGAAGATCCTGGAAAGGGAGAAATTGAGAGCAGCCTGAAGTAGCTAAGAGGAGATTGGCCAGCCCTGGTGCAGTAACAGTCTTAGACAAATGGCAGATGGGCAAAAATAGAGGTGTTTCTAAACAATGGAATAAGACTTTCTTCCCAGACACCCTTTCTAGAAGTGAGGGAAGCCATGACAGGATAGAATCTGAGCAGAGGGAAATTTGAGAGAGTTCCAGAATGCAATGGGTGAGGACAGGAAGTGAACTGGCACTGGCAAGGCTATACACAAACATTGCTCATTAATGTTGAAGTAGAACAACTCAGAGATGTGAGTATCTGGCTCTAGTCCAGTACTAGGCAGATGCCCATGGTCAATCCTAGCCTTCGGGGGTAAGAAATGTGGCAATGGTATTTGATGTGTAGCTACATTATACCCAAATGTCAACGGACATGGAGGAGACAAGAAGCCAAGTATGCATCCTAAAACTTTCCAAGTGTTTCAGTTTGCTTCATGAAAATTTAATCATCTTCTCTAAATCCCATCCTGCCTTTCTAGCACCTTTGGGTAGAAACAAAACCAATCTCTCTTCTTCCAGCACACTCCTACTACTCTGTTTCCAACCCTACTTTCCACTCGCCAGTGCTATTAGGACAAGCAACCACAATGGATACCCAGTGTGTGCAGGATGACAGTATCCACAGAGGCTGTTCACACTCCATCAGTAGGGAGGTGGTTATCTCCCTTCTGGGGCCATCTTGCCATATACATAATCGCCAACACTCCCTAATCTTGATATGGTCAGTTAATAACGATCTATCTTTCCAAAGACCATAAAAAATTCAGGAGCTGTTGTCTCATGGAGTGTTTTCAACACTGAAATTGCTCTTAGATAGTGGGGGGAAAATAAAATTAAGTCATTTCCTTCCTACCCTTTTGCTACCTACTTGGAAATCATTAGTACAAATGATAGGCTAGCAATAGCGATGTAATCAAAACAACCACATCCATCTCGGGGAACCACGTCGCTGGCCGGGGTATTCCATTGGCTGCTAATTAACAGTGACACACATTAATGGCCCCAGCAGCAGGGTCAACACAGCATTAGTAGTGCCGTACTGCAGGCAGAAATGATAGATATTAAAGTCTTTTCTCCAGCCCCAAGGAAGAAGGGAGGAAATAAAAGTCACTTGCTAGCAGAAAGCACAAGGAAATAGCTCGCTAAAGCAGCAGGCTTCCCAAGCCTGAGAGAAGGAAAAGTGCTGTATGAAGACAAGTTCCTAGTTTTGGGTCTCTGAGTAATTTTATGTTTAATTTAATAAAAGGAGAACTTATTCCTCAACAAATAAAGGAGATCACCACCGCGTGGAGTTAGGAAAAGGGACGGCAGAGTCAGATGGGGCAAAGCTTTTATTCTGACATCTTTCCTCTCATTCATAGGTTATTTTTCCCAAATAAAAATTTTAAATTAAAATTTAAAAACCCACCTATGGCTTTCTACCACAGCAGGACTGTGGCCTGAATGGAATGAAGGTAGAATCAGCAGCTTTGCAGAAGGGGACTTAAAAGCTTTCCCTAAAAAAGATCCCCTCTAACCTTCCAGAGAGTCCCAAATGGAACCTTCCAGAGCACCCATACAGGAGCCTCTAGGTAACTTGGCCAGGATTGTGCCCAATAACCAATCCATCTAGAGCCCGCAGGCTTTGTGTAGTTCCAAGCTGGCAGCAGGTGCTTAATAAATACTTGTGGATAATGTGAATAAATCCACCCCCAATTGTTATCCACTTAGCCCTGACTGTCTGCCAGATCATTGTGTGCATGTATTCCTGAGCAAAGACCAGAGAGGTGAACAGACAAGTTTGTGACGGGCCTGCAGGTGAGGGGTGCAGCGCTCAAGAACCACTGGGAGGGAGGAGAGGGGTTTCAGGGAGGGGTGACTAACCAGAGTTGCATTAGGCCTCAGGCACCTGTCAGGAGAGGAGATGAAGGTGTGATAGCAAAGACACTGATGTCAGCCCCTCTACAAGGAAGGTGAATCCCAGCCCCAGACTCAAAGGCTTCTCTTTTCTGTGGCCCTTTGCCTGTCTCCAGGGGAAGCAGACTGTGTTTGTTTGTTATGCACAGTGCTGCAATACACAAACAGATTGACATAAATTTATGCCAGCCTTTCTTGTTTAAAAACATGAATTATTCAAGAAATATTACAATATTAATTAGAAATCATTAAAATACGAGTGTTGGGGGAGGGAGGAATGAGATGGCGCATTAGCAAAATCGCATTTAGCCCAAACATCAAGTGTGCCAAGGCTGCTTAATCACTGTTTTGATAGTCAAAATACCATAATACCAGTTTCACAGAACAGGGGAAAAGAAGGCTCTTGGAAGCCTCTGCTTCCTGTTATTATTGGTGAGATTAATTATTTATGGAGCTCCAGCAGTGTCCTGGGTGCTCCAGAAGACACAAATAAGACAAGGTTTCTGCCCGAAGGGCATAGAAGTGAAATCAGAGCGGCCCAGAGTTCTGACACACACACCCAGCCAGTGATTAACGATCAAGAGTACGAGGGGCTTTTGCTTTGACTTTTCAGTTTGCTCAATGTTTTCGGTGTTCAGCCTTCAGCGGGATCACAAAGCACATGTTGCTTCTAGAAATGTCATGGAAGAAGTAAGCTATCAGGCACTCAATACACGAGAAAATTATATACATCTGGAAGGTCAAGATCACATTTGCAAACTACAGGTAGCGAGAAAAAGCAGGAATACTGGAAAGTGTTTACTGAATTGAACAATTTGGGTCAGGAGATTCTCTGGCAAGGGTGATTATTTCATGTTTATTAGGACTCCACATGTACTACTTTATTACATAAAATGCACACATGCCATAACTTCTGTAAATTTTAAAGGGGGGCTAACACTGGCAGATGTGACTATCACATACAGATATGGCACTGGCCCATGATCATTTGAAAAGGAACTTCAGGGTGGTTGATAAAACAGTACATGTGACAAGAAGGAGCAGGAGATGCTCTGGTGAATTCTCTCACCCTCCTGCGCTTCTCACTGTACCCAGTGCTTGTATAAATAAATAAATAAATAAATAAATAAATCTTTAAAAAAAAAAAAAAAAGGAGCAGGAGACACAGTGGGTCACTTTATCTCTGTTTTAAGAGGGGCCATTTCCACAGCTGAGTATTTCTTGTCAGTTAGGTATCTTCCTGAGGCTGCTGCCCTGGAACACAGAGTCCTCGTGACCTTCATTGATTCTAGTGGCTTCCAATTCAGCAACAGAAGATGGAGAATCAATGAGCAAGTGATTATCACACCCTGCAGGATTTGGGCAGGAAAGAGTGAAAGCAGGAGGGTTGTGGAGAGCCAGCAATGGAAATGAGTTTATCTTTTTGCCTGATTATGTTTGTGCCCAGCAACGGGCCATGGCCCTGCCAAGCACAATCCACACTGACGAAGATGTGGAGATGGGCGCGGCAGAAGGAGCCACTGGATCACTCAGTCATGCCCAGAGACATAACAACACATGGCAAACCAGAAACCCAGGTCTCACTGTCTCCCCCTCATTTAGAATATGAACCTGGCCTATAGCAACCTGTAGTGGGGACTTGCCTAATAACTCCTGTCCTATCCCAGATCCCCTTCCAAATATTAAGATGAAGAGATGGCCAGGAGGGTTGAAGATGCTATGTCTGCAATGTGGAGTCAGGAAGTCAGTTCCACGCACTAACTGGACCAGAAGAAGCAAATCCAGAAAGCAGAGGTGGACAAGCAAAGAAAAATGGGGAAAAGTCAGCCCCAAGTACAAGTTAGGAATCTAGAGGCCAGAGCCAATCAACATCTTAAGAACACGGGCCATCTCAAAGAAAGAGGTGAGTGAATTCTTAGGATCTGCTTCAACTGGCTTTCAGTAGCTCTTCACAATGCCTGTGTGTCCTCACCCAGAGGGCCACCAGGGGCCTTCTGAGAGCCTGCACAGGCACCAGATGCTCAAGAAAGGTATGCGGGGACTCCGTGATTTTATTCTGCTTCAAGTCCATCTAGATACCAGCCGGCACTCAGGGAATCTAAATTAATGTACCCCCTACTCGACAGTCATAAATTGACCAACATTACCAACATGAGTGAAGACAGGGGTTGGAACAAATAGGACTATTTATAAAAATCAAAGCTAAGTGAGGCACTCATAGAACTTAAAAAGTTGTGGGAGGTCTCCCTGGTGGCGCAAGGGGTTAAGATGCAGTCTATGAGGCTCTCTGCAGCCTCTGCAGCACAAGTCTGATCCCTGGCCGGCCAAGGAGCAACCCACATGGGGCAGCAGACCTCTCCTGTCTCCCTCGCTGCTCCCCTCAGCAGTGTATTTCACTCAGTCTGCCTGTTCTGTCCCCCACTCTCTCTGGTGAGTCATCTGTATGCCAGCTCTTGTATGCATAAATAAATAAATCTAAAAAAAAAAAGTTGTGGGGTTTCTAAACCTACTACACAGCCTCCAAACAACCATTGATTTGCAGTATTCCCACGGGCTGCTTGCATATTACCCTACATCACCACGCATTCACCCTGGTGCTGACACTTTGTCTTTTTCCTGCAAAGACAACGTGAGACTCTTGTCTTCTATCACTCTGAGTTTAGGAACATACAGGAATTACTCATTTTCTCAAAACACACTCAAAAGCATTCACATAAAAGGGGAACTTAGTATATTAACTTTTTCATTAAATTTCCTTTTTTTTTTTTTTAGAATGTAGCTTTTAACTTCTGGGAGAGGGAATAGGAGTTATTTTTAAGGCTGCAATAATGTGCTGTAATAATAGGCCAGAAAAACAACCAGCAGAATAAAATAAAGGTACAAAATCCATTTGAAAGAAAATATAAGTATAATGAGATACTTGACCCCACAAACATGACCTCAATATCTGATCAAAAGCATTGTGCTTTCCAAATAATCAGGATGCAATTTAATATAGTAGTAACTGCCCAGGTTACAAGATCAACTGTCACAGTCTGAGTTTTCTTGAGTTCATGTTTACAAGCTCTGAATATCTCTGCAGAATAAAAAGTTCAAGTAAGTATATCTACACTTGAAGAGAAGAACTTACCAAATGCTGCTGGATTTATTAACTTGCTGATCAAGTACTCAAGGTTGAGTTCAAGTTCATCCTTTTAAGCCTCTGTTTCAGCTACCAAAGCAAAATATAGGCAGAGGTAGGAACACTGATGACAAAACTCAACTCAAATGGCCGTGCTCTACTTAATATTATGAACTAAAACTCCTATCCATGCCTGTATCCTCGGGGATGTAATGCAGGCCAAAAATAAGTGTGGCACCCCTCAAAGGCAGAGGTTTTAAGATGAGTAGAAATATGCATACAGGCAACACACACACACTCAGCTCCAAGTTTTCATGAGTATAAAATGCTCTCCAAAGTTATGTATTGAGATGGTCTAGGTTGTACTCTTTACTGATTCATTTTCATTAGAGACCATGAGTCCAATGGGATCTTCAAGGAAAAGGAAACATGTCCCAAAATACAACACCCACCAAAGGATCCTGCCTTAGGGGTCAGCAAGCCTGGACTTGAGACTCTCACAGCCTACACGCCTCTGAGAAGACTGATGGTATTCTCAGGCCTCTGAAGATCCTGCAGCAAAGACAAGAGGGTGGCTATCGACTACTGGCCAACAGGTCTGGCCTGAGCTGCAGACCTCTTCCTACGTCTTGTTAAACACAAAATAAAACTCAGGAAACCTATCTTGCCTGTTGCAAGGGTTCTGACATGTGGCACTTGGTTTCAGACAAGCCTGGCCTCAGTGAAAACTCAGAGTGTCATATCTATGTCTGGAGAACAACCCTATGAAAACTTCCCAACACTCTCCCCTAGATATTCTGCTGCTGTCACACAGCATTCTCAATACAGATTTCTCAGTGTCAAGTGTCTAACTAATGCTAATTAGAATTAGCATATAGGGTAACAAAAACTGACATAGTCAAAAGGAGACACAATGCCTGTATTCAAGTATATCAAAATTGCAGCGAGACAAGCTTCTTTCCATTCTGTGTTCACATAAAACTATGTTCCATAACAACCCACCCTCACATGTCTTCAGGTATCTCATCTCAAATTCTTTCCTTTGGAAACCTGCTGGCATGGCAAATCTTTAACCCTCTGGAAGTAGACTGGAATACCCTATATGTTGTACTGGTAGCACAATATAAGGTAGCATTTACTACAGCAGGAAGAAAATAATCAAGGGTCTCAAATTAAAGAGGCTTCTTATTTTTTTTTCAAATGAGGAAATCTGCACCTTTCTTTTGCAAAGGCTCACACACAATAGGATTGTACTGCTACCCATTTTGCTTTGGGAGTCTTCTGAGGGCAAATGAACAATGGCCGCAGAGAATCCTAACCCCTCCATACTAGAAAGGGACACCCCCCCACCCTCAAAGTAAAGCCAAGAAGCCAGACCAGAGGAGACAAGTAAATATCCCCTTTCCCTGTGGCACCTCCTGCCTAATGGGAATCGTAGTTAATGATCTGAATCGAAAGCGAAGTCTTGTTTTATGGAATGCTCACTCTTTGTTAAGCAAAGCTGTTTGGGCGAAGGACCATTCTATTGATTTAAAAATTGATTTCTTTTTTCTCCTTTCATATAACTAAAGCATGGCTCACAAATCACGGCTCTTTTATTCTTCTGGATGCAACCCAGGCTGAATCTCTCCCAACCTACTCACTGAGGGATGTCTGATGGAGGAAGTGAGAACATTTGGACAGAGATTGTGCAAGATTCTATTAAAGGTTTCAAGTGGCTTCCTTTGAACATTTGGTAATTTATATTTTGAGTCCCTTGGTGTAATTATTGTAATTATCATTAATCATCAACTTCCAGACCCAATCGAAATACAGAACATTGGAAAGGTCAAAGCAATGGAGAATTCTACTATCCTTCACTGAAGATATGAGGCATTAACATTCCGATGCTCCACTTGTGTGACAAAGATTGTAATGAAAACAGAAAATAGCACAAGATTAATGTGTTCTCATGATAAGAATCATCATAAGGAAAAGAGAAAGTGGTGCAAACTTAACCCACTGCTGTCACAGGCATGGTGAGGAGAAGGGTTGAGGCCAAGGGGGCAGGCTGGGGTAGCATCGCCTGACCCCACTGAAGATGATCAGTCACCCTTCTTTTATGAAGTGGTGAAAGAAACCAACACAGGAGCACTTTGGGTACTATTTAGGAAAATTCTTTGGACTCCTGGTTGTCTACTAGCCCCCTTCCCTGAATGTTTCCATGTCAGATCATTCACTTTACCCTCAAGCCTATATAACAACTGCCTGCCAGTCATCCACCTGCATGTCTGAAACCAAACTCATTAGCTCTTCCCTAAACCAAAGCCATCTCCCGGGGACAAAATTCTAAAATGTGCAGATACCTTACATTCAAATCCCAGTTTTACCTCTTATTGTATGATCCAGGGAAAGATGCTTGCTTTTCCATGCCTCTGTTTTCCTCCCTATAAAATGTGCTAACAATAGCTACTCCAAAGAGCTGTTTTAAAGAGAAAGTGAAGCAATATATTTAAACCTCTTGACACACAGAAAGTTCAATAAATGTCAGGTATTTTACAGTACAATTGCCTTATTAATAAGTCCATCTAATTACTTAAGCAGAAAAAGATAAATATGGGAATGATTCTGTTTCTCCATCTGTCACCATATACAAGTGGAATGGTCCAAATTCTGCCAATATCTGAAAGCAATATTAATTATTCTCCCTCAGATCTTTTCTTTCCATTTTTATTGCTTCTGCTATAGTTCAGGCCCTTATAATTCTTCCCTGTATGAATTTACTTATCAACTTGCCTCTAGACTTGCCCCATTTTCAAACATCAGCCACACTGCAGTCTAAATTCTCTCCAAAAGCATGAATATCATGATGCCCTTCCGCTGTTGAAATTCCATTAGTGACTTTCCAGCCCTTCAGTTACAGCTCAGATTCCTTAGGGGGACACGTGAGGTCCTCCACAACCTGGCCCCAGCCCCTCTTCTTCCCCCCCTTGCTCCTTATCAGTGCTTTCCCACTGCCATGCTCCTGACACACCGAATTTCCTGTAATCCCAGCATAGTCCTCCATCTTTCTCGCCTCCAGCCCTTGGCAGTGCTGTTCCCTCTGTGTGAAATCAAAGTCTTCAACAACTCGTCAATCCCTTCTAATCCTTGAATGACTCAGCACAGATGTCATCACCTCACAGAAACTCCATCAGCCCTCACCGCCCTCGAGTAGTTTCAAAGATTCCTCATAAGTCCTCCCAGCATATAAAATACTCTGTTGATGTTTGCATTATATTTATTGCAGAGAGAGAGCCCCATCCCCACTAGGCCATGGACTCCCAAAACACAGCCTCCATTCTTTCATCACTGCGAAGCTGTTACTTAGCTTTGTGCTTAGAATGGAGGAGAGAGCCAAATACTTTTTTCTTATCACTCCTGCTATCAACAATTATGAATGAGAAGGGAAGTGAAATAAAATTCAAGTACTTCTTTTTTGCTTCTTATTAACCATTAAGATGGGAAATGAGTTGGAAAAAAAATTCTAACATTAAAGGGAAAACAAAGATTGTGGCTTATCTATGCAGTCCCAAAATTATTCAGGTCCTTTGCATTGTCTGCTGACAGAAGACAATGTAGGGTCTGCTGCAATGCACCAGGAGGCTAAAGATAATTGTGGTAATTTACTGAAATCCCCCTGAATTGCCCCCATATAATAGAGAAAGAAAGAGAGACATGATGAACATTTTTTAAGCTAACTTTTTACAGAGAAGAGAGGCAGGGGAATTGTACTATACAACTAGTTTTCTGGAAGTACATTAAGGGAGCCAGCAGGAAAAACCATAAAGAACAATAATTCCACTTGACAACACAAAGGTATGGAAGCTGGAGGAGTCGGTTCTAGTACCCTGCAGAGGGTGCACTGTTCGTCGTCTTGCCAGAGGCAAACAGCCGCCACGAGAGTGGTAAATGCCACTGCTTATCCCTCTGTTTGAAGAGGCCCTTTCTGTGCTCTTCTTGGAGGGCACAAGAGTATTCCCTGGGCACAGAGACCAGGGAGCTTTGCTGATGGACCGTCTCTGGGGATGAGCTGACCAGGTTGTCTGTTTGTAGTGGGAGACAGTGATATTGGAGAAAAATAAAAGCCTCGTCAAGAAAGCAGCCAAGTTTGTAGCTGAAAAGATAGTGCTGAAGCCTGCGGGAGAAACAAGGTCAGAGATGGGAAATAACATGAGATGATAGGCGAGAGTGTGAATTGGGTCAGGGCATGTGATGCCAGAGGAAGGCTGTGGATGAAGCGAGGAGCCAGAGGGCAGACTTTCATGAGCTGCATCCTGCACAGAGAGGGGGCAATCTGAGTTCTTAGAGGAGTTGTCTAGGGTTAAGCAGCAGGAAGAAGAAAAGGAAGGAAGAAGAAAAATACTGAAGTTTACTTCACGTTCTCATGGCCCATGGCACCAGAGTAAGGAATTGGAAGAAAATCAAGCCATGAGACTGAAGACAGAACAACATGGCCACAGAAAGGACAGAGTTAAAAACCTCAGCAGCCCAGAAGCCACAGAAGTGCCCACATTGGGTCATTCTGTCTTCATCTGAGGTGCCTGTAGGCTTCTGATAAATCAATCCCCTGTGAAGATCAGACTATTCCTCCCACCCTCTGCTCAATCATGTCTCCACTGTGATCTGGCTTTCCCCATTCTGCCTATGCCTTTCCAACCGACAAGCCCATCTGAGAGTCTCCTTGGCTTCTTCATTCATCTCCATAAGATGCTGCCTCTCTGCTCACCTCCTTTGGGCTAGGACGCCACTGCCGCCAGCTTGATCTCCCTGACGAGGCCCAGGGCAGAGAGAACTCTCATCCCAAACGTGTTCATGTGTGGAAAAGGTGTTCAGAACAATAAGAATTTTCAAGTCTAACAAAAATACTCAAGAATCTAAAAGGGAATGACTTTGCTAGTTATTAAAGAAAACCAAGTTGGGAAGAATGTGACCGTTTGCTAAGGCCTGTGCATACATCCGATATGTAACAGAGTTTCCTAAAATACATTCCATTGTGTATTTGGTACCAAATCCTATATGGAAATGAATTAATAGTTCCAGGAAGGATGTAGAATGAAATTCTAGGAACTAGGAAGTCCTGGGCATGAAAATGAAGACTTTGGTCTTCATTTGGTAGGTAGTTCCATTGGGCTCCAGTACCAGATGGCATACAGGGTTTTGACTGAAAGAAGATGACTCACGTTAGAAATACAGGTATAGGGATTCAAAAAAAGGTTGTACACATTAGACTGGGAATTTCCAGTTGAGCTCACAAAGACAACTTTAAAATAAATAGATGTAACGGTGCAGCCACTTCTGTGGTTTTCTTTAAATTTATATGCATGGACATACACACCATCCTGGAGATAGACGTGACACAGAGAGCATTTGAAAATTAAAGTTCTTCTTTTCTTTCCCTCATTTCAGGGAAATTTAGTCCCAAAGCCAACCATGTTGGTTGTCAGAGTGGCGAGCCACACTGTCCCAGAGCTGGGTGTTAGTGTCTTGAGAAGGAGAAAGGAGAGGGTTCAAGAAGGCAGTCATCAGTGGGTGTCAGAGCCTGAATGGGGAGGGGGGTATCCAGTTGAGGCATCTGGACCATAGCAAGAGATCACACACTGAACCAAGCGAGCTGAGCATTACCCACAGGACGGATCCAAGGAGTACACCTCTCAAGGCCAACGGGAACCATATTTCTCACTAATGAAGAAGGCCATGACTAAAATAAACCCCTGTAGTGTTTTTATATTGGAATTGGATGTGTCCATGTGAACTCGGATTTTCCGTGTATATAACTAAATGTCGAAATACAGACTGATTTCAATTTACCAACACGATACCCCGTGACCCTGCCAATACTTAATATGTCCTCCGAACAGGAACATCCTCCTATTTAACCCAGTTCGTAGAGACAGGTTTTCCTTCCGGCTTTAGGTGCCTGTGCAGCTGCCAGTGCGACCACGGTTGTGCAGATCTCACTGGAGCGGACCTTGGGGCAGGGCCAGGAGGGTAAAAGAGAAGGAAAGGAAAGCTTGAGACTTTCTCAAGCTGACAGGACACAAACTCCTTTTCCCATTCTGACAGTCGGAAAGACTGGCTTCTCCCAGACATTTTGCTGGCTGCAGCCATTGTACAGTGCCCTGATTTTACCTACCCTGAGTCAAGCCAGGACATGGTGAAGTTGGTAGGGGAGGGCACTCAGTGCTACTTCATTAGCTGTTCTTCATGCTGTTGTTTACACTCTTGTCCCTAGGTAGATACTTTTTCTATCTTAACCAGTCTGGAATAGATGAACTTTACAGACCCTATTGTATCTTGGTAGGCACCAGAAGTCCCAGCTCCTTGAATGTACAGTCTGTGCATTCACCTGGGGGCCAAGTTTTTGGTTGAGAAAGGACCTGTTTGGGTCCCTTGTTGTTGCCATCATGAAATTAATGATTTTTTTTTCTTTTAACTGGTTTGTGTAAATTTGAGCATGTGTATGAGCTGAAGACTCATAAATATGCATGTGCACTCCAAGCCCTTCTTGCCCCCATTAGCTGAAATATTCAGTGTACTATGATTACAAATGGGCCCTGTCGACCCACAAAACGTAGTTTAGTGGGACCCAAAACAAGTAGAAGCTAAGTGTGTTATATCTATAACTGAGTAAGCAGGACTGCTAACATTCCCCAAGAAGCCATACTGTGTTTGAACCAGAAGTTACTTTGAACACAGACAATGCCATTTTAGGAAACATGAATGACCAAGGAAACCTATCACATTCTTCTAACTCATGTTATTTTCCTGTTTTAGCCAACAATTTACAGTGAAAATGATATAAAAGAGAAAGATATCAGTTCCTTTATTAGATCATTCCTTTATGAAATAGATTCTTTTCTTTTCAGTCCTTCCTCACTCATTGTAGGGTAAAGTAGGGAGTATGGGGAGAATGTGAGCAAAGAAAGAAGTGAAATAAAACCAGATGAGCTAGTATAGTGCAGGATCTCCACTTTTCTGATAAAAACAAAATAGATATAAGTGGTTGAATTGTATAATTTCCTTGATTCTGCAAACTGGCTAAGTGCTCCTATATTTGCATTTAAAATGGCACTGTACAACATAAAAGTGGTAAAAATTCATGCTAATAATATAATTTTTAATATTTTAATGTGGAGTGACATTAAATAGCAAATAAAATTACTGACGAGGTAAATCATAGAAAAAAGGAAAAAGCTCCGTATTATTTTAATGGTACGTCTTTTCTGATTTTTGAACAACGGATCCCATATTTTAATTTTGCACTAGGCTCTGAAGATTATATAGCCATCCTGCTTGTCATTTTTGGCCCGAATCTAAATCCAATTTTGGGTGCCCATAAGAAGCTTTCAATTTATTTGCATTATGGGCCTCCAGCCCAACTTAGCCAAAAGCTCCTCTCCATACCCTAAATCTAGAAATAGTTTTATAGCCTATAGATGCAAATCTAGGACACGCTAGAGATGACACTAAACATTAGACTCACTAAATACCCTTCAGAGATAGGCAGTTTGATTTGTTGGCTGGTAGCTTGGGTTTGTTTTATAACTTTACAGTATAATATAGCAAATCCTGTTGGCCAATGTATCAGGAGCAGTACAATGTCCAAATAATCACATCAAGGCTAAATTAAATTGATTTTCAATATATGCTATAATAGATTGCCATCATGGATTTTGTAGAATAAACAGCAGACTTGGAATAAGAAAATTGAAGCTTGGCACATTATTTAAGATTACATGTTTTCATATATGTAAAACTAATACTCCCAGGAATTATTCCTGGGGTTAAATAAAATTGCATATAGAAGTTACTCAATAATGCATATATATTTGTCCTTGGGTATTAGTCAATTTTGAATTGTCCAAATAGCTTGGTGTGACTGACATTGCAGTTGTCACTCCCTCAATTTAGACACCATTTAAAAAGAAATGTAGTGCTTGTAAAATAATGCATACTGAAATCTGAAGCTACATATGTGGTTTATTAGAATGATCATATTCAAAGGAGCTCAAGATGTACCTTGAATTAATGAGTTTCTTTGCTCTTTTCTTCTTGCCTTTATCATTTTTTTTCATGAAACTTCAAATCTGAGCATTTTCCTTTGTTCTTAAGAAACCACAGGAACTGATCAAATTCTGCTGCATTCTTTCCAAAATTCTTCTGTTCAGTTCACTGTTATGCTTTTTCCCACCTGATCAAATCAACTAATGGAATGTCTTGACTTGTAAAATCCATAGAAAAGAATGGACTCACCTGCTGCTAAAATGATGAACATAGTAGTGATGGCCATGATTAGAAAGAGCACTGTTGTTTTAATTTGAGCAAAATGATCTTTCCATGGCATAGAATTAAATGCTAAAATCATACTGGTCCCGAGCTTATTGTCAGATATACTTTGAAAGCTATTTCCCAAGCACCTGAGTTTTATCCTTTATATAATTTCTATTTGGTTTTATTATGAACAATTAGGGTACAAAAATTACATGTATATGTTCTTAAGTTTGATCCCCTTTCATTCATTCATAGCATGGATAGGTGTAGCTGTTCTAGCTTCAGTTTTCCTATGATTTTCTCTAGGACAGAAGAAAGACTCACTAAGTGATGTTAACTTAAAATAAGAAGGACAAGTCTTACCCAAGCAAGTGGATGATTTACATTTGCCATGTAAATGCAGTATTTTGCAGTTATGTCTCAATTATTTATGGTATTAAGGGATGGGGATAGCATAGATGAAAGAATCATAGCATCTTGGGGCTGGAAGTGCTTAAAGGTCCTGTAGTTCAATCACTCATATGATGGTTAATTTAACTCCATGGTCTTCTTCCCATACCAAGTAGACTTCCAGCATGTGCTTGAATATCTTTAGTGATGGCAAAAGTCTAGTTCATTTCATCCTTGAATGATTCCATTAGATTTTGGCTCAATCTAAAGGACAAATCTTTCTATCCCTCTGTGACTTCTATACCTATTCTTTGATAGTGGAAGGAAAATGTAAGGTCAGTGCAGGGGGCCTGGTGAGGGCCCCTGGCCACAGGTATGAGGAGGGGCCTTGAAAACAACAGAGGGAATTCCACCAATGCCTCAGCACCTGGAACCAGAGGCCTCCACCCAACACAAAAAGGATCTGATAGCAATCAACCAAAACCTACCAACAAATTAAAAACAACTTCGGTTCCGGTTCCGCATACCCAGTTTCCCACCTAAACTGGGGGTCAGAGAACCTTGCCCAGGAGCGCAATAAAGTTCCTGCCTGTCAGAAACTTGGCCTGGCTCTCCTTCTCTTTAAGGAGCCAATCCTTTCAGAAAGGACCATGCTTTACAATCTTTGCATCTCTAGTATTTATAACAGTGCCCATCTGACACATAGGAGTTTCTTCAATATTTATTGAATAGAACTGAAATATGGACCTAAAAATAGTATCCCCTGCCATCTTCTATCCAGACCTTCAAAAATTCCTTTTCAGTCATGACTTTGAACATTCTTTGTGTTATAATGCCTTCTCACAAATGACTTCATCATCTCTAATTATGCTTTCTCCAAAATAAGAGAATATCACAAATTGTTCTTAGAACTACAGGGTATATTAGAAAATTCATCAACCTAGAGACTATCCTTCAATTAATACCAAAACAAAAGTATCCTGTGTGGGTAGCTGCTTCCTACAGAAGGGCATTAAGATTAAACCAAGTCCTGTACCAGGTGTTGCTGCTATAGAACCATGTTTTCCTGAATCATTTTCATGGATTTATTGTATTTTGTTGACACAAGCATAGAATTCAGTGTAACCTTATTAAAGACTAGAAACATTCTGGAAACCATAAGCATTAGAACAATTCAGTTTTGACCCTGACATTCATTACTGACTGTGTGATCTTGATAAAGTGTCTTCCCTTCTCTGAGTACCACTATCCTTTGTCGATAGGATCAAATGTCTATTACTTAGGAATTATGTTTTGATGGAAATTGGAAGAATGGAAGTGGTAATACCCAAATTAGGAAAATGACACAAGGAGATATTTGATAATAAGATGAGGTTTGGCATTTAGGTTCTGTTTTAGATGTGTCAAGTTGGAATACCTATTCAATAATTACAGCCTTGCAGGGTGGCAGCTTGGGAGTGGCACAGGATGGAGGAAAGACAACTCAAAGTCCAGGGAGAGAGGGAGGGAGGGAGGGAAGGAGAGGGAGCAGGGAAAAGGAGAGAGGGAGGGGGGAGGAAGGGAGAGGCCTACAGGGGCCCATACCTATGGAGATGCAGACCCTTTCCCCCAGCTAGTCTCACATTTATTTAGTGTCAGATTCGTGGAAGGTAGACAAGTCTGTGGAGGGAGGTTTGGAGAAATGTGTGTGGTGGGGATGTGCATTGAAGATGCATAATAGTCTGCATAATCTAGGGGACAGTGAATAGGGGTTGTATAGGAGCTGCTGATCAAAACATCCTATCTCTAGTCTCTGTTTACACTTGACTTCCTGTCAAAGTGGTCTAGCTGGTTATGCTAATCTGGCCATAATGTCTGCCTCTGGTTTTGAGCAGATATCCTCACACCAAGACTTTTGACCTCCTGAGAGGCCCCCTGCCTTTGTGCACCAAGCAAAATCCTGAGAACAAGGGGGGCTGGGGAATCAACAAATAATGAAATGGTGATGTCAGGTAGGAAGAAAATATGTGATGGGAATATAAGAGGCAGATCTAGGCTAAAGATAGAAATGTGGAAGTTCAAAGCTATAGATGTGTGTAAAATCGTGGGGCTGGTAAACTTCCTACAGAATGAGAATACATAAGAGTGTCCTTGTGTAACAGGGTGGTCCCCAGGAAAGGGGGAGGTTCCAGGTTTCCTGCCCCACCCAAATGGAGGGTGGAGCTGAGCAGGGAGAGAAGAAGCTGCAGAGGAGACTGAGGAAGGAAGCAGGATGGAGCCAGAAGGAGACCTGGAAAAGGCGCATGGAGCTGGGCTGCCCTTCTCCCTGCCCTGTAACCCTTGGACTCTCCAATACTGAGAAAGAACACCACTGGAAACCAAAACAAACAAACAAAGATGGGATAATCATGAGGGATAATCATATCCTGGTAGGGAAAACAGAGTTTCAGGAAAGAGAAATTGATTACCACTACACTCTTGAATCTTGCTTGGAGACTGGTAATTTGTTAATTTACATATTGGCTTCAATCTCCAGCTCTAGAACACAACCTGAAGTACTGTATGCCTAATTAAATGGTAAGTATTATATTAGATTTTGACTCAGTCATCTAAAATATTTATCATCCAGATTCAATAGCTTCATGACACATGCATAAGAAACAACTCTCCATGGCTAAAATCAACGTACTTATTAGCATCCCTTTGGTATAGTCACCAAACCAGTTATGATGCATTTAATGGTGGTAATGTACTCTCTATAGCTGTACCTTTTACTCTATGTGAAAACATAAATGATCTGACTTATTGCCCTTCTGCTACAAAAATATGGTGCTTGTAATCAGTTCCAACTTGCAGGCTAATAATTCTATCTAAAAGAGAAATGGGATTTAGCTGATAGTATTTTTCCATGGTGAATTCATGCTGGCTCCTAAAGATCCTTTAAAGCTTTGCATTTTACATCTTCACAATAATATATTTTTTAAAACTCACAAGGTATATCACTAATTCTATTATTTGTGTTTTTATTACTCCCTTTATCTTTTATAAATTTAAAGTGAAACTTCAGCTTTAGTATCTTTTATCTGACCAAATTTTAAAAATCTACTATCAAGGATGTATGATCAGTTTCCCTCACCTGACTAGGGAGTGTGTAGCTATTAAGGTAATCTTGCTATTGAATCATGTGAGTGTAAAGTGCTGACATAAACTTGCAGATTCAAGTAGCTCAGTGAACCCTAGGCTGGATAAACAAACTCAAAGAAAATCATGATCAGATACATTATAATTCACTGATAAAAAACCAACATAAAGTAGCCAGAGAAAAACTACCTATTTGATACTGAACGGGATAGAAACAACTGCAAATTTCTCACCAGAAATCAAGGGGGTAGATAATAGTGGAAACAGTATCTTTCGGATGATGGAAACAAACAAACATCAAAACCACCAGATTTAAAAAAAAAAAAAAAAAAACAACAAAAACCAACTATCAATCCAGAATTCTATATCCTGTGAGAATATTTCTCAGGAATGTAAGTGAAGTAAAAACATCCTCAGAAGAAAATGACTTGAGAAAACTTAAGAGATCTGTCACCATCAGATCTGCTATAAAAGAAAGGCTAAAGGAAATTTATTGGTTTAAAAAATAGTTTGAGAGGTAAAACTTGGAACTTTAATTATGAGAAAGTGCAATTGTAAAATATTTGGATAAATATAGGACTTTTTTCTCTTATTTTTTTAAATAGTAAAAGTGATTCTTATACATTTATAACATTATCTGAGCCTTAACATTTTCAGATGTAATAAAATGTAGAGGATAAATGGGATATATATGTGATTTTAAGGCTTTTATATCTTACTTGAAGTGGTAAAATATGAACAACAACAGAATGCGGGGAGTGTGTATCATAATACCTAGAGCAATAATGAAAACAATGCAAAAATATAGTCAAGAAATTAATGGGTGAGTTAGAGGGAATACTAAAAGTATTCAAGTGACTTAAAAAGGAAAAACAAAAAAGAAAAACAAAATAGCTCAGAGGGAACAAACAAAAATAATAAAAGGTTTAGACTTAAATAGTGGCATTACAGTAATTACTTTGAATATAGATGATCTAAATGTACCAATTAAAAGGCAGATTATCATATTTGATTAAAAAAATGCTATTTACAAAACCCACTACAACTGTAATGCTACTGCCAAACACTAATTCAGAAATGACTGCATTGGCTATATTAATATGAGAAAATGAAGATGAGGAAATATGACAAATTTCAATGAGAAAAACCGGAAAAAATCAAAGAGGAAAATTTCCAGGAATAAAGTACATTACATAATGAAAAAAGGGTCAATTCATTAAGAAGACATAACAAACCTAAATGTGTAAACACTTACCATCAGAGTCTTCAGAATGTGTAAAATTAAAACGGATAGATTGAAAGGAAAAATGGACAAGTCCACAATTCTGCTTAGAGACCTAAAAATTTCCATTAAGTGAGAGTACAGATAAAATAATAGCAGCAAGGACAGTGGAGACTTGAGAAACATCCAACAGCCTAACCTAATGACCTCTTTGGCACACTCTGCCATGAACCACAAAAATACACACTCTTCTCAGGTGAGCTTGGCACGTCATTACAATCGACCATATTCTGAGCCATATTTGGATGTGAAAGGACACACTGATTTCCCTGTCCACCTTGCTGGTACGTTGCAGGTACATGATGCTCAGGGGTAAGTGACTAACTTGAAACTCCCAAGGTTCATCTCATCCTTGCTTCTGACCTTACTAAAATATGAAACACTTCCTAGTATATCAATCTTGCAATTACAAATGATTATTAAAATAGATGATGGAAAGCCAGAATAAAAAACTAAGCCTTAGTATTATAATATGTCCTATGTTTTAAGCTAGCATTACTAATAATTAAAGTATATTTCCCACTTATTAAAGATACCCTTTCTACCTGGAGATACTACTGGTTATAACGCAAGTTACTTAGGATGCTTCAATGTGATTACAGTCCTGGTGTTTAGAAACTCTCCCTTAATCTACTTGGCTTCAAATGAGAGAACCTTTCTGGAGTCATCCGGAGCCCAATTATTTCTCTTTCTGACCACCTTGACCCTCTGTTACAGACCCTCTTGCACTGACTCCCCATCTGATACCTCGTGCCTCCATTAACACAGTTCCCTCCTCTTGATTAAGAAGAAAAAGAACTCAGAATGTGTTTTATCATCTTCAGCTTCCTGGTGTTAGTCAAATACTCTTGTTTTACAAGAAGTAGTTTTCTTGTAGGGCTGTGAGTGTGCCTGCATAATTTTTCATCAAGGCAATAATGTAAGATCCTAAATCACAAGCATTCTTTGCAAGTCCCTTAAGTGTAGTGTAATTTGGAAGCGGCAATCCATTTCAAATTCGGTAAATTAAAGGGGAAATAGCCAAGCACGAGTTGGAGGAGCAGCCTGACTCCCACACCTGCAATTTCAACCAAATGACATAAAATGCCAAGCCATTATTCTTCCAATTTAGCTTCCTCAGCTTTCATGTTCAAAACCAAATTCATTCTAAAAGTAATCAAATCAGATAAGGACTGTGGGGGGAGGGGAGAATGCTAATGATGCAGCCGCAGGAGGAAATAGTTGGAAGGTTCTGGTGTTTTAACATTCAGGTTATTTTATGGAGCATATTTTAAAATGATTTTTCCAGGTTAGTTTAATTGGAGTATCAGAAATCCTTTCATCTGTTTTGACAATGGAAATGATGATGTGCAGCCTGCACTGTGTTTATACTGTTAGAGATAGGAACATCCATATTGATGCTCAGGCTACTGAAAATTTAAAAGGACAGGAGCAGCTAAAGGCCGATTAGCCATGGAGAACATTAGCTTCGATACTTCTCATACAGAGCCAGACATTACATCAAGCATGACAAACCACTCTAGCATAAAAGTATTAGCGGCCTGTACGTCTCAGCCTCACCCTTAAGTTATTTCATTAAAATACAAAATCATGTTGACCTAATTTTTTGACAGGTTTCGAAGAGAGCAAAGATTTCCTCTCTTGCTGTGCTTCCCTTTCTCCCTCTTCGTCCTGCCATCACTCTGGGGAGTTTGCCAGCTTCTAGTCATTGCAGAGCGCCAAGCCTTTTTATTTTAATCAAGGTAGAAGCTCTGGCTTTAAACGCTATCTTACCTCATCCCCAAACATGTATGCTGAGACTCTTCATTGGCATGAGAACTTCTTTCAATAGCAGTAACTCTTAATGTCCTTGGGGGGAAGAAAGCTACTCAGCATTCAGTGGAGAAGCTGGAACCGCCTGGATCGGTCTCATTATGTAGGCCATATGCAATAAGCCACGGTACCTAACAGCTGCTGGTGGCAGGATTAAGGGGAAAATATTTAATTTGATGCAGGAGCACGTGTCTGTGATTTCAGCCGTAGCTCCTACCTGCTCCCTGGGGTGTGTGTTAGATATACGGTATAACGCAGAAATCATTTAATTGTGTCAACACAATGTTAGGATGTTTGTTTAAAGTAAAAATTAGTTTTTGCAGCATCAATTGATTAGTTGACAGGCTATTCGACTGTCACAGAGGCTACTGGATACAAAGAAAAAATTGGCTTGGTTAATCTGAGCAAAGGGGAACAAGTCCTTTGAGATCAGGGGAAATACAGCAATGTAAATTCGGATTAGTCTTTGTGTTCTGTAAATCAATAAGACAACGGGAAGTGTGAAGAATAGGCTAGATCATCTATCAAACTGTTTTTTATTGTGTTTCTATTTCTATCCCTAGTAAACATGTGCCTTCAGTTTCCCATGAATAAAAGCATTTGACAAAGGAATAAAAATGGACTTGAGTTCACTGTAGATGCAGCGCCAATGACAAAAAGGGGGGGGGGGGAGTAAAGATGAGAATCAAAAAGGCTGCTTCCTACAATCTCACAGCTAGATCATTCTAAAATTCTCAGGTGACAGGTGGTGAAAGTGAAGATAGATTTTATATATCTACTGCAATGAAGACTGTACCTTATGCAGAATACTAATCAGGGCTTTTTTTTTTTAGGCAACTGCATTGTCTTAGAGGGCTTTAAAAGAAAGAGAGGTGCGCACACATACAAAAGAAATCAGTTAAGAAGGCTTATGTTGCAACCAAGATTTCTCTCCACCAATCACTTTCAATCACAAAAGAAATAACTAACTTGCTAAAATAAGAAAACACTAATTTTGTGGCCCAGTGAAGAGTCCTGCTCTTTTAAAACAGCCCTCTTGTTCTTTAAGCCCTTTTTAGAGGCAAGTATTTCACCTGATGACTTTAATTGAGGGCATCCTTTTATCTGTGTTGACAGTTTGCATTGTCATCGTGTTTTACCTTTTGGTGCATACAGAGTCTCATTCTAAGACCTCCCGCCCCAAGCCATGCAGTGCACTAAGACACTGCAGAGAAAGAGGAAGGGAGAGAAAATGCGGGTTTCAGAACAGAGGAGCTGCATGTTATATTGCAGCAGTCGAGGCGGCGAGCCAGGCAGAGCAGTACAAATCTTCCCTTCTGAGTGTTTGAAAGATGGGGGCGTCTTGGTGGCATTATCTTCCCAGGTGCCCCAGATGGCACAGTGTACTTCTAATGGAAAACCATTCATCTGGCCCTGGGACTGTACGTGGTGTACATCACGATGGTTCATGGAGGAAACGAGCTCAGACAGCTTTAGCAGACGGCGCAGGGCATGTGGTTGTGAAGGCATAATGGAAGAGAGGCACAAAAGGGCAGGCGAATGAGTCAGAGGCTGGGGAAGGGGAGAAGAAGGCTGTTATTTCCGTGTAATTCCCCAGGATCCACTCCTGCTTGGGTTGGCGGTGAGAAAAAACCAATTCAATTTGAAGGTGGTTCAGGGTAAATGAACCAGGGAATTGAGCTGCTGGAATCTAATTAGGGACCCCCCAAATTACTACTACCTGCCCAGCAGAAAAGTCAAATGGCTACACCAGCCAAAAGAGTTAAGGGAAGTTGGCAGAATAAGCAGTCCAGAAGGAGAAGGTTTGCAAACCTTCCAGATTCTATCTCTAAAACTTAGAAGTGATTTTTTTTTTTTAATTCTAATGCTATAGGCATAGAATATTGCAAAGCAGAACATATGGTCACGGAAGGGGCAGGTGTAGGATCCTGAGAACTGAAAGGCCAGCAGCGTCTCTACTCCTTCTGGGTCTCCTCGAGCCAGTATTCCCTAAAGGGAAGCTTCATGAGAACAAGGATCTATCCCCTACTCATTGGGGAAGTCAGGTCTGCAGCCCTATGGAGAGAGATGGTAAATGTTCTTGAATATTCTGACCCAAGTGCAGGAGGAGGGGGACTATCATGACAAGATTGGTCCCCTGATCTCACCCCTTGTTTGCTGGCATAAAGGTTCATTTCAACCTTCTGATATCTGCTTATTAAAAGGTAACCCACTTGGAAACTATTTCTTCTAATCCTAGCAGGATATCTGCACATAATCTGACAAAACCAGGACTCAAGTCTAAGTATCCAAAGTCATCCTGACATGCTCACTAATCTATGTAACTTTGGGACTCTATTTTGAATGTTATTTCAAGCTCATTTGTTAAATATAGAATTGGATTAGAAAATCTTTAAGGTCTATAATAGCTTCTAAATCTGAAGATCCCCCCCCCCAAAAAAAAGGCACATTTGTGTAGTGTTTTCTCAGTTAACTGTAGCCCCACTTGGCATAAAAGACATGAGATTAACCCCCAGCACAACAAAAGATCTAGCAGCTGCCGTCACCTTTGAAACTGATTTCCATATGGGCTCTTACTTCAAACCTTTTTCACATACAACAAATCAAAATCTACATAAAAGGCAAATTGTACTTTTATTTACTGTATGATTATTGCCATTGCAGCTGCTGATTTCTCCCCAAAGCCTTGTAATAACCACAGTTGCCTCGATTTCATGCAGATCCCTGAGGGCAGAAGAAAGCCAATAAATCCAAAGGAAATAAGTAAAATGGAATATGTTGCCCTTTACTGTTTTCGCCAGGAAAGTAAGATTTATGTTGGAAGATGTCAATTAAATGAGCAGCTACAGTTTCTACTCACTGAATAAAGAAGTCTCTCACATCAGTGTACAGAAAGAAAACAGTAACAGAACACCATTTGCAAAATAAAAACAAAACAACCTAGTATCTAATCATGTATATTTGAACAGAAAAAAAAAATCATCTGTCCTTCCCTTAAAATAAGACTGCCATGTCATGCCAACTCAGGCTTGCCCCATCACCCAGCAGACACTCAAATTGTCTTCTACCACCAGCAGTGGGAATGAGCTGAGGGAGTCCAAGTTTATTTTATTCCCAGTCTAAGTTAAATATATTTAAACAGAAAAACTTTTTTTCAGCAAAGGGAATGAGTCATTCCCAAAACAAATAAAAATGTTTGAAGTGTATGCATTCTTTGGATGAATAATTGAGAGTTAGTCATACAAAATATTTGGGGAGGTGACACTGATTTCACATTTATAAAGGTGGGGTTTTTCCCTTTGATTTAAAGGAACCAATGCAGGAGGGGGGGGGGTCCCTAATGGTTTCTTGTAGCCTGAAGGAAGGTTCTGGAACACAATAACTGACACATACCATTGTTCTCCATCCTGTTGACTAATAATTTAGTCTCTCCTTCCATTTAACTCGTGCAGTTAATAAGGTCACTCATTTAGATGTCACTGGAACAATGTAGGTGAAAAGACAAGATTTAGCAAGCAGGGCAGAAGCAAAAGCAACACTCAGGAGCACAACCCACCTCACCCCCACCCAGTCAGAGAGCCCTTAGGCCTTTTCATCTGATTTGTAGGTTTACCTTGTAATCAGTGCAGATAGATAGGAGGAACGGATATCAAAACCTTCTCTAGCACCCATTCCAGCACCAAGCTAGCAGATAGCTGGCCACAGTTTTTAGTTTTTCTGTTAATACATCCCACTTTGCATCCTACACCTTTCCCCAAGCCCCTTAAAAAATAGAAAATAGGAAATAAATCTAAAACTGTGTTTACACAAATCTCAAAATATAGTTTGTCTAATTTTGAAGTCATGTGATGCTGTAGTTATTTTTATGTACACATAACTGATTGCATCAACTATTCAAAGATTGTTGGTGAGAAAGGATTGCTCACTTAAAAAATGGTCATCGAATCCAATTAGCTTAATCATTTGACTTTAACCAGCATGATTCAGTTATTTGAATCATGAAGCAGCCAGATTGGATTGAGCATTTGCAAATTGATCTTTTTCTCTGTGATTAACTTTAATGATGACACAAATAACAAATGTGAGGCAAAAATGGATAAGCTGGTGACTTGCTGAACAATTCTTGTTTCTCAGGATGAGCAAAGATTACTCTGAGTAACAAATCCAATTGAAATATTTAGTGGGTATTTCTAAGTTCAGAATACTGTATTGGACACTGAGGACACACAAAGATGACTCAGAACTAGTTTCTGACCTCAAGTTTTCCCCACCATAAGCAGAAAAACAAGTATGCAAACAGGTATTCATGTTTCAAAGAACAAGGCAATGCTCTAGATAAAGTTGCAATAATAAGCAAAGAGAGCATTTAATTTTGAGAGGAGGAAAGTCAGAAAGGCTTTGGCTGGACCTTGAAGGGTAAGAAAAACAATTAGGGTGTAGCAAATAAAAATGCTTCAGGGTCAGCCAGATGACATAAATAGGAGAAGTGTAAGAGGCTAGCATAAGAGGGAAGCAAATTGTACCATCCGTGCCCTATGGAAAGGATTTCAAAGTCAATTTTCAAACTGTTTCTTGGGAAAACAAAATATAACTGTGGGTCTGATTTGGCCTTCCTTGGTCATAGGCATTTCATTTAGAAACATAGTGATGGAGAAAGTGTTGCATGATAAAGCAGCAGGGCAAGGAAAGTGCCAAGGACTGTCGGTTCTCGCTACCATTCTTCTCTCAACTCACCCTTCATCTTAATCTTGTAACCTCTGGGATGTAGATCAAAGGTATTCAGAAGGACTCAGTTGTCCTTCCTTTTGGTGTTGGTCTCATCCCTTAGCGATGATAGCAGAACTTTACCCTGACCCTATCCCCTCATCAGGATATTCCACACTTTGGGATAAAATTTCTAGAATATCCCTAATGTTCAGATCCCTAGGTTTGTAATCAACCAGTAGTAACCCAGTCTAGACCATCCATTATGTAGATCCTTCAGAATTAGCATTAAGCCAGTTGCTTTTCCCTCCTACTCTTTATAACCTGATTTCTGCCCAGGACCCATCTTGGGTTCTGCCACTTGTCAACAGTCTATCATTCAAGATCTCTTTCTGTTCTTCTATTTCTGAATACCTCTGCTAGGTATTCAGATGTCCATATCCTTAGCCACTGGCTAAGACTACCGCCAGTTGTTTCTTAAGATGTACTTGGGTGAAGGATTCCTGTCCATCCCACTCAGCCTCCTCAGCATCAACAAGTTCATCCCAACAGAGCTCTTCTAGGATTCAATCTTTTCCTCTTTATACCTCCCTTCTCTTTTTCACAGAGCTATGCTGAGCTGTTCTCTCGGTGCTGCTAAAACACAAGGGACACAAACCCTTGCCTATGGAGCTGACCATTTTTGAGACAGAAACAGAACAAGCAATTAGTAAGTAAAATAACATATTTGATAGTAGTTCAGTAGAGGGACAAAATAGATAAAACCAAATGCCATGGGAATGGGGTGCTGAATTTTTATACAGAGGCCAGGGGAACCTGTGCAGCAGGGTGAAACTTAAGACCCAAAACACATGAACAACTCCCAGGTGCTTTCTTGTGCAAGTCATGTTGGGCAAGGAAATGGCAGCCCTGTGTCTGACTTGTCTCTGGACATCAGGGTGTTACAGCAGAGGGAACTGAGAGGTCACACAGAAGTAGGAGCTTCGAGATCATATAAAGGATTGAGGCTTTATTGTGAGTGAGATTAGAAGTCACTGGAAGGTTTCAAGTAGAGGAGTATAGATGTCCCCCACTACCCCAAAGTAGAACATTCCTATTCGTTATGACACGGTGGGTGGTTTTGGAATCTTGATGTCACTCAATTTCACTGGAAAATTCTTTGTAAAACATAGTATTTACATATTTTTTAGTATTTACATATTTTTAACAAAGGTATTCAGTCCACACACACACACATACACAACGATCTATTTCTTCAGAAGACTTTTCAGAACATTAGAAAATTCCTGTGTCTGTGTGCATGTGTGTGTGTAAAACAAGCACCATTTTATTTTGCTTCTGATTTTATAGAAATTGGTGAGAGCTCAAGCAGACAATTTTATCTTGAGATTTCTCGTATGACTATAATCAAACAATGGTGGGGGCTGCAGCTCTCTGAAGGCATGATTGAAGCCATCAGATGACTAAGATGGCTAACTAACAAGACTGGCAGTCGATGGTGACAGTTGGCTGAAGCTTGGCTTGGGCTGCCTCCTACATCACTTATACAGGGTCTCTCCACAGGGGGTCTTAGGGTTGTCAGACTTGTATGGTCTTATATGGTGGTTGACTTCTGATAGAGCGAGGATCCCAAGAGACCACTCCCTCTGAAATTTAGGTAACAGAGCAGGCATGAGTTCATCCAAATTCAAAAGGTGGAGGCCTAGGGCCCACTGCTTGATAGGAACAGTGTCAAAGATTTTGGGAGGCTTGTCTTAAAATCCCCATAGCTAAGCTGGTCATTTTTTTATCTAGTCAGCCTATATATTATAAGACTTTATAATTTGGTCTTGGGTGCTAACTATCTCTAGGTTAGATTTCTTTCACCTTTTTATTATAGAGATTTTCAAACATGTTAACAAGCAAACCAAATGGCATAATGAACTCCTGTGTGCCCATTACCAAACTTCAAAAACTAACAACTCATGGCCAATTTTGTTTTCTCTATATACCTCCCTCCCTCCCCCACACCATTCATGATATACTTATACTTATTCTGAAGTATATCTACAATATTTTACATGATATACTTATTCTGAAGATATCATATTGATTCATCTATAATTATTTTAGTATGTAAATCAAAACAAGGAGGATTTTAAAAACAATCTTTTCAACCCAAACAATAATGGCTTAATATTATCAAATATTTAGTTGACATTTAAATTTCCAATGTCTTATAAATTTCATAATTTATTTGAATCTGAATCAAAATAAGGACCAAATTGCAATTTGTTAATATGTCTTTAAAATTTCTCTAAATTTTAAATAATCTTATCCCATTTTTCTATTCCTTCATAATAGTTAATTAAATAACTGGGTTATTTGTCCTATAAAATTTCTGGTAAACTGATTTTTTCTGACTATATCCCTATGATGATATTTTTAAATCATTTTTCCCTTTATATTGGTAGTTCAATGCAGATGATTAATCAGATTTAAGTTTGATTTTTTGGTAACACTACTTCATAGGTGGGATTGGATTCTCTCACCACGATGCTCACATCAGGTTGTCTCTTTTTAGCATTCATGCTCAGTGTCTAGAGCCATGAAACCATGAAGAATTCAAAAACAATGGTATTTTATTTCAAAGATTCCTTTTTGTACTTGTTAGCTGGACATGTTCATAATTTTTTTCCTTATCTGCCATTAGGTTACTCAAGAATAGAGTCAGAATAGGAAAAGCAGGATGGCTGACTAAAGGCTTGGTTTGCTCCCTATATGTTCCTATATTGAAAAGTAGTGAGTTTCTGGAATACTTTTAAAACTCAAATAGGGATTTATTATGGGAGGAAAAAACCCTCCATAAGGTATAGTGTATAAGTATCAGTGGTTTTTTGTTTTTCATTTTTTAGTGACATAATCATGACACATTTCTAAATTATTTAAATGAACAGATATGAAAGCTCTTATGTATGGCACACATACTGCTTTTGACAAAATATTACATAATATGAATATAAAATATGAATGAAAACATTAAAAAATCATTTTCAGAGTGTCCTTCCCATAGCATTAATTTCTTTCAAAAGGGATAATTTCTTAATAACTGTTAATACGTCATTTTTAGCATGAAATGACACATTAAATCTGCTTATATTTTCAAAACTATCTACTGGGTAACAAATTACTGATATCCTTTTCACAGATGACTGCCAATATGGTACACTTGTCTCTTTGTAACAGAACAGTGCCTAACGTAGTTAAATCGGAAAACACTGAGGTGTTTGTTACAAGAGTGAAACTTTTTTGAAAAATATTGTCATGGTCATGCCGCATTTCATTAAGAAATAACTATGAAGAATTTCTTTTTTAAGAGTTAACTTATCTAGGTAGCATCCATTAATCTATAAAGGAAAATCCAAAGTGTTACTGTTTTTCTGTCCAGAAGACCAAGAAACATAAAGCATATTCCAACTATCCTCAGGTCCTAATTGAGGTACTAGCTCACGTATAAAATATGTGCTAGAAGACTTGAAGTAGCTCTATAACATCAGTTTATTATCTACAATTGGACTGTGTAATAGAAGAAAATGTTCTAGAGGGAGCCAAAAGACAAACAGAAGAGATGTCTGTGGGGAGACCTGCCAGTGTTTCATAAGGCCCCCTGCCATGGGACTAGGAAAAGGGTACTCTTAAGCCAGGATATTTCCATAGTACTACTCAGACCACTTTACCTAGGTCTTCTGGCCTCTGAGGAACACAGAAACTGGTATTGACACTTTCAAAACGCCCTGATGTTAGAACAAAGAAGGGTGGCCGACCTTTCTTTGGTATGACCTGCTCACCCAACTTGTCAAATCAAAGGCTGGTGAATTTCCCATGGTCAGACTGGGTCATCCTGAAAGGTTAGTGGACCTCCCCAACCACCCAAATCCGAGGGCTGACAGGAAGTAGAAGAGAAGGGGGGCTGAAAAAAAGTGACAAAATATGAGGGAGACAAAATATTTTATACTGGGTAATGACCTATATTTTAGGCAGTATACTAAAATGGACACTTCAGTCCCTGAGAATGCCTAGGGAAGCTACAGAACTTGCCAAAGATTTCCACCCAGAGTACAGAAAATCCAGACACAGCAAGTTTGCAGGGACAGTCACAACAAAGGAGTCTAGTCACTCCAATATGCCAGAGCATGTTGTGGCCACCAGGTTGGTAAAATATGTGTTTCTTGAAAAGTCAAAGACACATAGTGGCTACTCAATAAGTGCTTATTATTTGATCGAGGATTGTAAACACTTTAAAGATCTTTGTTTATTCATTTAGTGTGTTGCTGATAGAATCTACATCTTCAACTTTTATTGGATTCACTGGATCACATAGCTTCTGTCCTTTATGGCTTATTTTCCATTGGAGAAAACTTGTTTTTCTCAGCACAGACCAAATAATGAGGACCATAAAGCTTGCTCTTTTTAAAGCATTTATAGTAAAATAATTTAGTTCTCTGAGTTTGTACATTTCCCCCTACAGAACCAAGTTTTCTTTGGTAGGTTGTTCAACTAAATAATGTTGTAATGAATAATGAATAACAGCAATCTACTGCATACAAGTAGATTTTCTCAGACAGTTGCATATGGTAGGAAAGCGTTTGCAGAAAGAGTAGGCCTGGGGAATATTCAGAGTGTTCAATAATGCAAGAGCAGAAAGATTGAAACTTTCTTTTGATTCAATATTGTTTGGAGGCTGGTGTGACTGGACAGAGAATGAATATGAACTATAAAAAACTGGAAATTCTATTTAGATGAAATAGTCCACAGATATAAATCATAGATTAATCTTTTGCCTGTATTAAATGAAAATAATTCTTATTCAAATCTTATTCTTCCTTCAGGACCCAGAGTAAGTCACTCTTCTTAGAGCCTCTCCCTGGCTTACTGTCCTCTGTCCTCAGGCAGTGAACCTCCTCTAAGCAGCTCCCACTCCTTGGCTACACCCCACAATGGGCACTTTGTAGCCTTTCAGAGAATTGCTTGCTCCTGTTCACCTGCTCAACTACTTTTTTTTGTCTGGATGTATCATAGCGGGAAAGGCTGCACCTAGTATCTCCCCATAATTCCCATAGTAAGCCCATTTTTTGAATAAATTTGGGGTTGGTTGATTAGATTTTCCTCAAATCTCCTTGGTAGCTATTGTCTTTAGGTGGGCACTTTGTTTTTTTTTTTTTTGTTTGTTTAAAAATATTTATTTATACAAGAACTGGGGTACAGGTCAAGGCACGGGAGGGTGAGAGAATTCACCAGAGAGTGAGGAGCAGAGTAGGCAGACAGGCTGAAGATACTGCTGAGGGGAGCAGCGGGCGAGGCAGGAGAGGTCTGCTGCGCCAAGTGGGTTTCTCCCTGGCCGGCCGGGAATTGAACCCGCACTATAGAGGCTGCGGACTGCTTTACAGCGCAGCACTCAACTCGCTGTGCCACCAGGGAGGCCCCAGATGGGCACTTTGGATTGGCATGGAGACAGTAATAAAGGTTTTGAAAAGGAGGAGGCGACTATACTTGTTTGTATATAAACAATGTACTTGAAAGCCAGTGTAGGAACAAATATAGAGGACCCAGCCAATCAACAGCCAAATGGGATCGGCCAGCAATTTTCTAGATGCCCTGCATACTTTTTTTTTTTAAAGATTTGTTTATGCATACAAGAGCAGGGGTACAGGCCGATATGCAGGGGGTGAGAAGATTCTCTGGAGATAGAGTGGGGAGAACAGGCAGATCTACTGAAATATGCTGCTCAATGAAGCAGCAGGGGAGATAGGAGAGGTCTGCTGCACCATGTGTGTTAGCTCCCAGGCCGGGAGGGGGTGGGGTGGGGGGGCGGGAGGGATCGAACTCAAGCTGCAGTGGCTGCGGAGAGCTTCATAGTGCTGAGACTTAATCCTTTGCACCACCAGGGAGGCCCTATGCTCTGCATACTTAAGTCAGAAAATGTCCACCTGCACATTGCAACAAGGTTGTGGATAAGGAATAATTCATAGGAAACACTGAGATGAAAATGAATAGAAAAATTCAATATTTAACTGCATCCTCCCTTTATCTGAACTATTAAATAACCCTTCATTAAACTATATCAGTCCAGGTTCAAAGAGAATGATACTTTCTAACTATTGGATTAATGTAGTTTTAAAAATTAAAGATGGTGATACAATTTTTATCACCTTTTCCAAAATTGATTTGTCTGTATCCACAGTTGATAAAATGGCTACCTGCTACCCTGGGTAACTCAGTAAAAAATAACAGGTACACATACATACATACACATACATACGGAAGCATACCTGTTATAATTAAATCAGCCAGCTAATTTCCTGTTAAGATGGTTGTTTTGCAAACAAAATTATAGGAGATATTCTGCAATTTTTACATTTCAGATAGTTAAGTATAACAAACAACTTTGGATTATAAACTTTCTAGGACAGAAGCTACATTTGTTATGTGTATCCATAAAGGCCAAGTTGAACACATCACACAAATGGGCTTTTTCTAATAGCTGCAGGCTGATTAGAAAGCAAGACAATAACTGATGGGAAAGAAATATGTGCTTTTTAATCACTTTATAAAGCCTCTTTGGATAGACTTCCACAATGCCTTACCTTCTAAAATCAAGAGGAAAAAAAAAAAAAAAACAAGAGGTTTCTATTCTTAAAGCAAACAAAGAAACAGATGTGTTCCACCTTCTTGCTTGTTTTTTTTTTTTTTTTTTTTTTTTTTTTTTAAATCTTTGCTATCCCGTGCTGGGCAACACGTCTTTCTTCAGTAGAGAAAAACCAGGTTGTTTTAGTAATTTGCCATCTTTTGATTCTTTCCCCCCCTCAGATAGTCTTTAAGTCACATGTGTTGTTATTGTGGACAAATCACTAAAAACTAAACCAACAAAGAATAAAAGACAGAAGTGAAAATAAACTAATATTCCTTGACCTCACCTACTGGAAGCCTATCGTTTTTCTGAAATGATTTGCCGTAGAAACAGAAAATCCCTTACAGTTAGAAATCTGAGAACATGCTGTTGAGGTAAAGGTTATGGACATTTTGAATAATGTAAACAATTTGAATAATGTACCACACCATCAGTGACTGCTTCCAATCATTTGTGCATGTATCAATAACTCTTTTTGAAAAGTGAAGATGTACTTTAAAAAAGGCAGTTCCTAAACAACTCCCGTTGAAATAATGACCCTATCATTCCTATGAGAATTACTTCATGTTCTATAAAAATACACACCTTTCTAGGTTGTAATTTTCTAAATGTTTATTATTCTCTTTTAAGAAGAGTGGTTTTGTTCCAGTCAAGGCTATGAATCAAATCTCCTGACTGGTGACAATCCACAGTGGGTGGATGCAAACTGCTGGGCTAGTGTGTGCATCACGCTCGCAGTGTCCTAGGGCAGAGCTAAGGCACAGAGGGTGGGGGAGTGCATTCCAGAGCTCAGCTGCCTGGGGAAAAATTCTCAGTTCTGCCACTCACTACCATGGGCCCTGGGGTTAGACACTTGCTCGGTCTAATCTTGGATTTCTCCTCTGATCAAGTAGAAATGATATGGCTCACAGCATAGAAGTATTGTCAGGGTCAAACCAGTAAATGCATGCAGTGTTTAGAAAAGCTCCCAGCATAGTCAACCCTTACAACCTACTAGTTAATATTATCACAGATGCTGTATCCACAGCCAAACCCACCTTCCTGACCAGTACCAAGAATATTTGCCACAGCTCGAATCCTACTTGGCCGCCTGTCCACTTGTCTTTAATGAGCAATTTCAAGACTATTCATGTGGTCTTAGGTTTTTGCTTAAGTATCAAAATAACAATACGGTAAAGCATTTGTTGGCCATAGAGGTCTATCAGGTTGCCTCCTTCTATAAAATGAGCATGACCTTAAATACTGCCTCTCAGCAGACTGCTGTGGAGAGAACATTGGGTAGTTAAGTAAAGCATTTGGCCTTGCAGCCCAGGGCCTAGCACCATGGAGGTGATCAGAAATTTTTTGGGGGGAGGGTGGAGAGAGAAGAGGAAGGCAAATGTGGGATGCAAATGCTACTGTGAAATCCAGTGAATTCTAGGAATAGACAATATTGTGGAAGATCCGCTTTCCTAAAATTGGAGTAAACCGCAGAGGTAGAAAATTCCTCATAACTTCCAGGAGAGGAACCAATGTTCCATGGTGATCCTGGGAATCTGAAGCCACACAGAGAAAGTACTTCCGGCTACATGAATTAGAGAGAGAGGGAGAAAGTGCATGAGAACACAAACAATTCCCCAGAGACACCTCAGAACTGTGTACTACAAAAGATCTGCAGGCAGAAACTCACAGAAGGGCCTCCCGGGCTCCTAGAGGTTCTTAGTGCTGTCATCACTACAGCCTGAGATCGATCCCCGGCCAGGGAGCTGACCCACATATGAAGCAGAACTCTGTCTCACCTACTTCTTCCCTTAGCAGTGTATTTCAGTAAACCCACCTGTTCTGTCCCCACTCCGGCCTATACCCCAATTCTTCTATGCATAAATAAAATAAATCTTAAAAAATAAGAAAAGAAATTCTGTCACCTAACCACCCATCTGTTTTATACTGTGTTGGATGCTAGGGGCAATGCTAAAAATTCCAACTGTCACCGGCTCCAGGGTAAGTAAGGTGGAAGCTTAGTTAGGAATCCCCCACTTCTCCTTGGAAATCATCCAGGTAAACAAAGATAATGGAGAAAACCATACCTTCCTAGTGAAGCTGCATTTAGATAACCTACAAAGTCCAAGTGTGAGTTGCCATTGCTCAAGTATTACCTGAGCAGCAAGTGTGTGCTGAAAGTCATATGTGTGCTCCAGGCTAAACCAGGTTGTTTGGAAGGGGTCTAGTGATGGTCCAGTTCAGAAAGTTCTAGCAAATAACATCTTCCAGAAGGAGAGGGTCTCTCCTGAAAAGGAGTTGCTCTGAGTAGAGCTGAGTTTGCACAAGGCAGTATCAGTAAGGGAAACAGTGAAAGGTGATTCGAAAAAAAGCTTGAGGAAACTGGGGGCAAATCTTTGTTGAAAATGCATTTACTATCTTAACCCACAGAACAGCCTAACAGTCTCACTACCTTAATCACACGCAGAGCACTTACATGAGCCAGCAGTTGGGGAAAATCAACACAAAGCCTACTTTATAATAAACTGTTGACTATCTCGTGTAACTGATTAACCACTGTACTAAAAGTGAAACACAGTGTGTAGGGTATCGCTGACTACCTGCCTAAGCAGAAGCTATCTGGAAGCTGACACTAACTGTTGCTGTCCAGTATCATGATGGGATCACACTGCTGCTCGCAATAAAGTTCTGGGTCACCAACCCAGAAGCAGATCAACAGTGAAAATTCAAAGTACAGTTTAGACTTAATGTGAATCAGTTTCACACCATAGTAAAGTGAAAAAATTCTAAGTGAAAAAATATCCTAAGTTGGACCATTGAAAGAGGGGTTCTGACCATCTGTACTTGGATTTGTGTTTTTGTTTGAAAGCTTTGAAGATTTTTACGCCACTTTTAAGTATGCCACTCTATTTTTCAGAACCAAAACATTAAAGAGAAGTTATAACATGAAATATCTAAAGACCAATTCAAAAGCATAAACAAGGATTAATTATATTTAAAAATTTAAAAATGTCCCCCCAAAAGAAATGTTATTGTAGAGAGAGAGACTGCATGTTCTTTAAAAATCTGCTGCTTTGAAATTAGAGAAAATGTTGAATAATTACTGCAATATGACTACTTAAAATGGAAGCATGTTAGCTCAGATTTATTGGTAAGACTGAGCCTATGGACTGAAATATGTGCTTTTTTCCTCCCCATTGTCACCATTATTTTACACCTAGTGTGTAAAATATACTCTGTGCCCCTGTCCCTATTGGGGATCTGAGGTCCTAAACCTACTCAGTGCCTCCCAACAACTGTTCCCTCCTTTGATTCAATTGCAGGCCTCCAAGACCTATATATACTCTGTCTTCCTTTTTTCTGACAATTGTGCAGGAAGACCCAGTGCTTCCAGCCCAGGTTCACAAATCCGGAATCTCATTCTGTTTTGAATCGAGTCCTGAGAAGTTCTAGGTTGGCCTTCATGGGCCAGCACTACCAGACTAAGGAAGGTAATCTTTCCTCTGTGAATGTCACCCTAAGGATGCAATGACAAAAACAATTAATATGAAAATACACTGTGTACTTAGAAAGGAGAGAATTTTGGAACATGAGTCTCATTAAATTCTCATTATTTACAGATAAAGCAGTTTGAATTCCTTGTTAGGTTTGGGGTTTTTTTCCCCCCAGAATTTTTTGTTTCTTCTATTATTCTACATGCAATGTTTTTGTCATTTTAAATGCCCAAATTTATAATAAGCATTTAATTATTTTGACAGTACGTGGTGAAATATACATCTCACATAAGGAAGAAGTATTGGTTTTACAAAGCCCTTCCTGAGTTATCCAAGAGAGAAATCTTAAAAGCTAAAAGTCTAGTTGGTAAATAATGCCAAAGCCATTAGAAAATAAAAAGGATATGTAGAATTCAGTCATTCTTTTATAGTTCCCATTAATAGTCAATGTGCTAACAAAACATAATGCTGTAAATCCTTCTGAGTTAAGCAAATAAAAAGGCCATAATAAAGGTCAATTTTACTGCCATCAATTTGCAATGATGGGACATTTGGTTGCCAAAGGAAGCAACAAATAGAACCCAGAGTTACTGCATCTCTGGGAAAAAAAAATTTTGCTACTATGGCAAGAAGTGCTTTGAGAAGATTTACACTGAAACCTACACTGAGCTCTGCTCCGAAATAATAATGTCAATTCTTTACAAATCATTCTAACCTGGTGCAGGGCAGTGCAGGAGACAAAAACATTATCACACTGCAATGAAACAGATTCACTATACAGAAGATGGAGAAGTTATAATGGTTATTTGAAATATATGCAAAAATAAAGAAGAGAAATGGTAGTTTCATGAACAATTAATGCTATCCATAATTACAATGTGCAAACAAAGAAACCACCAGGGGACAATTGCACAATAATGAGATTTGGGAGTATGAATCCTTCTCTGAAATGGCGAGAATGCAATTTTTATCAAAACAACAACAGTCAAAACAATAGCGCAAGATAGAAAGATGGAGACTAATGCTATTCATTTTAGGACTTTATTCCATGAAAAAGGTCAAAGTTAAAATGTTATAGCATTAAATAACTGCATGAAACCATGATCCCCAAATATCCTTCTCTGCTTTCACGTGTTCTCGCAGTTTAAACTGAGCTCTTAGGTGGTGTATAGTCATATGTTCCGTTCCGGTTTGTGTGTACATTCAAACCTATGTTTAAACTAGAGAGAATTCAGAATGGAAATTCATTTGTACAACTTGCTTCTAGACCAGTTGTGGCAGTCAACACACTGAGACGAGACACCAGGCCACCAGGAAAAGGGCCACCAAATCAGAGCATGGCAGGAACATACTACAAGATAGTCAGGGGAGCTATTACATGGTTTCTACCTATGATTAATGTTTTTCTATATTAAAAAATGCATGCTTGGGTAGAAATTCAGAAAGAAATTTCCTCTCTCACTACTACCAAAAAATAAATGCTGCAGTATACCAGGGCAACTATATCTTTCTAGAATCACTTTCTGTCCATTCATGTATATATGGAAATATTTGGGATTGGACTGCAAATATCATTTTACAGCCTGCAATCATCACTATTATATTACAAATATTCCATGCATGATGCCTAATACCTGTGAAATTTTCTATTAAATGGCCAAATCATTTAATCATTAATGACTCCCTTGTGAGTTCATTCTACAACTATATATTGAGTACATGCCACACAACACCATGTTATAGGTGCTAATGCAGGAGAGATGATTTAAGAGTATTCCATGACTTCAAGGAACAAAGTCATCCTTAACGCCTTACTCATTTGTATCACAGTGTAAGAAGTTGATTGCTGGCCCCAGAGTAGAGTAACACTTTCTTTCTTGAGGAATCAGGACAAAGAAAGAAAACAATTAACATGGATTTTGTAGAATGATTTAGAAGGTCACCTATCAGGGTGATCAAATGGGGAAAAGAGTTTTAGACAGAAGGAAGAATGTGCATCCAGTTATGCAGACAGGAAGCGATGGGAGTGCTACCACACAAGAGGTTATTTCACTTAATACACATACCTGTGAAAGTCTAAGACTGGGCTTTCTCTGATCACTGTGCCTCTCCCTTACTTTCTCACATCTAACTTTATAAACTCTGGTTTTATTTATGTTTCTCATTCCTTCCGAGTCTGGCTGTGCCACCTGATTCGAAGAATATGAGAAGAACAACAAATCACCAAAATACCTGGTAAAATCTGAACTGCATTTTAAACAAATACTTTGTATCAATTGAGAGGGAAGATATAATTTAGCAAACTGACTTTCATTCTAAAATATACTGGTTCTAATCATTCAAAAAGAGGGAAAAGCAGATAGCAAAAATATGACAATGGGTGGAAGTGAACTAGATCTAAAATACATAAAGCATCAAAGGCTATCAAAGGCATCATCAACTCTTGAAATACACAGACTACAGCATAACAAACAGCCCAGAGACCAGACGGCTGTTTGGGATTAGGTGTGAAGAACTCTTCTGAGACTCTTGAGGTCTGCAGATGAGAGCCACATAGAAAGTCACTCTTCTCCATGTCTCCTTGGAGCTATTTGGGTTTATCCTTTGATTATTTACTTTGGGATAGTTCACATGACTTTGCAGTTATTATCAAGAGTCAGTAAATCCAGTCTGATTCAAGATATGACACCATGACATGTAGGGATTCTTCTCAGGCACCACGTTTCGTCCCCGTCAGTCTGGTGACCTGCCTGCTGTTCCAGCAACACCTGATCCTTCAACTGGATCACTCTGAAAAGCTTTGATGATATGCTTAGTATGAATGAAGCAGACCCACAGGCCAGAGCAGGGAAATTCCAACAATGACAGGACTAGCAAAATATTTACCAGGCAAGGGACAGACTTGAAGTCCCCACACATGACACACGGTGAAGGACAGTCTGTACCGCACAGCACTGCTCTGAGACCTGGCCTGTCCATCTCTCAGCCCCAGAGGAAGCTGTAGTGACAACACTCTGCTAGATAAGGACCCTGCAGAGTCTTCCCCTCACTCCCACCATGGAGGGTTGTGCGCCGCTCCGGCCGATAAAGAGCTCTGTCCCTGCACTGGAGGGAACACACTCATAAAGCAAAGCAGAATGATTCGACAATGAAACGACAAGCAAGATGATGCTCTCCTCTGATAACAGGCACCCACGACTGCATTTGTCAATTTAATATGAATCATTTTAAGCTTTTAGTGTCTGATAAGGGAATTAAATTTTACTTAGTTATTTCCATAGAAACTAAAGAGTTTGCAGAGATCGTCAGCATTTGATTTCTTAATCACATCTTCCTAAATGTTACTTGCAAAAAACAGCATTGGTTTTCAAAGGCTGGGAACTGGAAGCAGGGAGAGTCTGATGGAAGGAAATGAGTTACCGGAAACTGCTAGAGTATATTAATCAGCTGATATTTTTAAAATTAAATTAACGTGCTTATTATAAGCCAGGTTCAGAAAAGAAACGTGCCGATATGTATGTACACATAAACTGCCTCCAGATTCCCACTTGTGGTAAACATGCCTAAATATTGCTCAAGCTATAAAAGGAAACCCAAATAAATACCAGCTGTGCAGGTTTATCTAGGGATAGGGGAAAAAATGCAGAAAGAAGAAAAAGAAAGCACTGCTGCATCATTAGTGTAAAATGAAATCCAAAGATTGTAGAGAAGGGGCAATGGGTTGTGGGGTGAAGAGAAGATGGAAATAGCGCCTTAGTCCCACACTGGGTTCTGTCCTGGTCATCATCTCTCAGATGGCTAACAGTAGCGTGATGATGGGGTCTGATAAGTAAAGAGGCACCTCCTGCTTCTAAGATCAGGCCCCCAGGACCTTCACTATTGCCTTTTTCCCTTTCTCTGTGTCTTCTTTGTCTCTCTGTTCCTATCATTGTGCCTCCATTTGCATAGTAGTCTGCATGCATCTTTCTAGCCTTTTCTGTGCCTATCTATTCATCTGTCTTACTCTTTCTTTCTCTTTCTCTGTCTTAGTAAGGCTCTCTTCCCCCCCTCTTCTATGTCCCTCGCTCAGACTGAGTTTTTTGCTTCCAAATGCACAAAAGCAAGCAAGAGAGCCCTGGGTCTTATTTATATTACTTTCCAGAGAACAAAGGGTAATTAAATTGAGTTCAGATTTTAGACTCCCCAAAGAGAGGATATAATGGGCCCAGGTTAGAGCAGGTGTAACATTTCATTCAAACACCGGAGGTCATAGAGAGCACATCCATGTGCCACAGTCGTGGCCCCTGTGATTGGTATGAGGAGCAGAGGCAATTCTCAGACCAGGGGTGTGGGAAGGAGACATCCCTCAATGCCAATGTCACCTCATTCACTAAGATTTTCCCAATTAGGCTAGTTCAAAAAGATGTCCCACTTAGAATTTAAGTATATGCCACTTGTTTTGACATTTGCTGGTTGATTGACCTTGTGAAAGTTATATTTTCCTCTGATCTTTAGTAATACAAAATCACTGGATTAAAGATAGAATAAGCAAACACAGGTGGTAGCACTGATGACCGAACTTGGTACAGGATCGATGCTCAATTATTGTATCTGAACACTGCCCCTTTTGGCAATCTGATCTTGTCATCATGCCTGATTCTTCTAAAGGATGTTGCATCAGCTGAGTGACCCCCCGCGGCAGCTGGCACAGTGCCAGGCATAGAGCAGGTGCTCAGGAAATCCCTGCTAATCAATTATGCTAATGCTCTTAGGACCTTGAGAACTAAAACCCAAACAAATAGGCTGCATTTCTCATTCTATGCTGTAGAAAGAATTCTTGATGAATGAAAGGAACCAATGGTCAGACATCAAATGCACTAGTTAGTAAAGGTAAATGACTCCAAGAGACCAGGCATAGTTTGGCATTTTTCTTTTGCTCCTGGGATGATATATTTTTAGGATGACTATAAAGGAATAAAGGCTGGAGAAGACAATATTATTCACATGCATAAAAATGTCATATATATTTAACCTTGTGTTTACTAGTCTCAAGACTTCTAAAATATCATTTGGAAGTATTTAGAAAAGGATCATAATGCCATCCTCAAATCCTTCCACTATCTACCACCACTTACACAAATCATGAATCACAAATTTTCTAAAAGGAGAACATTTGTCTGTTTTGTTGCATGACATATTCGTATGCACTGATCAATATACCATAACATAGCAGGTACTAAACATATGCTAGTAAAATGAGTGAGTTAATAAAATGAATGAAAATCTCCATTTTATTCCCAGTAGGGTCAGATTCATGGGTGTGTGACCCCTGCAGTTGCACAGGGTCCCACATTTAGGACTCCATGTTTAGCTTAGTGCTCTCTGGCCATCACCTTGAAATTATTATCACTTTTGAAAAGGGACTCCATACTTTTATTTTGCACAGTTTTCAGCAATTATTTAACAGTCCCCCTCAATATCTTACCCCATACAGCAGTAAATGAATAGTCTTAGTTATGGCTAAAAATACCACAGACTTGGTAGCTTACAAACAACAAAGATTTTTGTCTCATGGTTCTGGAGGCTGTAATTCCATGATTAGAATGCCAGCCTCATGAGGTGAGGACCGAACATCTTGCAGACCTCAGATTATATCCTCACAAGCTGAAAGGGGCAAGGGATCTCTGTGGGGTCTTTTATAAGGTCACTAAGTTCATGCATGAGGGCTACAACCCCAAGATCAAAGCACTTCACCAAGGCCCCACCTCCTGACATCACAATGGCTTTAGAATTTCAACTTATATATATCCATCCATTTTTAGTGGAGCACAATCATTCAGATTATAGCACCAAGGAAACCCCATCAGGATTGGAGATGCTTGCACAGCAACAGCCTGGAGATGCAAGTCCACTAAAACACAGATGTACCAGTCATGTCATCCAGGGCCTAATAGAGTTCCTTGGAAGTTTCTGCTTCACTATCCCATCTGGCTCTGGTTCTGCCTCTTCAAGAGGACTCCGTCATTATGGACAAAAGTCTCCGAAGTGCCTCTAGTTACAGTGCCTCTTATTTCCTCACTCAATTCCAGAGACCAATGATGTGTTTTAGTCACTCACCTCCACAATTTACCTCAATGTTGTGGTGTCTACCTGTACACTTTAATTAGGTTTTGTAACTTGAGTGTTTATAAGAATAGGTTTCAAATCAAAGCCAGCCAAAATTACTTGCAATTCTAAAACAGGTCACCTAACAAGCTGTGACACATGTGTTAGGGGTAAACGCTGACACATTAAAGCCCCAGTGGTAAAAAGAGTTAACAGGAACAAAAATTAATCTATATTTTATAACATGCCTCTACTTGACATGCTTTTCTTTTCAAATATCATTTTCATTATATTTTTATTTTAATAGAGTGATCTGTCTCTGATCATAATATATGCTCTCACTTTCAATGAAAATTTGCTCTTGTCACATAGGAATCCACTGTTATTAGATTCTACTGCAATAATTTATTAATAGCAAGTCCATTAAATGATGACATACCAGGAGCAGAAAAATATTCTATACTGAAGAATAGTTTTGCTTCGGATTTTTTAGTTCCGTTAAAATTATTTGGAAGCATTAATAATTACTTTAAAAGATTTGTCAAAGAAAAGAGGAGAGCAAACATTTATAACAAGTATGTCATCAGTGAGTCTATGTTAAAATTTTTGACTTTTCTTATTAGTTTCACTCTTCCGCTGCCCATCACATTCTAAATGCCTGTATTAAAATTATATGAAGACCATTAGGTATTAAAAAAATCAAGTTAATGAGTGAAAGTGGGATTTATCTTTATCCACTGAATTATGTAGGACAGTTCTCCTTCAAGTCTCCCTGCCATTATTAACTCTTAAGTCTTTTATTCTTGCGTGGTCCAGCATAAGATCTTTGCTCAATTCCTAACTCTTTTATATGTTTCTTAACCTTTCTTGGTCAAGCATAACATTTGTGGAGAAGACAAATGAAGGTGTTAATCCTTTGGACACTCACTGACCTCGCACCTCTGTTCTGCCCAGCTCTCCTGCCAGGACACACACACTTCTCCTTACTTATAATTCCTCGGTCTGATATAGAAAATGCATGGCTTAACCTCAGTATTGAGCACCCTGTCCAGAGAAGAATGCCCAATTTGTGAAAATAGTTAGACAAGCGCTAAATTGAAAAGACTTTCTATGTACACACACACACACACACACACACCTCCCCACCCGCCCCCAAGTGAGTCAGCAGTGGATCTTGCCTCAGTAAAAAAAAATTGAGTACTATAGTCACTAATAAGTCCAAAACCTATACATAAGCCACTGTTATGCCAATATTTGGCAGTACTTATTAGTGGTAACTATTTAAGGACATATAGAACACTAGTTCTATTACCAAATTATTCTGGAGATAGGAAAGTAGGCAAGCTTCTACCAGGACTGAGAATACACTGTGTTATAAAACCAAAAATGAAGCTGGATATTAATTCTTCCATCTGATGTGTGGCTTCCATTGCCTACAGGACAAAGTCCAGACCATCACTGGGTATGAAACCTTCTGCTTAATTTTCAAATGCACGCTTCATGTGTGAGACATACTGCAGGTGCCCATTATGATAACATCAGCTCCAAACACACCCCTCTGTATACTCAGCTTTGTGATACTGAGGCTGGGACATTTGCAAATAGCATTTCTGCATTGCTGGTGTCTTTCTGTTAAGTTCTGCCAATAGGGATAATAGGTGGAGACGTCAAGACTAGAAAAGGAAAAAACAAATTACTGTTCCTGTTTGTTTCCCATGACTGTGAACATCACTCTAGCCATGTTTCTTTGCCCCACAAGTGGCAGTTTCTTAAGAGCTGGTGGAATTTGTTTGCAGTTTTCTGCCTGTGACAGAACTAAGCACATAGTGGGCCCCTCAGAGTTGCCAATAGCAGCCACCTAGCTCCCCCGTTGTCAGTGTCTGAGCCCCAACCCCACAGGGCTTCTTTTCAAGACTTCTAGGTTTTAATAATTCCAAACTTCCTGTTGTTCCTCTAGCCTTGATTCTTGTAATTACTACCTCTTATAAGTTACTTTTCCTTTCTCTTTATTACCTATTTTTATTTTTATTTTTTTAAGACAATGTTGTGTTTTATTTTTTTAAAGATTTATTTATACAAGCACTGGGTACAGTCAGAAGCATGGGAGGGTGAGAGGATTCACCAGAGACAGAGCAGGGAACAGAACAGGCAGACCAACGGAAAGACACTGCTGAGGAGAGCAGCGGGCGCGGCAGGAGAGGTCTGTCACGCCATGTGGGACACTCGCTGGCGGCCAGGGATCGAACCAGAGCTGCAGAGGCTGAGGGCAGCTTCGCAGCCCAGCACTCAACCACTGCACCACCAGGGGAGGCCCTATTACCTAGTTTTAACTAGGAATAAAATTCTTTACATTGAATTCAAACTAACATATTGAGCTAGCAGCCACTTTTACTCTGCTCCACCACCTTGTTGTTCTTGTACACTTCTGGAATACTCTCCCTTTTTTCTCTGAACACATTTTTAAATGTTTTTCAATACCCTTCTTAAATATTGCTTCTTCTGTATTGCTTTGCTTGGCCTTAGTAAACAGAATCACTCCCTTTGATTAGTACAAGTTTTTATGTCCTGAGATATATATATATATGTGTGTGTGTGTGTATATATACACACACACACACCTGAGATAGATACACACACACACACATACACACACACACACACACACATATATATATATATATATATATATATATATACACACACACACATTCATATACCAGGTAACACTGTACTTAGCTATTTATCTGTCTTTAAAATTACTGGACTGTGAGTGCCAAGGAAGCAGGACCTAGTTCCTTACATTCTGTATCTGCATCCAAACTATTCAGCACATCACTTTGCACATAATAGGAATATCATTAAGTAGTCATTTAATTGATTTGTTTTATGCTAATAAACTATAAGGTTTTCTGGGCAGATTGAGAAGTACTCTTTAGTACCAGCACATACCACTTTTGCTCATGCTCTATGATCTAATAAGTACTCAGAAAGATGCAAACTCAGGGAAAATCCCCTCCCCAGTCAGTTAGCTTTGTCTCAAATTTAGAAAGCACAGTCCATGGTAACCAGTATATAGAAAGCATAAAGTAAACATTAGCTATTTATTTAAACTCTATTTACCAAATAATTACTAATGTCTCTCTCTTTACCACTGATTTAAGTACAAATTCCTATGATGATAGTAAGGTGCTTAGCAATAAGGTTAAAATTATTTTATCTTCTACTGACATATTTTTTTAATTTAAATTTTATTTTTATATTCCTCAATTACAACCCCCTTATTTTTACCCCAAGCCCTCCTTCCCCCCCACCCCCCATAGAGTGTCTCTTGTTCATAGTTATTTGTTGATTTTGATATTTTCTTTGTAATAGTTATTCTTTTTCCTGGTCCCTTATTTAAGTTTTCTAGATTCCTGCTATGAGTGAGACCATCTGGTATTTTTCTTTTTCTTTCTGGCTTATTTCGCTACGCATGATCCCTTCAAGCGCCATCCATGTTGCTGCAAATTGCATGTGTTTATCTTTTTTGAATGCTGAGTAATATTCCATGGTGTATATGTACCACATCTTCTTGATCCTGTCATCTATTTTTGGGCATTTGGGTTGTTTCCAAAGCTGAGCTATTGTAAATAGTGCTGCTATATGACATATATTTTGAATCTGTGAATTAGATGGAAGTCAAATACAGCCTACCCATAGACCACATTCAGACTACCATTTTTATAAATCTTTATTGGAACCCAGCCAGCTCACATATTATTAGCTCCAAACCCATCCATCTCATCAGTTGTCTGTATCTACTACTAACATACACACTCTTGTCTGTGGGCAGTGTCTATGGCTGATTTCATGCCTTACAGGCAAGAGTTGAGTGGTTATGACAGAGAAAATACACCATACGAATCCAAAAATATTTACTCTCTGGTTCTTTATAAAAAATATTTGCTGACCCCTGGTCTAGACTATTGCCAAACCAGAATCACAAACTGCTTCCCTCATAGAGCCACACTAGTTCTCCCATTGCTGATGTTATTGCCTCACCTTTGCCTATCATAGTCCTGTTAGTTCCTGCAGTTTTTCTAGTATGTCTAGCTGAAAGGCATCGTTCCTACCTTTGAACTCTTTCATTTGCTACTGCTGTTACAGCAATTAAAATTTTTATTTTGAATAATTATAAATACACACACACACACACTCTCTCTCCAATTCACTCATATCTTCTCTCAAACTGATTATGGATCCTTAGTGGGTAGCTTCTAGAATTTATATATCTTTCTACCCTTTGCAGTCCTGGAAACTAATATGAACTTACAAAAATTATTTGCAAAATTGTGTCAAATGAATGGAATCATTTGACAGTAGGTTGTCTTTGCTCTTCTCTAACAGCCTGAAATCCCAGATGGTAACAAACCACATCACAGACCAGCTAGTGAGTCAACCCAATGGGTTTTCACAAGTTTCTTTTTATTTTAATCTTAGCATTGTTCAATCAAAAGAGATGTCTTGATTTGACTATGGTAGACAAGTTACCTAAAATTATGAACTGAATCAAACTTAAGATAGTATTTTAGGATTTTGGGAAAACTGACTGATTTTAAGATTAGTGTGCAAGGTCTTCAAGTCTTACACACTGAATGTGAAGTAGCTTTAGCCAGTGATTTGAGCTAATGAGACTATTAGGTGAATCACCTTAAAATTCCCCCAAAGTCATTAGCCAGAATAATTTCCAGAATTATTCTGTTGGTGATTACAAAGCAAACAGGAGGTTTGAAATCAGGGTAGATTCAGTTCTCTTTTATAATTAAACACTACCTAGGTCTCAACCTGTAATTAATATACTCTAATTGTTTTATATACGAAATAGAAAATTGTAAAACTATAAAAGTATGTAATGCAACAAATGTATTTCAGAATAAATTCATATCCCTCATATGTGTGAGGGATAGTACAGAGGTGATACATTATTCTGTCTCCATAAAATGAAAATTAATTGATTATGTTTACCCTACTAAGTTACCTTCATTACTTAAACTTTTTTAAAGTTTTGGAAGAGCAGATCCCTGTAGAAATGCTTTGCATTTAACAAGAGAATTCTACTTAAGAAAATGAAACTTCCATTCATATTAACGTCATTGGTTTAATTTCACAGTAGTATTTCCTCCAAAATTGTGTGTTAATGAGTCATGGTCAAGTCAGCTGGTACAAGACTCAGACTCCATTACCCTCTACAAAAAGACTCAAGGTTCAATGTGTAATCCTCTAAAACAAATAATATACAAAAAGTGAGGGTAAACTCAGCTGCTTCTTTCTCTTTATTTTATGATGTCCTGATACCTTGGGTGATATTAATCATATCAGAGCACCATCAATATTACCTTCGCTGTTATTTTAACATGGCAGATAATCTCATCAAACAGCAGTGATTGAACATCTACATGAAAAATAAGGTTTCAAAATTCCTGGGCTTCATGCTGCTTCTCAAATATGGAGTGCCATTTATCTATGAAAATGCATTACTACACAACTACCAAATTCACAAGGTATAGAATCAGCAATCTGGCCACCAAAACATGGCACTCAGAGAAAAACAATGTTGTGCATAGATAATCTATTTACATAGGAAAAGGAAAATGATACCTTGGGATAACAACAACACTTTTGTCCAAGAGTAGATATGAATACATAAATGCACAGGTTTATATTTTGAAAGACAATTCAATGGAGGGCAGGTCACTAAAATAACAATTTAGTTTATTAGAATGTCAGTGTTGTTGACTCACTATAATTTTAATGTTGTAATATTATAGAAGCATACCATGTACTCATAGTGTGATAACACTGGAAAGACTTATCAAGTAGATGAGGGATCTCTATTTTATAAATGAAGAAAATAAAACCCACAGAGTTGCAGTGTCTTGTCCAAAAATTTCATAGTCAATTAGTAGCAGTGGAGTGTGAATTCAAACAGATTCTCCTTAGAAACTCCTGACTATTCCTTTAAGTTGGGTTGCTAATTTGGGAACAAAAATATTAGCTATCTACATGGATATACTATGTTTATGTTAAAGGAAAACTATCATCCTCACATAAGGAAACATAAGCAAATATAAAAAGAAAAAAAGATAACACTGACCATCAACAGCCCCTAAACTTCTCTATCTATAAGCAGAACTAGATCCTCTTTCCAGTGGAGTAATGCCTGAAGGAATTACAGATATACTTGATTGAAACAAGTTAATTTTTGGTCTTTTCCCCAAGAATCAATAAATTCATTCTCCTCTGATGTATCTAGTAGAAGGTATCTAGTAGAATCTTATCATTAAGTATTTGAGAATTTTCATCAAAACTCACACTGTTCTCATTGTTGGTAACCAACAGAAGGAAGGAGAGATACAAGAAATTATTTGACCTAAGTAGAGGGTATAGAGAGCCACTAGGGCAAATGAACATAAATTTCAAAATATTTTATATTTTCACTTCTTTTTTTACCTTAATATTAACCTCAATAATACTGTAAATCACTGAGTTGCTTTTTTTTTTTTTTTTTGCTTTTCCTAATATGTTCCCCATTACTGCACATGTTTTTCAAAATATACATATGAGACAATGTCACTGGACTGGAACACTGTCACAAGATATGTTTCCTGTTGCTAGATAAATGCCAAGGTAAAGCTAGGCATTTATTGAAAGTAAATGTCGAGAAACAAAGCAAATTGAGAAACATTGATTGTAAGAAAATGTTCTGATGCAGTGGTTTCATTTCTTTTGTACCAAATGATGCATGTTGATGTAATCATTTTCTTTAATAGATATCAGTGTAGTCAAGTTAAAGTAGCTTCAGCATAAAAGAGCAACTACATTCTGATTGTTGAAGAATACCAAACTTTGTATGATAAGCAGTCAATCCAACAGCTGTTCATGGATAATAATCCTAGTTCCTGCTCCACCAGGTTATAAGTACGAAAGATCTCTCATTAACAGAGGTTAGCTGTATTCCAAATGTCGATAGAGATTGGCTATTGTGCAATTTTGTTTGAATTTTTTTTTCTCTTAAAGAATGTATGTACTGTATCTTAGACATATCTTGGCATATATTCCTGCATATGCAAATTTAATTATATACTTATCAAATGTTTATTTAGATTATATATTAATACATATTATTATGGCTACATGTTATACATCTAATGTATATAAACATACACTAAATTTAATAAGAGATGGGTAAGCTTTTTATCTATAGGTGACTAAAGTTCCAGAACAAGTGTGTAAAAAAATCTAGTTCAGATTTTGAAAATGCAGTATTTTGACTTTTCAAAAATTGGCTACCAAAATATCTATTTGCTGTTTTGAAAGCACATCCAAATTTTCAGATATGTCAACTCATGGAGCATATTTTGTTCCAGGAGGTTCAATTTAGCAAAGTGGGCCATCTGAGCTGGCTTAAATGAAACTACAAGGGAAATCTAAAAACAAGAGTCTTCCTTATAAGTGTGAAAAAGTTATGATTCACTAGAAGTAATTCTTCAGTGCATTGGAACTATGAGGGAAACACAGCAAGGTCATCACTGGAGACCAGTTTTATTTAAAGAGGAAAAGGAGGATACCAACCAAATTAATGACCCAAATTTCTTTAGCATTCCTAAGTCTAAAAATAGGATTTGAAGTTTTATATCACATATTTAAAGCCACTTTTCTCAAGCACCCAAGTTCAGAAAGGCAAAAATCAGTAAAAGGAATGGAATTCACCTTAAGAAAAATCCGTTTTGTTAGAGAGAACAAAGATAACAAAAAGGTTGAAAATGTGAAAAGATACAGGTCCACTTAACATGTCTGATCATAATGAACTAATAAACTGGAAGGTATCAGAGGTAACTGTGTGCATGTATATTTATGCTCACTGCCAGAAAACAAATTAAAATGAGGCGACCTGAGAGGCAGGGTAGCAGGGTAAAAGTGGGTGAAGGAAGGGGCTCCATGGAACAGTGTGGAGGATTGTTGGGACACTGGAGGGCTGGTGGTGAAAGTATAATTTGTAGAGATTTGAACCTCTAACTCTGGATCTGTGAAAGACGTAAACCTACTTTATCTCGATAAACATAATTGGAGGGGAAAAAAGCACAAAGAAGTCACCAATGCCAACCAAACTTTTCTCTGATTTAAATAGTTGGATTTCTGTTTACATACATGGTATATTTTATAATAATTAAAAATGCCAAATGCAGACACCCAATATAATCATCAGCTAGAGAAGTTCTTAAATTACCTTGGAAAAGTGAGTTTATCTCTTTAATTTTTCATTTTTACATCTCCAGAAGGTAGATACTTGTATTGTTATACGAAATAAGATAATGCATGAAAAAGTACCTAGCAGAGTCCTGGTCTTGGATGCATGATAAGCACTTTATTCATTTCTATTTCCATTAATATGCATCAACATATTGGACAAATCAGAATGACCACTAGTGGGGAATGAGCAGCCACCAGGGGACAATACCTGTTTATGAGGTAAAGCGTCTAAAGAAGAACACCATTAGATGATGAAGTGGGAAGAAGGCTCTGGTTCATTCAAACATACCTGAGGAAAAGGGTGTTGCCCCCATTTGCTAGGAAGGTGAAGGCCTTGCTTCCCGCCAGTCATCATGCATCCCAATCTCTGGGAGCTGCTTTGTGGTTAAGCAGTTTTCTCTCTCACAACTTTGTACAATGACAACAAAGCCCCTGCTTATTCATTTTTCCTTCCCATGTAAATTAGGACAATCTTTTAAAGTAAGCATTTATAACTAAAACAAAATAATGAACAGCAAACTTTTCCTCCAGCTTCCTGATCTCTCTTCATCTTTTGCTTAGGCTGCTGAGAAAATTTATGTTGCAGTTGAGTTCTTTCTCTTCATGTTCTCTCAGGAGTGTTGAGTAGGAATAAAAGAGAACTTATGCTACCTTCAGGCCTACCAGATGACTACAGTCTACAAATTAACTTATGTGTTACTTACTTCTTGCAAGCAAGTTGTCAGAGAGCAAATCTTAAATTCTTCCTACATTAAGAATTCATAAGTTGCCAGAGACACTAGATTTACTTAGTTATCTGTCTCCAAGGACTTAAGCATCCAGATAAAAAGTAAAATGATCAATTGTCTCTACATAACAATTGATTTGATTCTTAACTTTAAATCGAGATGTTCAAGCAACATTGTACACTAGCAAACTAAAAAAAAAAAAAAAAAGACTACATGAGTAAGTGTGACTCTTGAATCAAATTAATGTGGTCTCCCTTATCATTCCTTTAAAGAGTAATTTCAGCGTTAACTAAACATTAGAATCACCAGGGAAATTTTTAAAAATACAGATGTCTGGGCCCAGCTCACCAGAGATTCAGATCTCTATCATTTGAGTAAGACACTGATGTACCTATTTTATTTTATTTTTTTATTTTTTTTAAATAATAAATTTTATTTTTATATTCCCCCATACAACTGCATATGCCCCATTCTGACCCCAATCCCTCCCCTCCCGGCCCCCACCCCCCAAAAAGTGTCTCTGGTTCATAGTTTTTTGTTGATTTTGATTTTCACTTTCTTATAGTTATTCATTTTCCTGATCCCTTATTTAAGTTTTCTAGATTCCTGCTATGAGTGAGACCATCCGGTATTTTTCTTTTTCTTTTTGGCTTATTTCCCTGAGCATGATCCCTTCCAGCGCCATCCATGTTGCTGCAAATTGCATGTGTTTACCTTTTTTGAATGCTGAGTAATATTCCATGGTATATATGTACCACATCTTCTTGATCCAGTCATCTATTTTTGGGCATTTGGGCTGTTTCCAAAGCTTAGCTATGATGATGAGACTCAACAACAAAAAAGAAAATAACCCAGTCAAAAAATCGGCAGAAGAGCTAAAAAGAAACTTCTCTGAAGAGGAAATGCAAATGGCCAACAGACATATGAAAAAATGTTCAACATCACTTGTAATCAGGGAAATGCAAATCAAAACTACCATGAGATACCATCTTACACCAGTGAGAATGGCACATATTAAAAAAAATAGCAACAACAAATGTTGGCGAGGTTGTGGAGAAAAAGGAACTCTCCTGCACTGTTGGTGGGAATGCAAACTGGTCCAACCACTATGGAGAGCTGTGTGGAGATTTCTGGACCTACTAAACATAGAGCTTCCATATGATCCATCAATTCCACTCCTAGGTATGTACCCAAAGGACACAGAAACATCAATTCCAAAGAACACCTGCACCCCTATGTTGATGTACCTATTTTAAAAGACCCCTGAGTGATTCTAACGTGCTACCAAGTTTGAAAACCTATGACCAAAGAGGTCATCATAGAGTCTGTCTTCATCTTGAAATCTCACCATTATAGCAAAAAAGTGGAAGGTCAGGTACCTGCCGGCCAGCCTTCAGCAGCTGCCTGTGAGGAATTGGGATCTCATGACAAGAAGAAAAGCTCGCCAGAGAAGTCTTAGCTGACTAGTTTGTGTCTTGCTCCGGTGTTGGTAGTTGAATATTTCAATGTTGAGAATGTAAGGGAAATGAATATAACAATGAAGCCTATTCATTGGAAAATGTAGCTGACAACTACCACATCAGTAACCTTGTGCTTCACTAAGATCGCTCAGTTGTCTTTGTTAGAAAACTGGGGTTATCAAAGGACACAGAAACATCAATTTCAAAGAGCACCTGCGGGCCTCCCCGGTGGCGCAGCGGTTGAGCGCTGGGTTGCGAACCTGCCCGCGGCCTCTGCGGCGCTGGTTCGATCCCTGGCTGCTCCCCGGCCACCGGAGGAGGGTCCCACATGGCGCGCAGACCTCTCCTGCCGCCCGCTGCTCCCCTCAGCAGTGTACTTCGGTCCTTCTGCCTACTCTGCTTCCCGCTCTGGCTCTGGTGAATTCTCTCACCCTCCCGTGCTTCTGGCTGTACCCAGTGCATGTGTAAACAAAACAAACAAACAAATAAATAAATAAATAAACATGCCTCTATAAAATAAAATAAAAAAAAAATCAAAGAGCACCTGCACCCCTATGTTTATAGCAGCACTATTTACAATAGCTAAGCTTTGGAAACAACCCAAATGCCCAAAAATAGATGACTGGATCAAGAAGATGTGGTACATATATACCATGGAATATTACTCAACATTCAAAAAAGGTAAACACATGCAATTTGCAGCAACATGGATGGAGCTGGAAGGGATCATACTCAGCGAAATAAGCCAGGAAGAAAAAGAAAAATACCAGATGGTCTCACTCATAGCAGGAATCTCCAGGAAAAAGAATAACTATAAGAAAGAAAATATCAAAATCAACAAACAACTATGAACCAGAGATACTCTTTGGGGGTGGAGGGCGGGGAAAGGTGGGATTGGGGTCAAAATAAGGGGGTTCTAATTGTATTGGGAATATAAAAATAAAATTATATTAAAAAATATATACTAATAAAAAAAATTGGGGTTATGATGGGCGCTCGCTCTGTTATATAAAACTTGATGCAACAGAACTCTAAAAATTTCTTCAGGAAGGACCTCATCATAAATATTCTAATTTAATGGTTTTCTGTTTGGGGTTTGGCTAGCACACAAAAAATAACCATTACTGTGACTATTCAGTTTTAATTGCCCATGTAGATTTTTATCTTTGATGGATACTTTGGTTCGATTGGGAGTGTCGAGTTAGTCTGTGGATATTATGAAATACAATATAGATCTGCACAAACGTGGACGTAGTTCAGTAGTTGGGGGAGTCAATATCATAAACAAGTTTTACTATTATTCCCTTTATATTACTCATCTTTATTTCTTAAATAGCCCACATGTAGCAATGGGCAGGCTATTACCTTTGGAAGGGCACAAAGGTTATGGCAGATTCATCACAACAATGGTCCTGACTCCCCTTCCATCAAGAAGTGGAATCTCTTGCCCACTCCTTGAATCTGGACTGGCCTGTGGCTGGCTCCGGTGAAGAGAGTGTGGCATAAATGACAGCATGCAGGCCCTGAGTCTATGTCCCATGTGAGCAGCATGCTTCAGTTTTCCCCCTCTCCAGGAACACAGCTTCTGCTAGTCCAGGACAAGCCTGGACTAGCCTCCTAGAGGATGCGAGATCACATGGAGAACTCAGTTGCCCTTTTCTGTTCTAGAACAGCCTGTAGCTAGCTGACACTCATCTAACTGCGGACATATAAAGGAGATAACGCAAATCCAGTTGAGACCACTAGACCCACCAGGCAGATCTGCATGTTCATAAGATAAATAAATGCTTATTGTTTAAGCCACTAGGTTTTGTTATTTGTTATACTGCATTAGCATGACAACAGACAACTGATACATAGACCATCTGATTTGTGAATGTCCAAAATAAAAGACAAAGCCTTTTCTAAATACCAGCTTTAGTTTAATTTCCACACATTTCCTGAATCAGAAGAAAGCAAGGAGTGTTTGGTCATTCCCAATCATACACTCCCACAATTATAAATAAAATTAAATTACTTGTAAATTATAGAGCCCTCAGGGATGCAGCCATAATAGCTAAGGTCAGTCATGATAAAAGAGACAACTGGCTTTGAACACACAATAGTCCCCTTCCCCCCCCCCTCCCCGCAATTCAAATGAACTACAGCAGTGTTGTTTTAATCACACTGCAGTTTCACCTGCATACTATGTTACAGATTTCATTGTTCATGTTTCCTTTAATTGCTCAAAAACAAACAAACAAACAAAAGAATAAAGTAGATTGCTTAGATCCTGAAAGCACATGTCAATGCTAGAATATTCTGACCCTGCTCTTCTGAACTGTTTCATAGCCTACCAAATCCAACTGTCAGTCAAAATGGTTTGGGAATGGACACAGAGATTAATTTAATAAGGAGGCTGACACAGATATTGTTGTATTCATTTGCCTTTTGTCCAGAGCATGTGATTCCTAAACTTAACCATTGAGCTGTGGCATGAACTTAATTAAAACCTAATAATATGATGGTTATGGAATGAAAAAAAAGAAAAAGGTTATTTCAGGTTTATGGATGAGAAGGGCTTTCTCAGTTGACTTTTTCTCCTTTAGTGCTGTTTGTTCAACTCATCACTTTAGAGTATGTACAAAGGATCTATCTTGCAAAATGATGAATGCTCAAAAACATATTTTTAAAGGAAATTTATCAGTAGTCCATTTCAGAGGGAATTCTAACTGCAATCAGACTCCATGTATTTTTATCTAACAACTGCAAAGCTCTTCTGTGTGATTCTGGCAGGTTTAGAGCACCACTATGTGGTCTTTTGGTGAGTATGTGAATATGTGTATATATTTCTCAAATATAAATATACATACAGAAAATATATATACATATATGAGAAAACAGCAGCCAAAAATGTGTTACTTCTCTTATAAAAAGATCATTTGTTCACAAGAGAATGAAATGCAAATAACCTTTAAAAATAAATGAAACCTTTGCATTTGTGGAAAAAAAAAAACAAAAATAATTTGGTAGCTAATTTTAACAAATGGAAAAACACCCAGCCCATTTTTTCCAAGGGATTCTATCTTAATGCATTTTGCTATTGTGTTTCATCTGCATGTGGTACATTACATTTAATGGAAATCACACAGTCCAATTATCTCTCCTAGGGGAATAAGAGAGGAAAGAGGAGGTAGGAAAGTCTATTGTAAGCACAGAGAGATGCCTTTGGCAACTTAAGAGAAGAAAAAACAGTCCTGGGTTTTCAGCCATCCACATAAACCCCTCCCACCAGTGACTCTTCAGGGTAAGAAAGCCTGCAAGGGCACAGGTTGGTCCCACCGGAAGTGGAACCAAGACCCCGTTTGCTGCTGGAGGGGCTTCTGGAGAGATGGCAGTTTTGCTGCTAGTGAAACTGCTAACCAGTTTATTTGCTAGCAGCGGCATGATCGGGGCACACAATTGAGTCCATACCCTTGGCTCTCAGTGCTGAAGGCCAGCTCTTGAGTTCATTTCTGCTGAAAGATACTTCCAGTTGCCTATAAGTATTATTCAGCTTCCAGAAGTTTTCATCTTAAAATGAATGGCAAATGATGCTACAATGGCTTAAACTAGGATTGGATGATACTCTGGAGTCCTTGTATAAAAATTAAGGGCCTATGCAATGCTGGCAGTACAGTAGCCATAAGCCACATGTGGCTATTTAAGTTTCAATTAATTACATTTAGCTAAATAAAGGTGTATTCACACTAATTATATTTCAGGTGTTCAGTAGTCACCTGTGAGTGGTCACTACTGCAAGGGACAGCACAGACTGACCAACATTTCCACCCCAGTAGAGAGTTCTATTGGAAAACACCAGTCTACAGCAATACCTGGGCTTCTGCCTGCATTTCCTATGTGTTAGGTCAAGATACTGGGAGATAGTCTGAGTTTCAGAATTGTCGTTTAATGCTTTTCCCCTTACCCCTGGCAGTTAAGTGGGGATCTATATAATTCTAGTTATTTGTACCTGTTGACCATAATCTGGGAGCAGTCCCATATTCCAGATAGGTGGTAAAGGTAAATATCGTCAGTAGTTATGACAGATGGCAGCTATGACACAAAGAAGATGGCGATAACATCCAGGACAAAGATTGCGCTAGAGAGCTAATGCGTCCCATCCCTACCTGTGGGACACCAAAATGGGTGCTTATACCGTCTGGAGGGAGATGAAAATTCCAGAACATTGAAAATACTATGCTGAGGACAGATTTCCAGGTATCTACATAAGTCTTGGCTTAAAGTACATCCTTGTCATAGACAAATGTTACATTTGAAAGGAACCTATCTGATTTTCATTTCAAATCCAACCCCATCCAGGCCTCCCCTGGTGGCACCGAGGTTGAGCCCTGGGTTGCGAGGCTGCCCGCAGCCTCTGCAGTGCCAGTTCGATCCCCGGCCACCGGCAAGGGTCCCACCAAAAAAAAAAAAAAAGTATACATACAAATCCAACCCCGTCCTCTGACACTTTTGAGTCTGCATATATCGTCCACCTCTCCTTCCTCCTGTCAGAATCTAAGTCCCAGGAGACACAGATTTTTTGTCTTTGTGGCCCTGTGATCTACCCAAGCACTTAGAAAAGTGTCTGTATGTGGTAAGTTCTTAATAAATATTAATGGGTTGAATGAATAAATGCATCACTCAGCTCCTATGAGGTTCTGTCTGTCCAAGGATAATAAAATCTCCCTAGTTATTTACAGCAAGATAGAGTTTGCCGAGTCTAAGTTACCCCAAATTCCCAAAGGAACTATTAACTGATTCCTGTATCACACTCTCTATGTGGAGCAGCTCCTTCAGCAGCTCTTGCTCTTCTCCACTAGATCTCAGTTCCTCATGGTCTTACCTGTCCTTTGAGATTCCATTTCTTTCTCATTGAATTTTTGCAGTAATTCCCAAAAGACCTCCCACGTCTCAGTCTATTAGCTCACCAATCCAACCTTCATAATGTTTCAAGAGTAACAAAATCTCCATGAAAGTTTACTGCAGGTCATGTGTATGGTAGGCCCAGAAAGGCCTGTCTGTCCTGCGCCACTGAAAACCTCTTGAGCTCTGTAAGCTTCTTGAAAACACTTGTAATATTAACTCAGACTCTCCCATTAGCAATGGGTAGGCCATTTTTGGCTAACACTCCAAAGAGACTTCCCTACCACAGTCTCTAAGAATGGGCAGGACAATCCAGCTATATGAAGTTAAGCCTCAGGTACTTCTAAAGTCAGGGATTTAGAAACTTCCAAGACTGTCTTTCATCTGTGCACCCCTCTGAGTAGCCGGTTTAGTCTCTGTCACCACAGAGGGCCTCTCTCCACACAACGGAAACATTACCACTACTAACTCTGTAAGCACACATCTGGCACCTTCATCCTTAGAAAAGGGAGACAACAGCTCTCTGCTGTCCTGAGATTTAAAGTCCCATGTTGCAGACTCATTGCCCTTACCTGGGAGAGATGCTGGCAGGGAGGATCCCATTACACTAACCTGCAGGATCCCTTAAGACAAGGATGGGTAAGGGAAGGATTTTCAAAGACAGGGTTCTGTTGACTTTAAAAAAAAATTTGTAGCACAATGTCTCATCTTTTGAAGCTCAAAGTGTTCCTTACTTATGATGAAGATACATTATTTTGACAACTAAAGTAAACAGAAAACTCGAGGAACACATTATTTTACTAGTAAAGTATTTTAGCTGCACCTCTGAGAATCAAGAGACAGGGCATGACAATTGTTCTGTTTCTAGAACGCAACTAACTGCTTCATCACTATCCTAAAATGAAATTAAGAAACTACCTTGAAAATAGCAATCATCATTGTGTGCTCTGCTAAGAGCTTCATGACACAGAAGATAAGGTCATACCATGAAATCTGAATCCTGGCATTAACCATTTTAACCATGTGACTCTGGAAAATGACCTAACCTTTCACAACATAGTTACTACACCTACAAAATGGAGATTAAGACAGTTCCTACTAAATAGAATAAATATGTAAGACATTGGGAATAGTGCCAGGCATATATAAAGGTGGTGTTTCTCAGCTGAGTTTAACTTTGCCCTCCAAAGGAGATGCATGTGGATACGGATCTGCTTGTCATAACTGGAGTTGGGGTAAAGCTACTAACATCTCACAGGTAGAAGCTGGGGATTCTTCTAAATAGCCTGTCATGGGCATGGCAACCCCCTGAAATATAGTATTATCCATTTCTAAATATCAATGGCATCAAGGCTGAGGAACCCTGGATAAGTGATCATTAAATGTTGGCTGCTGTTATTACTGGAATTAACAATTCTGATAAAAACTCTACTTACAATATCTATAATGTACCAGGTATTATTCCAATCAATTGACAAGTATTAACCAAATTTAATCGATATCAAGGGAAAAAAACCTATGAAGAAGATACTATTGGTATCTTTATCTTACAAGCATGAGAAATAATGACAAGGATCTAGTCTCAGTTTGTCCTGGATGGTAATCAGCTAAGTCATACCAAATCTGTATGAAAAATTGTTCTTACTTAGAAGCTTTTATTTTAAGATGACAGCAGAGTGTGTTAACATTAATCCCTTCTCCTAACTGCCCTCACTCTCCAACTCACATGTTAAGAATGTTGGAGTTCTGTTTGTTTGTTTTGCATCAGGTATTCAAATCCAGTAGTTTCCCTTCCTCCTCATTTCCCAACCCCTCCCCTCATTATTAGAGATAACTTTGCAAGGATTAGAGCAAATAACTAATATGAAAAGATCAGAGATTTGGGTATTTATTTTAAAGCTTAAGTTGGCTTTTCTGCACTTTGATGTCTAAGCCTCTTTCTGACTTTTCTCCAAATACATTTAACAACATTGTGAGAGAACCTTCCAAGGCAAAGGTCTACAAGATGGCGACAGAATGTTGAACATCACCCATCCTTTGGGGATTTGGGGGATGAAAAGCCTTCTTTCTTGGATTAATGCAGTTGTTTGAAAACTGATTTGACATTGAGCTTTCAGTTCATTTTTAAAGACCTCTTTTTACTTAGAAACAATGCTCGGCAGGCTTTAGTTTTTAGGGATGTAGTGTGTGTGTACCAAAGCTGACAAAAATCTGAATTAAAGGTAATCAAATACTGAACTCAGGACTTAGTACAGTGAAAAATCGAGGCATCCAGCCAAATGCTTAATCTTCCATACAGGAATACCTCCTACTTCCCAGGCAATACAAGTAACCTTAAGAAAATGAAAAGATGTCCATTTATCACCAAGATTCCAAAGGCCATACTTTTTCTGCATCTACTGACCTTTATTCACTCTCAATGACCTAACATTTCCATGATGGAATACAACACTTTAGAGAAGCAGCTGAACATGGCTCATCAAGATGGCAGGACTCAAATTGAATCAAATCAACTGTATCCGCAGGTGTCAGTTGCCTAAGTTGAGGCAAAGGGACTCAGGTCTTCTTGAAACAGCACTCTGCGAGTGACCATGGCTAGCAGATTTTACAAAACATGTGTGACTTGCCTCTTCAATAACATCCTCTCTGACACAATACATGACTGCTGGGAAGTCAAATCACAAAAAAGAATCAAGACCCCTTACTCCAAGGAAAAGCAGCAGCAGGACTTCACCACAACTATCTGGGGCAAAGAGGTAAGCAGTAAGGAGACCTCCCACCACAACTCAGCATCCACAAGTTGTCTGCTGACTCCACAGCTGTAACTTCTCTCACCTCAGCATTCTGCCCCCTCAGCATAGCTGGAATCTCTCACAAGCCTACTATGAAACTCTCTCATACGGAATTTCTGTAAGAAAATGACATATCTGATGTGATTTAAGAAAATGATCTTGAACACTCCTCTGACAAATGTATACTGCTTCGTGTACAAATGACTGATGTCACAAGTGAGGATCACATGCAGATGACCCTCAGGGAGTTATTTGCTCTTCTAGCCTTTGTATTGAGTTTGATGGGGGAGTGAAGAAAACTAGGACATGGGACACATCCAGAGCTGAGAATACTGCAGGAGAAATAAACATCCTTACTTTGGATCAAATAGTCCTTTATTTTACTGAAAGTTTTCTGATAAAGTTTCATCAAAAACAGTTTAGCTAATAGATATGGAACAATTTTTAAAACATTTAAATTAGTGATAAATCTGTCAGGTGAATACCTGCACGTGTCTGAGCACAGACTTAAAAGATAAACATTGTCTCTTTAATGTTATCCCTAAATGTTCATTCCGATACTGAACAGTGGAACAAAGTGGGTCTTTTTGATGGAATCCTGAGAAGTATTCTAAGCAGCAATAGATAGCTTTTTCTATCCGATTCTCGAGTCAGGATTAGAATTGGTCTGTTTAGTTACCAGTCTGCAGCAAGAATATCTGATTGGGGAAATACCAATTGAGTCAAAAGTGGGATGACTAGTACCTGCTCACACTGAGTCATAAAGTGATAAACCTGGGAAGTTCCTCCAAAGAATCTCTATCTCCTTCCAACCTCTTACAGTAGTTCAAGATCATGGAGACAGAGCTTGGTGTCCATTCCTAAAACAATGTTCTTACTCCTGCAGTGAATGATCACTTCTCATCTTGCCCCCCTGGAATGTATCCACTCAGGACAGCCAAGCAAGTACACATAGGACCATTGTCCTGGGGTTGAAAACAAAATGAAGCACACAGAGTAACCACCCGCCAGCAGACCTAAGGGTGAACTGGGCTCCATATCGACCCCTTTTCCTTTGTTTTCGCTAACATGTCTTTGTATGACTATTAGGTAGATTTGCTGCTATAAAATCTTATGTTCCTCATCTCGCAAGTTGAAGAAGATTAAAGGGAGAGGATGCAGAAAGAAAGTTGGATGAAATAAGGCAGATTTGAGAGCCTCTAGAGAAAATATTAGGCCTAATGGGTTTTGGGAAGTATTTGCAAAACTGAACTAGACAGTGGCCTGGTTGTCATGGAAACCAGCAGTGCTGAGAGAGAGAGAGAGATGAACACGGTGAGGAAGGTTCTCCCTGAAGTTCTCAGGGATCATATAAACGCCCCAGCCCACCTTTGGGCTTGAAATCAGTCTGTTCTGCTACATAACCAATCTACAACTCGGTGCTGAAAACATGTCTACCGTTAAAAGTATTCCATAGTCCCCTTTGTTGTGCGGGATTTTTAAAAAATCCATATATTGTGTTCTGGGCTCCTCCTATCTCTTATCTACCACAGAACAGGAGCAAAGGAGAGAAAGACAGGGTATCAGCAAAGAGCGTATTTGGCAATGTCCTATCGATTTCCACTTCCTGCTTCATCAAATTACAGCAAAAAAAAAAAAAATGTTTTTCACAAACGGTGCTCATGGAGTGTCAATTGTCAAAATTTGTTTGCTGAAAAACTCCTTTCACAAAAGACCTTATTCTACCATGGAAGTATTTTTTAGCATCTGAGTACCACTTGCTACTTTTTAAGTCCTACGGATTCAGGTTATGTGTTTTTTTTTTTCTGATGTTGTTCTTGTGCTAATAGAAAATGCTTTCTGCAGGTACATGTGCACACACGTGCTTAAAGTGTAGGGTATGTGTAGGTGTACGTGTTTATCTGTATATGGGAATGCTTTTCTATCTCCTTTTTCTATTTTCCATTTTAGTGCATGTTTTGTTTTGTAGTTGCTATAAATTATTGCCTCTGCTTTGGAAATTTTGGAATACTATGCCTTTGAAAGTGTTTAGTGTTTCATTTTTATCATTAAAGGAGTAGTTACTATTAATAATTAATACTGCTAAGAGAGTGTTATCACTGAAGGTCCAAATATAATCCTGTCTTTAATATAGTCTCCCAATACACTCAAAACACAATTACAAAACTTTTATATAATTCACCTTCATAGCCCTCCATATAACACACGGCAGAAAGGAGATGGGCTTGGTACCAACTTACTCTGGCCAGTAGGGGGAGCCTGAGAGGTTCTGAAGATCAGGTGGGATCTGGACTTGGTATCTAGCTGCTTGGTTTTCTGCCTTTCCCTTTCCTTTTTCCAACCAAACAGGCCTGTCATTCTACCTGCAGGCTCAAACTTGTCTTGACTTTAGTTGAGATTCTAGACAAGGAGAAAACCAGAATCCCGTAACTCCAAAAGGGACTGCTGGACATGGTCTTTTAGTCTCCCTGTTGCTTCAGTTATGATGACATTTGGCTTACTCTTACACTAGACACACAACTGTTTGCCACCCAATTCCCAAAGCCTCTTTTCATCTGTTGACTGATTTGCTCACCTGGCATCCCTGGAAGCCTTTTCATGTCTTGAAATGATGAGTCACCTCAACTCAAACCTTGGTCTGCCTGAATCTTTCCTCTTCCCAATTACCATCTGGACCTTCTTCAGTGTGCCTTCCTGGGCTGCAAATCAGGAAAGCTATCAACTTTTCCCAGTTTCCCATGCAAACAAGGTGCTGAATGTGAATTAGATTTTACATAATAGATGCACTTTACTAAGATTTAGAAGATAGAAGCAAATCCTTTGAGGCCATGGAAATGTCACATTTTTCTACACTTTCCCAGTGTCCACTCTCCAGCTTCCTGAATGTGTGGAGGCACTTGTAAGGAAGGTAATAGCCAGACTCCATCAGCAGCTTGCTAAGGGGCATTTGTCAGGGGCTGTGGTACAGCAATAGACACTGCCCACAACCTGGATGGGAATCTTACCAGTATCTTCTAGAATCAGTCCAGTAGAGGCTTCAGGGGGCAGAACAAGTGTGGTAGAAGCTACCCCAGGAGACCAACATTAGAACTCTTTACTCCAGGTCTCCTAATGCTTGGGCAAGCAACTAATCCCTTGTTTCAAATCGCTTGTAGATTAAAATACCTAAAGTAATTTCCACTTTCCAAACAAAAGTCTGACTAGTACATAAACCGGACAGCCACTCTGTGGGAAGTCAGGGAAACCAAGATAAGACAAAGCCAGAAAGTTAGCAGATGAGACCTTGATCCCAGGATTGAAAGCCCCGCTGGTTCAGACAGGCAAGGCCCAGAGTCTGAATTCTCTTTCATCACCAACACAGGAGGTGAGCTCCAATCTTAGAGAACAAGCTGTTTTCTATCTGCCTTATTTTACCAGTGGGCGTAAGCCATGACCTCATGAGTATTGCTAATAGGCCAAATGAAATAATGATCCCAGATCTCTGAGTGGACTGAGCCAGGCAGATCTGCTTGGGATTATTTATTCCACTTGTACTAGTCAGGATCTCCTTGCCTATAGGTCTTGACTGTATGGAGCAACTATCAACTAGTTGTGGATTTTTGGGGTGCTTTATTTTTCCCCTCCAACTTCTTATTTCCATTGCTCTCTCTGAGATAAGCATGGGATTAGTTTCCAAGTGAAATCGACTCTGCAATTCTTCTGCATCTATCCTGAAGTGGAGCAGTGGAATGAGGATTTCTGAAGTGTCTGTCCTACCCAAGGGAGGTGCCTTTCCGCTCCTACAGAGCCTCTAGCGGTTGCAGTAGATCCTTCAGCAAAGACTGAAGGAACCTGGAGGTTCCCCTTGCTATTGATTATTCAACAGTGCCCATCTCCTGAGTCTATATTAGTGTTTGAGGGAGAGAGCTATTCTGCCAGGGAAGAGGCTACCCAGATGGAATTTAAGGAAGAGAATGCAACACAAAATAACTCTTAATTGTGTGTGGGAGAGCACATTTGAAAGTAATAGGAAAATCTCAGAATAATGAGAAAAAGTTTAGATATAATGAAATGTCTCCATTGCTGCTATTTATGTGTATCTCTTATAGGGGTGTTAGCTTATATTGCTGTATTCTGTTATTTCCCTGTGGAAGCCACCCATTCCTCTCCCACATCAGCAGGGGTCTTTGCTTAGAGAGCCAGTCAGTTCTAGTTTCTTTAAAAAAAAAAAAAAGGTTTATTCATTTGTTCATACAAGAGCTGGGGTACAGGCCAGAGATGAGTGGGTGAGAGGATTCACCAGAGACAGAGCAGGGGCAAGACAGGCAGATACACTGCTGAGGGGAGCAGTGGGCAAGACAGGAGAGGTCTGCTGCACCATGTGGGTCACCTCCCTGTCCGGGGATAGAACTCGTGCTGCAGTGGCTGCAAATAGCTTCACAGTGGTGCGTCTTAACCCCTTGTGCCACCAGGGATGCCCCAGTTCTAGTTTCTATCTGGAAAGAGACAGGTTCTGAGTCAGGAAATGGAACCTGGGAAGGAGAGTCTTAAGCAGAAGGAGGAAGAAGCCCTGCCATGCTCTGGTCTCACTCTTTTGCGTCCAGGTTTCTAGATGCCGTGCACAGGATGGTGGTCCACACACATGGGCACAGTGGGCATTAGTGTGAGTCAAATTCTGGTGAAATTCCAAATCTCAGGATGTAAGGCATGTCTTAGAAGCCAAATGATCTGGATTCATGTTCCTTTTTGGGCTCGTCTCTCTTTTGCTTAGAGTACCATTTTCTTTTCTCTTTTTAAAGATTTATTTATTTATGCATCCAAGAACTGGGGTACAGGCCAGTGGTGTGGGGGGTGAGAGGAGTCACCAGAGTCAGAGTGGGGAGCAGAACAGGCGAACTAACTGAAATACACTGTTGAGGGGAGCAGCGGGCGAGGCAAGAGAGGTCTCCTGTGCCATGTGGATCAGCAACCTGGCCGGGGATCGAACTCATGCTGCAGTGGCTGGGATAGCTTCATAGTGCTGAGACTCAACCCCTTGTGCCACCAGGGAGGCCCAGAATAGCACTTTCTAGTAAAAATAAAATCTGATTTTCCTGAGGATTTAGTCAGGACCAAGGGAGTACAGGACAACGCTAAATTTTCCTGGAATTATCTAATTCAATACCCACATCAGTCCAGGAAATGGGCATTACATGCATCCCCATTCCACAGAGAAAAAAAATGAGACTCCAGGGGTTGGAGTGACCTGCCCAGAGTCAGAGAGTTAGAAATGGACAGTGACAGAGCTTAGAAGACCCTCTTCCTGTTAGGAGCTCTTGTTAGGGCAACAGCGAGGAGCAAGCTCTAAGCCAGTGGGCAACTTCACAGTGACGGTGGCACTCTCTGCACACCACCCCTGGTGTCTTTCCAGACTCCACACAAAGTGAGGCACACTTAACCAGAGATCTCAGGTACAGAGCATTACAACTCCCAGCATGCCAGGAACCAGACTTCCTGAAGGGGTGTCTGCTGGAAACTAGGGGTAGAGGTGAGTGGTCATGTGGGACTCAAAAAGACTGAACATGTGTGTGCCCAGTCTCTTGCTTTTCTGGCTTCAGTTCCCACCTGGTCTCCATTCAGAGAGAGCTGCTGATAGGACAGGGAGCATCCAGCCTGTGCTGACCAACTCTCTCCCCAACCCCTTCACACTCCCCTTGTAAATAAACCTTTTTTCAGTTTCTCTCTGCATGTCTGCTTTAGGTCTTCTTGTGTTCTTAAGCACATGAGTGCAGACTCACAACCTCGGTCCTCACTGTTTCTCCCAGGGTTGCCCTGTAACAAACCTAAGTTTGTTTGATGTCAGCAACCCTCTCTCCCACTTGCCTTATGGCTCCAAAAACAAAACAAAATAAAACAAAACAAAACAAAAAAAAAAAACCCTTCCCTGATGACTTGTCTCAGATATGTTCAGGTCTGATAAGGAATTAGGTATCCACATTTAACCAGAATATACAGAGGTAGAAGTATCTGGAAGGTCTAAATGTGGCAGGCAGAAGTAATGTGAGATTCCCAAGAGTCAAGTGAAACTCCGGAGACAAGAATTAGAGCTTCAAAGAACTTTGTATTTTCCTGTCATACCAACCACTGAATGTCTCGGCTTTATTAATAACAAGATAATGTTTTTCTCCTCTGAGTGTGAAAATGTTGTAAATGATCTGGGAACAACCCTCCCTGATCTACACAATACAAATGTCGAGTGGACACATTCCCTGGCAAGCCACTGTGCTAGATGCTGGGTTATAGTGGTGAAGGTAGCTGGGCTCAATTACTACAGATCCTCGGAGCTCATTATGCCAAACATGCTACTCCCTTCCATGCAAACTTGGAAAATACCTATACATGGCACCAACAGAATTAAACCACCAAATTTAAAAGGTCAACTTGATTTCAAAAGTCAGTTCAGGGCCTCCCCGGTGGCGCAGCGGTTGAGCGCTGGGTTGCGAAGCTGCCCGTGGCCTCTGCGGCGCCGGTTCGATCCCCGGCTGCTCCCCGGCCACTGGAGGAGGGTCCCACATGGCGCGCAGACCTCTCCTGCCGCCCGCTGCTCCCCTCAGCAGTGTACTTCGGTCCTTCTGCCTGTTCTGCTCCCCGCTCTGGCTCTGGTGAATTCTCTCACCCTCCCGCGCTTCTGACTGTACCCAGTGCATGTATAAACAAAAAACAAACAAACAAACAAACAAACAAATAAATAAATAAAACATGCCTCTATAAAAAAAAAAAAAAAAAAAGTCAGTTCAATTGCTCACTCAAATGGCACCCCATTTTCCATAGGTGTAGAGTTTGGAAATAATTCAAACAACCCCTATCCCATCTCTAACTTTGAAATAATGAAATGAAATAAATTTCCATTTACCAAGTTGTGGCTACAAGTAGCAAAAGGGCGAGAAAGTGACGATGGGTTGGTCTCACAATTTAGAATCAGTTATCACAGGCAGAAATTTTTTCAAAGTTTGGAGACTGTGATAAAAGCAAGAGAATGTACAATCACATATAGAATCCTTAGTGGCAAACAGTCTACCTCCAAACTCTGTTCCAGATCTTCATTTCATTCTCTTGGTATGTTTTTGATTCATTTGCTTTTTGCTATCTTTCGAAGTCCGTAGTTTCTTTTTTTTAATGTAAACTTTTTGCTCCTCTGATAGCTTCTTTTCAATTAGCTTATTTGAAGAGTTCATTGAAGATGAAAAGTCCTATGTTAAATGTAAAGCAGTAACTCTACTAACTCTGCAAACAAATAAGGCGAAGGTCATGAAAAGCTAACATATTAAAACAGAAGCAAATAGGGAAAAGGCAATTTTCAGAAGATGATAAAATTTAACAACAATACTGATAATACCTGATGGTTTAGGATCTCCTTCCACTTGCACAGTCTCATTTATCATTGGATAGTACCACAAAGCTAAAGTTGAAGAAATAGCTACAATCTTATTTAAGAGAGCAAGAGAATTCAAAAGCTTGCTCCTAACTCTTAGAACAGAGGGACGAAGCCAGTATTTTTCAGTTGATTTGCATATTTCCTAGATTGCCTCCTCTGGAGATGCAGCCTTAGAGTAAGGCAAATGAGTAGCAAAATATCAATGGGTTAGCAAGCAGAGGAACAGAAGTTGGGCTTGTTTTGAAAAGCCATGATGAGTGCCTCGCTCTGCTCTTTTCTCTTATCAGTGGAGGTTTTAGAAGTATTTTGGAAGCATTTCCCATATCACCTCCCAGATCATCTGCATTCCAGGAAGCAGCCTCTGTGATACATGCACCTGACTTTCCCTGTAATTTCAAAAACAAAGGATTCCTGAGCAACAATGCATATCCTCTTCTGGACACCTGCTGAATTGCCTCTTCTAATCAGGAACTCATAGACAACTCTGGGGGACTGGCTATTTCTAGGAATTAAAGGAGTTCACCATGCAGGTGGGGAGCCTAATTGGGAGTCCCCAACCACATAATCCACCAAGAGGCTGTTCAGGAGAGACCAAGAATTCACAGAGCCTGGTACCAACTCTCTGATTTCATCTTTATGGTTATAGGATAGGGGCTGCACGCGATTAAATATTAAGATATGCAGAAAAGGATACTCGCCTTTCAATCAGTGAAATTATACTTGAGATCAAAAAGAAGTCTGAAGAACTTTTTCAAAATATGGATACATTTTAGAAAGAAGTTTGAAATATCCTGGAGAAATCTCCAAGCCTTGAGGTTTTTCACCTATTGTGTTGGGGCGGGGGTGAGAGGGTAGGGAGGCATGTCAAATCTCCAAACACAAGTAATTACTATTAAACTAAATTTTGTTTGGATTAGAAGAGTCAAATATTTTGGCATTCTCAAAATGGTTTCATATCAGCAAAACTGATACAGTTTCATCATCAATTCACTTGCTCTGAGTCAGTAAAATTGATTTATTTTTTCATCATGAATTCTAACAAAACACATAAATACCCCTTGCTTGGTTTGCCCTCAGTCCCTTCATCTGTAAATAGAAAGTGTGCTGGTATTGTTTCTCTCCAACCTGAACTTGAAACAGAATCACCTGAAGCGTTTAAGTTACAGATATTGGAATTCTACTGCTGAGTTTCACATTCAGTAGATTTTGGGTGAAGCCCTAGAATTAGCATCCTAACAAATTCCCTGGTAATTATGCTGTTATTCAGGCACAATACTTTGAGAACCATTGGACTAGAAGACATTTAAGTTAATTTTAAATATCTGTTTTCTATTTTTTTCATTTGATGGAGTAAGGAGGCAGCTTTAATTCGATATTGAAATCCTTCATGAAGCCACACATTTACAGTCACCTGATTTATGACGAAGGCAGCACTGTGCTGCAACGGAGGAAGAGCAGGCTTTTCAAAAACTAGAGGACCTCCCTGGTAGTGCAGGGGTTAGCATCTCAGCGTTATCAAGCTATCACCAGCCACTGCGGCGTGAGTTCTATACCTGGCCAGGGAGCTAACACACATGGCACAGCAGACCTCTCCTGTTTCACCCACTGCTCCCCTCAGCAGTGTATTTCAATAGATCTGCCTGTTCTGCTCCCCACTCTGTCTTGGTGAATCCTCTCACCCGGCATCTCTGGCCTACACTCCAGTTCTTGTATAAATAAAAATAAAAATAATTAAAAAAAAAAACTTGGTAGCTTAATTAGAGGAAAAACTTGGATTCACATCTCACACCACAAACACACAAAGACACCCATAGTTCTGTGTATATCTATACTTAAGAAGGAAATTTTAAATTCTTAGAGGAAAATAAGAGAAAAAAATTTTGTGACCTTGAGGTAGACTAAGATTTTTTAATAAAACACTTTTAAAAATTAACCATAAAATTAACCATAAAAATTTAATTGTGCTAATATGAATCATTTGTGCTTATTATAAGGCACCACTGAAGGAGGTGAAAAAGCAACATATTGAAAAAAAAAAAGGATATCACCACAAACATGTCTTAGAAAACTCTGCTAGAATATAAAGTGCTCTTATAGATCTAGTTAGAAGATAAAAAATTCAATAGAAGAAAGATCCAAAGGCTTAAAATGACACTTCACAAAAGAAAATACCCAATGTTGGGAAAACTGGACAGCCACATACAAAAGAATGAAACTAGACCACTTTCTCATATCATACACAAAAATTCACTCAAAATGGATTCAATACTTGTATATAAGACCTGAAATCATAAATACATAAAAGAAAATAGGCAAAATACTCCATGACACAGGCTTCAATGATGTCTTTGTGGTTTCAATTCCAATAGCCAGGGAAACAAAAATTTATAAATAAATTGGATGCATCAAAATAAAAAACTTTTACACAGCCAAAGAAACTATCATTACAACAAAAAGACACACTACACCAAATGGGAGAAAATATTCACATTTCATACATATTAGCCCACAAGGGGCTAATATCCAAAGTCTACAAAGAACTTCTATTTCTCAAAATTGGCAGAAGAACAAAAGAGATACTTCTCCAATGAAGTCATACATATGGTCAAGAGGCACAAGATAAAATGCTCATCATCACTTATCAGGGAATTGCAAATCAAAACCAAGACCACAATGAGACACCATCTCATTCATACCTGTTAGAATGACTCATTTCAAAAAGATCAGAAACAAATGCTGGTGAGGATGTGGAGGAAAAGGAGACCTGTACACTGTCGGTGGGAAGGGAGACTGATCCAGACCCTGTAAAAAACAGTACAGTGGTCTCTCAAAATATTGAAAAATAGATCTACTATATGATATAGCAAATCCACTCCTAGGTATCTACAGATAGAAAGTCACTAATTTGAAGGGCTGTATGCACTTCTGTGTTCACTGTAGTACCATTTACAATAGCCAAGTTTCGACCAAGGACAGATGAGTGAATTTAAAATATGTGGTATATATGGAATGGAATACTATTCAGGAAAAAAAAAGATGAAAAATTGCTATTTGCAACAACATGGATAGAACTGGAGAGGCATTATGTTAAGAGAAATAAGTCAGAAAGGTCAAATGCCAGGTTATTTCACTCGCGTGTGAAATAGAAACAAAACAGAGAGCAGAAAAAAATAAACCAAAAACTGATTGCAGAATTCAGGCTACCTGAAGTGGATGGTGGGGGTAGGTAATAAATGAGGGAGGGAACACAATGGACTATGGTAGAGGATTTGGGGTGCCTTGGTGGTGAGTGTGATATGGCAGCATATATCTCAAGAGATGAAAGCCTATATTCTGAATCATACAGTGTTGTAAACTACCATTACTTCAATAAAAAGTAACAAAAATAATCGTTAAGACTCAAACTTCTTATCTGCAAAAAAGGCAATTAATGTACTGTAAATAAATGAATAGAAACTAAAAAAAGAAAAGACCCAAGTGGGCAATAAAATATAAAAATGTGCTCAAATACAAAACAAAACTGTAACGAGATAACATTTATGCACCGACCAGAATAGTAAAAATGAAAGAGCGATCAACAATACCTACCCAAGGTTTAACCTTAAGGATCATACACTCCTAGTGCAAGTGTACTATTGTTAGTTATACACCCAGCAGAAATAGGTGCATATGTTTAACAAAGACATAGGCCACATGCTGTTTTGATAGAATTATTCACATTAGCCCAAAGCTAAAAACTACCCAAGTGCCCATCAACAGTAATATGGGCAAATAGATTATAGTATCTTTATACAATGGATGCTGTTCAACAGACCACAGACCTACAATAATATGGACAAATCTCATAAACCTCATGTCTAATAAAAGTAGATGGGTACAAAATAGTATATTCCATATCATTCCTTTCTTATAAACTTTAAAAAGAGACAAAATTCACTCTCAGAAGTCACTTTCCCAAATAGTGAGGAACATTAGTAGTAGTGGGAATGTTTCTTGATCTGGGTGCTAGTTACATAGGTATTTTTGTGAAAATGCAATGAGCTATAGACATCTCATAAGTACACTAAGCTGTACATTTACATGTGATTTTAAAAACTATAATGAAGGTCATTCAGTTCAGTTAGGTTCATACATCTGTTCGACCTCCAATAAGTCCCTTCTTCAGAGGAAGTTCATTTTTTCTTTTCTTGCTTTCTGTATAGAACTTTAAAACATTTTCATATTTTTTTAAGATTTATTTATTTATTTATTTATTTATTTATTTATACAAGCACTGGGTACAGTAAGAAGCGCTGGAGGGTGAGAGAATTCACCAGAGCCAGAGTGGGGAACAGAACAGGAAGACTGATGAAATACACTGCTGAGGGGAGCAGAGAGCATGGCAGGAGAGGTCTGTCATGCCATGTGGGACCCTCGCCGGTGGCCAGAGATCGAACCGGTGCTGCAGAGGCTGCGGGCAGCTTCGTAGCCCAGCACTTAACCGCTACACCACCAGGGGAGACCCTCTCATATTTAATTTTTAAAAGAATTTTCCTTTACCCATCATCTAAATTTTTCTTTATAATACATGAATTCAATAGCTAGCAGCATTGTAGCCAATAGATTTCAATGCCATATATAAACTGACAACACCCAAATATCACCTTTCCTGTGGACTCCAAATAAAAGTATCTATTTCTCCCAAATTTCCTTCCCTCTCACTTACCCATCTTAATAAATGGCCCCACCTTATTCTGTTGTCTTAAATGAAAACCCAGGAGCCATCCTTGACTTTCTCTTCCATTCACCATCCACACTCATTAAGTCCTATCTATTCTTTGGCCAATTCTTTCTAACATGCTTGTTACCATCATCTTTTACCTGAAAAACCATTTTAGCTTTTCAGCTGGCATCTGCGATTCTAATCTTAGCCCCGAAAGAAATTGAAACTGTACCATTCTCTTGCCTAGAACCTTTCAGTGGTTTAGCCTCACTGTGAAGGTCACAATCTGAATTCCATACCCTGGCCTACAAGGCCTTTCAAGATCTTGCCAATCATGTCTTTACCTCATTCCACTTCATCTCTGCCCATGTGCACTTGTTAGGATCCTCCCCTCCTTTCTACCTTCACACATTTCCTCTACCTGGAATATCCTTTTTCCTCCATGTTTGTCTGGCTATTTTTTCTTGTCATTCAAGTCTCTAATCCCTTAGAGATGGCTTTTGTGGCATCCTGACTTTATAATTGTTTATCAATCGTTAATCACTCTCTTTATCTTACTGTCTTACTTAAACCTTCTTCAAAAGCACCTTTTCAGGATGTCAAATTTTCTTGCCATGTTCCAGTATCACTCGGTAAGTATGTATTGAGTGAAATCATGAACTGTAGACCTCAACAGGATATAAAACACAATCCTATCCAATCCCCAGCTTCCGTAGACTCTGTATATATTGACTCTGTTCTTTGTTGCTTTGGTAGGAAAACATTCCTGAATGTCTTCATGCTGAACAAATAGCATCTGACAGCTGAACAATGTTCAGTGGCTGCACCTCTGGGTGTCACACTGAGACATAAAAGACAATAGCTTATGAACTTTTGGAAAAGAAGACAAAGGCAGGCGCATGGGGCAGCCTTCTGCTGCCAATGCTGGATCAAGATCTGAAAGGAAGGCGGGGGTGTGAGAAGCTGAGATCCAGGAATGCATGAGAGGTCCTGGGGAGAAGGACCTTGATGTTGGTCCAACACTTGCTAATGCCAAAGAGTTTTGATATCTATTCTGTTTAGGGCAGAAAACAATCTCCGAGCTTTGGTAGCCTGAGGGTTAGGTATATTATGTGAGAACAAATAATTACATTAAGAAGCAAAAGGGTTAATTGGAAGATTCTTGCTTACAAAGGCAAAGTCTAATCCCTACACAAAGACTAAGTATCATAGAGCAAACATTTGGTAAGCATGTTTCATTAAGAGAAATGGACCCTCAGAATGGTTAATTAAATGTACATATATTTTATAGTTAGAATTTTCTGCCCAGCCCATTTACTCTTTTTTTTTTTTTTTTTTTTTTAACTTGAGCAGCGGTGGTGGTGGGGAAGGGGCTGTTAAAGTAGGTCAAAAAGGAGATATAACTCACCACATCCAGTTTTCATTGTCTCATTAGGCCAAATCCTGTGGTCTTGGTTGCCACCCCTTAAAAAGATGCTGCACAGCTCAGCACTGCAGCTGCTGTTACACAACTTCACTCCTTCCCCATTCCACTGCTGTGGATCCCTGACAGGCTGCACCGAGCAAGGTAGCAATCAAAAAGCCATCAGCACCCCAGAACAGTTGATGCAAATAAACCTTGGGCCACTGAGATGTTACTGGGACATAAACCAACAAATAGATGCTGCATTCATACCCTTCTGGAACTGTAAACGTGCCCTAATTAAAGCAGGCACAGCAGCTCTGCAGACGCAGCCAGACAGCAAATGCAGTGCTGTCTGCCTGGCTCCTCAGCTTCCAGGCTATGGCAGCGCATTGTGAATTACATAAACTCATCTGTAACTCATTGTTCTCCATTTCAATAATTAGACATTTGCCTATTGAGCCTAGGTAGTCTCTAAAAGATTTGCTGCATAAAAGCAGTGTAGGACCTTCACAGGACACTCCTCCCAGGGAAGGAATTCTTGAGAGCCTCCCTATTTCTGTAGCCTGCCCTCCAGGGGCGCTGACCAAAGGCTGAGCCAAGCCCTGGGGTCATAGAGGGTCAATCCCAGAAACCATGAAGGGTTCATTCAGCCTTCCCTCCAGAAGAATTAAGGGTTAGTAACCAAAGTCAACCTCAGGACCCTGGCATAGAAAATTTAAATGAAACCTCAGGATAGATACAAGCTAAGTTAAGAGTTTTTCTGGAAATAAACAGCAAATAATGAAATCAGTGTGATTTTGCATTTTGATGTTCAAGAAATCTAAGGATATAACTCATATAAAATTGAAATTAAAAAAAAAAAAGAACAAAACTCTCCACACGATTTGCTTGAAATGCCCTATAAACTAACTGAGATCATATGTTCCCCCCTCAACATACTCCCACTCACACCATATCTGCGTAGTGGAACAAAAAAAGTGGAGACACATAGACAAGGAACCATAAAATACGAACCATGGGTAAAGAGGGTAAAGAGGAGGCAGAAAAGTAGGAAACATGTGCCAATAGGTATAGCAGGTTTCAAAAACGATAGTGAATTTTTTGTGTCCTTTCCCAATAAGGGGTGAAGCAAATGGCTCCTCTTCTTAAATCTGGTGGACTTGTGACTCCTTCAACAGACAGAATAGAGGTGATGCTGTGTGACTTCTGAGACTAGATCAGAAAAGACCATCCACCTTCCAGCTGGATCTGTTGGGGTACCTGCTCTGGGGGAAGCTGGGTACCACATAAGAAACCCCGAGACCACCACACTTGCGAGTCCACATACAGGAGTTCTCAGCTTACACCCAGCAGCCACTGCCAGCCACCTGGCCCGGCTGGACCTTCAGATGATGGCACCCTAGCCAGCAATTTACTGCAGCCTTGTGAAAGATCCCATGCCAAGAGTACCCCTAATTCCTGACCCACAAAATTGTGAACAAAAGGATTGTCTTAAGAGTCCAATTTGGGAATATTAAATAGAACAATGAAGTTTTTTTGAAAGATTTATTTATTTGTGCATACAAGAACTGGGTTACAGGCCAGAGGTATGGTGGGTGAGAGGATTCACCAGACAGAGTGGGTAACAGAACATGTAGATCTATTCAAATACAATGCCAAGGAGAGCAGGGGGCAAGACAAAAGAGGTCTGCTGCACCATTTGGGTCAGCTCCTTGGCCAGGGATTGAACTTATGCTGCTGTGGCTGCGGACAGCTTGACAGTGCTGCCTCTTAACCCCTGTCATGCCCACTGTTCCCCTCAGCAGTGTATTTCAGTAAATCTGCCTGTTCTGCTCCCCACTCAGTCTCTGGCAAATCCTCTCACCCCCCTACACCTCTGGCCTATACCCCAATTCTTAAATAAATAAATAAATAAATAAATAAATAAATAAATAAATAGCTTAACTGAAATTCTTTTCTCATGAAGACAGACAGGCTGCCTGCCCATGAGCTCTCATCACAAAGCATCCTAAAGACAGACACTGTCTGCGCACCAGCACAGCCTCCAGTGAAGACTTGGGCTGGAGGTCACAACGATGACCTCGAGAAAGAATTGTCTTCTCTACTTTAACCTGAGCTCTATCTCTGTGTAGCTTTCACCCATCTGCCCTAATTCTGCCTTCTGATGCCAGAGCAAGTCTTCTCTCTTCTTCTATGTGACATCAGAAAAGATTATGCAAATAGAATAGGTCAATAGACAAGAAAAACCTCCTTTGTTCCCAGGTCCTTTGAAGCATTAAGACATTATAGTAGTGTTCTCTCCTGAAATCTCCCTGGGGTCAGAACATTTACACATTCTTTGCATATGAACTTCTATGAAGAAATGGAGAAAATGTATAAAAAAAATTGTGTTTATTATAGAGTTTTTTTCTCTTTAAATGTGTTTAAAATGCCCATATTATAAAAAAAAAAAAAAAGAGGAAAATTGCACACCAAAATAAATCCAGGCTGGGTTAAGGAGTTAAAGGTAAGCAATTCAATTTGATTATTAAAAAAAAAAAAGAATAAAAATATAGATGAGTGTTTATATTGCAGATGGAGAAGATCTTTCTCAGCATAACTTCAAAGACAATGATGAAAACTGACAGAATTAATCAAATGCAAACTCAGGATGTCTGCATAAGAATATTTAGGAAAAAAATTGAAGGTTAATGAGAAACTAGAAAAAAATTATGTATTATCAATAAAGTAAAAGATTAAGAATATTTAATGTATGATTTTTAATTCCAGCTAGTATGAAAGTGAACATTCCAACTGGGGAAAACACAAGCAAAAAAGAAAAGTGAACATGCATTATAGAAGAAGTACAAATGACCTATAAATATATGAAAATTTTTCTACCTTTCTTTTATTACCAATGAATTGAAAATTAAGTAACCTTGCATTGTTTTACTTCTGGTTTTGGGTTTTTTTAAGATTTATTTATTTATTTATACAAGCACTGGGTACTGTCAGAAGCGCAGGAGGGTGAGAGAATTCACCAGAGCCAGAGCGGGGAGCAGAGCAGGCAGACTGACAAAGTACACTGCTGAGGGGAGCAGCGGGCGCCGCAGAAGAGGTCTGCGCGCCATGCGGGACCCTCGTCTGGTGACCGGGGATCGAACCAGTGCTGCAGAGGCTGCGGGCAGCTTTGTAACCCAGCGCTCAACCGCTGCGCCACCGGGGAGGCCCTGTTTTACTTCTCCTTGGAACACATTTTCTTTTTTTTTAAAAACAAAACAAAACATTTATTTATGCATACAAGAACTGTGTTACAGGCCAGAGTTGTGGGGTGTGAGAGGATTCAGAGTGGGGAGAAGAACAGGCAGACTGACTGAAATACACTGCTGAGGGGAGCAGCAGGCAAGACAGGAGAGGTCTGCTGCACCATATGGGTAGCTCCCTGGCTGGTCAGGGATCGAACTCATGCTGCAGTGCTGTGGACAGCTTCATAGTGCTGTGCTTAACCCCTTGCACCACCAGGAAGGCCCTGGAACACATTTTCTTTTTTTTTTTCCTTTTTTTTTTTTCCAAACAGCTCACATATTTATTACAGAGCCAGGTACAACGGTGTACCAAGAGAAAACATGTCCACAAAGCAGTGATGTTTTCAGTGACATGGTAGATGCTACTGATCTCAATACAGCATAAATATGCATGCCATCTCCGTGCGATTTCTTACAGACCCAGCTTGGTTCTCTCCAGTGTCTCCTCTTGGAATGGTACCTGATTTTATTACCAGTTTTCATCCGAATCCACTGGGGAATGGGACGATTCTGTTTTTGTTTCTTGGCTAGCAATCGCTTGAGCCTGAAAGTCTTGTGAGAAGACATGGTGAGGAAGAGGTAAGCTCACACAGCACGATGGCGGTGGGAAGGAGCGAGAAACATTTTCTTTTTTTTTTTTTTTTTTTTTTTACATAGGTTTTATTTTTTTTTTTTATTTTTTTAATATTAAATTTTATTTTTATATTCCCCCATACAATTGCAAATGCCCCATTCTGACCCCAATCCTTCCCCTCCCGCCCCCCACCCCCCAAAAAGTGTCTCTGGTTCATAGTTTTTGTTGATTTTGATTTTCACTTTCTTATATTCATTTTCCTGGTCCCTTATTTAAGTTTTCTAGATTCCTGCTATGAGTGAGACCATCCGGTATTTTTCTTTTTCTTTTTGGCTTATTTCGCTGAGCATGATCCCTTCCAGCGCCATCCATGTTGCTGCAAATTGCATGTGTTTATCTTTTTTGAATGCTGAGTAATATTCCATGGTATATATGTACCACATCTTCTTGATCCAGTCATCTATTTTTGGGCATTTGGGCTGTTTCCAAAGCTTAGCTATTGTAAACAGTGCTGCTATAAACATAGGGGTGCAGATGCTCTTTGGAATTGATGTTTCTGTGTCCTTTGGGTAAATACCTAGGAGTGGAATTGCTGGATCATATGGAAGCTCTATGTTTAGTAGGTCCAGAAATCTCCACACAGCTCTCCATAGTGGTTGGACCAGTTTGCACTCCCACCAACAGTGCAGAAGAGTTCCTTTTTCACCACACCCTCGCCAACATTTGTTGTTGCTAGTTTTTTTAATATGTGCCATTCTCACTGGTGTGAGATGGTATCTCATGGTAGTTTTGATTTGCATTTCCCTGATGACAAGTGATGTTGAACATTTTTTCATATGCCTGTTGGCCATTCGCATTTCCTCTTCAGAGAAGTTTCTTTTTAGCTCTTCTGCCCATTTTTTGACTGGATTATTTTCTTTGTTGTTGCTGAGTCTCATCAGCTCTTTGCAGATTTTTGTGATCAGTCCTTTATCATTAGTGTTGGGTGCAAAAATGTTCTCCCAGTTGGTGGGGTTTCTCTTTGTTTTTGTTATTGTCTCTTTTGCTGTGCAGAAGCTCTTTAATTTGATGTAGTCCCAGCTGTTTATCTTTGTCTTCACTATCACTGCTTTGGGTGATGTGTCTGTAAAGATGTCTTTGATGTGCAAATCCCGTAGTGTTTCGCCTATATTTCCTTCTATGTATTTTATGGTTTCAGGTCTTATGTCTAGTTCTTTAATCCATTTTGAGTTGATTTTTGTGTATGGTGTGAGGTAGTGGTCAAGCTTCATTCTTTTGCATGTAGCGACCCAGTTTTCCCAGCACCATTTATTGAACAAACTTTCTTTGCTCCAATGCATAGTCTTTGCTCCTTTGTCAAAGATTAGTTGACCATAAATCTGTGGGTTTATTTCTGGATTTTCTATTCGATTCCATTGGTCTGTATGTCTGTTCTTGTTCCAATACCATGCAGTTTTGATGATTATGGCTTTGTAGTATAGTTTGAAGTCTGGGAGTGTGATGCCTCCATTTCCTTCTTTTTTTTTCAGTAGAGCTTTGGCTATTCGGGGTTTTTGGTGATTCCATATGAATTTCATCAATAATTGTTCTATTTCTTTGAAGAATGCCATTGAGATTTTGATTGGAATAGCATTGAATCTGTATATTGCTTTTGGTAGGATGGCCATTTTAATAATGTTTATTCTTCCAATCCATGAGCAGGGGATGTCTTTCCATTTCTTTGTGTCTTCTTCTATTTCTTTTAACAGTGTTTTATAGTTTTCTTTGTATAGGTCCTTTACCTCTTTTGTTAGATTTATTCCCAAATATTTGATTTTTTTTGTTTCAATAATAAAAGGGGTGGTTTTTTTATTTCTTCTTCTTCAGATTTATTGTTTGTGTATAGGAAGGCTACTGACTTTTGCGTGTTGATTTTGTATCCTGCCACTTTACTGAATTGATTGATGAGTTGAATTAGTTTTTCTGTGGACTTTTTGGGGTTCTCTATGTATATTATCATATCATCTGCAAATAGTGATAGTTTGACTTCTTCTTTTCCTATTTGGATTCCTTGGATGTCTTTCTCTTGTCTTATTGCTCTGGCTAGGACTTCCAGTATTATATTGAAAAGCAGTGGTGAGAGTGGACATCCTTGTCTTGTTCCAGATCTTAATGGAATTGCTTTCAGCTTTTCACCATTGAGAATGATACTGGCTGTTGGCTTGTCATAGATGGCCTTTATGATGTTGAGGTATGTTCCTTGTATCCCAAGAATTTCAAGGGCTTTTATCATGAATGGGTGTTGCACTTTGTCGAAAGCTTTCTCAGCATCTATTGATATTATCATATGGTTTTTATATTTCTTTTTGTTGATGTGTGGATAACGTTGATTGATTTTCGGATGTTAAACCATCCTTGTGCCCCTGGAATGAATCCAACTTGGTCGTGGTGAATTATCTTATGGATACATTGTTGGATTCTGATAGCTAAAATTTTATTGAGGATTTTTGCATCAGTGTTCATTAGGGAGATTGGCCTGTAGTTTTCCTTTTTTGTGTTGTCCTTATTCGGTTTTGGTATTAGTGTAATATTGGCTTCATAGAACGTGTTTGGTATTGTCCCTTCCTTCTCATTTTTGGAAGAGTTTGTGAAGGATAGGCACTAATTCGTCTCTGAATGTTTGGTAGAATTCATTTGTAAATCCATCAGGCCCTGGGCTTTTGTTTTTGGGGAGGTTTTTGATTACCATTTCAATTTCGCTGCTTGTAATTGGTCTGTTTAGGTGTTCTATTTCTTCTTTATCTAGCTTTGGGTGATTGTAGAGTTGTAGGAATTTGTCCATCTCCTCTAGATTGTTGAACTTGTTTCCATATAACTGTTCATAGTAGTTACTGATTATTCTTTTGATTTCTGCTGTGTCCGTTGTGATTTCTCCTCTTTCATTTATGATCCTGTGTATTTGTGCTTTCTCCCTTTTTTCCTTTGTGAGCCTGGCTAGGGGTTTGTCTATTTTATTTTATTTTTTCAAAGAACCAGCTCTTGGTTTCATTGATCTTTGGATTGTTTTTTAGTTTCAATTTCATTTATTTCTGCTTTCGTTTTTATTATTTCTTTTCTTCTACTGGTTTTAGGGTTTTTTTGTTGTTCTTTTTCTAGATCTTTGAGCTTCGAGATTAGGTTGTTTCTTTGAGTTCTTTCTTGTTTTTTGATGTGAGCTTCTATTGCTATATATTTTCCTCTTATTACTGCTTTTGCTGCATCCCATACATTTAGGATATTGGTGTCCTCCTTGTCATTCAATTCAAAGAATTTTTTAATTTCTTCTTTGATCTCCTCATTAGTCCAGTGGTCTTCCAGTATTGTGGCTTTTAATCTCCATGAGGTAGGATAGTTCCTTGCCTTCTTTTTATGATTTATTTCTAGTTTGATGCCTTCGTGGTCAGAAAAGATGGTTGGTATGATTTCAATCTTGGTGTATCTGTTGATGTTTGTCTTGTGCCCCAGTATGTGATCGATCCTGGAGAATGATCCGTGTGCGCTTGAGAAAAATGTGTACTCCGTTTTTTTTGGGTTTAGTGTTCTATAGATGTCTGTTAAGCCCAAATGCTCTAGGTCCTTATTTAGAGCTTTAGTTTCTTTACTTATTTTTTGTCTTGTTGATCTATCCATTGTTGATAGTGGTGTGTTGAAGTCTCCCACTACGTATGTGTTTTCTCTGATGTCTGTTTTCAGAGAGGACAACAGTTGTCTGATATATTTTGGTGCTCTTTCGTTTGGTGAGTATATGTTAATGAGTGTTATTTCTTCTTGAAGTATTGTCCCCTTAATCATAATGTAGTGACCATTGGGGTCTCTTTTTATTTTTTTGAGTTTGAAGTCTGTTTTATCTGATATAAGTATAGCTGTTCCTGCTTTCTTTTTTGGCCCATTTGCTTGTAGGATTGTTTTCCATCCTTTGACTTTGAGCCTATTTTTATCTTTTGTAGCTAAATGTGTTTCCTGGAGACAGCAAAAGGTTGGGTTTTGTTTCTTAATCCAGGCTGCAACTCTGTGTCTTTTTATTGAAGAGTTTAGTCCATTTACATTTAGAGTTAATATTGATATGTTAGCATCTGTATTGTATGTTTGTCTTTCCATTATGTTTTATTTTCCTTTGATTTTATTTATTCTTTAATAACTTTTTTTTTTTTTTGGTCTTCTTTCATTGTTATTCGTCCCTCTGAGGTTCTGGCTTTAGGATTCCTTGTAGTATTTTTTGGAGTGGGGGTTTATTCGTAATGAAATTCCGGAGTTTCTCTTTGTCTGGGAAGGTCCATATTCTTTCTTCATGGAGGAAAGAGAGCTTTGCGGGATAGAGTATTCTTGGTAGGCATCTGTTTTCTTGGAGTCTGTTGACTATGTCCCTCCACTCTCTCCTTGCCCGTAGTGTTTCTTCAGAGAAGTCTGATGTCAGCCTGATTGGTTTTCCTTTGAATGCTATCTGTTTCTTCCCTCTTGTCAGCTTCATTATTTTTTCCTTGTCCTGGATTCTTGGGAGCTTTACTATTATGTGTCTTGCTGTGTTTTTCCTTTCGTCGTGGAAGTTTGGTGTTCTTCTTGCTTCTTGTATATCAATTTTCAGCTCCTTCTTCGCATTTGGGAAGTTCTCTTCAATTATCTCCTGGAATATTTTCTGTTCCTACATCTCTCTCCTCTCCTTCTGGGATTCCTATAACTCTTATATTTCCTTTCCTCATGGAGTCAGATAGTTCCCGAAGTCTTTCTTCATTCTTTGTCCTTCATACTTCTCTTTCCTTTTCTGTTTTGGTTCTTTTTATTTCTGTGTCTTCAAGAGAACTTATTCGTTCTTCCATTTCATCTATTCTGCTTTCCTTGCTTTTCCCGGAGTTCTTTAGTTCCTCCATTAATTCTTTGATCTCCTGCATTTCTTTTACTTCCCTCTTTAGGGACTCAATTTCCTTCTTCTGATCTATCACTCTTTTAATCATGGCAATTTTAAATTCTCTTTCTGGAAGGCTCAGAAGTTCTTCCAAGTTGCTGTCGTTGCAATCTGGGGAGTGGTTTTCTTTTTGTGGTGTGCTTCTTTCCTGAGGAGTTGTTAGGTTGCGTGTGGTTCTTCTACTCCCTACTGTCTGTTTTCTAATTTGTCGTATGCGTTGGGACACTGTGTTGCTCGGACTGACTGACATCTTGGGTGAACTTCTCCGCTCCCCTCTGGCTCTTCCAGGAGCCATCTCTGTCTTCTGGGGGAGCTTTCTGCTGGTTTTAGGCAGTTTTTACTGAAGAAATGTCCCTGTTCTCAAATGGCGAAGCGGGATGCAGTCCCTGCGCCTCCGGTTTCAGGCACACTCTTCTGCGCACCCGGTCTGCCCCGGACGTGGGTGCCTGCTCCCTCTGTGGGCTCAGACTGCTGGTCGGAAGGGGCCTGGCGTGGAATAACTTCCTGGCTGGCCACTGGGTCCTACAGAAGCCTTCTGCCCTTTTCAAGCAGTCTTAAGAAATTTCCTGTTCTATGGGGTGTTAGTGACTTTTTTTTCCTGGTCGCTAGGTGGCACCAGAGATCTCTCCTATTGTCCTTGGGGGCTGTTTTTCGCCTCCCCCCACCCCGTGGGACAGGGAACAGAGCGGGAATGGTAGGGTACACCTCAACAGCTTTGGGGTGCTGTGTCTGCCTTGTGCCCCACCGTCGTGGAGAACCCATGCCCCGAATTTTCGTGCCCTGGGTCTCAGTTCAAAGCCCTCAGGTCCAGGACGTGGGCTGTAGCCCAGTTCAGTGGCGCGGGAATGGCGCCTTTTGCACCCCGCTCCCGTGCCTGGGCGCCTGGTTCCTGCTTACTCAGGGAGGGAACTTCAAGTCAGTGAGGACCTCCGCGCGTCTCCCCGCAAGCCTAGGTCATCTCCCCGCAAGCCTAGGTCGCAGGCGCGGGGACCTGGGCAGCGGCGATCCCGGTCTGCACTTGCTTTTCAAGCGCGCCGAGCGCACCGCTTTCCGCGCCAGCTTACCGGCAGCCCGGGCTGTGTGCGCGTCTCCCGGGGTCTTTGTTCTTCTCTAATGGCGCCCTGAGCCGTTCGCTCACTGCCGCGGCGGATCCTGTAGGGTTCGCCTCAGCTCCCGTTCAAGGGGTGTGGTGGCTGCAATAGTTCCTTTCCACTCACGGTCCCGCTTGCTGCGTCGTTTGTTCTTGTTGGTTGTTTTGGTTTGTTGTTTTCCTCCTCTCTGCGGGTCGGAGAGTGCCGCCTCGGCGGGGGAGGGAGCAGGGTTCTGCGCTTCCCTCCCTTCTAGTCCTCTTTTATGGCCACTTTCTTCTTCGGGTAGTTTGCTGGAGTCACCCGTTTATCTTCCGTGTCCCGGTTCTCACTGGGACCTGCCGCTTTTCCTCCCTATTAACTTTTTTTAATGGGAGATCTTACTCGCAGCGTCTCCTCGCCGCCATGTTGCTCCGCCCCCTTCTTTTTAATTGTTAATAACTAAGTTGACAAGAGTGTAAGAAAGCATCCTCCCAGTCATTGCTTGTCAGCTATTTACTAGTCCAATCTTTATGCAGAATGCTTTAGTGATATATAAATCTGTCATCTTTATAGCATGCTATCTGTACACTCAGAAATTATGTCTATTCTTTACATGTGGAAATAATTGTTAAAGTTTTATTTATAATAATGTTCACCAAACTGCCAATTGTTAGTGGAAAATATAAGTAAAAATGGTTTTCAATAAAAAAGTATTTGAATAAAACAAAGTATATCAGGCCCTCCTGGTGGCCTAGGAGTTAAGTCTCAGTGGTCTCACCACCACGGCCTGAGGTCAATCCCAGGCCAGGAAGGTGACCCACATGGTGCAGCAGACGTCTCCTGTCTTGCCCACTGCTCCCCTCAGCAGTGTATTTCAGTAGATCTACCTGTTCTGTTCCTCACTCTGTCTCTGGTGCATTCTCTCACACCCACACCTCTGGCATACACATCAGTTCTACACAAAAAATGAAAAAATAAAACTTCTTTAAAAAACAAAACAAAGTATATCCATGTAAGAGAGCCTTGTGCAGGTATTGGGCATCCTGATAACAAGAAAAACATGTGGCTATGTTAATTTATATTAACAGTTTATAAAATATAGATGAGTTTACATATATTAGAAATGTTTAAAAATATGTAATATATAAATATATAAAACATAGAATGTAATATGTAAAGTATATTAGAAACTCAAATATATTAAAATATACAATAGAATTTATTACATGTGTTTTATATAATTATAATAGATACAGATATGTAGGTTGTATTTTTTTACTTATGTAAACTAGCATACAGAGGAAAAGTAGTACCTCAATTTTGTTTGTTTTTTAAATAGAACAATAAGGGCCCCATCAAAAAGTTTTTAGTAGCTATCTACAAACCTTATTTTCTTCTTTGTTTTACACTTTGACTTTTCTATAATATAAAAATGTTTGGCTAGATAGATAGCAGTAGACCCAAGCAGACAGCTATCCCATTGTGTGAAGATCATTGACCACAAGTTTCTGTGACCCAACAAAATTTAAAAAGTCATTTCACAAAGAAGCAGTACTTGATAAAAAAGGAAGAGCGATAAGAGGTAAATGAAACAAAAGAACATTGCTGAACACAGGTGCCAGAAATGTGTCTCTTTTGGAAGTTGTCTAAGTAACAGAATAGAAAGTGCTCTGATATGGGAGTCATAGAGCTCGGGGGCTGCATGTAGTTCTCAGACAAACATGACCCAAAACAAGACATTTCTCCCCAACTAAAATTAAACATAAACTGAAGAACCTCAAATTCCCATCCAACCTTGAAAGACTAGTCTTTCCCACGAATAAAGACATGACTCATGTTTCCATAGATTTCTTTAAGCAGATAGTATTATTACTAGAGCTGCCAGACAGAAGTTGGAAGATGCAGTTAGATTTGTGTTTCAGATAACAGTTCTTTCTCTATAGGACAGACTGTTGCTTTTTTTTTTTTTTTTTTAACCTCAAGATAGGACTCCTCTAGCAGGCAGTCTCCTCCAGGACTCCCATTTGGGAAATGCTTATGCTAAAGAAATAGACACGTGCTAAAAGAGGTAGTTTATCTGAAATTCGAACTTAATTGAAGAGTCTGAATTTTCATTTGCTAAATCTGGCCTTTCTATCTATAATCTCCTTAGCTTCTGCTATAAATTGACATTAAAAACAGTCAAGTTAAATTCTGTTTCACTCACTACAAATTATCTTTCTTCATATCTTTCCCCCTTTCTTCTTCACCTCTTATATCCAGACCAGTGCTGAACTATATGTAAAATTGTTGATCCCCAGATAAGCCCTTTGACACCTGTCACATTCAGACATTGACTGAGGCTGGTTTGAAGACGAAGAAAATCTCTCTCCCATCTACCTTAGGTTCTCCAGCTAGAGACCTCTAAACTAGATGTAAGAGATGAAATGAAAGTTTATTAACAAATGAAAAGAATTGAATGAAAAAAATGAAAGTTTATTAACAGGTATGTCATCACATGAACCCATGGGAATACACGAATAGAACAAACTTTGTGTCCTGGCCAAAACACATAGGCTGTGTGAGCCAGGCCAAGTTACCTACCATTTCTGAGGCTCAAATGTCCAGTCTGAAAATATGCAAGGAAACACCTCATGATGTTATTGAGAGGTTTAAAAGCATTAACTTATGGAAAACAACAGCACTGTGCCAAGCGCGGTGCTTGTCACCAAAAAAGAGCTGCTTTAATTACACTGCCACTGCCCTGAACACATTTTCACAGTGTCCCTCCAACCGGACCTTTGGCTCGCTCAGGCCTAAGATGTCTGTTTCCCACGTCTGAATCCTCAGGGTCTGACTCACGCGGACCCCAGCCAAGATTTGTTCAACTACATAAACCATCACAGGAACTCCTGTCCATTAGGAAGTCACCTAAGAGCTTTGATGATGTCTCCAAACCCACACTTACAGAAGTGAGACTGCAGACAAGTTGATACTGGAAATGTCCTCAACAATTCTGAGTTTCTGTACCTATACCAAGAATAAGAACAAAAGTTGCAGATAACCATAGGGCACCTGAAATTGGGTAACTGCTTGGAGAATGCTTTATTACTGAAGGATTAAAGATGAAGCAGGCCCCTACTTGCAGCTTTAACTTCTGGATGTCGGTGTCAGCATTACTCAGGGATAAACTTCTAAAATGATAATACTTTGATTCCGTATTAGACTTTTATCATTCGGTGCACTTAGCCACCTATTATTTTATTTTATCATCGCAAGGAGCACAAGACAGAGAGCAATTTTTCAGAGGAGCAAATAGCAGCCCAGCAGTTTAAGTGACCGAGGGAAGGTCACAGTGATTTGAATAGCAGAGCTGGGCTCCCCAACAGGCTTCTGGCTCCCAGACCTGCCCTTATTTCCTAGGACCATGGCATGCTCTTTCCATACTTAGTGCACAGGACTCTGGAAACTGAGGCAGCATAGCAATAGGGACCGGGCATTCCAGAAATGTCAGGAGAAGGGAGGAGGGAATAGGAAGAACTTGATTGGAAGGAAATTTTCTATATAACAAACCCTTGTGTCTGGGGAGAGAGTTCTTCAGATATTTTAGTGGTAGTGATCTCAACTGCCTTCACAGCTTCCTAGTTAGGTCAAGATAAGAGCAGTGTGAAGGCTGTTGGATAAATTTCCACAGGCTATGTTTACCAGCCTCCCTGTCTATGGACACAAAACCCGTTCATTCATTGCTGGTTTTTAAAGGTCAAGAATATGATTTCTTAGTAAAGGGTCTCTGTCCCCATACACAGTGAGGTCACTGACAATGATTAAAGTCTAATAGATGTTACTTTTATGCGAATGGTATTTTCTATTTTATAAAGCACCTCTACCAGGAGCTTCTTGATCTCCCTTGGGGTACCTTAAAAAGATGATGAAAACTATGGACTTATTTCTGGGGGGAAGTACATTATGCACAATACAGAAACCCTTTTATATACAAGTCAAGGGACAGGGAGCTCTCAGACATCTTTTAGCAAAATAGCACAGAAAACAGCTAAAAACCTATCATTTATAAATTATCATTTAAAAGCCTGTCATTTTCAATGGACAACAGTTTTGTGATGTATATAAGCACAGATTTATCCCATTTTAAACTTGAGGAGATCAAATAACTCAAACAGAGTTACTTATCTAAAGGGACAATGTTAATCAGGCAGAACTACTACCAGTTTTCCTAACTGCTGGTCTGGAGCCCTTTCCTTTTTTTTCAAGGCAAACAGAAGTAAAGATATTAAAATTGTCCCAAGCCATGATTTGACCTCTTGGAATGAGTCAGTTCCAGAACAGAGCATCCTCCCCTTTCCTGTCAGATGTTATTGGAACTATTGCTCTTTAAACCTCCAGTTCAACAATCACCCCAAAACCACCTCACCTCAAAATAAGCCTAAGTGAGATGCTGAAGATGGATATACGTCATCAGTCTTGAAGCTATAACCACTTACTCTGTATGAGAGGTGCAAGCATTTTCAAAGGTTAAACTAGACTGTTAAAGCAGATAAGTGCTCTAATGGGGGGCAGCTAGGAGGCAGGTGTGACAGCACAAAGGGACCAGCTGGACAGGAATCCAGGCAAAGGCTGTAGTGGCTTGCACTAGGTGACAGCAGTGCAGTGCAGTCAGTTGGAGTCTTTTCCTTAAAATGTAGACCTAAATACTTGAGGAATAATTGCAGGTATGATCAAACAGGAGCAGTCAAATATGTATCTAAAGTTTGGGGCCTTGACGACTAGAAGTAAGAGTTGGCACTAACTGAGATGAGGAAGAAGGGGATCTGCATGTCACTTTGGCATATATTAAGTTTTATGTCTATCAGACACCCACCTGGAAATGTCTAGAAGGTAGTTGATACAAAAATAAAGGTTTGAGAAATGATCTGGGCTAGACTTAAACATTTGGGGTTTGGGGTGTATACATGGTGTTGAAAACCATGAGAACTAGATGAGGTTGCCACTTGAGTTAGTGCAGAGAAGAGGTCATAGACTGAGCTCTGACACAAAGTAAAGCAGTGGCCTCAAAGGGAAGTATCTTGAGTCCTATACTCTCGCATGCACCTGGCGCTGTGAGCTAGGAGAGGCTGTGCTGATGGGTGGAGGAGACATTTTTTTTGTAAAGATTTATTTATGCATATAAGAACTGGGGCATAGGGCCTCCCTGGTGGCACAGTGGGTTGAGCGCCATGCTGTGTAGCTGTCAGCAGCCCCTGGAGCATGGGTTCAATTCCTGGCCGGCCAGAGAGATTCCCACATAGCGCAGCAGACCTCTCCTGTCATGCCTGCTGCTCCCCTCAGCATTGCTTTTGGTTCCTCTACATGTTCTGCTCCCCGCGCTGTCTCTGGTGAATCCTCTCACCCTCCTGCACCTCTGACCTGTACCCCAGCTATTGTATAAATAAATAATAACAATAAAAATCTTAAAAAAAAAAAAAGAACTGGGGTATAGGCCAGAGGTGTGGGATGTGAAAGGATTCACCAGAGACAGAGTGGGGAGCAGAATAGGAGGATCTACTGAAATACACCACTGAGGGGAGCAGCAGGTGAGACAGGAGAGGTCTGCTGCACCATGTGGGTTAGCTCCCTGGCTGACTTGGGATTGAACTTGTGCTGTAGATAGCTTCATAGTGCTCAGACTTAATCCCTTGTGCCACCAGGGAGGCCCAAGGAGACATATTTGAAATAATCCTTCTTGGCAAGAATGGGGGGATTATTCAGGGTAAAGGCCACCTCTGATTATTCAGGCCACCTCTGAAGTTGGGGAGTGGACCAAGGCGCAACATACCCAGACCACATGACTGTACACAGAGGAGCAGGACAGGTGTTGGGGAAGGTACCACAATGTCCACCACAACAACCATATACCTTTAAACTTTTTGTTGCTTTGAGAATTTAGACTTTAAGCAAACCTGCATTTAAGTTTTGGCATGATCACCAATAATATGACCTTGGGCAAATTTTATCAGACTTTTTAAACCTATTTAATTACACAATGAGAACAAATGTACTTCCTCTGACCTTAAGAGGTCAACTTAGCTATCAGAGTGGACAGAGTAATGTTTCATACATCGTAAATACTCAAAAAAAAAATTAAACTATTATTTTTGCTAGCCTGGATTCTCCTACGATGTGGTCTGAAGTAAAGACCAATGTGCATATAGATTATTTGGGAAGTGCGTCCAGGGTGAGGGAGCAAAAAAACTACAGGAAGGATCAAAAGCCAATAGCAGAAATGGTCACAGAAGCTTTCGGAGAAACTTATGAAATGTGCCTCAGAATTATGTACCCTGGATGATTGATAAGAGATGACCCCACCCCCAATTTTACTCCCCCACATTTCCAAATTAGGACAGCACCAGTTTATGATTTCCCACAGGTGTCCTATATCACTACTACCTGTAAGATGAAACGCAGGATGCTAGATGTAAGGCCCACGCCAGACACCGCAGTTGCCTTGTGCAAAGCTGATTGAAGCCACCAGTATAGAACTGGCCACTGCAAAAGTGATGGAAGAGGCAGAGCCAAGAGAATAGAAGACAAGCTTAAAAAGTCTGTGATAATTACTTTGTAATAATTATTATGCATCCCTGCTGAATCTTCGTGTTAGAGATTTGTATCAGCGATTCTTTATCTAGGAGATCTGCTCCTGAATGAAGGACTAATTTCTTCTTTTCACACCTAGAAATCAATGTTTTCCAAACAGAACATTGTCAATATTTGTTACATGACAATGAATTTGTATGACATGAGATAAACAAAATCCACATGTATGAAGATTTATAATTCAAATCATGTGTTTGGATATGAAGGCTTTTTCACCTATACTATATTCCCTCCCCTGGCAATTTGAAAGCAGAAATTTAATGTCAAAGTCTTGCACTGCTTTATTTCCTTTGGCTCTGTGCTGGAAACAACAACAAAAACAACAAAATCCTGATTTTGTACAAAAGACAGTGAGACTCTGAAGACAATTTTTTTCTTCTCTAATTGCTTCCCCAGCTACCTTTTCTAGATACGTAGGAATTAGTGGTGGGAGAGGCACAGCTCAATTGGTTGTGCAGAACTGAGCTCCTCTGAGCTTCATTACAGCCTGGGTAAGAAAGAGGGCTGTGGGCAGAAGCCCGCATCTCTCCCCCTCGCTGCTAGGGGAGCCTCTTGCAAATGCAAAGGTCAGCCTACTTCCATCCCCCCAGTGTTGACTGAGCCGTTCTCATGCTCTCACTTTTCACCCTAGTTAAGTAGAATCCCATTAGCTGGATAAATAAAACCGGATTACATTTTATCTTGGCGCGATCTATTTGGTATTTTCCCATGTGTGAACATGGCTTTTATTCTTTTCAGTATCCATATGAACTATACACAAAGATAATGTGAAGATAATGGGCAAGGTCAGCATTGCACACAGACAAACCAAGCCACTACCCACATTGCATAATTAGAGGGAAAAGCCTTCTCCCAATTAAGGTTTGAAAGTCCATTGTTAGTGCTTCATTCCTCTCTGCTAACAGTTTCCTTCCCAGTGCTTGTTCTTTGAGAAAGATTAGTTGGCTTGAGGGGCAAGAGATTTAGCACACTCAGCCTGCAAGAACTGATGGCTGGGTCAGGAGCTGGTAAAGGAGACATTCTAACCTTGGGGCAAAGAGACCTACAGAGGCAGGAGGTCAAAGGCTGTGGGGGAGAGCAAGGAATCCTGGAGGGAGTGATTGGGAGGCCATGCAACCTCATGACCTGATGGTTTGACGAGCCAGCCCTGACAGTGAGGATGAAAAGTCGCTTTCACAAAACCCTTGGCACCCATGCAGGCCTTTCATTTTTTGTAGTCTCATGACAAGTAGCCATCATCTCTGACCACGAAAGGCAGTGTGGGCCAGACACTAGCAAGTGAACAAGCCAACCAAGCCACAGCAGAAGGGACAGTGTCTCTCCCATCTGGGTTCAGTAACCCTCCCTGGGTTTTGTTCTCCCGATGAAGATGAAAAATTACATTAGACTTATCTGCTCTTATCACCTTTCCCTGAAAAGACATTAACTCCTTGCCAGGCCTGTCACCTCCTATACAATCAAAGTACTTAGCAATTTTAAGCACAATTTACAAATGCAATGTTCCTCCTCCAGTTCTAAAGGCATCTATCAGATTGTCCTTCAGAGCAGGAAAGAGTAGGAACAAAGAGGGCCTTCTCCTTCTTTGCTTGTCCTTAGCCTCCCTTGTCCGTGGAATTTCCCCCACTCTGCCACCAACTTTTCTTGTAAATCTCCTTATTTTCCTGTGTTTCTACCTACAGTTCTTAGGGGAAGGGGACGTGGCCTTTGCTTTCATCTACCTACCACTGCCTCAATTTGAGACCCCCTCACGTGGTTTAGTCAGGGTTCAAGGTAGCCCTCGATACTGTCAACGAATGCCCTACTGACAAAAGACTGTGTGTGTGTGTGTGTGTGTGTGTGTGTGTGTGTGTGTGTCTAATTGCTTTCATTCTAAACCAGTATTTGAGACATAAAAATCCACACTTGGGTTTTTAAAGTTTTCTTCCACTTTCCCTACTCAGCAAATACTTGTTCTCAGCATCTCGAAAGGCACTTGGCTGTATTTTAACCAGAAAATATTTTTCTTACCTAACAGCTACTGATGTTTTTAGGCTTGCCATTACTGATAACAGCTGTTGAAACATTTCAACTTACTTTTTATTTCATTTTTTTCCTCTAGATTTTAAAATTGGTTTTAAAAACATTTTATATAGTTTTTAAGCCTCAATATGGTTTTCCTAACATTATTACTCCTTTTCTCCCAATGTATAATAAAAAAAATTAACAGCTCCTGTTACTGTTTATTTCCCATCTGTTAGAGATAATACAAAATTTCAGATGTGCTTATAAAATACCTACCAAGCATGCCAAATAGAATCTATACTATACTAAACATTATGTTCATTGTATATATTTTACATACCACTTCTGGCTAAACCATGCATTTTTATACCATGAGTTGTCCTGTTTAACCTAGTGCATTTCACCACACTGAACAATGGCACTGAAATTGAATTGGGATATCATATGCATGTATAGTACAGAACATTCAGACTTTTTCTGTATTTATGTAACAAACTATAACCTTTCTTAAGAACATGAAAACTGTGGTTAATAATACTTTTCATGTGAGTGTAATCACACAAAAAGTATGAAGTTTAAAGAACTAAGCATAAGAAATAACAGAAATGTAATAATTTATTTAAATTTGACAGTAAAATTTCTGATTGTTGGAAGCAGTAGATAAAAGAATACTACTACTTCCAGTCTGCCTGCTGACTGCCTAGATAAAAAACACAGTGTTAGTGAAAGTTCCCTTTATTCCATCATGTCATCTTCACTCCCCACCTTCCCAGCTTCCAGAAGGTTAAGGGGAGCTGTCTATTCATTTTCACAAAGATTAGCATCTAAATGATACTCACTAGAATAGATCTATTTTACCATTTAAAGTTAGCTATCTCTAACACCAGTTTCAGTACACACTGTTAAATATAAGACAGAGAAACACTAGACTTTTACATATCCCATAAGCCAGGTAAATGCTATAAACGCAGTGTAGTTTTCAGGCATTCTGAAATATTTATGAGCAATGAGTGTGTACATACACACACACGTATTTTATCATGGAGGCTCGCCATCCTTTCTTTCACTATCTTATTTCGGTTGTTATTTCCATTGATGTTGCAAAGGGTTTCATTCAACTGTCAAAGTTAATGATAATTTAATCAAAATAAAGTTTGTTCCTCTTTTGCAATTGTACTTCAGTACTGTTTTATTCTATGGAGTTCCTGGCATAGCTCCATATAAATGAGCCCACTTTGGTTAATTCTTAACTGATAAAATCAGTATCCCAAAACTGTTACTAAAAGAAAAGAGAAAGACTTAAGAGTAGGAGTGCATGTCTATCCAACTGCTAGCCCAGAGGGTCCTCAACTGTGATCCCATACCAGTGAGCAGTTCTACAATCCTTTCAGTGGAGCTGTGAGGTCAGAACTATTTTGTAGTAATACTAAGAAGTCCTAATCATAATTTAAAAATTTAAAAATTTGAAAATTTAAAATTATAATTAAAAAATCATAATTTAATAATTTTAATACTAATACTATAATACTTATAATACTAATAAATAAGAATGCTTAATATTGTTTTTATTTGAAATTATTTAATACTAAAATTATTTTTATAATACTAAGAAATATTTAGTAACAGTAAGAAATTGCCTCACCAGTGTATGGGAGAGTTTTCCAGAAACTACCGGACATGTGAACTTACAAGAAATGATCTAGAACCAGATAGGGGAACTTACTCTTTTAAGCCAGACAATAAAGATATTTGTAATAATTTAGAAAAATATCACTTCTAAAATTTCTCCTTTGGAAATACGGTTATTTATGAAATATTTGTATTACTTATATTCACACACAAATGTTATTTTTAAATAAATTAAACTAACATTTTAACCATTATTTTAATTTATAGTATAGTAAGTAAACACTGATTAATAAAACATATATAAAAAACTGTTCATTGCAGTTTTAAAATTGCTTACCTAACTACCAATTAACTCTTCCATGTAAACTCTAAACTATTAGGGGAGGTCAAGATCATAGAGTTTCTTATTCTGGCTCCTTGAAATGCTTAGTAATTACTCATACGGTAAGCATAAATTTGAATCTCCATTGATTTGGTTTTCAATTTACACTCAATTAAATTTTTTTCTATTAATATTATCAGATTGAACTAGCGATTAATGAATTCCCTATAATTAATTATAGTGGTATCCCAGGAGGATGAAGAAGGAAAGATAATGAAATTTTATTTACGCCCCTACTATGTGTCAGGCCCCTTAAAAATGGCAGGTGGTTAAGCAAAGTCTGGATTCTGACTCAATCTATACCCTCCTCTTACTGTTTGTGTGAACTTGGGCAAGCTATTTAGCCCCTCTCTGTCTCTATTTCCTCATCTATAACCCAAGACCCATTAGGTTGTTTTGAGAATAAGTCATTACATGTAAAGCCCTTCTAACAATTCTTGGTACACAGGTAAGTCTTAGCTTTATCTACCTGTATAATCTTCACTGCAATACTAGAAAGGAGTTGAGCTTCTGGAAGCCATGGAACCTACTCAAGGTCATGGAGACTGCAAATGATAGCAGTAGTATGTAAGTCTAGGTCTATGTGATGCAAAAGGTCCTATACTAGATTATGGTTCTCAAATTTGAGCTCACAACTGAATCACTCCACCTTCAGAATTTGATGCAGTAGATCTGAGGTAGGACCAAGAATTTGCATTTTAACAATTTTTCCTGGAGTTGCTAATGTTGCTGGCCCAGGAGCTACACTTTGAGAACTTTGCCTTAGAAACCATGTATAGTCACCAAGAACATTTATGCTCAAAACATTATCCTTAAATAATTCAGGTTGTCCTCACTTTCTATCCCATTGAGATAAAAGGAAATTGATATCTATGATTATTTCTGTAAATTTACAACTAAAAGATTGATCTTACTAAATAATTGTTCTAACTCAAGCCATCTAGAAGTGAGGAGAAAAGAAGATTTTTTCTAGCATTTCCATTCAGGATTCCTACCTACTTATCCCAAAATTAAATCTTAGCATAGTCAATGAAGGCTTTCATCCCAACACTTTGCTTTCATTCCTTTTTCAAATGTAATCTAGATATCAAATCCAAACAAAAGAAGGAAAACAGTTGGCTTTCTCATGGGGAACCAGCTTTGGGATGAGCAAATACTATTTCTCAATCACCTGAAATCCTAAGATGATGATAGCAAAAAGGTGGGAGTGAAAATTAATTTTCTGCATCAAATTAAAGAGGAGTCACCTCTGCCTACTGAGCTTCTAATGAGAAATCAGTAATGTGATTGAAAATTGGCAGGGTAACACATGGAGATAAGTCAGTGGGTCAATACGTCTATGTTATAGTAATGTGAAAGTACCATCCTAGAGAGATGCAGAACTCAGCATTGGTCAACATGAAAGCAAAGACAATGAAGAATCTGAGGAAGCAAATGATATTCTGGTGCCTCTACAAACAGACTGGGTGCCTAGAACAATTACTGTTCTTAATAAGAAGCAGAATAAGGACCAGAATAAGAACAGACTATAGTGCCTACCACATGCTGAACATGTTTCTTTTTCATTTCATTTCCTTCTAAGGGAGTGAAAATCCTCTGGATACCATGATTTCTCTCTTTTTCCTTTTTCCTATATTTTTATCTCCTCTTCTGCTTTTTGAATGTTGTTGTTCCCCAAGAAGTAGGAAAGATTGACAGGCTTTTAGACAAGAGTTTATTTTCTATAAAGGAATTTTCAGGTGGTGTGTTGAAAGGAAAGGATTTCCCACCAAGAAAAACAGAAAACAAAAAAGACTTATTATATTAACAGTTTTGCATTAGGTATTTAGAATAATTCTCAAACTACTGGAAATATTTAGTGGTGTGAGAGTAGAAATACCAAACAACTTTGGAAGACCAGAACAGACAACTTCATCTCTGATTTTGTAGGAACACTCCTATCCAGACAGATAGGGTCAGGAAATCTTATAATGCTACGTTGCTATGAAAACAGAAACAGAACATTAAAGCTAGCCCAAGTTAATTGTCACAAGGTGCAAGTCCCGTTGGCATTTGGACATCAGAGAAGATACCAGAACAGAGTCATAAGGAAAAGATCCTTTTTGGACTTAATCTGGATTTCACAGGAATCAAGGTTTTAATTTCAGGGTGATTTGTCCCAAGTCTTCCTCAGTTCAGTAGCCGCTTATTGAGAACCTTCCATATGCCAGCATCAGTGGCACAAAATAGACAAAAATGAGGGCATAAAAAAAAGCCCCCACATTGCTTTCGGTCAGTCTAGCGATTATGCCCAGATGTTTTATTTCCCCTTAGGTATTTGTTTACTGCTTACCTAAGCAGATTTGCCTCATATGAAACCCCTTCATGTCTCTGCCTTCCTCAGACACACGTGTTTAGCTAGAATATGTCCCAGTAGAAAGCTTCCCCTTCCCTCCCTGACTCTTCTGTACTGTACCCAGTATGTTCTGAAAAAGGGCATATGCTGTAAATTCAAAAACCCACATATAGGGGCAGAGCCAGGCGGGAGAGCTGCCATTCGATTGATATAATAAACCTCCAGGAACAAGCTTGAGTGCCCAACTGTTAGAGTTGTCAGCAAAATCCACAGATTTAATTATACCCAAGTAATTGCAGAAAAGATCATCCATTATTCTAACTACTCTGAAAGAGAAGAGCCCATACCCTGAAACGACTTTGTAGTAGCATAAATGGAGATCTATTCATTAGGACAAGGAAATAAAATGGAAATCTGTTTTCTTTTCAGAGCAATGTGATTACCATCACCAGTAATGATATTATGGGAGGAAAAACATATTGTCTCTTACAATGCACATTCTCCTTTTTTGCCCTGGTCTTCTTTCTTCCTTTGTTAGTAATAATCATGGCTGGTAAAACCTGGATAACTTGGGCTCATCCCAAACACTCCACCCTGGTGCCCTGAGTTGGTGCTTCTAAAAGAGAAAGATTCAGAATCCTCAATTACAGTCACCTTTCTCCACCAATGCTAAAGGTTTTTTTGGTTTTTATTTTTTTCAAACTCCTTTGGTTAAATGCACAGTACGCAGATTAAAAGACTAGTGCAACATTATTCTTATAGAAAAAAAAGACATTTAAATTGGAAATGGAACCAGGTATTGAGCAGTTACAGAGGCTAAAAACTAGAAATAGGGTCTTAGCGGGAGCAGGCATAGGTATTTGATTTTTCTGTAATATAAAAGTAGGATTTGGAGCAAGGATTATAGAGCAGGAGTAAGTAGTTTGAGAAGAAGGAATAAGGCGATATATGGCAAGCCCAAAAGCAGCTTATATTTTACTTCATTTTAATTAGGGATTAAATACATTTGTGAACACTGAAGTTATAATGAAGCAAGATGGGACTGAATAGTACAGTAGCTATGACTGCAAATTTAAAGTTTTTTCTTAACAGAAGTGGGACAGCTGATTGGAGGTGAAGGGGAGGAGTACCTGAGCTATTTAGATCTCTTGGCCCAGGCTCAGAAAACCAAGTAAGGTCTTAGAGATGAAAAAGAAAAAGAAAAAAAAAAAAGAAAGGAGATGCAGTTAGGACAGAGTGAGCCCAGAGGAAAGGATTCCACTGTATCAGGCATTGGGAAGGCGTCAGCACAGAGAACGCAAATCACTGACCAAGGGCACAGGTACAACTTCTGCTGTTTTTTCTCTGAAGACTCAAGTGTGTATTTATAAAATATGTAACATTAAAAAAATTATATAGCATTCATCCGCTCATCACATTCCAATAACATTCTTCTGAAGCAACTGAAGAAATATCCTGAGTCTCATTGTGCAGATGATGAAGCTGAGCCAATAGATGAGAGATGCCATGTTCTAGTTAATGAAAAATTGAGGAGTAAATTGCAAGATCTCTGATTTTCAAGCGCAACAGCATCACTGTGCCTTCCCCATGGGCGTTAATGCCCGCCTCCACCCTTTTTCTGGACCCAGACGAGGGAAGAGATTGATGGCCCATATTGGAATATTCAACTTTTTCTTTAACCTTAGATTGTCACAGTTAAAATCTGGAGTTTCCAGGTGGAGTAAATATTAAACTTACTTTGTTTTGACACAAAAGACAGAACCAAGAGTAGATGATGAGTGCTATAAACAGGAAGGTAACTTTCCATCCATCATAAGAAAACAGCTTCTTATTATTTACAACTTACTGAAATAGAGTAGTCCTTTTACTAATAATGAATTCCCTGTTGCATAGGCTATTCAGATCAAGACTGGATGATCATTTGTCAGGTTTATCACAGAGTTATAATCTTGTTTGAAAATTGGGCTGTGTGACATCTAAAGATTCTTCCAGAGACTGTATGGCTCTTTAGTTTTGTGTCTTCATAATGTCAAGGGTTTCATCTCTTGGCAAGCAGTAGCCAATTGACCAGACCAAATAGGAGATTCATGGGAAAGATTTGTTACCTGAATCAAGCAAGGTGAAATGGAGATGGCTATCATAGCATGTCTCTCCTTCCTAAAAGTGTAGGATTTTTACGGGATTATTGGTAATTGGTGAGGGGCAGGGGTTGGGGGTGGGAGGTGGGGGCAGGATGTAATCTTGCTTACACAGCTGCAGTAGTTTCATCATCCCATCACACCTCTTCATGGGTCACATGTTCAGAAAATAGCAGTGAGTGCTACCTTGACCAGGGATTTTATCATAAATGGATGTTAATGGACTTAAAGTAATGTTAGGTCACCAAGGATCTGCTGTGAACATGTTGCTTTTAACCAGTTTGATGAACAGTCAGACCTTCATTCTGGCCTAAAGAGCTCTAAAACAGCTCTAAGGGTCTGTCCTGATAAGGCAAGGTTATGTTGTAAGCCTTCTGTATAACAATAATCTCAGATTCATTCTACCTTCCAAGTATGTCCACTGGAACAGAAAAATCATCTGCTGAGTGAGGGAAAAGGGAACAGAAAAAATAAATGGAAAATAATTTAAAATGTAAACAATGGGAATCTTTCTCTAGTTAACTAAAAAAATTTCCTCTTACTCTTTTCTAGAAACTCTTTGACAAACTTTACATGAGTCAGATAGATTTTATAGATTTCAGCAGTTTTCTCTTAATATAGTGGTAGCTATAGAGCACATAGAAATTATGTGCTAATTTTCTCCTGAGTCAAAGCATTTAAAATAGGAAATTTCAGTAGTTGGTTGAATAACCCTTCAAAAACCTATACTGCAGGTAATATTTGAGCCATAATCAATGAATTTTATTGAGTCTTCGGTATATTTCATTCTCCATAAAGTTTCTCTCAAGTTAGAACTACTGGGCTCAGTTACATTATCAATAAGTTATGGCCACTGCATTTAATTTCTTTATTTAAGAGGATTATTAGGTTAGACAACCTTAGTTAGATGCAGGAAGCATAGCCAGCACAAACATGACATGCTTCACTTCAGCAAGAATTTAATGATATGAGCCACTATGATCTTAACTGCTTGAAGTATTGGAAACAAGAACATTTTAGGTAGAAGATTACAATTTTTAAAAATCCAAACCTCAAAGGTACTAAGCAACAGATAGAAGAAGGCTTTATCTCTTTAGTTCTGGCATAATTTCTTAAAATGGTTTTCTAAGTCTTAGATGGCAAGTCATCACATTTTTAGATAACACACACCTCCGATGAATAATAAACATGCTAATATTAGAATGAAACTCCAGAAATTTCTTAGATTGGACCAAGAAATTGGTTTTAATAAGATGAAGTTCAACAGAGAGAAATGTGTGTTTTAGACTAGAAAAGCCATCAAGTCCAACAGGATGCAATAATGTATGACACAGAAGCACTACATATATAAGGTCTTAAAGATTTTAATTGACAACATGAATTCCTAAGTGATAAGAGCACTAGGTGCATCTCTTGTTCTAATGAGGTGACTCTGGGTGGGCTCCTGGATGAAGCTGATCACCAGAAAGAAGCAAGAATTAGAAGGTTGGATTTTTTCCAGTCCTCTCCCACCCAACATTCTGCTGACAGAAAAGTGGAGCATGAAAAGGAGTTAATGAATGACCATGCTTATATGAGGAAGCTCCCCTAAAAATCCCAAAAGTGTTAGAGAACATTCTAGGGTGGTAAATACATCCACATTCCAGGAGGGTGACATCCCCTTGCCCCATGGGGACAGAAGCTTCTGCACTCTGGATCCACCTAGACCTCACCCTTTATATCTCTTCATCTGGCTATTCACACGTAATGTTTCTCTTATCCTTTACTAAAGTGGGGAAGCCCTGAGTTCTGTGAGATGTTCTAGGAGGGTGAGGTCATGAAAATCTTCAATTTGTATCCAAGTCAGACAGAAGTGATATCCCTAGACAATAGCCTGGGGACCTACTGCTTGGATTGGCATCTGAAGTGCAGGCAGTCTTGGGGACCGAACCCTCACCATATGGCATGCAATGTTCGTGCTCTCTCCAGGGAGAGTGAGCCAGGACTGAGTTAAACACACCCAGTTGGTGTCCAAGAATTGCTTGATGGGGTGAGGGGGGAACCCACCTATCTGGTTTCAAAACGCTGTGTGTAGTGGTATGAGAGTAAAGGGGTAACACAGGAGGAAGACTGATGTTTTAAGTTCAAGGTGACATTCACAGAAACACACAATCTAGAAGGAAGTAACTTATGAGCCCACACTTTCATGATCAGACAAATTCCTAGAGAGTTGTATTTTTGTGTTGGACTTTAAATTTTTAAAACAGATTTGTTAAAAAGGATCTCACATAGGAAGATAAAACAGTAAGAATAAGCCTTAAGCCTAAACTGACTGAGGAAATAGTGAAGGACATAAAACATTTTAACTTCAAGAAACTATCTTCAAATATTCCAATGACTTGGATGTGACACAGATATCCAATTTGTTCCATATGGCTCCAAGGAGAACTACTAGAACTATTGAAAAATAAAGTATATTTTAGTTAATTAAAAGGTGAATTTATATTCATCAAAAATATGCAAAGCTGAAATGGCTAGTGTTGTGCAGTCACTGACCAGAAGACCAAGTGAGAATGTTGTAAAAATCCATGCATTCAATGGCATCTGAATTGTGTAAACAAAAACAACAAAGCAACAACAAACACAAAATCCACCTACCCTGGAAGTTGACTATTCCTGGATAGATCAAGGAAAGCCAGGAGACTAAAACTCAATAGCCTCCCTTTCTAATTTGCCGAAACCATTTATTCACTCTCTACCTTTATTTTCCTGCCTGTGAATGAAGGTAATTCTTTTTGCCATCTCAGGCCAGATGGGAAAGTCTGTAATGAGTCTGGAGCCTAGAGTATTCTTCACTATAAATTCTCCATGTGTTTCTGTTACTATTTTTCAGAAGGAAATTCAAAGTTTCCTGCTTGAATAAGAATCGGTTTCAAAGTTTGGGAGAGTGCTCTCAAATTATTTCTTTTTCTCTTTTGCAAAGTGGGATGTGATTTGGGCCAATCAGTTGCCTTGATGTTGCAAACAGCAATACAGCTGTTGGGTGATCCCAAGGCTTTAGATGAATCATGTTCTGCTAACCCAGAGAACCCCAGGTTTTACTTAAACAGATTGGCCTGGTACCAACTCATCCATCATGCCAGCCTCTGAACAAACAAAGGCCAACCTGCCGAGACAGACCTCAACACCAAGCAACAACTGGGGATTAAGACCAATTCCAGATTGTACTTTCAATACCTTCAAATATTAACCCAGTTTTTAACAATGTTTTTTTCTTGGATCTAATATTTCTTTTCTCAGACCCTTTAATTTCTTAGGCCCATTTGCCCAGAGAAGAAGTTATTGAGGGGGGGAAAAATGGCCATGGAAGGGAGGCAGGAGTGCATGGGGAAAGAGACACAAAAGAAAATATCAATACAAATGTGTCCTCGACAAAACGCTGAGATTTTCCACTTCAAAATACCTGACTTCTAAATTAAACACTTCTGATGGTTACAAATATCAAAAAGCTTTTATTTTTTGACATCCTACTTACTTTTGTTGACAACTTATTTTTTTTCCATTTTCCTTTTCCTTTTTGTTTGTTTAAATCAAAAGAAAAAAAAAATTCTGCCAAGATAGGAAAAATGTCAAAGAATATAAGGCTATGTTTTTTGGCTAGGTCCACTGATTGAAAATGCTCAATTTTTAGTAAATGGTGATGGAGGATAAACCGCATTAATTTTGTGAAGTGTGATAAGGGTTCTGAAAAGGAGAATAATCATAATGTATAATCATATGGATAGGTTGTCAGAATACAATGAAAATAAATACCTTACTTGCTCAAAGACATACACATTATGCATCTGAGTGAAAGTTCTTAAATAGCTCTTAATACTTCTGCCAAAAGAGATAACTGGTAGACATTTTTTCTCTAACTATGGATTTATAATTTTAGTTGAATGATATCAATAGTAGCAGAGTAAATGTATCAGCTATTTTTCCAGCATTCAATTTTACTGTTTCTCCTATGTTCTTCATACTTAATTTGGAGAAGAGGCATGCCTGATATTCTCAGCACCTAAGGATAGGAAAGGTTAACCAAGCACAGGAAAGGGTCCCCCAGTTTTGTTGTTTCAGCTGTGGCACAGTCCATGCATTAGGCTAATATAACTTGAGGCCTCCATAGGAGTCAAAACATTGTAATCTCCTGCATGACTCTCATGCAGGAGAAGAGAGTTCAGGCCTTTGAGTTCATGTTTAATAAGCAACACTATTATTGGACATTCAAAATTCACAAAAAGGAAACATCCAGGGCATAGCATCCCAGGCCATTTGCACACCTGCACCCAAAAATAAAAAGTCCAATCATCAAAAAAAACTGATAGATTCAGTATAATGGACATCAAATATTTGGCTTTTTATAGTTGATTTGATCTTGCTTTGTTCTACTTCCTTTCAGTTGTGAACAGAGGAAAATGTATAGAACCCCAGGTGACTATTCGGCAACTGTGTTAGTCTGGTCAGGCTGCTATAGCAAAACACTGTGTCGCTTATAAACAAATATATTTCTCATAATTCTGGAGGCTGGACAGTCCAAGATCAAGGTGCTGGCAGATTCTGACGAGAACCCGCACCCTGTTTCTTTCTTTTTTTTTTTTTTAAAGAATTATATTGTACTTGTTATTTTTTTTTCTTTTTTTTTCTTTTTTTAATTTATTTTTTTTACTTTTATATTCCCCATACAATTGCAACCCCCTGATTTTAACCCCTATCCCTCCTTTCCCCGCCCCCCCCCACCCCCAAGTGTGTCTCTGGTTCATAGTTGTTTCTTGATTTTGATATTTTCCTTCTTATAGTTATTCTTTTTCCTGGTCCCTTATTTAGGTTTTCTAGATTCCTGTAATGAGTGAGACCATCCGGTATTTTCGCATCCTGATTCTTGATCACTCCCCTTTCACTGTACCTTCCCAGGGCAAAGGGGCAAGGAGGGTAGGGATGGAAAGTCTTTAAGGACACTAATTGCATTCATGGTCCCACCTCCAAACACCATCAACTTGGGCATTAGTTTTTTTTTTAAAGATCTATTCATTTATGCATACAAGAGCTGGGGTATAGGCCAGAGGTGTGTGTGGGTTCGGGGTGGGGGTGTGTGTGAGAGGATTCACCAGAGACAGAGTGGGAAGCAGAACAGGCAGACTGACCAAAGCACACTGCTGAAGGGAGCAGTGGGCAAAGCAGAAGAGGTCTGCTGCGCCATGTGGGTTGCTCCCTGGCAGGCCGGGAATCCAACTCGTCCTACAGTGGCTGGGGACAGCTTCATAGGTTGCATCTTAATCCTTGCGCCACCAGGGAGGCCCAAGATTAGGTTTTAACATGTGATTTTGGCAGGGGTCAGGTGAGGAAGATATAGACATTCAGTCTATAGCATCAACTCTTTGATTTATGTAATTAATGTAGATCAGAAAAATGGGATGTGATCAGAAGTTGTTAAACTGTTTCTGTAAAGGGTCGAAGTAGATGTTTTAGCCTTTGTGGGTTGCACATGGTCTCTGGGGCCCTGTGGAAACAACTGCCACTGAAAGCAGTCATAGTATGTGAAGGAGGAGAGAGGCTTTGCCCCCATTAACACATATTTGCTGGGTCCACTGATGGTCCAAATTTAGCCTACTGGCTGGATTTTGCCAATCCCTAGAGTAGGTAATCAAGGCAGTACAATCAAATATTTGAAACTAAGTGGAAGCTAAGCAAGTCATAGGGTTCAGGCTGCCATAGAGGTATAAGTTCCAGTTTGGTCACAAAATAACTTCAAAGTGGTTAAAGGATTTTCCCATGGCCAATTAGAATAAGCACAAATTTCCCATCTGCTTAAATGACAACAAACTTTTCTAAGTGCATCAAATTGAACATCCTGGTCATAAACAAATACCTAGATAATAACAAAAATAGATCAAGAAAAGTACATTTAGTCTTAATAGCAGATTTAAGATGGTCCAACTAAGGGCAAAGATTGCCATTAACAAGCAGTAAGTTTTAAATTGACCCATCACACTTAAATTCCATGTGAATTACTCAAAGAAACTCAATTTAGAAATTTATCTCTATTGATAAGGTTTGTAATTTTTTATGGAAATAAATTATAAAACCAATCAAAAGCACCTGCTGAATAAACCCGTAGCCAGTCCAGCAGGGGCTAAAAGTTACAAGTCACAGTAGCTGTGACTCATGAAAATGTTAACATCTGTGTGGATAGACTGCATTTCATCTCAACACATCCATTAAGCAGTTATTATGTACCAGGCAAAAATGCAGGAAGTCCTGCCCACCTTTGAAAAGCTCATTGACAAGCTGGACTGTGATGGGGAGCCCTTAACATTTGCTCCTCCCTTCCGTGCATGTTTCCTTGCTAATTTGTAGCATAAACATGTCCATTATGAGGCTGACTTTTCACTCATGCTTTTCTCTTTTTCTATAGTGCAGTTTCTCCTGCTCAGGCTCCCTTATACATAAAAGCACAGAAAAGGAGCTATTTTTAGATAAGGATTCTTAGACTTGAAGAATGAGTTCAGATTATTCAGCCTTAGATGGGAGACACTGAACAACTGAGGAGAGCACAGGAGGGAGGAAATAGTGTCACCAGACTTTGTTATAACCCACAAGCACAAGAGGCAAAGGAGGACTGACAAAGGATGGGGCTGGAGCGTGGGGGGCCAGGTCATGGAGGGCCTTGAACACTCATGCATAATTATCAGTTACCCTTTATAAACAATTTAAGCTTTTAAAATCTGTGCCCATTTGATACCCCACTTATATCCACCATTATATTAGATTCTGATGTGTCCTGTCTGCCTGAAAGATGCAGAAGACTGACAGAAGAAAGAAAAAAGCTAAAGATTTTTAATCAAGTTGTTAGTTATTGGGTGGTGATGTAAAGCCCTAGCCTTTCTCCCCAAAAATCTTTAATAAAATTTATATTACTGCTAATGCTTTCTGAAGTTAGATTTGTTTTCTCAAGATTTCATGAATGTAGAGTTTGTCCTCCAGGCTGATGCTGGCTTAAGAGCAGAATTTCTCCATGGAGACCCAGTTCTATACTGGTTTATATTAAGTCCTCCTATTTGTCAAAAAATGTGCTCAGAGCTATAGATAGGATGAATTCTGCCTAGGAGAACACTAACAAATAATCATCACAGCCTTCTGATAAGTATTTAAAAAAAAATTAGGCATACACCAGTGACATAAAAGCAGAGAAGGAATGATTAATTTTACCTAAGGAGAGCTGAGATTTTTCAGAGTAGATATTTGAGTCTAACTTTGAAACATAAATGAGAATTCACAAAAAAAAAAAAAAAAAGAAAAAAAAACAAACCAAAGTGGGGGAGAGGAGTTAAGAAAGTCATTTAAAACAAAAGAAAAAGAAAATGCTTCACATTGTGTTTTAGAAGACTGTATATAGATTTATGTTGTTGAAGCACAGCTTGTCTGAGGCTGATTAAGCAGAAGCTTAATCTTGAAGGCACTGAGAGGTGATAATGAGAGCAAAAAGTATTGGATTGGAGCACGAGAAGTAATAGAATTGCTGGGAACAATACATGCAACTTGAGCAAGGATCTGAAAATGGTTGACACTGATCATCATAAAGAGATTAATCCATAGGGTTCCTATTATGTACGTTAGCATTTCTATATCCTCTTCAACACTTTATTAGTGCTGAGAATAAGATGGTGTACACACATGTGCAATTAGATTTATTGACAATTGCCACAAATAGCACTAGAAATCTGATCAGACGCTTCGTACGTTCCTCAAACAACCAACCAGTAGGTTTGTAGAAGAAATTATAATCCAGCTAGTCATCAGTATGGGAGAAAATGATGACTGTTTCAAAGATTTAGAAGGATCTTGTGTGTTATCTCTACCTCCCTGTTATGCGACATATATAAAGCACACACATAGGTGTTTATAGAAACCTGCTTCCTAGAATATTGGAGCTCACATAGTCTACCCCTGCCCTTGCTTTTGTTTTAAGGTTTAACAACATCTAAATCATGCATTCCACAGATAATAGCCTCCCTTTCTTAGGCGTTAAAAATTCATTTAAAAATATTCTTTGAGTATCTACTATGTAGCAGGCATCACTGAGAATATTCTGCTCACTGACATAAGATTCTATAAAATAAAAAATTATAAATCAGCATGTAAAATATGATTCTATTTTTTACTAAATCATTCATATACATATATATTAAATGTGGTTGTGTTCCCAAACAATGTCAAGTCAAACTTTGGTACCATTCAGGAGCTCATTCCTTATGTACACACTGTTTTTCGTGTTACATAGCTCAAAATCATTACTTAAAATCAACAGGAAAATAAAAAAATGATTGATCATTAATTTGCTTTCCTATGGGCTCACCAAGTACCAGAAATAAAATAGTGCATTAAGTCTCAAAACCTCAGCAGAATCAACAAATCTTTATGTAAAACATCCCTGAACTCAGAGTGCCTAGATTTTTTTTTTCTTAAAGGGACGGATATGCCAATAACCTCCATGCAAGGACATGGGCCTATTTTTTTCAAGGAGTCTAGGGCCAGATTTCCAGACTCCACATTGTAAGGGTAGAAGTTTGTCTTCAAGAGGAAGTAAATCTCTGTCATGCTGGCCGCTATCATCCCAGTATCAAATCCCATTTCAGTTTATCCATTTTAATCAAGACATTTATGCTGTTTATCTTTGCCAAGGTTTGTAATCCCCCTCATTAAGATTTTTAAAAGATATTGCAAGTCTGAGAGCAAGAGCCACTAAGAAGCAATTTAAAATAACAACCATGTCAGCCTTATAGGTTGTGTTGGACTGAAGGGGAGAGATAAGAACATGATATTAATAAAGCAAGAAAATTTCAACTCCTCACAGCTTTGCCATTATTTTAATCCAAGTGTTTAACATCCTTTTGCATAAAACTTAGAGAGCTTTAACATATTAAAGAGTAAACATTTTAAATGTTTAAAATGTTTATGTTCATGGTACTTTACATTAACACAGTATCTAAACCACTTCCAATAATATTAGCAACAAACTTAATGTTTTCACCTACAACAAGAGGTGAAATTAATTAGAGATCAGAAGTAGTAATGATGGAGAAGTAGAATCTGCAGGGAAAAAACTGCAAGATATGTCATACATGGGTTAAAAAAATAGTCTTCTAAGGGAGAAAAAGAACACCTCTGAAAGCTGGAAATAGCTTAGATTGTTTTGGAAGACTCTGAAGAACTCTTCACATCAGGATTAAGTCATTTCATCCAGTGAAGGGCCCTAACAGTAAATTCCATGAGTATATTAACTCATCTGCAACTGACCTGAGAGGGTTAATTCTCCCTGAAATGATGCAGGTAGTTTGGGAATATGTGGATGAAATTAAAAATAGCATGCTGGATTTTATTCTTTAAAATAATGTTTTACCTCCTCTTTTCAGAGAAAGATTTCAACTACTGTTTTGCCACTACTGTAACCCAAAGTATACCTACCTATTGATCAAGTATCAATACATAAAGGACACACATGAATATAGTGTCATATTAATATGGTGACATGATCATGTTGGCATGATATCATGTTGATGTGATGTCACCAGATTCTTGGTGGATCAGAGTCTGCAGACACACCAGACAGACACACAGACAGACACACACACACACACACACATACACACACACACACACACACACCCTCATGCTTGAGTGGCCCACTGCTGTGAATCAGTTCACCTGACTTAAAGGCTTACTATGTTTCCCACCACTGCACCTATTTAAATTTACAAAACTAGCCAATATTTTAAGAGCCGACATCTCTTCCCCAAGCTCCATGCCTGCCTTAATGTGCTGCCACCAGTGAGGATGGTGTGTCTCCTATAATATTAAAAAGAGCAGCAGCAAAAATGATAATAAAAATACAATAGTGGATCTTTGAAAGGAAAGTATAAATGATTGAATCCAATGGTTTCCAAACATTTTTTTTTCAGTTTAGCTACAGAATCCTTTATAAAGAAAAGTTTATCAGAAGACTAATTATATAAGATAAGGGGGAGCTACTCTGGGACCAACATTTTCTCCCAGGACAGCAGGGTCAGATGGTGTGAGGGAGCAAGGTCAGCCACACAGTGAGCATGTGCCTGCCTTACAGCTGGAGTTCCCTTCGTGACGGCCACATCGTGTCTTTTCACTTAACAAAACTAAGGTCCCTGGAGGTGAAGCAGGTGAAGCAACTTCTCCATGAACACAGAGATGGTGGATCAGAGGTGGATTGAAGAGACCTTCAATCCATTAAAAAATAGACTTTTTCCAAAATATAAACTGTTATCTGAACCATGACTTTTAAGTTCCCCTGCACTACTAAATCGATTTCACTTTATTTCTTTTGATTATCACAATAATCCTGCACCTGGCAAGGCAGACACTTTCTGATCCCAGATTTTCCCATGAGAAAGCAAGGTTCTAAGAGGTACAGGGTTTGTCCCAGGTGAGCTTTCTGCAGGGGCAAAGGTGGCTTTCAAATGCAGGTCCTCAGGACATCATTCAGTGTTTCATTTACCTTGTGATGTACCTCAGGATTCAGATAGAAAATGTTCCTTATGTATCAAGCAACTAAAGTTGGAGAGCCTACCAGATGCTTTCCAACTAACATATGCCTTTTAAAATAAAAGCGGGAGTAATGAATGTTAACAATTAAACACGGATATTAAAAGAGTACTAGGGTTAGATAATATCTAACAACGCAAAGAGAAAAATTGGGTGGCTAACCAAATCTGAATCAATTATAGATTAATTCAAAATAAACATCTTCCTAATTTACTGGGACCTTTTTTGTCTTGTGTAGAACTCATTCAAACATCTATGGCCCTAAACAATTTTGTCACCAACTCCCACAGTGTTTCATTGTTCCTAATTTCCATTTGCCTTAACTGGAAAGGGAAACGAAAATAATGAGTTAGAATTTATTGGTGTCTGCATTTCTAGAAAGAGCATGGCCACTTGTGGTGGGGATAGGAAAGCTACGTGGCTTGCTCCAGTCTCTCCTTTACTTCTTGAGTCTGCTTTCACCTAATTTGATATGGAGCCTTGAACATGGCTCCCCATACTCATGGACTTGACATACAAATAGCTCTTCACAATGGTGACTATAATCCACCCTAGTCTCTCCATCCTTTAAAATCTGAAACCATTCCCCTGGGGGTACAGCTCATCTTTCAGAGAGTTAAAATTTTTCCTCTCACACAGCTTGGCAGAAACCACAAGAGTGAAAAGATTATGGCCACACCATATGTCTGTTTCTCCATGACACTCTCTCTCTCTCTCTCTCTCTCTCTCTCTCTCTCTCTGTGTGTGTGTGTGTGTGTGTGTGTGTGTGTGTGTGTCTATTTTCCCAATGAGAGGGGAGTGTATTTTCTCTTTTCAAGGAGAAAGATGCTCCCCTCCCCTTAGGTTTCTAGCTGCTGGATGCTTGCTGATTAATTTAAATCTACACACAACTGGTTCCCTTATTAATGATTCTGCCAGGTTTCCAGAACATAGCAGGATTAACCTGCTCTGAATACAGACTATTCTTTTTTAAAGGGGCCATTGCCCTATTCTTATATTCCAGATATAAGAACATAATAGGATATCTAGCAAGGCAATACTCTGAGTTGTCTCCAAAGAAATTTGAAATATCTTTGCCCACTGAAAGCTAAAGGCAGCAAAATCTCCATACCATGGTAATAATGATCAGCCACCTATGAAACAGACTCAGAAATTTTCTAACACATGGCATGAGTCAGGGAGCATGCAATACCCCAACTAAGGCAAACCAGAAAAATCTCAAGGAGGTGAGGTGAGGTTGAACTGAGATTGTAATTTAGTTAAGCACAAATCTAAGCAATTCCATTAAACCATGTTTGAAGAAAGATCATGTGAACAGCAGGAGGTTTGTAAGGCTAACAAATTAAAAGGAGGGTTAAGGACAAACCCGGGGAGAGCTCGTCCAACACTGGATTCAATTCACTGGATCCAATTCCAGATTCAACTTCCCAAGTAGCTGGCTATTAGGAAGATGGCGGGGGGGGGGGGGGGGGGGGGGGAGCAGGAGAGGGGGGAGGGAGAGAGAGCCGTGTCAGGCCAAAACAGCTGACCCTGCTGTCAGCTGTGTGTGATCACTGCACTTGACACTGTGAATGTCTGTGTAGGTGTACCCAAACCTAGTTAACCCAGTCAGCCTCAGGTCTCCTTTCAGTGGGGGATTCCAATGCTGATGCTGGCAGACTGCAGGAGCAGAACCTGGAGCCCAAAGACGTCACCAAGGTAACTTTCAGGCACAGCCTCTAAGAGGTCAGATGTCCTCCCTGCAGGATAGATTTGCTTTGTTATATGGGAGGCCTTCTGTGAAATACCACAAAGGTAAAAACTCAGCATACTCCTTCACAGAATTGTGGTGAGAATAACATGGGAACAGTGCCAGGCTCATGGTGAGCTCTCACAAACTCTTAGTATCACCTGTAGGCCTCCGCTAATGTAGCCTGAGCACCTCAGAAGCATTCTCTTAATTGATAGCCTAGTTTAAAGGCTCCACAGAAATACAATCCAAGCAACCATCTCTAGCCTTTAAACAGGTAAACTAGTCCTTGCACAAAGATGAAATGAGGCTGGTCCCCATTTCCAGGGGCTCACAATATAGAGCAGGGAACTAGACATACAAGCAACTGATGATTCTTTGTCCTCTATGATCTCAGTGAGTGAGTGGTCTTGTGATTTGATTATCGAATTGCAAAGGGGGTGCAGTTGTTTTTATTAAAGGGGTAGTAAATAAGATCAGCTTTTACAGCATGTGTATTATGTATGCTAATGCAAAAGGATATCTTCCAGATATTGAAAGAAAGGGAGAAGCAAGACAAAGGAATTTAGTACTTTTCTTGTAAGGAAGGGGATAGATGAAGGATTAAATATTTTCCCTCGGTTGCTAGGTGTTCTCTCTGTTGCTATTCAGCAACAGAAAACACCAACCAAAGAAACTGCAGACTGTATAATGCTACATGGAGAGCAGGTCTGGGAGCTTTCCAGCTTGCTCTCTTCCACCAAATGCCAGGCAGTCCCCAGAGCTGAGATTTCCTCTAAATCCAGGATTTAGCCATTGAGTCTCCACGGCAAGCCGAAGGTTCAATTCCAGGAATCAGTTTTGGCCTTCCTCCTAGTATGTGAGCCCAAAGCTAGTAAGAACCACAGCCTGTTAGCAAGACAAGCTCAAAGACAGACCTGCACACTCAGACACTATCTACCAGCAAAGCTGTCCAGGGATTTTGGATTGTAGGAAAGCTAATACTTTAATGAAATATGAAAAGACTGGGGGGTGGGGGGCAAAGGTTAGAAATACAAAATCATTTTTAAAACCCTAAATTTTCACTAGGCATATGATATAAAATGAAAAAAAAAAAAAAAAACAAACCTGGAAAGCAACCCCCAACATATTTCATGGTTCTAATAAATCTGCATGTCCAGTTTTTCCCACAACGAGACTCACTGTGACCTCTGATCAGATGCATGGTATAAAATTTTAAGCCAAATGACAGGTTCTGCTTAATGCTTTTCTAAGCAAAGCAACTGACTCCCTCTCAAAAGTCTCTTTCCAAATAAGTCATGTACTTCATTTCCAGGACTCTGCCTTAGAAGTACTAGACATTTTGCTCCCCTCTAGATTTGTTATCATAAGAAAATTAAATTTCTAATGTGTTTCCACCAGAGGGCAGTAAATAAAAAATAAACAAATAACCTGCTCACTGAACACAATTGCTCCTAAAACTGGAAATAAGTAAATTTTATTTTCCCATTAACCTACATAATAGGCACAGAGATTTTCAGCGATGAAAATGTTTATTTGATGACTCCTCCCGGACTTCTCTTTAATGTTGTCTTTCTCTGTCACTAAAAGCATGTCCTATAAATGTATCCCAGACTTATATAAGAGAGAGCCTGCTTTTGTCAAATGAAAAGGCTTTCTTTGCCTTAAAATCTATTGTGTCCACTCATCTGGCGCTTGCCTGGCTCCGAAATCACACCCTGGCAGGTCAAATAGCTTAGTGGGTGCTCCTGACTCCAGTTCATTATAAGCACAGATTCTAGTGAGAGACCCCAGGAGCACTCTAACAAGAGCTGGGGATGCTAAGCAGACATCTAGCAAGCAAAGGAAGGACAGGGATGCCATCCAGTGGTCAGCCAGTGGCCTTGCTGCCTGTGTGATCCTCAGCATTGCCTCCATAGAAAGCGCTAGAATGCAGTTTGCAAGCCCTGAATCTGCAAGGTAACCAGGGCCAGCATAAATCACTACTCCAATCTGAGCAAATCTCAACTGCACAGCTTGCTTTTCTAAATTGCAAAGTGAGAATAAAGGTAGTGTAACTGAGCCAGGCATCTGAAAGCTCACTTAAAAGTCCCCTGGCGAGGGGCTCTCCAGTGCCGCTGCTTCTCAAACCACCTTTTAATAACATGGATTCCTGGGACCACCAAGACCTTCTGAGTTACAACATCCAGGGGTAAGACATGAGAACTGGTATTGCTGGAAAGATTCCTGGTTGATTCCTCTGTGGAAAATCTCACCTAGTCTAAAAACTGACTTTCTGAGAACCCACTGATTTCATCCATTCTTTATCTTTAAGCAGGATTGTGATTTGGCTGTCCCAGGTCTGCAAGACCTTTCTGACTCTAAAAGCTTTAAAGATGTATTCTAGTCATTCATTTCAGTGTCCACAATCCCAGCCATCAGGGAATTCTTCTTGCTAGCCTGCATCCAAGCTCTACTGATCATTGGCAGCATAGCCCAGTCTTCAAATACATGTTTCACGTGAATAGATAGGGTGATGGCAGTACTTCTTAGCACACAGATTCTTGGGCAAGAGTTAAGAGCTTAGAGCAGTCACTGGCACTAAAATACTTGTTATTTGTATCATTATCACTCCTGTCAGACTGTTCTTTGATCTTATTTGCATTTGTTCTGTCCCAAATGATGTCATGATCACACCAAGCCTAGGATTTGACACCTAGTCAGCTGTCTTACCTGTCTACTCAAACCTCGCCAGTCCTGTACAGGGCTTGTTCCTGATAGAAAAGGAGTAGAATGAGCCTAGAGGTGAATCTAAGTTGCTACTGCCCACAACAGGAGCTCAGTGTCCTGCTGGCAGCTCTCTGGAAAGGATAGAAACATTGTTTGAAGACCTGTTATGGGCCTGCTGCTAAGTAAGGCACATCATGGACATTACCTCATTAAATTGGCCCAACAACACTCCAAGCAGGTATGAAGTTCCCTAATCTGTAGAAAAGGAAACGAAACCCTCCTAGGTTGACTCTGGCCACTAGCAAATGAATGGCTTGTGGTGACAAGCCCAGGGCACACCTAGCCAGCTACTGACTGATTGCAGCAATGGCCTGGTTTGTGCAGCCAAGAGTTCAGTCCAGTGTCCAGATGGCCATCAGTGCAGCCCATTAGCCTGCTTGCCTGGGATGCCTTGTCTGACACCTGCAAGCCCTTCCTAGGAAGGGGCTTGACTCCCGTTTCCTAAATCCCTTAGTCCTGGCACGTAACTGCTCTGTGCATGTACACTGAGGCTGTGGTCCCAGGCTGTGACAGGGCAACTTGCTGGAACCCAGGAATCATTCCCTGCTCAGCCTCTCCTGCCATTCACCTCCTTCATTTGCACAGTAGCTAGTCTAAGCAAGTCCACATTTGCAAACCTCACAGTCATGGTACATACAGGAACTGGCCACCCGTTCCACAAATACCAAGCCTACAACTGCTTTATTCCTTCAGCATCTGTTCTGTACTGATTCCTTTTTTTTAAATTTCCCACCACCTGAAACTGCTGAGGCCCTAGTATCACTCACACCTAAACCTGCCCTAGTCATGGCATTACCAGTACCTGAGACTATAACCACAGAAATACATGTAAGCCTCCTGCATACAGATGGAAGACAGAATGGAGTTACTTTTTATCTGTCTGAAGTGTCCTGCTACTGGGTCTGCTGTGACCCAGATATATAGCAGGGACCTATTTTATACACACACACAACACGGGATTGTGCTCTGAGAGGAAGAGTTATGGAAAAAGACACTCTCTAATCAGAAACTACAGGAAAACTGTTTCATAGAAGGTAGTTGTTCTATATTTATGGTTCTCAGGCTTTCATATATCAGAACCTGGAGGGCTTGTAAAAACATGAATTGTTGGGCTCTACACCACAGTTTCTTATTCAGCAGGTCTTACAATGAGCAGTTCTAACAAGTTCCCAAGAGATGCTGCTGCTACTGGCAGGGGGGGATTTCTGGGGATCACTGTTCTAGATGTACCAATTGCTAAATTAGACTCCATTTTCAAAAAAAGACTGACAGGCTTAATGTCCTCTGGAATGAATTCACATAGAATCTTAAAAGGTAAGAACTTGAAATGCCCTAAAGGAGACCTCAAGTTATTGGGGGGAGGAGGGAGGGAGGAGGAAGAAGTAGAGAGAAAACTCAAATTATAAAAAGGAGGAAGGAGTGAGTATCACTACTGATCTTTCATACATAAAAAGGACCAGACTACTATGAATAATTTCATGTCAACAAATTAGGTAATCTAGATGAAACAGACAAATCAAAAACCTTCCAAAAAAGAAAATCCAGGCTCAAATGTTTAAAGACAAAATAACATGTCTACACAAATTCAGAAATTAAAAGAAGAAATACCTCTCCATTGACCCTCTGCGGTTATTACTCAGATATCCAAACCAGACAGGCGTCACAGGTGAACTACCGACCAATATTCCTTATGAATAAAGACACAAAAACTCTCAAAAAATCCTAACAACATATAAAACAGATTATGAACCATGATCAGATGGGATTTATTCCAGCATGCATGGTTGGTTTAATGTATGAAAATATACTAGAAAAAAAGAAAAAGAAAATATACCAGAATGGGGGCAGGGTGGGGGGAATGCACAGTCATCTTAATAAACAAGCACTTAAGTATTTCTTAATTTTACCATTTCATTATTAAAAACCACTCAACAAAAGAGTAATAGAAACTTCCCAAACCTGGTACAGGCCTCTATGAAAAAGTCACATCTAACATCACACTTAATGGTGAAAGATTGGCTGCTTTCCCCTAAGATTAGGAAGAACATAGGATGTTTCATCCTGACGCTTACATTCAACATTACAACAGAGGCTTTTGGCCAGGGAAATTCAGCAAGAAAAATAAATAAAATACAGTCACATGGACAAAAAACAGGGTAAAACTATCACTACTAACAGATAATGTTTTTGTATAGAATCCTAAAAAATCTGCAGAAATGATTAGGCCTAATATACTAGTTCAACCAGGCTGAGGATACAAGATCAATGCACAAAACTCAATTCTTTACAGAGTAACAATAAGCAATTCAAAATGAAATTAAGAAAGTAACTATTATAATAGCATCTACAAGAATACTTGGATATAAAATTAACAAAAGCAATGAAAGCCTTGCCCTGATAATAGCAAAGCATTGCTGAAATAAACTAAAGAAATCTAAATAAATGGAAATACATTCAATGTTCTAGGGTTCAAGAAAATGTTAAGATGACAACATTCCCCAAATTGAGAAACAAATTCAATGCAATTCCTGTCAAAATCCCAGCTGGCTCTTTTTTCCTCAGTAATTGAGAAACATCCTAAAATTCATGGTCAAAATTGCTGTAATCGGAGCCTTCCTGGTGGCGCAGGGATTAAAGACAGCACCGTCAAGCTATAGCCAGCTACTACAGCACCAGTTCGATCCTGGCCTGCCAGAGTTGACCCACATGGCGCAGCAGACCTCTCCTTCCTCACCTGCTACTCCTCTCAGCAGTGTGTTTCAGTGGATCTGCCTGTTCTGCTCCCCACTCTCTCTGATGAATCCTCTTACCCCCCAGGCCTCTGGCTTATACCCCAGTTCTTGTATACATAAATCTTTTTTTAAAAAATTGCTGGAATCTAGGACAAAAGTAGGACACTCTATTACTACAAATTCTTTAAGGTGGTCTACAAACTCAGATTTTTAGTATATCTTCTTAAAGTCTAGACACGGGACAGATTTCAGATGTATTCTCTTTAATATCAGAACGCCAGAGTTAGGACAACAATGGAATGTTGGTGCCTGCCATGATGACAGAATATAGCCTAATAGAAAAATGAAGATGAGCACTATTCATAAAACTGCAGCAACAAAACTCACTCTCTTCCCCTTCAAAGGCAATGCATGTGTGGCCTGAGAATTAGCTGGAAAGAAGAAAAGACTAGCCTTCCTATCCCCGAGTGGCTGTGACTGAAGCCAGTCTGTATGGTGGAGAGACTGCACCACCCAGATGCACTTCAAGGGTTCCAAACAGCTCTACTCCCACCAGCAGGATTCACAGTTGTGAGTCTATTGGCAAGGGTTAGACTTGCCCTTTGAGGATTTTCCTTTCCTCAGAAGAAAGAAATGAAACTATTCCACAGGGCTCACACCTGTTAGCTCAGTTGTGGAGCAGCAAGAAGGAGAAAATCCTGGCAAGCAGGCAAAGTTGATTGACTTTTAAACTCTCTCACTATTATTTCCATTTTAGAGCTTAAAAAAATGACTCAGTAAATATAGATGTTGGTCATTGACTTAAAATGTGATCTTTCCACTTGCTCCTTCAACTAACTTACAATGTGGGCAACGTGGCCAAAACTTTTTAAGTGAAACGCTTACCAGATGCATTTATTACTTGAAGATGTTTATGCCATATGCATGAGTGTTTGAGGGGGACTGCTGAGAGGATGAGGAACAAGTTCCTCTGCCATTTTGGGTTTCTTCAATTTAAAGGAAGCAAGAAACAAAGAGGAAATAATAATAACTATTAGAAAATTGCATCCCTATATCCTGGGATAGCTATGCTGTAACCTTCTCTGAAGACTTTTGCTAGCCTCCACTTCTAAACTTGAAATTTACAGGAAAGCCAATGGCACAAGCTATACCTACTCAGGAAGAAAAACCAGCTCAACACTCTGAGCAAAACTGACACTGGGAATTTACCTTAGTGTTTTGATTATTTCAAACTCTGGGTTTCCAAAATGTTTAAGGAACTGCTGTTTTGCTTCTTTTCCTTTCTTCATCCTCCTATGAGTTACGTTGTTGTCAGTTCTCATTATATCAATTGGTCAGTCAAGATATTAACTCATTTATTCATCCAATGATTTGGAAATGTCAAGAGTAATAGGAGAATTATACCTCATCTTTGGGTACTTGTTTTAATCTTCCTAACCTTTCATACATAGCATGCTTCAAAAAGGAAAGAATTATTAGGAGGAGAGATTTTTCAGAGGGAAAAATAGGGGGAAATAAATCCCAATCAAGCAATCCCACTCATTTGCCTAGCTGAAGATGACTAGACTTCATAAAACTTCTTTATTTTCTAATTAACAGCCATAGAGCTGGTCTCAGGAAACTATGTATACATTGTCCATAAAAGGGAAAAGGTCCAACATCCCCATGCAAAGATGGCAATTAAAAACAGGAGGGAGGAAGGCCTATTATAAATTATACCACACTTGAGGCTATAAAAAATCTTCCTTTTAATTAACTGAAAGAAGGAGGCAAACAAATTGAACTTTTACAATTGGCTGAAGTTTGGAGACAAATGAAAATATATTTTTATTGTGTCCTTGCTGAGCTGATACCACTAATCACCATGCCAAGGGGTGTCGTCATCCTCAACAGATCCTAAAAATATAATTGAGGATTTTGGTGTCCACTGCTTCTCCCCACTCCCGGCCCTTGTAGCAGAATCCAGAGACATTTACTATCAAGAGATAGATCATTTCCAAGGAACAAAGGAGTTTGTCTAAGCTTTCTATAGGAAAGCCACAACAGAAAAAGCCAACACTATAGACACTGAACTCAAACGTGTGTGGCTATTTCCTCTGCTGTAGAAGCAGCAATTGATCTCAGAAGTAGTTTCCTAGTCAGGAACTCTAGATTCCAAGGCATGTTGTTGACATCATTTGTGTTTCTTTGGGGTGATTCTACCTTGGTCTCCACTGTAGATGCTCTCACCAGTTGTCACATTACCACATGATGGTGATAAAGTGATGATGATGATAGTTGCCAATAGATGTCAATATGTTATTTGATTTTCTAAGAAAATTCTATCACCCATCTATAGTATAATGGTGATACATTGTGTAGATTTCAAATCTCTTTGATCTCTTATCAAAATCCATGGTTCACTGTGGGCCTGATGATTGGAAAGTGAACATTAGCACTAAGTTGCTAAATACTGTGTATGATACTGTTGAATAGTATGAATCAAGATGGGGGAAAGAAATCAATCCTCAGAGACAATGCATATAGGTTAATTCATTTAGGTGTGTCACAGGGAATTAGAGAGGTTTTGGACCTCCATGGTGCTCTTTATTTTCCATAATTTATCACTTAGGGTGTTTTCCAAGTGACATCAACAATTTACTTTTCCTACCATAAAAGACATGATTTTTAAGCATTTAATTCTGTTTCAAATGATCAAAGGGTAAAGCTTAGATGTAAATCATAAGAGTATGAAAGCACTCCACTAACTAGAAGGATCCCTGGGAAGACAGATAAAGGATGCTATTTAATAAGGTCTGGGCCCTCGCCCTGTGTCAACACAATTTAGTCATCCTAATACCTGACTCTATTACCATATGGCTGTACCTACTGCTCCCTTTCCCCTGTTATCAATCATGAGGATGGCAACTACACAGTAAAACAGCTCAAGGTCGCACTGAAGGATGATTCTTGAGACTGAGGTGGAATTCTAAGCAGGGCCTCTAGATGGCAGTCTTTCTTGCCAGTAGTCAACATGAACTGTTTTATTTCCTATCTTCACATCAAATGACTAAAATTGACCCTCTTGTCTTATATTTTGATATAATTGCCCTATTCCATCTTAGTAGAAATTTGGACGCTTACAGAACATATCAATGTTTGCAAATGGTAAATTGTACTGTTAAGGAAAAAATAAATCATGTCACCAGAGAGTTTCAGTTTCTGCTGCTGCCTTAATTGACACTGCATAGCCAACATTCTACCATGTGGAGTGTTCATTTCAGATTTATACAGTTCCTACATCCCTCTATGTGTCCTATTTCCAACCTATAACTCAGGCTATGAAAGAAAAGGGAAAATTAGCATCTCCAGTTCCCACGAAGACTATCTCCTTACATTCCTTACCACTCAACTAGAGTTGTACATCCATGCCTAGAAGCAGAAGCAGTTGGAGACAGGCAAAAGGGAGCTGGGTTTCCCACCAACCCAGGACTATCTCTTTAATGAGTTGGTGGCCTCAGAAATAACCCTTGTCTTTCTGCGTCACTAATGGCATTAGGGATGTTTCTATGAAGCTCACAATTAGCCTTTCAGACTTTGTACCTCCCCCTCTCCTTTTTTCCCTGACTAAATAGGCAATGTCCCCAAATGTTCCTCCTCTCTCCTCCCTCAAACCCAATATATACATTGTATGCAGAGAATTCTCTGGGAACCAAGTGCCTGGCTGATACTTAAAAGGGGACACGTGCCAGTTCTATGGACTGGGCACAATCATGATGCGATTATGGTAACCAAAATACGTAGAGGTTTTGAGGGTAGGGTGTAGAGTTGAAAACTGAGAAGAACTAGTAGGATTCCTACTTTTATGCTTTGAAAGCTATCTAGTACACATGCTTTTTAATATCTGGGGATCCTTAAGAATTCATAGTTCTATGTCAATATAGATATTTCAGAAAGTAACATAATAAAGTTAAAACAAATATTCTGGTCAAATTTCTTTGTTTTTATATTATTTCTTTCCAATTCCCTGTTCCTAATTATGATTTCCTAATTTCCCAAAACTGGAACTAAACATGGGTTTCTGCAGCTTGACCCTTTCTCAACTAGGAAACTGACAAATACAACATGGGTTGACATGCAAGACTTAAGAAAATATAGAACATCTCTCCTTAACCATTAGTCCTCAAAAGAAGGGCCCTTGTGCTTCTTTGCAAGTAAGAATTCTGAGAAACATTCACTTCTCACTAGGTTATTTTTCTAATAGCTTATCTGGCTGAGACAGAAAACAATGGAGGTCATAGTTGCCAAACATAAAAATTTAGTTATATAAGTTGTATTAAATAATTTAAATGGACCATTTAACTAATTCTGAGTTTTTCCACAGAGTCAAAGGTCTTTAACTCCCATTTTTACTCAGAATATTCTTCCTTGAGAATCAGGAGTGGAAAGAAAACAAGTAAGTCAGAGACAACTGTAGATTTACTCAGAGCCATTTTAAGCCTGTCATGTCCCTGAATATTAAATGTTAAGAGCATCATAAAATTCAAGTTGCACTGGATGAATTCCACACACACCAACCAATGCAGTTTTCTAGGAACAAAAGCTATCAACTTTTTAAGGCACAAGATTAAGCCTCCAGATGGGCTTCTTCTGAAGGGTGGGTTTCCGTGTTCTTGTTTGACTCTCCAGCCCACCCTGAGCTTCTCTTTCTAGAGGAGAGTCTGGGACATCATGTTCACACAACAGCCCTGTTGAGGGGTAGACCGATAAGTTACCAGATACTTAGACCATATGGCATTGATTTATGGGTGCTTGGAGTCCCTGACAGTTAACCCATTTATTTCCAAATAAGCTGCTTCCTGTCAGACAAAATACCTAACAATCTTCCTCTAGATTGTTAAAAGACCTTTGGCTCTGAAAGACCTATTTATCTTATTCCCAGAGGAAACCAAAATGTCCTTGGTAAAAGTACGACCTCCAGGTTATTAGCAACAACTGCACTCCCTAAACTGCCTCAGATGAAATGTCAAGGCAGGCAACAGCAGAGAAACCATGAGGCCTGTGTTGAGGGACACAGACCATAAGGGACTAGACCCATACAGTGCTTAGGAGCAAGCTGTTGGAAGGAACTAGGAAAACAATTCTGCCTCCTTCTTCTCTCTTCTTGGGCTGGGGGCAGGCAGATAGACATACCACTCACAGAACTACTATCATTTTCTTAGATTAGAGATGCCAGGTAGGAGGCAGAGAGAAAAGCCATTTCTTTTTTCTAGGTAAGAAAGTGCCACAGACTTGTTTAAAGGAAAAACTATAGACTTGTGTTAGAAACTCCCAGTTCTAATCCATGGAGGGTAGGTGGTAAAGTCCAAGATCAAAATCAATTAGGAAAATCCTTCTTAATATCGCCCTTCTGGAAAATTTTTGGTAAATATTAGCACTTTTCTCCCAGACTACTTAACAGGATGCTATTTTTCTTCATTTCTATTAACATAGCTCTAAAACACTTTGCGAAATTCTGCTTTCATGAATTTCTGAGGATTTCTGGCTCCTCATGACACCCTGCAGCTGCCATGTGAGGAAGAACAGAACTCTTGAGACCCAATTCTTGACAGAAGGGGTCTGCATGTCTTTTCTCCCACAAGGCATAAGAGGTATAAGAGCCTTGAAGGGTCTCAGCTGCCTATCACTTCTAATACTTTTTTCATTAAGGTCACTAGCAATTCTAGAGAAAAATCTAATTGAAGTCAAATGGAAGTAAAACCCAATACCTTTTTCTCTCTTTTCCACCTGTACTTGTTGTAGGTTTCCCCTTTAATACCCTCTTTTGTGGGGAACATTTCTCAACACCCCAGACAGGGTTAATTGCATTCTCTTTTCACCACTAAAGCTCCTATTCTTGCATTGTATTATCTGCTCATGAATCAGTTTTTCTCAATACCCTATGGGCAGCTCCAGGTCAGAAGAAAAAAGTCGGTTTCTTCTTAGTTTCCCATGTCTTACTGTCCCTAGGATGTGATAATTGCTCATAAATTTCTGGAATAGGTATAAAGTAATGAGATAAAAAGTTCAAGGGGCCCAAATAAGTATCTGTAAATAATTTTAAGATTTAAGGGATAAACCATATTCCATTAAAGATATTGAAACCTAAATATATTTTATTGTGGTCATTTAATTTTCAAGTAGAGGAAGAGGAAGAAAGACAGAATCATGGAGAAAACCAGAAAGAAGATCTTTTAAAAGTTCATACAAGAGAGTAAGAAGAAAGATCAAAGTAAAGCAATAGCTAGAGAGGTGAGAAAGAAAATTCAACAGTTTTGAAGCATTAGTACTGTTACAGGGCAGCCCCAATATAAAACGAGGTGCCTGACTGTGGGTCCTCACCCGTGTGCTTAAAAAGAACTTAACAATACTCTAATGCAGGCACACACGAAAGGTTAATAAAAGGTTTATTTACAAGGGAAGGGGAAATGTGAGGAAAGGTACAACTCAGGGAGAAAAGAGGGAAATAAAGTCTTAAATGCGTCCTACCCTTTCCGCTGCCCTGGATTCCAAATGGCACGCTGAGAGCTGGCCGAGAGCCATGAGTCATGAAGCCAAGATGGGAGAGCCCCCCAAGACCCACATGTCTGGTTTTATTCCAAACCTGGCTGCTTAACTCCACCCTCAGATCCCAGCAACCTTCCTTTTGGTGATGAAGGGATTTGTCTTTCCCAATATCTTGATGGCTTTGGTCTGGAGTGGGGGTGGGTCCACAAAGCCTGCATGGAATTAGCTCAGGACATCCTTTCCTCCTAACAGTACAAGAGTCTATAGTTAAATTTACTGTCATCTCTTAACATAGACTAATCATAACTACCCAACTGAAGTGTCAAAGAACTTCTGTAACTCACAGCTCTACAACTACTTTTTATCCTTAGACCGCCTGAGTTTTCATTTTGAAGGTCCAATTGGTTGGTCTGTAACTGTTGCCATTATAACCACTACTGTGTGGAAGACAATTCCCAGGTCTGAGTTTTTGTTCTTTTCACTCCACTGAGTAAGGTTGGCTTGTTCCACCTTAAAATGTTATAGGCAAAGATCTGCCACACCCAAATAGGCCTTTTCAGCAAGAGGTTTATTTCTTGAGAGAGACTGAAGGTTGGGTGGAAGTTGCTTTTGATATTTATATGTAAATTTATCTCTGTAAGGGTCTATTCAGGAATATCTACTCTCCTTTATCTCTTTCCAAAGGAGCAGATAAAATTAAATCTGCATACCTTTTGTGATCTTACCCAGTAAACACCCTAACTAAACCTCCTCTTCCTTCCCTCTACCTCTCCCCGGGCAGCTAAGCTACTGAAATGGCCTCTAAAGCCCTTTGGGCCAATAACTCAGGCTTGCTTTTTCCATGCATACAGGAGGTATAGATGTCATTATTAAACTTCTGGTTTTTTTCCTCTTATCAGTCTGTCTGATGTTTGTTTACTGGCCAGCCTAGAAGAACCCAGAGGAGTATGGGATGATTTCCTTTGTGCCCAACACCATCAAAATAGCAATTTTTAAAAGTTTCAAACAAATTTACTTATGTGAATTGACATAAATGGAATTGCAAACAAATTAAGATATTTGCTTTAACTGCTTTCCTTTCTAAGTATAGACTTTTAAGAATATGAGTATTTTCATATTTTGTTCTATTTTCTTTTCTGTGAGATTGACCTTTCCATCTCAGACTTACCTTGCTAAAATGACTTCCTAAAATGACTTCAGGTCCATAACTATTACCCACTTTCCTTTGTAGGCCCTATCTATTTTTATTACTTAGCAATAGTTTCCCTCAAGCAGGGTTGTGGTAATTAAACAGAATAACAGGGAATGACTCAGATCCCTGATCCAAATTTCTCTTCCAGCTCCAACTTCCAAAAATAGCTCTCTATTAGTCAAAAGGGCCATTTCAGTAATATTCATTGTTTAGAGGGTCTGTGAATATTCTTTAAACTGAGAAACCTTGGAGAATTTTTATGTTTTACTTTCACAGCAGGAGATTTCCCTGGATTAATGTGAAACATCAAGTCCTATGATTCTTTTTAAGCTTTCAAACCCAAAATATCATCATGAACCTTAGTTCCAGGATTTCTAGAAGGCAGCATGTTCTTTGGCCTTCAGGGTTATGTTTCATAAAACAACCCCACCCTCCCCACCGTCACCCCCCTACCCCAATGAAACATCTTAACTCTAAAGTTGTCTTATTTCTCAAGGGATTAATCTTGAAGATCTACACAAACATTTACAGAACAGAATTTGAAGCAACAATGATTCCTAGAAAAAACTATTTGCAAGAATCTTAAAAGTTACTTTCCCAAATCAGTCAACCAACTAACATCTATTGAGTAATGATTATACGCAAATTTATACAGCCAGAATTCACAGAAGAGGTACCCATTCCCTTCAAAATAGCTTATCAGCAGGACACCCTGGTGACACAAGGAGTTAAGACGCAACCTATGAAGCTGTCGAAGCCACTGCAGCACCAGTTCAATCCCTAGCCAGGGAGCTACCCACATGGTGCAGCAGACTTCTCCTGTCTTACCCGCTGCTCCCCTCAGCAGTGTATTTCAGTAGATCTGCCTGTTCTGTTTCCCACTCTGTCTCTAGTGAATCCTCTCACCCACCCCCCCACACCTCTGGACTGTACCCCAGTTCTTGTATGTATAATATTTTAAAAAATAGCTTATCAGCGATCTATTTTAATATTTGATATTAATATTGTATGTCCACAATAAAAGGCTAAAGGACAATGACACAGATATAATGTGAGCCTCAAATTAATGATATGACAGTAAACAATCCCATCAGGTAAATTTTATATAGATTAAATAAAAAAATTAAAATACCTCTTCATTTATGCATAGAAGAACTAGGGTGTAGGCCTGTGGTACGGGGAGAGGGGGTGGAAGATTCACCAGAGATAAGGTGGGGAGCAAAACAGGTGGATCTACTGAAATATACTGCTGAGGGGAGCAGCGGGTGATACAGGAGAGGTCTGCTGTGCCAAGTGTCAGCTCCCTGGATGGGGATTGAACTCATGCTGCGGTGGCTGGCGATAGCTTGCTAAGCACTGAGACTTTAACCCCTGTGCCATCAGGGAGACACTAAAGAGGTATTTTAAAGCCTCAGTGGGAATCTGGAATTTAAATAAAGTCTACTATTATACATGCTTCAAGTGGGGGTGAAGGTGGAAATGAGCATTAGAAAAAGAGAAACTTTCATTTGCTACCCACGAGTGTCCTTCAAGTCTCCTTGGCCTGACTTCACTCCTGCTGGCCCTCCACCTAGCTGCTCCAACTGTTCAAGTGCACACATTCCCTCCTTTTCAACTCCAAGAACAAAGACCCTTTCTCCATTAAGTAGCTTTTTGCTCTGCAACTAGAGTTCAAGATCCTCAGGGGAAAGAGCCAGTCAAAGTTACCTTTGCTTACCCCTAGTATGTAAATTAAGTCCTTGCATTATTTATTTGTTACTTTTTTTTATTCATACATACAACACAAATTTATTGAACAATTCACTATGTACCAGTAACATTCTAAGAGATATGGGAAAACAATTGATCAATAAATACAACAAATAAATATACAACATACCCACTGCTTATAAGTCCTATGGAAAAGAATACAACTAAGGATCGGCTGGAAATAGTGAAGATTCACTGATCAGCATTTACTCTACTGAAAAAGTGATACCCTAGTTTAAAATAAAAAAGAAGTAAGCCCAAAATAGGGCTTCTCCCCTGAGCAGAATAAAGCCCACCTAATAAAATCCAGCTTCAAGATCAAACAGCACTTGTTCTGGAGACATAATTGATAATGAGACACAGATTCTCTGAGCCTCCATTTCTATGTGAAGAAGTATCACTGCCACAAAGAAGGAACCAGGTTATAAGGTCTACACAAATGCAGTGCAAGGGGGAGGTAAATGGACAGAGAGGGCAGTGGCATCCATTTTCCTCAAGCAGTTCCCTCTGCAGGAAGGTGACCTCTCACGTCCTCAGGCTGCCTGTCACATGCTCACCGAAGCTGGCATCCACAGCCCTGGCAGCCCCTAAGGAGAACAGTGCCTCAGCCCTGTACCCAAATAGGGCCACGCTACAGTGCAGAACAGAAATGTGCAATTAAAACTTATTTGCATTATGACTTTAAAATATACTAAGTAGGTAAGGCAAGAGGGGGTAATCTCTTAATTACTTTCATAATCAAAGCACTGAAGTGTAGGCAGGAAGAACCATGCACAGGAGTGTTTGTTCCCAGGATCAAGCTAGGCTGCTGTGGAAATGAGCAGAAAGTCACTCAGCAGCCTCTTCCTATGAGGAATCCATCAAAGCAAAGACTCAGCACAAAGAAAGAGAAGAGAATTCCAAAAGGATGTTGGCCCCTCCTTGGTGACCATCTCCTTCATGAGCCAACAAACCACTCCTGCTAATGTCTAAATGCTGACCCTGGGTTTTAGCAGAGAATATTCTAAAATGCAGAGCATCAGTCACAACTGCTTCTGAGGGGACAATGCAGTGCTTGGCACACTGTCATTGCTCAGGAACACTGCTGTGAGTGGAAGAAAGCATGTGTGCACTGGAGTTTGCTTCAGCATGGCCCATGCTCTGTAATATATGCCTACTGCCCTGACCATAGATGAAGTGGCCATAGAGGAATGTCTGACCCCAAGGCAGGAGTTTTGAGGCAGGTGGGATATACATGAGGGTGTCTAGCAGGGTGACACTGTAACCAATACTGGAGGGTAAAGAAGAGATTCCATAAAAGGAACAGGAAGAAAAATGTATGAGGAAAGAAAGATGACAGTGAAAGCAAATGGGACACAGGAAGCCATGCATAAAAGACATAAATAAGTAGAAGCCACATGATTTAAATGATGAAGTGAATGCATAGTGGTCTGTGGCTGTATGGTCAGAAGGGATCTAGGGGCACTGTCACAGCTCTGGTGGCCTTGGGTCCTAGATGGCAGTCTAGACCTGCAAGGCTTGATGGTGTTGTCACAATGCCCCACCAAAACTTAATCCTGGTAGGGGGAGGACATGAGACTGACTTTCTTTTGATTCCCTACAATCAACCCGCATTAAAAGTCTCTGAAGTCATGTGAGAAAACATGAGAGATTAAGGAAGGGACAACAATTAAGACCACTGAGATGTTGAGAGAGGAAACTCTCTTGGGAATTTCCAAAAACCTGTTACTGCCCATTTCAGAGTTGCCTGGAGGATTTGCTTTTAAAAATTGAAGAGTCTTATGTTTAAGTGCACAGGTTGTCTGGGATCGAGCCCAGCTGGGATTTCTCTTTCTTACCATTCTTTGAGATACACCCAAGGACATAATGCGCTTGTCCTTCTAATATTGTCAGATTTATACCTTAGCTAGTGCTCTTGCTAAATTACCACTTAATGTGTATGAACTTAATGCATCTTTATTATAAAGCTTTTAGAGAATTCAGACAAGCAAAAAAAGTTTAGAAAGCATCTGAAACTTAAACAGTGACATAACTAAACACTTGTGTATTTTCCAATTTTTCTTTAAGACAGGCATTAGATATGTCAAAGTAAAAATAGCAGATACAAAGTAGTCTATCTTGAACACTTTCATGTCATTAAGCATTTTTCTCCATTACCTCTAATAGTTGTATATTGCTAAGAGTTGATATCAAAATTAACAACCAATTCCCTATAGCTGGGCTTTTAAATTGTTTCCAATTAATCTCATAGAAATACTCTGAAGAACCACCTTGTATAAAATTTTGGTGCATATACCTGATGGGTCTTTAGCATAAACCCTTAAGTGGAAATGCTAGGGGAGGGAAAGTATTCAAAATTGTGAAGTGTTTAAAATTTATTATCAAATGGGGCCTCCCCTGGTGGCGCAGTGGTTGAGTGCTGGGTTGCGAGGCTGCCCACAGCCTCTGCAGCGCCAGTTCAATCCCCAGCCACGGGCGAGGGTCTCACACACACACAAAAAATTATTATCAAATGGCTATCCAGATTTCATAGTAATCTAAACTCTCAAAAGCAGTATGCAAGTATGTCTCCATTTCCTATGCTCTTGTTAACACTGGAAATTATTTAAAAATCCTGGTAATGTTTTCTTGATGCCCTAATAATAGTAATTCTCAATATTGCTTCTCATTAAAATTGTCTGAGGAGCTTTTGAAAATACCAATACCTAGACTTCATTCACTGAAATAATTCAGATTCATAAGTGAGGCCTGGACATTTACCTAAAAGAAACTATAGACTTAAAAAGATAGTCACTAAAAACACCCCTACTTGAGAGTGAAATGCTACCCTGAGTAGGAAGCATCCACACAACAGAATTCTGAGCAAGATTTTTTTGGTGTAGTCCTTGTCCTTCGCCCCCTAGGTTTTATAAGCTCAAGGGAAACAACCATTATCCTAAGGAATATCTGAGAATTTTCTTTAAACAATCATAACTGAATCCACTTATTCATCAATTTAAAATACTTATTAAGCATCTATTTACATTTTGCCCTCCCCTCTGCCTCATTTCCTCCTGCCCTTCCTCCGGACCTTAGCTCCAACATCGCTTCCTCAAGAACTCCTCCTGACCTGCTGTCTATACCTCCTCTCCCTCTCCTGTCTCTAACACATCAAATAAATCTCTTGGGAGCACTTAATTCAATCGTGATTTTTCTCATTGACATTTTGAGATGTATTTGCTGTGATTGAAAATACTTAGGGAAATTTGTGAATGCAATTTGGTATTTGGAAGTGGACAGGATTTGAACGGGTGGAAAGGAGTGGACAGAGGTACACAAGCCAGAATCATTAGTTTTTATCATTTACAAACAACAGTAGAAATACACTGAAAAACAAAATTCTCCTCCAAATTCTACACATCCATACATGGAAATACTATTATTATTTTGAGCATTTGCAGGCTCAAGAAATAAACTGTGGTTACTGTACCAAACAGGAATGTTCAACTTGGATGAGAGAGGAGACCTACATCTATTTCATGAAGGTGATACTGATTGTCAAGTCAAGAGAAGTCAAAAATTCAGCATTGAAGGTAAAATTGTCTCCTTGTATCATATCATGTCTAGATCTATATCCCTGTCAAGTGTTTTCAACTTTAATGAGTACAGGAGAAGCCAGTGCTGACTCCATTCTACTGGGCTCTCCTCCCAGGACATTTGTATCTCAGGATAGGCACTCTGTCCTTTGGAATAATGCCAGCTGTCACATCACTTTCAGTGTCTGTCAGTTCAAGAAAATCACCAGGCCTTGGCTGGCCTCATTGTGTCTGGACAACTTCATTAACATGCGGGCCCAACAGACAGCAGGCCCAGGAGCCTCCACTGGGAGCACAATCTCTGCAACTGTGTGGGCCTCCCCAGTTCCCATATTCTGCTTCCTTGGCACCTAAGGAGGGTTTACAACTCCAGCAGGGAGTTCACCAGGATACCATTTACAGAGCTCCTTATGTCTAAATTCTAAAGCTCCTTGACAGTACCTTCTTAAAAGCTGCCAAACATATGTGAAAGTCATCACATTCCAACAAATTCCTATAAACCAAACTTAGTTTTACTACTTCATTTATACACTATGATGTGTATGATTTCATTACCAAATATTAAAGCAAAAATAATTTTTCTAAAAAGGACTAAGGTGTCATCAGTGACCACCAACCATTATGTAGTTTATAGTTCATCTTCCAGAAAAATGTGCTAGTGTGGTTTGCCAAGCAGTCTTCCAATGGAGAAAGGCCAGGTTAATCCCTGACAGTATATCAACCTTCACCTTCCTGCCCTCCTCTTCCTTACAGAATGATATTTTCTAAAATATCATCTAAAAATATGCAGTATGGAGTTAATTTTGGGAAGATGGCACTAATAAAAAGGAAGGTCTATAGAATGGAAACAGGCAAAGTGCAATAGGGAGGACATGAGGTCTCCCCTATCTGAAAAGATATAATGGGATCTTTTTAAACCCCCACGAGTATTTGAAGTCAGATACATCAAGCAGGAGACAGAAAAAATAGTAAGTCTGACTGGAGTTTTTACTATGTCTACCATACCTTTCATGAGCATAATTTTATCTAACAATCACAACCAAGTTGTAAGGATAATATTATTTCCAAGTTGCAGAAGAAATGGAGACACAGAAATTAATTTTTCCAGAGTCATTCAGATAGAAAATAGCTCCACTAAGATTCAAACCAAGGTTTCACTGACTCCAAAACCCAGGCATTTAATCACTGTACAAGTCTGCTTCCTAAGTTAGAGAGACTTCAATATTTATTTTAAAATCACAAATGTACAGAGGCACTTCTGAATCTGTTAGGCTCCAAAGTTCACAGAGCAACATTCACAGCTACCCTGAAGAATGAGGCACCACAATATCAACCTACCTACTTTGCAAATTATAAAAACTACATGTATTCATTACTTCAATCAATAAATATTATAGACTACATGCTTTTTGCCAAGCAATAGTCTAGGATCTGATGGCATACATGTTAAAAACACCTGCTTTCTTGGTGGTCACAATCTTAACAGGAAAAGCAAATAGACAAACCTATGAAAAAAAGACAAGATTGATGAATAAATCAAACTGGGTAAAGTGTTTGAGAGTGTGGTGGCTTGCCCAATTACACCAGCGATTGAGTATTTTTAACTGTGTCCCAAACTGAACTCTTCACTTCTCTTCATGCTTCTGCTCCATCTCAGCAACTAGCGAAAAAAAAAAAAAGCTTGGAGTCAGCCTGGACATCTTTTCTTCTCACATTATATATTGAGTCCATCAGCAGAGCCTGTTGATGCTACAATCAAAATAGTTTCAGAATCTAGTCTCTGCTTATCAACTCCTCTGCTACCACCCTGATTCAACACAGGAATATTTCAATAGCCCCTAACTAGTATACTGCTCCCCATCCATTCTCAATAGCTGACAGTTGATCCTGTTAAACATAGGGTCTTTGCACTAGCCATCCCTCCTCACCTCCTTCAAGTCTTTGCTCAAATGTCTTTTTCTTGCTGAGCCCAACTTTCTAGTTACCCAGCTCTATTTTTTCTCCATTTCCTTAACACATGCTAAAGTTCTATGCAGTGTACTTGTTCATTATATTTTTTGCTTATAGTCTATCTCCTTCCATAAGAATATAAATTTCTCAAGGGCAGAATTTTTGTCTATTTTTTTTAACTAATGCATCACCAAGGCATAGAATAGTTCCTGGTGTGTTCCTTGATATTTTCTCAACAAATGTTCAGAAACTCCCCTTTGGACACAGCCGAAGAAAATATTAGTAAACTTGATATACAGACTGAAGCACACAGAAAAAGAGGCACTGGAAATCTAGAACAAAAGAAATGCAAGGAGCACTCTGAAAAGTCAATATGAGCACATAACTGGAGTTACAGCAGGCACAGAGCAGACAGGAGCAGTATTTGAAGAGACAATGAGAATTTTTCAAAAATGAGGAAATACAAGCCAGATTCAGGAAGTATCATAAAACTTAAGCAGAGAAAATACAGCAAAAATCACAACTCATGGTGAAAATTGCATGAAACAAAATCAGAGAAATATCTTTATTCTGAGCATTACTATTCTGAAACGTTGCTAAGGATTATATTACCTCCCACTCAGTTTTGTGGTCCTTTGATTTTCCTCTGTTCATTTACAGAAACCCAAACCCTGAAGACAAAGATAAGGATAGAACTCTAGAATTCCCCTCTCAATAAAATTCAGTTCTCAAATACTAGAGACTTTTCGGTATAATTTCTCACACTACTAGCAGAAAGTGTAGGCAAACAAATTTTAGATGAGTAAATGCCATTCACTTATAAAAGATACACTGATCTAAAAGGTAACATTCTAGAAATGCCATTACTCTTCCTCTCTGAAATTCTATGAAGGTAATGGTGCCAACAGAGATTAGCTTTTCACCGTCAGAGTACACTAACCCCGGTGACAGGCAGAGAGGGACAAGGTGTCCAGGGCCTATCTCTACAGCGTCAATGAAATAATGAAGACAGTTGAAAAATTCCAAATAGCCTGGTCTAATATGCAGACACCGATCTTTTAAATATTCAAATAACATTCTGAATGCACATTTCTATCAGCTACAGTTGAAAAGGAACAGTAGCTACAAGGCATTTTGTCAGATGTTTAAGAAAAAGGCAAAGCATCACATCCATTACCCATCAGATACTTTTTTTAATATAAAATGAGCCACTCTGCCATGCCACTGTACTAAATATAGGGTGGTTTGATTTAGTGTCAATAGATGTTTAGGCTTGATTATCTGAAAATGAGAAACTAATATAATCCCAGCCCCTGAAGTGTAAAGATGCTGTATAGTGAAAAATCTTAGATGAATTCAACATGTTAATTTTGAGGGTTTTGTAAGCTAATGGAATAATTCTCTAGTAAAAGTAGCTACATTCTCTCTTTAAAGCCTGTCATCTTTTTCTCGTAGATCAGAAACATGGCAGCAAGAATGCCACTGTCCTTTGCTAGTTGTCAGAAGCATTTTGAAGAATTTCATTTGACTCTGGAAAAGTCATTTTAAAATGGAACTAAAGAGAGCATTCAAGATTTAATGACGAAATTGCTTTGTTCTTCAGAAAGATCATTATGGAAACATGTAAAAAATTTTTCTCCAAATGACAGAGTTGTCATCTTAGTCAAATCAATGTGACACCATACTAGACAGTGAGAAAGAATGCACAAAAAAGCAGAGTGGAGGTTATCCAAGGTCATGTTCAGCATCAAGGCTGAGAAGGGAATAACATGGAGCACAGCCTAGGGTGCAGACTTACAGAGGGAGCAGTGTTCCCATGGAGATTATGGTCTTGAGATGATAAACCAGTCCTTGGACTTACTTGAATCCACTCCCAGGTGTTGTTACCTTAGGCTGAAAACTGAATAGAGCATGACATCCTGTGCACTGGAAGTTCAGATGACAGGGTGAGAAGGATGTGAGGGAAGGATGGTTTTCAGAGGCAGTATCCTTTAGGATACCACCTGAAACAGCCTTATAATTATACACCCACATGGACATAAGCATGATATTTTGATTATTTATTCCTTGGTCATTTATCATGCCACCTGCCAAACACTGTGCTAAGTGCTTTACTTACTATATCTCATTTAATCTTCACAAGATCCCATAAGACAGTCCACAGGACATTATTATTCCAGTTTTACAGATGAAAAACCAGGAGTTGATTTACTTGTCCAAAGTTACAGCTAGTTAGTGGAAGAGCTCAAATAGAAATCCAGGCTTATCTGGGCTCTAAAAATGTGTGCTTTTATCACTAAATAGAGAACATCCTACTGACCTTCCAAGTGCTGCTTTTCCTCTCAATTCATGGTCTTACTGCTGTTCATCACCATTTCCTAAATTAGTATAAAAACACATCAGCACCCAAGTCTCCACCAGGTCACCAAGACACAGTCATCCTGACATTTCAAGGCAAGGTACCAGGTCAACATGCATATTACAAAGAAATAGTTCAACTACTTTGAGATCCCTCAGGTAGATCAGGAATCTAAAAAATGGTTAGAGTTTAAAGAGGAATTTTCAAGAGATTACTGGAGAATTCCAACCTATGAACCAGAACATCTGGGACAGGCAAGGCAGGGGCTATCTATCCCCCATTACACTCCTACTAAGGACAATTTTAACTGAACCACTTTGATAACTTGATATAGGTTCCCTGTGGTTGGGAGATACTGAAGACAGGGACGCACTTGCTAAATAACTACACCACCACCCATGGTCAAGTCAATGTGGGCCTTTCCCATGGGACAAGAGACACAGGCCACAAGGATAGGTGAAGGCATTCCTCCTGGGAAGGTGAAGGAATTCCTCCATCCATGCCAGTGTGTGGGATGGACCTAGAGAAGCAGAGGGTGGGAGAAGTGGCTGATCTAAATGAAGGCCGCATCCAAATTATACAAGCTGTTCTAAGGAAGCCCAAAGTGGCACTCCAGGGAAGCACTGAAAAACATTTGTTTTAAACCACTGCCACACAGAGTCAAATTCAAAGAGGATACCAGACCCAACAGAGTAGGAAATTTTCTACTTCTTCCCTCCTGCACCCCATCCTTGTGGGGTATAAACAGTAATTGGTGAGTTCGTGCAGAGGTCAGAAGAGCAGACCAAATAGTTTTCTCCCTAGCTGCCAAATCAGGCCTTCAGCATGAACTGAGAGAGGGCACAGAGAAGCCTTTCCTTAGAATGGAAAATTAAGTATTGATTGAGATCTTGGACTGGACACTGAATTGAACATTGGAGACCGAAAGTTACTGAAATGAAACTGTTTTTACGCATAAACTACCCATTATTTATGAGTAAGAAGAAAAGTAATCTAGTGATAAGAATTTATTCAGAGAAAGCCAGTCAGTTTTGACTCATCTCCCATGAATTGTGTAACTCCCATAGCTTCTGCACAATTAGCGCCTTCCTGCAGAGCATTTTAGAAATGGGAAATCCAAGGCGCAGTCAGGAACTTGGACTAGCCATAAGCCCTTAAAAACAACCAAAACTATTCTATCTCTTACATTCTTCAAATTTCACAGGCACAGAATTAGCCTGCCACTGGAAAAGATAGGGATTCACATGCAAGAAAAGACAACATTTAACAGGCAATGATAATGAGTGATTGTACCCAAAATCATTCTGCCACTCAACTTTTTCCTTAACCAAAAAAAAAAAAAAAAAAAAAAGCATGTTCATTTCTAAAAATTTCCAAAACACAAAAAAGACTAATAAGACAGGTAACACAAGATACCACAAAAGTGATTACTATCTGTTAGACTTTCTATTAATTGTTCTACCTGAATTCACTTTTGATCCTCCCAATAATGTTATGGGATAGGTATGTTTCTTATTGTGTAAGGGGAAAGATTTACAGGCAAAAATCAACAAACAAGTGATATAAAACAGCATATATTTAGAGAGAAAATAAGTTTTGCCTAGGAAAACTGGGCATAACATTAGAAATCATCTAAATAATATCTTATTTTTGAATATTAAAGTGATGCACTCTTATTGTACTTGGGAAACTTGAAAAAGGAAATGTACATTTTATTCATTTTCTTACACAGCTGGAATCATGGCACATTTTACTTGGTAAAGTGTTTTTTGATTAATAACAAGAATATTGCCTCCATAATTATTCTTCAAACATTAATTTTTAATGAAATTTTAATGAATATTTAGTGTTCTCTCCTATTGATAAATGATACATTTAAAAAATCCTTGTTAACTTACCCAAACCCCTTTCACACTATTATAGCAAAATTCTTGAAGAAATTCTTGTGAAAATTCTTGAAGAAAAAATCTATGTGTAACTCTTTTGTTATGGAGCAGTGCAATAGTCAGTTCCGCTCAAGTTAAGCTGCAGTAACAACCTCAACATTCAGTGGTTTACTAAAGACAAGGTCAGAGACAATTTTCTTATTTACATTATATGCCTGCTCTGCTCTATCTCTGGAATTCAGGCTGGAGAAGGAACCTAGCAGAGTCATTACAATTTTCAGAGCAGAGGCAAAGGAAAAATGGCAAAACTATGCACTATTTCCCAAAGCTCCTATGGGAGAACTGCAGGCATTGCTTCCACTCTTGCTTTATTGACTACAGCATGTCACATGGACAAGCCTGACATTACTAGAAGAGATCCATATAAACTTCTGTCAGGGACCTATAGAGATGGTTCTGGATGGAAGAGCAGCAATTGCTTTGTCAATGCAATCTTGCATAGGGAGGAAAGGATGTCTTTGGTTTGAAAGGATGAAGGGAGCTTTTCAGGTAAGAAAAATGCAAAGGGAATGAGAAGCATATTCCAGGGAATGAGGGGAAATCACATGAAAAGACAATAGGCTGTGAAAGAAAAATTCATGTCTCAGGAACAGCAAATTCCAGTGGCCATGTGGATGGTAATGTTAGTGAATGTTAGTAAATGCAAGGATGAGAAGTCAGAATGGTCCCAAACCAAACATCCTTCCTCCCACCACAGAGACTCAAGGAAGATAGCTGTGTCAGAGATGGAATAAAATATATATTATTATATTATATACGTGATAGAAAAAGTCCCTGATACACAACGGCCATAGTCCAAACTTCATGTAAATTCTCAACACATTTAAACATTATTCATGGTCCTGTGAATTTGGTTTAAAGTCATCCAGAATCTTCCAGAACCAACCTGCAGTCTGTTCAGAGGAAGACTGTCATTCTAGGTCATGGAAAAAGTTATTTTCCCAGGACGCTGAGCAAAATATGGTAAATGAAAATGAGACATGAAAGGAAGCAAGATACCACAAAAGAACTGCAGATGAAAAATTAGAAATAGACATAGATACCAGTTAACTGGGATTATCAGAAACATTATCAAACAAGTAAACTATTTACTGTGATTAAAAAATTATCAAGGCAAGCTGACATGCTTGGAAGTACAAAGTCAAAGTGAAGGTCCACCTTGGTTCCTGGACCAGCCTGCAGTGTCCAGCAGACATCCTCCCAGAGCCTCTCTACTGTAGAGAAACTTCCCAGCCCAGTGGGGTACTCTGTTCCACTGCATCAACTCAAGTTTATTCAAAACCATAATCTCCAGTGAATACAGCATCACAGGGATTCCTTTCTTTTCCAATGCAATCTACAAGCCTTACTGGAAGGATCTTGATCTCACAGGGAACAGTTCAACTCCCTAGCTGCATGCGTCTCTGAATGGATCCAGAAAGGTACCTTACTGACGATGGACAGCTGCCCTAACTTGAGGCTAGCTTAGGTCCACCCCAAAGGCAAACATGGAATAAAGAATTAACATCTTCAGATGTTCTTTCACGTTGACAGGGCTGCTTTTATTTATGGTTTGTTGCAGATACAGTGCTTTTCTGGGTATAACTCTGTCCTTCACACAATGCAAATTCTTCCAAATTTCTGTCACCACATTGACTCCCTGTGTCTTTTTGGAGTGGGAGTATAAATGTTATCTTTCCAGTTTGGCTAAGAAGCACAGAACCATAGCACACGCCAAGAGCTCAATAAGAAGTTATTGAGTGGCATTTTTGAAGAAAGTTGGGACACGACACTGACAGTTGGCAGGCAGACATTTTAAAAATCAACCAATTTCGATTTTCCTAATCATTTTATGTTAATTTTTATCTTAACTTTTAATCAATACCAGGAATGGGAGACTGGGTAGAATGCCAGTATTTGCACATAGTAGTGTTCCCAAATGCTTTTGAGTATTTCAAGTAATCATGGAGTCTCACAGGAAATCAATGTGGGTAGCATTTTGACTCGGTTCATCACCCACATTCAGGCTGGGTTATGCTGCCGTGGAAAGAGCTACCTGAAACATGAGCATCAGGTCTGAGAAGAACCTCAACTGACACCCTTGAACAGGTATTTGCTAGGACCCAACGATAGGCTCACAGAACAAAATATAGTGTTGGTTGGAGATGTTGTGGAAAATAAATGAATCGTCTTTTCATCATTTTTTTCTTTTGATACAGATTATATGAAGTGAGGTATACATGGACAGCCTATTTTGTCATTTTTTTATTCTTTGAACAATGCTATAAGGAACCATAAAATACCTGGCAAAATCCATACACAACCCCCCCCCAAAAAAAAGTTACCAGAATACAGTCTGTGAGGGTTTTGAAAGAGTAGTACTTAGTAACAGTTTCCTTTAATAATAAACTATACGTGCAATTAATAAAAACAAAAAACCCAAAGCAGAAAATTCACGCAGATGAAAATACTTCTTAAAATGGTCCTTGAGGATTCTGCAAGAATGTGACCTCCCATATTTACTAAAACAAAATCTTTCTTAGGTCCTATTAAGGGGCAGGGGAGTAGATAAACATGCTTTATTCTCAGAGAGACAGCCAAAAATTTATAAAGGAGAGCATCATAGTAAAAAAGTATAATGAAACAGTTAAATGGGAATATATACCAAGATGCTAACAGGAAAATATAAGATGAGGTGCAATGATTTAAGAAGCTAAAAAGACACTTCTCCAAAGAGGAAATGCTAATGGCCAACAGGTGTATGAAAAAATGTTCAACATCACTTATAATCAGGGAAATGGAAATCAAAACCACAATGAGATACCACCTTACACCAGCAAGAATGGCAAAAAAAAAAAAAAAAAAAACAGGCCACAGCAAATGTTGGGGAGGATGATGCGGAGAAAAAGGAAAACTTCTATACTGCTGGTGGGAATGCAAACTGGTCCAGCCACTATGGAAAGCTGTGTGAGATTCCTGAAACTACTAAAAAATATAGCTACCATATGACCCAGCAATTCTAATCCTAGGAATCTACCCAAAGGACACAAAAACATTAATTCAAAAAGATACCTGCACCCCTATGTTAATTGCAGCACTACTTACAATAATTAAGATATGGAAACAATCCAAATGTCCAAAAATAAATGACTGGATCAAGAAGATGTGGTACATATATACAATCAAAAAAGATAAACGTTTGTCATTTACAGCAACATGGATGGAGCTAGAAGGGATCATGTTCAGTGAAATAAGCCAGAAGGAAAAGGAAAAATATCTAATTGTTTCACTTATAGGAGGAATGTAGGGGAACCAATTAAGGGATCAGGAAAAATAATAATGATAATAAAACAACAAAACTAGCAGGCTACTGTAGATAAGACATATTATGCAATGGAAGGGTGGGGAAAGAGATCAGGGCAGGGAGAGAAAAGCACAGGGACTATGATGATGGTTCCTGGGTGAACTGGTGGTAGGAATTTTATGGGGAATACACAATGATGTAAGAGATATAAACTTAAAAAATAAATACAAAGTGAAAAAAAAAAAAAGAATTGCAGTATTTAGGTCCCTTCCTGGGGAACTAAATGAAAGCAAAATTAGAAAAGATTTACACAGTGTAATAGTTGGAGGTATCAAAGAAATGTGTTAAAAGATACATATCTGAAAGTGTACATATTCCTGCAAATAATTCCTTAGTCATCTAGGACATAAGTAAAATAATATGTGCTAATTTACAGATGTTATGATCATGCAGGTCAGACCTCCGTGGGACATTCCACAACTTGAGAATTTTTGCAAACTTTCACAGTCATCTCAATAATTAAAGGGGTGGCAAATAAATAACATCTTCACAAAAAGACTAAAGAAACATGATGATTTATGATCTCTTTGTTTATTTAAGGGCTATTAGTTAAGAAGATAGAGCAACTAAATTCAACATCCACTAGAATCAAGTAAACTGTGACATCAGCTGCATGATAGAGACTTTAGATTACTCCACACAGAAAGTCCTGGGCAAGAATTGCACATTGAACTGTAAAGTGGAGGAGGCTGTAGGATTATCTTCTGTGTAACAGAATTATAATAAAAGTTCACATAATTCACTTATCTACTTAAAAATCATGGGCATATAAACATTTTAAGTCTTACTGGTTTAGATTTTCAGTACATTAAATGCAGATTTTGAGGCCAAAGTTTCCATGGGAAAACATGCAAAACCATGATTTTGCTTCATTATATCATCCTTTATCTCAGCTACTCTTAATAACTATAACTTTCTCATCTTTTCCCCAGAAATGTTTCATAGCAGTGCTACTTTTTGAAATGATTAATTCCATTTTACATTACCCTTTATGTATGGAAGTCATCCTCTTAATTTTCTCCCTCTTCCTAGTTTTGGGAATTTAGGTAGCATTTAGTATTTCTTCTATCTCCTTCCTCAGACTGCTCATTAATTCCAGTCAATCCCCATCCAGATATTTATCTTTCTAAAATAGTTTTTAAAATCTATCTTCCAACAATATTTCCCCACCGCTACCCCATCTCATCTATCATTTTCTTTTCCCTAGTGTGGTGTCTAAATAAAGATGAGCTCATTGTCCTTCATCTCCCATGGGATAAGTTCCAAACAACAGATCTGGGGGGAAAAAAAAGGCCCTCCTGAACTGTTTGGGCTTTTTCTGTTTGGTATTTTCTAGACATTTTCTGTACCTGGAAAGAAGCTAAGCTGTGCTGTTGTAGCCGAGTTTCCTTCCTAGAGAGAAATAACATGTAAAGGAAGATGGAGAGGATCAAAAACCCTTGGACTTTTTATTGACCTTTTGGTCCCCAAATTCCACGTATATAACACTCCATTCTAATAGCTCATGTACACTGAAGGATTATGTGTGCTAGAAACTAGACTGAAAATTTTAAATTCACCATCAATTTAATCTCTATAACAACCCTTTATGGTATTAATAAGAATGGCTGACATTTATTGAGTTATTTGGCACTCCTCAATATTTTGCACATCCTACCTCATGGAATCATTGAGAAAATTTTGTGGACTAGGCATTTCCATTATCCCCATGTTAAAGATGAGGAAATTGAAGTGTACAGAGTAAGGCCACATAGTTAATCATGGAGAAACCAGGAGTTTATCTTAAAGGCATGCTGCTAACCACTATACTAGGCTGCCCCCTTTATCAAGCCATGAATGAGTGAACAAATAAATGATTGAATAACTAAAGAGAGTTTATGGACATTATCAAGTGTGAAAGTTGAATTATACCTGTAAGGTTGAGGCCGGGGCAGAGATGGGGTAGAGGAGGGGGAGCTTGAAAATGCTGCCACCTGCATCCTGGGAGCCAACTCTGCCTTGTTTGCATGGGCCCTGATAAGTAGCTTTGAAAGAACAAGAGTTCTGAGAGAAAAAAACTTCTTTGAAAAGCAACTTAGACTCCACATTCTCCACCTTCCTCCAAGGCTAGACCCTGCCCTATAAAAGCTCGCCCTTATGCCCCAACTGGTGCAAATTCTCCAACGCCCACAGGGGTCAGCGAATCTCAACCATGAGCGCAATACATTTCTTGCCTGTGAGAAACTTAGCCTGGCTTTCCTTTTCTTTACCGCACCAACACTTTCAATACCATCAAGTTTGGATGATACTATCATTTAAGAGCCTTTAAATTCTAGAATTCTGTAAAGTTAACAGCCCAAATAAATCAACTCAAAAGTTTTTGCTACCTCTTTAAGACTTACAATCCTAATTAAACGCCCCTTTCACCGCTGATGATCATCAAAAAGCTCTACAAAAATTAATTAGTAAGCTTTGTCAGTGTCTTTCTGATGAAAGGAAACACTGGTCCTAATCAAACAATACATATTGAAATACTCAGCATCGTAATGTGCATCAGTCAGTTCAAGGGGTGTCATTCTACTATGAGGAAATTTAAAACACAGCAGAAATCAGAAGGCAAGTACATGCAGACAGAAATAAGCATTTAAGAAAAAAGTTGATATCAGATTGACTAACGAGCATTCCTTTTACAATATTTATTCTCCCTAAGTGTATTTTTTTCAAAAATACAATATAGACTTTTTTTTATTCCCTAGTTTCATTTGAAAAGCAAAACACAGTCAGTTTGACCCAGAGATAGCCCAAGCTTCAAGGAAGAGAGAGTATTAGCTGCAGCTGTCCTGTGCCACTAATTGCCCTAACCCCAGCAAGGAACACAAACCATTCATCTTCCAGGGAGGTAAACATTGTTGAGCCACCACGTTGGCATAAAATTATCAACACCCTTTGCGTATTAACCATTACAGGAAAACTTTTAGACCCTCTTATCAAAAGCTGAGTTTACCATATTTTTTGAGAAACTATACTTATACCGAAAAACCATTTTCATTTTAGGCGGCAAGCTTGTTCTACTGATAATCATTGGACCTTCACATAAGTGCAAAAAATTTGAATTTAGAATCTTAGATGACCTCAAACAGTACACATGAGAAAACAGTGGATGTTTTTTAGGTCTCTGGCTTGTTAACAGCAGAGACTGGGTGAAATCTTGAGTTTTCTGTTCTTAGTGTCTATTACTTATTCGGCTGCACTACCCAGACTGCACAGTCAGGGTTCTGTGTTAAACATAAACAGAATGTACTTCAATAGATATGCCCCTCCACCCCACCCCAGCACACATTCGTGTTGCTTGGTGCTTGGTGAACATCCCTCCTACTGCCACTAGGAGGAACAAATGGCCCTGAGGATGAGGACATGCAGTGGAACAACCTCTGCAGAGGTCGGACTAGGGCTCGGGGGGGACCTCATCCTAAATTCGCAGCGACACCCCTGCCCCTTCGCCCACCAGCAGGGCAACACTTGGAGCGCCTGCCGGCACATTCGCAGTTCACTCACCCTTAACCGCTTCAGTGAGTCCTGCCACACACAGCCTTGGGCCAGCGCTGGGTCCCCAACTCCTTGCCGGTCCCTGGGACTAGAAGCCAGTGCACGGTGACTCCGACCTGGGCATCAGGGGAAGCGGTGACTACAATTTGATTGGGGCGTAAACAGACTCCTTATAAGGAGTCTGGGATTAGGAGCCGCCAGCACCTGGGGCACCCAGGTGATTCCCATTCCAGGACTCCATGCTGCCTCTGAGGATGCCTGACATCCCAGAGACACGAGATCCAGATCGTGCTTGCAGGAAGAGAGGTCTCAGCTGTGGAGTGTCAGGCCTGATTCTGCTGACCTCAGAGCCATGCCTGAGGATCAGGGCAGCCCAGCCCAGCCCAGCCCCTCCCTGACCCTCCCAGTACCCCTTTGTCCTCTTATCTGGACAGTCACTTATTATCCCCCATACCTGATGTTGTAACAGGGTGGTCCCCAGGAAAGGGGGAGGTTCCCTGCCCCACCCAAGGGAGGGTGGAGCTGAGCAGGAAGAGGAGAAGCTGAAGAAGAGACTGAGGAAGGAAGCAGGATGGAGCCAGGAGACCTGGAGGAGACGCATGGAGCCTAGAAACACGTAAAGAAACTGCGCTTGTCTTTTGGTCGTGGACTGGGTGACACAGATGTGGGTGAGACCTGTGGGGAGGTGACAATGGCAGCTTTTATCTTGATGTTGATTTTGCTCTTTTCCTTCCAGGCTTGTCCAGTTGTTTGTGACCCTTTTCTGTGGGTCCCCACTGGAAGATGTTTTAGACTTGTGGTAGACTTTGGGGCCTTGTTCTGGGCCGATCCCATATGGATGGACTTTTACCCACGAGGGGATGGGTAACTTTGGGTGCTTCATTTAGAAACTAGACTCTTTGCCTTACCTGTATTGTTTCCTAGTTTTTATTAAAGATCCTTCCCATTAAAGTCTCCTATGTTTTGTGTTGATGCGGCGGATGGCAGAACCCATGTAGAATAGGCAGGTTTGCAGGGTTTGGGCTGACCCTCTCCCTGTCCTATAACAATGTGACCCAGCACATCCTGATCACAGCATACCCTGAGGGTTCTCGCTGTCCTGTATGCCTTCTTGGGAAGCCCCACCCTCCCCCACTGGGCTAGGCCCTCCTCTGGGTCACAGACATCACCCACAGTGCTCACAGATAGCATGTCCTGACTAGATGGGCTTGGATGGAGGGGCCAGCCTGGTGGGGACTGAGATGGGGGGTGGGGGTGAAGGAGGCAGAAGGGAAGGTGGGAGGGAGGGAGAGAGAAAACATGAGAAAGGGAGAGAGGACAAGAATAAATGACTATGAGGGATTTGTTCATGCAATTGTGGAGACTGAGAAATCTCATGATTTTCTGTCTGCAGCTGAAGACCCAGGGAGTGACTCAGTCCTAGTCCAAAGGCCTGAGAAATGGAGGAGCCAGGGCTGTAAATCCTAGTCTAAGGGCTGGAAAGGATGACAGACATTGTCCCAGCCCAGTCAGTGAGGCAAGAAAAAAAAGGGAATGAATTCCTCCTTCCTTAGCGTTTCATTCTTTTGTTCTAGCCAGGCCCTCACTGGATGGCATGATGCCTGTCTGTTATAGGACAGGGAGAGGGGCAGCCCAAGCCCCGCAAACCTGCCCATTCTAAATGGGTTCTGCCATCCGCCGCATCAACACAAAACATATGAGACTTTAATGGGAAGGAACTTTAATAAAACTAGGAAACAATACAGGTAAGGCAAAGAATCTAGTTTCTAAATCAAGCACCCAAAGTTACCCGTCCCCTTGTGGGTAAAAGTCCATCCAAATGGGATTGGCCCAGAGCAAGGCCCCAAAGCCTGCTACAAGTCTAAAGCATCTTCCAGTGGGGACCCACAGAAAAGGGTCACAAACAACTGGACAAGCACGGAAGGAAAAGAGCAAAATCAACATCAAGATAAAAGCTGCCATTGTCACCTCCCCACAGGTCTCACCCACATCTGTGTCACCCAGTCCACGACCAAAAGACAAGCGCAGTTTCTTCACGTGTCTCTAGGCTCCACGCGCCTCCTCCAGGTCTCCTGGATCCATCCTGCTTCCTTCCTCAGTCCCTTCTTCAGCTTCTCCTCCTCCTGCTCAGCTCCACCCTCCCTTGGGTGGGGCAGGGAACCTCCCCCTTTCCTGGGGACCACCCTGTTACATGCCCACACCAGGTAGGGCAATCTGCTGAGTCTGCCAATTTAATGTTAAGTTTGAAAGGTTCAGCGTGGTAAAGAAAAGGAGAGCCAGGCTAAATTTCTCAAAGGAAGGGAAAATTTATTGCACCCCAGGCGGACCTCAAGGACCCAAGGTGGGGGTCCGTGAAGCCGTGCCCGTTGTCAGGAGAGATGTCCCTTTTATAGGGTGAGGAGAGGTTAGGCAGGAAAACTGTGTTGGCAGGGGGGAAACAGGTTTAGGCAGAACAAAATTGTTTTGGGTGGAGCTGAGTTGTTTTCTCTTGTTTATGGCTTCAGTTTCCGTTTGATGGCATCAGTGGTCCTGGTGTCAGGGCCATCTTGTCTTTTTCTATGTGGGCTTCCTCATTCCTGGCCCCTGCATCGACCTTTCAAAGTTGACATCTAAAACTGGCTCTCCCCTTCACTTCTTCAAGACTCAGGCCAACCTGTACCTCCAGAGAATAGCATCATTGGCAATAAGTTGCAAGAAGAGAGTGGAAAATGTACAAGGCTAGCTCATCCATGCAGTCACTGAGTAGATATTATTGGAGCACCAACTCTGTGTGATGCACCATGTGAAACCTGGAGACAATTATAGATGAGCCTCAGCCCTTATCCCCAAGGAGTTTTCATTTTGATGGGAAGACGGACTCTTTAAAAAAAAAAAAAAAGACAAGAATGTGATGCATTTAAAGACCTGCCTGTCTAACCACTCACTTTATCAGTCACCTCCTAGGATACATCAAGGAACCCAAGACATAAACCTTATTCTCAGGAAGTTTAAAATCCAGCTGGAAAATGGAATTTATCATGGTTTCAATGAACGGAACTATATTTCACTTAACTGTTTTTGTTTTTTTTTTGTAATCCTATATGACTTATTTTACACATTTGAAAACATTTCTCTAGATGTAGTACCAGAAACTTCCCTAGACAGTCAAATGTCCAGGGCACAGACTTTTATTCTACAAGAGCTCTCCAATGTGACATAAATAAGTCACAGTTAAATAAAAAACTCACACTTCCAATTAAATGCTGGTCTTTGTATATATTTGAGAAGGGTCTTTAGGCTACAAGCATTAGTCCCAAGGCATCAATATGTGATTATAGAGACTGAAACACTAGAGTTCAAGGTTAAAGCTCATCTTTAGGAAAAGTCAAGAATGTGTGAGCAGTGGGGGGTGGGGGGGGGCGGCTAATGCACAAGAGAAAGGCACCCAGAACAGGCAGAACTATCAGCCTGTACCCACTTGCTACTCCCTGAGCTGTATCCCATCCTCTTAGCCCAGTTTCTGTCACTTCCCATGCCAACTAGAAATAGTGAGGGCTAATCTACTGTGTCATAGCAACAACTCATTGCTCCTCCAAATTAGTAAAAATGAGGGTTGACAGTACAATATAATTTTAGAGATGGAAGGTACTTTCAAAATCATATGGTCCAACTTCATTTCATAGATGAGAAAACTGAAGATTAGTAAAATTAGGTGACTTACCCAAGGTCACAGAGCTTATTAGGGTGGAACTGGACCTAGAATTTAGGTTCCCTAAAATCCAGGGAAATAGTCTTATGACTTTTCCCTTGTCCTTCATTATATAAAGATCACAAATATCAGTCTACATATTTGTAAAAATACATCCTAATGGATCTTGGCTATGCCAATGTGGACAATACAATACTGGGGGGAGGGTAGAACAGGATAAACAGATAATAACTCATAACACAACCAAAACTTAAATCTATAAAACTGACTTTAAATGGCACAAATGCACAACCTATCCACCACCATTGTTATCTGAAATTTTATTTCAAGATTGGCTTTTTGAATTAAATCATTAAATGCTTACTAAGGTCATCTTTATTAAGGGGCCCCTGTACCCCTGCATCTCTCTCATGATGAATTGTACTCCTACAGCTCAATTTTGATCACATAATTTCCATTTCCATCTTCAAAACAAATGTAGTGTTGTCATTATCCCAGGTTCTCTTGGCTCTCCTCCAAGAATTACTGGACTATGAAAACAGAAGAATCTGAATAGCTCCAGTGCAGTAGACAAGAGCAAAATAATATTCTAGGCTTCTATAAATTGCTGCTTCTCTTGTCCTTTAAAAATGAATAAAGATAAATTGTATTATATATTTCCTCAAGACAAATATTCAAAGCCAAAGAAATATTGATTTATGATGGTCTTCTGAACATAAACTTTTAGAGCCTCCTACTCATTCACATTTATAACTATTGGAGTAACACCAAGTTCTCTGCTGAAAGTTCTCTCTACCCCCCTGCTGTCCTGTATAGCACTTAGGGATGGGTGTGGGTTGTATCCAAAGCAATGCGTGTCTCTGTGCATCTGCCAAGTGATTCCACCGGAGTGACTTGCTCAAATCAGCACAGCGTCCAGGTTTGCTCTTATTTAACATCAGGCCCAAGAAAGACATTTGCAGATACTTGTCTCCTTTGGAAAAACAGTTACGTATTTTAGTTGTGGGAATGTAAGTGAGAAAACTTAGATATTTGTCTTTGGCTATCTTCCTCCAAATATCTTCTTATTTCTGAAGGAATATTTGTGAAAGGTTGAGGTTATAGAACTCAGTTGTTATTATGCAGTTTAAAAGTCTTTTAAGAATGGCCATGCATGGCGACATGTGAGTCTCTTATAAGCTCATGTGTGGCTCTTTCCTTACACTTCGTAATAAACCATGGGCAAATCTCATTTTGAGTTTTCCATTCAATCGCATATCTCGTATTATCCAATTACTGTCCCATATAAGAAGCCACATGTATGGGTTCATCAAAGAAATGTTCATTTATGATGGTCTACTGTCCAACAAATTACTGGTGTCTGTATATTTTATTAAACAAGAGAAGAAATGTTGGAAAAGAAGGGGGGGCATTAAATGTCTATGCTAGGATGAGGCTAAGAAAGAAGACAAAACCCTATTCAATAACCTCCTCTGTGAAAATGACTTAAAATCTTCTCTCCTCAAAGATGCAAAATACGCTATTTTTTTCTGTGTGGTGCTAATGTCCTACACAATTCTAAATTAGTATAAGTAAGTAACATCACATCTCAGCTCCTGGTTTACACTTCTCTGCCTCTAACTGACAGATAAAAACCATGTTGACTTAATTTCTGATACCCCCACATTCAGCACAATGTTGACTATATAGTACACACTCAGAAAAAGGTTGTTGAATGAATGAATTTTTAAAATATGGGGGAAGGGAGGACAAAGAAAAAGGAGATACAATGATGAGTAATGATGTAAAGAGAAAGTGATAAATAAAAAAAAGGAGGAAGATATAAGGGAAGAGAAAAGATGGTCACTCCTGACTTTGTGTCAACTGACTTCTATGAGGAGGATTTAAGGGATCAGGGCTAGTGATGAGTAGATTGACAGAAAAAGTTAAGCTCCCCTAATCTTTAGGGCTACAAATGTGTTTTAACCAGGGTGGTCTGAAAAGTGGTCCTCCATGCTCACTCCTCCCCTGCAAGGTTAGGGAACAGACACCCCAAAATTCATTCATTCTCATAGTCAACCACCCACACAAAATCATCTGGTATACTACAATGCTCACCACACTTTCCCTCTGAAGCGATAATGAAGAATATGGTTCTTGCCACCATAGAAATTATAACCTAGTGGGAGAAGCCAGCATTAATAAGATAATCATACAAATAAGTTAAATGGCAACTCTGTTAAGAACTATTGGCAGGAAGAGTAAGATGTGGCACTGGGAAAAAAACAAGACAAGAATGAGACTTAGCTAGCAAACAATTCTTCTGGGAGAAATGATACTGGAGCTGAGTTGGATGGCTGAAAATTAATTTACAAGGTGGGTTAAAGGGAAAGAAAGTTCCAAGCAGGGGGTACCAAAGTTTAAGTGGCTGGAGATAGCTTGATTGCACTGAGACTTAATCCCTGCGATAACAGGGAGGCCCCAAGGTATCAGGGGCCTCTATATTATATTATTGATAATATAGAGCCTATGGAGAAAATGAGTAGCACTTCTTTTGGAAGATATCCATCCACTTCCATTTGCAGTATCAGCTTCAACAAATTGCAAATGTAGACTCCCACTGTTTTGAGTAAATACCTCAAAGAAGAATGAGAGGGGTGGAGGATTTCACATATTTCTAGGAAAGCTGGATTCCTTCCAGCACATGGTCTACTGGCCATCTATGTACAGTTCTGGTTTTCTCTTTACATTTTTCACAAAAATGGAAACATACACTATGCCTGTTTTGAACTTGATTTTTTAATTTTAGTATTGTGTAATGAATATCTTTCCATGGCAAACAAAACATGAATTTTCAACTTTACATCTAACTGTTAAAATTATCCCATGAAATTATTCAATCACAAATCATTCAAGGGGACTTTGGTTATTAGATATGTAAATTGTTTCCAATTTTTAAAAATGGAAATATGGTGGGGCGTCCCTGGTGGCGCAAGAGGTTGAGCATAGCACTATGAAGCTATCCACAGCTCGATCCCCCAGCCTGCCAGGGAGCTACCCACATGGCGCAGCAGACCTCTCCTGTCTTGCCCGCTGCTCCCCTCAGCAGTGTATTTCAGTAGATCTGCCTGTTCTTTTCCCCACTCTGTCTCTGGTGCATCCTCTCACCCCCACACCTCTGGACTATACCCCAGATCTTGTATGCATAAATAAAAAAATCTTTAAAATAAGTGAAAACATGGTAAGGGCATTACCACTGATGAATTTTTGCACCTATCCTTAACCATTAAATGGAGATGGGGCTAGAGTCAAGTGCATTGTCTAGAGTCACAGTTGTGGGTGTTTATCCAGGTGCTACTCTCCAAAGTTAGTCATCAGACAGATTGATTCACATGAAATAACCAATATGACACTTCAATTTCTTTATTTTTGGAATAAGAATTTCTATGCTACCAAATTGACACATTTCCAACAAGATTAAATGGATCATAAATAAAAATTGGGAGATTGAGAAATGTTTCACACTTATTAGGTGGAAATGTGATCAACTTCCCAAGTATAGTTCTTAAGAATGTTTGAGTACAGAAAACAGGAAATCTCTCAAAGAATGTTAAAGGTAGAAAAATGACAATCATTGAAGAAAAAAAGTGACTATAGAAAATAACTAATTTCAAAACAACTGGTAATTGGCCTTTGCTTACTTTTTTCTTGTGTGCATATTCCCTTGATATTTATAAAATGTGGTTGATTAAAGAACAAAAAAGAGCAAAGCACAGTCCATGCAATTTCTGTTAAACATTGAACCAATTTAAGAGCAAATACTATTACATATTCCTACTGCTTTATAATTTCATATCTCTGAAAGCACACACCCACCTACATTTGTGAACTTTTTAAAGTAAAATTCTGTGAGGTCAAATTAAATAACAGATGCAATTTAGAAACTCACAGTTCTATAATTGCTATTATCAGGCATCAGAAGCAAATATATAATTTCTCAAATATCTGATTATTCATAAAAGGAAGAGGTAAGAATTCAAAAATTATAAAAATGTGTTTTGAGATATTTTCTGAAAGGTTTGCTTGATGAAAACAAAATTAGTCAGAAATTGAAATGGTAGTTTAAACAACGTTGAGACATATATATGTGATAGTAATTTGACAGTTTTTCCTTACCACTGACTGAACTGAATTATTTTTACAAGATTGATCAATTGGGTGACTTGAAAGTCTCTTCATTGCTTCAAGGAACAGCTCTGCATTATGACAACGCCTTGACCAGGGTCACCAAAGTGGTCTGTCTCAGGCTCATTTATCATTAGTAAAACAATATAGCTATAAAATAATCACATCTGATGCCTCATTCAGAAAGATGAGAGCAGTCATGTCATTGCAATTGAGAAGCAGAAACACAGAGAAATTCAGTGACTTCCTTGGGGCATCAGAAGGACAAAACCAAGAACAGAAAAGAGATTTCCTACCAGTCAAATGAAGTATATTTCAAAGGTTATGTTGCCTCCTTTACTTATATCACAGGAAAAGAGAAACCCAGTGACCATCAGTATTTTGTACTGAATTTCTACTTCATTACCCAATGATCACTATAGAACTTTCCCTCTTCTCTGGGTTGTATGTATGCTTACAAGGAGCAAAAACTTTTATCCAAGTCCCTTCTCCCTATTCAGCACAGTGTTGGAAGGTAGGCATCTCCCAGCTCCCAGCTCCTTCTATTCCATCCATGAGAAATGGTGACCCATGCCTCTTAGTAGCGTGAAACTGGTTGAAAAAGTGTATTAGCATCTCTTCTTTAATCTAGTTTAAATTATCTGATATTTAAAATGATAAATTGCTGCGTGGGAGCACTGAAATTTAAATTAAATATGAGAAAAAGAGGACTCCTGGAGCCTTGTAGGGTAAGGTAAAAGGTATCAGGCTTTTCTGCCCTCCCGCCATCAGAATAGATGAGGGAACCCTGTGATCCTGAATGCATGCCTGATGGCGGGCACCTGAAGTGGGTACACCTGCGCTAAGACTGTGCTTTTAAGGGCGGCGTCACAGGGACGCCAGAAGCCGAGAAAGCAGCAGCAGAAGCTGAAGAAAAGCCGAGATCACCAGAGAGCCCAGATAGAGTGAGGATTTGCTGGGGGCTGGGAGGGTCTGCATGGGATCAGAAAACCTGCACTGTGGCTGTTCTGCCTTTACAGGCCTCAAATCTAAGTCATGTTTTCTGACTCAGTTTACCAGAGGTCCTGCATTTCCAGGAGTGAGAGCTACATGAAGAACGATATGTCAAAGTTACCTGAGCAGCTTTAATTCAACACCCCACCCCCAATTATACATGCAAGGAGTCTGTCTACTACTATACCACTAGTTATTAATTCCATATTTTTTCTTAGACATTACATACAGGGATATCCACATGGAACAGTGTGATGAGGCTCCAGCATATTTCTGAGGGACAGACTGATATCTCCTCTGTTGGTTCACCAGCCATCAAAGTTCTAGTTGCAGGTGAATGAATCTTTATCACACTATGATAAAAGCAATAGCAAAAGGAAGTCCTAGGTGCAGAAAATGGGTGTAGGGTAAAGAAAATATCAGGCTTTTCTGCCCTTCCGCCATCAGGATAGATGATGGATCCTTGTCCTGAATGCATGCCTGATGGCGGGCACCTGGAATAGGGTGTGGGCATAAGTAGATGGGATTCAGCTGAGCTAAGACTGTGCTTTTTAAAGGCGGTGTCACGGGGACGCCAGCAGCAGCAGTAGAAGCCAAAGCAGAAGCCGCGAAGCAGCAGAACGAACGCCAGAGAGTCCAGATAGAGTGAAGACTTGCTGGCAGGCCTCCCAGCCCGCACCCCTGCCTGCCATATGCCTGGTGAACCCCAAATAAAAAACCTGCAAAACTACTGAGGACTCTGACTCCTCCTTTACCCGGTCTGCATGGGATCAGGAAACCTGCACTGTGTCCTGTCCTGCCCCTACAATGGGGGTGCTTCAAATAAAGGCTGAGTGGTCTCTAAGTGAAGATGCACCTCCTATATGCCCTAAGCACTTTTCTCTTGTCCCTCACTGCGGTTCTTTCCAAGTCCACACACACGATTCTTCCCCAGCAACAGGCTCTCTCTCTTCCCATAGTAGATTCTGTTTGCATCTCAACAAAATCCCCTTTCCTAGACCTGGTCTATGGGTGTTGGATGCTAATAGGCCACTCCTTAACCCTGCATCTCTAGGAGATCCTGGAAGGTATCACCACCACCCTCCCTCCAGGTTTGATGAGCTTCTGATCACAGCAAACTATAAGGCTTATTTCCATTTGACAGAGACTATATTTCCTCAGGGCCCACTTCTTTGCTTAGGCTTCTCCTTCCCTCATTTCCTTACAGGTTTCACCTGCAAGCACACCCTCATGGAAATCATTCGTATAAGGATCCCCTTCTCAATCTGTTTCTCGGGAACAAAATCTTCAAATGCTCTGAAGCAAACTTTTCATTATCTGTTCCTAGGCCAGTAAGTCTTCTCTCCAGTGATCTATTTTCTTCTTTCCCGAAGGTAAAATGTTTTCTCCCTCTTTGGTTTTCCAAGAATATATTTTTTTCTTTCCTCTTGTATTCTCTATAAGCTGTTTTCTCCTGTATTTCTCATTTACTATTATTTTTCTCATATTCTATTCCTTTTTTTCTTCTAATGATCCAAAACACCTCTAAAGCAAATCGTTAACAATGAAAAATGTAGCTCCATTTTTCTTCAGGAAAGGGTTTTATTTTGGAGACTAGAGCCAGCAAGTTAAACCTGGCTTGTTGCTGTCGTTGAGTGTGATGGTGCACACTAATTCACAGTGAGGCCGTGTGAGTAGGTCAGCTTTGTTTCACATGGGCTGTAATTTACATTTAATAGAGATGAAGTTATGGATTTCATTGGAAATAGGGTGTTCAATTTTTTCTTTAAAGGCCCTGTTTTTAATAGTTTTTCATTTCTTCTTGTGCAGGCTCCCCAAAAGACTTGTTTGTTTTGTTTGAGAGAATGTATTTTAAGGACTTGGTTCGCATAATTATGGAGATTTGGTAAATCCAAAGTAGGCTAGTAGTCTAGAAACCCAGGGAAGAAATGCAGTTTGAATACAAATGGGGCCTGCTGGAAAAATTCTTTCTTGCTCAGGGAAGGTCAGTCTTTGTCCTATGAAGGTCTTCAACTGATTGGGTAAGGCCCACCCACATTATAGCGGGAAGTCTGCTATACTCGGAGTTCACTGATTAAAATGTTAAACTCAGTCCAAAAAAAAAAAAAAAGAAGAAGAAAAGAAAATCTTCATACAAACATCCAGAATAATGTTTGACCAAATATCTGGGCACAGTGGCTCAGCAAACTTAACATACAAAATTAATCATCACAATTATTTTGGCAAACTCCAAAGGTTTTTGTCCATTAAGCTTAGAATTTCAGAAATGGGGGTACACCCTATTCATTTTCCAGAGTTGCTCAGACCCAACATGTCTCATATAATAATCAGTGAATCAGAATCCTAATTTAGTAATTTTTAATGAGAGGTATCTCTTCCTTCTGGCTGGTATGACTTTACCCTTTGTCAAGGGCATTCCCTCCTCCAGTATCAAAGTTATTGATCAGTGAAATTGGTAAGTGATTTAGCTTAGTGCCAAAAGGCTGAGCAAATTATAGCAGTAATTGGACAGGTTTTCGAAGAGCGCCAGATCACTGCTTGAGAAACTATGTGCAACATTCCTAAAGGAGAGATGGATACCCATGTCATGGACACAAACCAGAACCTAAAGTCAGATTTGTCAAGACAAGAAGCAGGGAAGCATGGTTTCAAAGTGAAGTCTTAAAGATACTGTTACTACTTAAAGGAAAAAGTACCCCTTTGCTGGGGTATAGAAGGCTGTGTCTTCCACAAGGTGACAGTGGCACAAATCACTAGCTGTATTGCGATGAACAGAGAGTATATGTAAAGAAATATTGAGGAAAATCACATTGCCTGCTGCCAGAGAGAGATTTTCCATATCCCCCCTCTCATAAGCTTGAATCACTTTAAGAACTTTAGCATCTGCTCATGGGCATTAAAGAACCAAAACACACCAGTCATCTTTCAACAAAATATGTGACAGATCAGTACTTTGCAATGTTGGTTAAACATTAAAACCAACTGGAGTGATTTAAAACTTCTCATGCTAAGCCTACACCTCAGTCAAATGAAATAGAATTGTGGTAAGCACAGACATCAATATTTTTGAAGCTTCCCAGATGATGCCAATATGAAGCCAAAGTTGGGAATGATTTATGTGCATAGATTGGAAAGATACAAAAATGGTATGGGCAATAGACATGAATTCTAGAAAGAGTGGAGGTCTGTAAGTATATAAAAAAGAGATGTGCGTTTTCCAGACTTCCTAGACCACAGGTTCTATCACTGTAATAGGATTCAATTCAACTCAGGCAGTGATTGCAACCTAGGAATGCCACCTCCCAGAATTAAAGACAAACCGAAAGAACAGAATTTAGATATGAAACAGAGTGAAGCCACAAGAATGGCAAAAACTATGTAACCAAAGAGGCAGGATTTCAGGTTCCAGACATTTGACTGTGCTGTCTTTTCTAACCAACACTGGTACTGAGATTAGGCTGTTCTGCTGAGGACCCCCCTACAGGGCACTCTTGATGTCCCTATTGCACATATAATAAAAAGATGCAGCATGGGTGCAGCCACTGTATAGAGCTTGATCGGGGAGGTGAGAGAGCCACTCTAAGGCACAGCCTATGACCTAGTCCACTAAATAAACAAACTGACAGATGAGAGTCTCAATGGAGAAGTTTTATACTTCCCACCTGATGATAGTACTCTCAATGTGGAAAAACAATTTGAGTTTAAGAGTTAAGGATCATTAGGAATGGGACACTAATAAATACATCACCAGTAAATACAGCAGTAAATACAGTGACAGCACTAAGACTTCACCCCCTAGGCCACTGGGAGGCCCTAAATAACTCTTTTAAAACCATATCTAGGGCCTCCCCTGGTGGCGCAGGCGTTTGAGCACAGCGCTGTGAAGCTGTCTACAGCCTCTGCAGCACCGGTTCAATCTGGGCCAGGTGGTGAGGGTCCCACATGGCACGGCAGACCCCTCCTATCTCACCTGCTGCTCCCCTCAGCAGTATATTTTGTCAATCTGCCTGTTCTGTTCCCCACTCTGTCTCTGGTGAATCCTCTCACCCTCCCACACATCTAGCCTATACCCCGGTTCTTGTATAAATAAACAAATAAATCTTAAAAAAAAAAAAAATCTAACTCCCAATACTTGCAAAAGTATTGCAGACACCATTTCCTCATTTTTTAAATCTAAATTTCCATTATTAATATACTTTCATTGATGTTAAAATAAAGTAATTTAACAAAGTATGACTATACAAAGAAAAACACTACTAGTTAGTATTAGACAAATACTACATTACATATTACCTTGCATTTTGAGACATTACATTTCATATTGCGTTAGTTTTTAGATAACTGACACGTCACATAATTTAACAGCAAATAAGGTTTTTAAAAATTAGTTCTATACACTACTTCACATATTTCCATTTTACAATCTATAAGACTCATGTTATAATTTAGGACCAAAAAGAGCTACAAAACTATCCAGCCAGTCTTCTCAGTGAACCCATGTGATAGTTTCTGTAATTTTTTAACTGTAGGAATCTGAGACAGTGCTTTATAAGTGCTTCTTCCAGACCTTGACGTAGAGTACTCTTTTTGACTGGTGTCACTATGTAGAAATGTAATAGTAGTTGTTTCAAAATTACTTGTCTGATAATTCCAACATTCTTGCCATTTCTCACTCATTCTGTTACTTGTTCAGGCTCATCAAACTGTGTATTTTGCCTCTTAGTATGCCTTATAATGTTTTGTTGAAATCCAGGTGAAAGAAACTGGTATATGGGCAATTAGTAGTTTGGTGGTAAGTTGTGGGGAAAGGCAAGTATTCTGTGGTCCTGTTCTGTTGTCCTATGAGTAGGTCAGTCTTTGGTAGCTATGAGCTGTAACAACTTCTGTAACAACAGGATTAGTAGGGAAATCTAGTGATCCTGCTAATACACATATGAAAAAATTGAATGTATACATGACAGTGATTAGTGCTTCTGTTTTTTCCTCCCTTACATGGGACAGGATGGCTAGAAGGGATTGGAGTTGGGTATCCTCCAGCCCAGTAAGTTAGGCTCTGATAAAACCCCAGCATACTAGTCTCTGCTAAAATACTTTCTCCTAACGGCAGTTCTACAGAAAAGAACAGACTGCTCTGGACTATTTCAAGATAGTTACTTCCCTCCCGCCACCCCAAGCCTCAGGGGATTTATTACCAATATTCATCATGAGGATCTAGTAGAACTCTTGAAGGTAAAACTTATGAAAGTATGGGGTCCTCCCATTACTGAGTCTCCCTAGAATTTTTCTCTCTCAGGCTTCTCCATAGCAGCCTGTTGCTCACAGGTTTCTAATCAAGTTGTGGTTCTCTGTGTTGGTCTGCCTATCTCCCCAGTTCTGGAGCAGTTTGCCTTGTGAGCTCACTACTTTGATGGATTTAAAAAGAGTTACTGATTTTGAAGTTCATTCATTTTTAAAAATTTGTTGTTCAAATGGATTGGTGTCTACTAAGCTCCTCACATGTTGGATTAGAAACCTCCCAAAACCTTCCAACCACATAAAATCTCTTAGGGGTTCCACTAGCTCTTTACACTTTGTTCCAAACTGGAGCGGCCCTTGTAAAACCTCTCTCAATAGGATATTAGAGTCAGTCATGTTAAAATAAACTCATATTGGAAAAATGTTTTCTTAGCTATAAATTCTCATGACAACTGACTAGTCTGAGCTTGCCTCGTTGGAAAGAGCATAATAATTTATGAAATAAATAATTTAAGACAAAACAGTGGGTATTTTATAGCTGTTTATTACCTAACTAAAATTGATTTGAATATTAATGGAAATATTCTAAGGATGCTCTCCAGCTCAGCCCCACCCCCTAAAAATGTTCTGTCCTAATCAATCTGACCCACAACATCTATGTGCCTGGAGATAATTCACCTTACTCTTCATGGCCTTGGTCTATGATTTAAAGACAAAAAGGTCATTTTCTTTCTCCAAAGAATTTCTAGTTCCCCTGGAGCAATTCAAATTTTTCTACAGTGAAAATTCAAAAGCTTAAATAATTCTCCATCCCAGCCAACTTTACTTTGTTAAAGAAAAAATGCTAAAAGTGAAAATAAAATCCACACAAAGTTAACATTTAGCATTTACCTTGCCATGCTTAGGAATTCCATTTTTACTGGTAAAGTGGGAAATGGAAAGACTTTTCCCATGAATTCAGTAAGTCCACTTTTATTAAAACTTTATAACTAACCAAGGTCAGGATAGTTTTTCAAAGATAAATTAGTATAGGCCTGACCTAATATGTCCCTATGAAGTGTGGTAGGTAGTCACAGCAGCAGATGTCTGGTCTATTTCACACTGAATCTGGCTCAGCAGTGGGTAATGCTATCATTAATGCTCTAAGAGCCCACCCCTCAGATGATAATTAGGAAAGGACTCTTTTTTAAAAGTAACCATAATTATAGTGACACTCTCAATAGCCCTAATTATGGAAATTAGCTTCACATTAAATTCACCTGCCTGATAATATACAGTAAAAGTATTTCAGCTAAACTATGTTGTTTGTTAAAGCAGAAGTGCCTGAGGTTCAGCTATTTGACATATGAATAATGGAGTCATCATCTGCAGTTTCAACTCAGATGAAGACCTGGCATTAATATTTCTAAAGTCAGCATTATATATGTTTAGCATGAAAAATAGTTCTGTAGGCAAATAGCTAGAAGATTCCAAACCATACTATAGACCAGGCTTACCTACTAAGTTTTAACTCTATTAAACAATACCTTGACATCTACTGTTTTTAGCTGATATCCAGTGTTTTATTCTATTCAGATTACATAAGAATCTCTATAAGGAGGTAGTTTCTTTGTTCTTGTGCTAAAAAAAAAAAAACCCATGAATTTGATGTTAATAGTTTTATTCATTTTTTGATGCTGAGAAAAATGATAGAATTTGTAATCCCCAACATACTTCTCAAGATCCCGGAGAGAAAATGTGTACGCATACATCTATATAAACAACATACACATAGGCTCATACACACACACACACACACACACATATATATATATATATATATATACACACTCACTCACAAAATAGTTATGATAACATTTTTTATATACGTGTATTTCTATTTCACATAGAAAGGACTTGGAATCAAATATTTGTCTTTTAGACATCCCAGACATGCTATATTAATTAATAATCTGATATTCAATAAGTGGTAAAGATACTGGAAAAATGGAAAAAATGTCTATTGTCTCCATGGAAAGATAAAGAAAAATCTAAGGAAAATCTCTATGGCCCTTGTCGTCTCATTTTTCATTCTTTTCCTTGGTTTGGCTTATTCAGAATTACTCATTAAATATTCAGTGAAAATAAGGATTCTAAGATCATCCTTCTAGCATGCAAAAAGTCAACCACACAAATTAACTTTGCAAACTACTAAAGTGATCTCTCCTTCACTCTCATCCTTGTTACTCTAATGTTTGGAAGGGCTCTCCAACTCTGTAAGGTAAAAGCAGAAAGAGGACAGAGTGATTTATTTTCTCTTATTTCCCCACAAAATTCCAGCTAAAAATGGCAAATGAGGACAAAATCCTGCTACAAGTCATTGTTATGAAGGTGACTTCATTTTCATGAAAGTTGCAAATAGAGGGAATATATTAACTCTGTTTTGAACTTTAAGACAACTCTCTCTCTCTCTTCAACTGAAGTCCCAGTGGTAGAATTGAATGGTGGGAGATATCAGTCGTTTCAGTCCTCATTAAATTTTTGGCCAAAAGCCATTGAACTAAATTCAATAAGCTGAAGCCTTGGAATTTACATTAGTTCTTTAAACAAAGGCTTTTTTCCTAGACAATGAAGTTTTTGAGTACAATTCACTCTCCTAACTATAGATGGTTCACAGGGAGTTCATAGGGAAGAAATTAATTGGACATTTTATTGTTCTTTTCTCTCCTTCCCCCCTACCCAATTTATTAAGCATGTATTGATAGATGACCTCAAATATTACTATCCTTCATGTGTCAAAATTTAATTCAGTTGAAATTTACAAAATAGACACCGAATTGATCACATTAGGAGTTGATCCTGCTAAGAAAATCAATAAAACCATAATTGCTCATTGATCCCTGCCTCATAGTAGCTTGCAATCTTGGTCTTGTCTATTCAAGAGACTCTCCAATTGATCTATGATGAGACTTAAAAAGTAATCTAACCAGGGGGCTCTCTGGTGGCACAGGGGTTAAAGACAGCACTATCAAGCTATTGCCAGCCACTACAGCATGAGTTTGATCTGATCCCGGGGCCGGCCAGGGAGAAACCCACATGGCACAACAGACCTCTCCTGTCTTGCCTGCTGCTCCCCTCAGCAGTGTATTCCATAGATCTGTCTGTTCTGCTCCCCACTCTCTCTAGCGAATCCTCTCACCACCACCACCCACCGCTACCCCGCACGTCTGGCTTACACCCCAGTTCTGGCATGCATAAATAAATGAATAAATCTTTAAAAAAAGTAATCTAAAAATCTAACTCCATATATTACCTGGGGTTCACTTCCTAGCACAAAAAGAGTGTTGTACATAAGATTTTATGGACTTCTTTCTGGTTTTCCGTAAACATTTATCCTCAACGAGATCCTAAGAAGCAGCCTCAGGGATGCTCCCCTATGTCTGCCTCAATGAGTTATTGGGAGAGTGTCAAGGACCCAAGTGATGAGAGGCAGGGTCTAGAGGGGTCCTTCATCTGATACAGTAGAACAGCAGGAGTTGGGAGCAAGCAGGCAAATCCCAGGCTAGATATGGGGTGCTTCCCTCTCATGGCCCTCTAATGTTTTCACCATCTATCTGCAGCACAACTTCCCCCCACCCTCAGCAGCCTGATTAAAGCCAAGAGGCAGCAGGGGAGAGTGGCACATATGTTCTGCTATTAATATCTAATTAATTGACACAAGGAGCATAGCTTCTAGATACAGAAAAAGCAGCAGAATAGTGACAGCAAAGTGTGGTCCTTGACTATGGCCTTATCAGTCTAGAGAATCTCCTGGGGTATATTACAAACATTTCTGCAAAGAGCCTGGGGCTTTTTGGACAGCTGAGGTTGTATGATTTGCAGATGCAAAGACTTTCAGATTCTTTTTGTCAGAATTCTCTAGTGAGAACAAAATCTTAAAAAACAATAAATTAAAATTTTAGTGCTAATAAAAGAGGAACACCAGACACATTTGGTATATGTGTCATCCATCTCCTTACCCCACAGCAGAATGCCTGGCATTATTGGTGCTGTTGTGTCCAAATTCTCTTGCTATCCCATGTTAGCATAGAAGAAGGAAGCAGAGTTGATAGATGCATACGTAAAGCAAATTAATGAATTTCCATTCTCTATGGATTCACATGCCTAATTGACTTTTTGAGTTTTCACTCAGAAGCACACTCATTATTTCATTGTGCAGGACAAGAAGTAGCCAACTGGTTATGGGTGTTGGGGAGCTTGGAGAGGGAAGAGGATGACTGCGAGGGCAGGAGAATGACTCAGTCCACTCACATTGTACTGGAAATGGTATCTTCTGAAACTGCATGTCAGATCCTTACTGATGCTGCAAGAAAATGACCCAAGCCTTTTTAAAGTTGCCCGCTTTGCTGAAGTTGATAGAGCTTCAGAGCATTCATTGGCGACTTCCCAGAGCTCAATGGCCACTACTCAGTTTATTTAGTTCTTGCAGGGCTTTTTTTTTTTTAATATTTATTTATGACTATAAGAACTGGGGTACAGGCCAGAGGTGTGTGTGGGGGGGGTGAGAGGATTCATCAGAGACAACGTGGGGAACAGAATAGGCAGACTGACTAAATTATGCTGCTGAGGGGAGCAGCGGGCAAGGCAGGAGAGGTCTGCTGTGCCATGTGTGTTGCTTCCTGGCTGGGTATCGAACTTGTGCCGTAGTGGCTGCGGACAGCCCCACTGTGCCACCAGGGAGGCCCTCTTGCAGGTCTTCTGTTAAAAGTCAGCCTCATTTTGGTTAACTTGACTTTATGGAATCCATGGATGGGGCAAGACTGCAAAGTAGCCACCTATGTGTAGGCTGTATTCTTACAATTTGTATTAAATTATATCTGCTGCCACTCTAAAAAGAAATACTCCGTTTTTTTTTCCTGGAATCTCCTCATAACATTATCACAAATATAGGAAAACCTTATACAGATCTGCCTTTCCTTTCAATAGGGTGGGGTGAAGGTGGAGAGGTCATCACGTAATTGATGAACAAATACGTATTCCATAACAATAATGGGCCTAGGAGACAGTGGGGATAGGAATTTAGGAAACATGAAGCTCCTCTCGGAAGCTGGCATTACAGATGAGGCCAGGCCATGCTGAGCTCCAGGTAAGGAGAGAGACGAGCGGGGGGACGTGGGTGAGGTGAGACCCATTACCAGAGCTGCCGCTAATGCGGCAGAGAGGGTCGGAGCTGATCTGAGACTCGAGATAAAGAAAACATTCCTAAGGTCAGTTTTTTTTCACCTGGTGAAAAAAATTTTCTTTGTGGCAAGAAAATTCCTGAGGGATGAAGAATAAAGGAAACGATCTTTTAACTACACAAAAAAGGATGTTTTTATGTCATGTAAATACTAGAGAGGATATTTGATTTCTTAAGAAAGGAAAATAAAAAGTGAGGCAGCTGCTGCTTAAATTACTAAGAACAAATGGAACTACAACCTTTTTAAAAGTTCTTTCTAAAATGAGTGACATTTTTCTTTCATCTCTTTCATAGACATTATGAATAAGCAAGAATCATCATGAATTTGAAAGAATATATCACCCCAATAAAAATATGAAAGGATGTAAAAGAATTAGCCAAATATAAACCATTGAGGGTTCTTATTGTCCTAATAAGTCAGCTTTTTTCTTTTTTTTTTTTAAAGATTTATTTATTTATTCGTACAAGCACTGGGTACAGTCAGAAGCACCAGAGGGTGAGAGAATTCACCAGAGCCAGAGCGGGGAACAGAACAGGCAGAAGGACTGAAGTACACTGCTTAGGGGAGCAGCGGGTGGCAAGAGAGGTCTGCGCACCATGTGGGACCCTCACCCAGTGGCAGGGGATTGAACCGGTGCTGCAGAGGCTGCAGGGATCTTCGCAACCCAGCGCTCAACCACTGTGCCACCAGGGGAGGCCCAAGTTAGCTTTTTTCTTAAGGGCTTCCATAGAAAACAAAGATTTTTCAATGTTACTAAAAGAAAATTCAATGTAAGTCTCTGTTTATAACCCACCTCTTTGATATTTCCATGGTAAGAGATCTACAGAGCATCATTTAATTTAGTTTCTTGACCCTAGATGAATATTTTAATCACCTGGGAACTTTCAAAGACTGTGCTCAGGCCTCACCTCAGATTAATTAGTAATATTTCAAAGTTCCACAGAGATGTTAATATGCCATTGGGGCTAAATTACATGCATGTACTTTTTTATCCTTTGATTATTATTTTATTTCTATAGCTTCATGTTTTGCAGTACTTTTTCAAAGACATTCTGTCTGACCCATGTTTTCATACTCTCACCGTTCTAGATTCTACATTGTATTAGTATCCCCTAATCTTGTGGTTGACTTTTACATTGTAACCCCTTCTCTTGAATTATTTTTATCAAAACTTTTCCTCTCTGGTTTACCTATACTACTAAATGTATGTTTATTTACACATGATTCCCACCCAGAATATAAATTGGTGCAGCCATTATGAAAAGTTCTCGAAAAACTAAAAATTTGGAAGAGTTCTCAAAAAACTAAAAATACCCACTTCTGGGTATTTACCCAAGAATACAAAAATACTAATTCAAAGAGGTATATTCACTCCCATGTTTACTGCAGCACTATTTACAAGATCCAGAAATTGGAAACAACCTAGGTGCCTGCTCATTGACAGATGATTAGATAAGTATGTGTGATGTATATACACAATGCAATACTATTTCACTATTTTAAAAAATGAAATCCTGCCATTTGCAACTACGTGGATGTTGAAGGAATTATGCTAAGTGAAGTGAGTCATATGGAGGAAGATAAATGCCAAATGTATGGGAAAGGATAGAATTAGACTTTTTGTGGTGAACTTAATATAATATGTGCAGATGTTGATTTATAATGATGTACACCTGAAGTCTATTTACTATAGACCAATGTTACTTCAATCAAAAAATATATAAAAACCCAATTACTCCCACCCAAACATTACTACAAGGCACATAGTAAAAAACAAGTGACAGTCTCTCGAGAGTAATTGGCTCCATAAATTCCTAGATGACATTGATGGCAGGGTTGTCTCACTAAATAATAGACTATTGATAAATCAAGTTGACTTATATGGAATTTCAATTTTAAAATGTTAAGCATATTGATTCCAAACATAAACTGATCTTAGCCTGGATCTGCTATAGCAATATACTATTTCAAACAAATGAATAATTTTGTTAAAACAAAGAAGCTTTCTCAGCAGTTGCCTTGGTTTTAGTTCTACTGACATCATGGCACAGAATCTATGCAGGTGCGATAGAAATTCTCTACTTAAACATAATTTTAATTTTTTCCAAGCCTAGAAGAAAGAGTCAAGTCAATTGACATTTGCCAAATGCATGTGATGGTTTGGAGTTTGTGACCATAGCTCAATGGTGAGCAAATCCTATGAAAGTAAATTCCTCTGCAAAAGAATCTCTAGATCCATATATGTTGTCCCAGAACAGAAAAAATATTGGCCATTTCTGAAATACATTAATTTTCTTGTTTCAGATTCCCTTATAGAAAATGAATCATTGCAATCCAATCTCTGATCTTAGAATGATATTAGGCTCAAGTTTAAACCCAAACCACATGAACAGGTGAATTATTGAAACAAAGATAAAGAGATGAAATTTAAGTAGTGCTGTTAATGTACCTATCAGTGGTCTAAAAAGCATTGAAAAGAACAACAGACATTAGGGTCCAGACAATTATCTATAATTCAGAGCACAGAGTAGAACCACCCAACCAACGCAGAAATATGTAATCCTGGCAGGTTATTCAATCAGTCTATACCTCCCTTAAGTTTCTTAATGTTTTTCTTGTTTAATAATTCTCTTTAAAAAATGTATATATTAACATTTACCTTGTAAGGCTCCTACCTTATAAGGAGGAAATAATAGAGTACACAAACACACAGTGCCTGGGAGTGTCTGACTTTAAATGCACAGACACACAGAAAAGACATCTCTTTTAATGTAAGTACACAAATCTCTACATCTCTTTATTAAGCCATGTGTAGCTATACAAATATATACACAAGAAAAATACTCAACAAGAAAAAAAAACTCACCTTATTCTTATGCCTCATCTTTCTTGAAGTGGGAAACACTATCCCTAAACAGGAGAGGGGTGTGGAACAGTGATAAACTCTTACCATCAGTATTATAATCCCCTCAGATTTTCCAAGAATGATGAACTAGTTGAGGAGAAAACAACCTTCACCAGTTAGACCTGTGATATTCTAAACTATTAAATTCAATTTGAGGACCACAAAATCCCTTTTCAGGGATTAGCTTGACTGGGTGCTCTAATTATTAATGATTATTATTTTTTTCTTTGATTAGTTGGCTAAATAATATGTCCACTCAGGACATATTATATATTTTTAAACTTTTATTTATTTTTATTTATTTTCCTGTAGAAGGACTAGGGTGCAGGCCAGAGTTATGGGGGGTAAGAGCATTTAACAGAGACAAAACGGGGAGCAGAACAGGTGGATTTACTGAAATACACTGCTAAGGGGAGCAGCAGGCGAGACAGGAGAGGTCTGCTGCACAATATGTGGGTTAGCTCCCGGGCCAGGGATGGAACTCAGGCTGTAGGGGTGATAGCGATGAGACTTAACCACCAGGTAGGCCCAAGACGTATTATTTTGAGCTCCAAATAATCCAATTTGTCAAATGGCTTCAATATATTAATAATTTACCAATGAGTACAAAATTTCCCCTTCACTTTCATTTGGGGATGTGTTACCACTATAATTCACACTTGGGCAACATCATAATTGCTCTCCTCTAACTTAAAAGGAAATCACTTTTTAGAGTTTCTGAGAAATGCCTGAGACATCAAGGTATTTCTTGAGTAGGCATTTCTGGCAAGTAGGAGACTTAGATGCCCTCCAATCAATAATATTTTTAAAAAATTTTTTAAAGATTTATTTATTTATTTATACAAGAAACAGGGTACAGGCCAGATGTGTGGGAGGGTGAGAGGATTCACCAGAGACAGAGCAGGGAACAGAACAGGCAGCCTGATGAAATACACTGCTGAGGGAAGCAGCGGGGGAGACAGGAGAGTTCTGCTATGCCATGTGGGACCCTTGCTGGTCAGTCGGGATCGAACCTGCACTGCAGAGGTTGCAGACAGCTTCACAGCACTGCGCTCAACAGCCTGCGCCACCAGGGAGGCCCTTGATAATATTTAATGCTACGATTCTATGCAAAGTGCAAGACTTGAATTTAGTGCAGTGCTCGGTGGTGGGTATTTATTAATGATTGCTAGACTTATTGACCAAAGTATTCATAAAATTATTTTGAGATCAACATGAGAATAAATAGTTCAAGGATTTGAGACTTGCAAAGGTGAGAAAATGGAGTCACAGAAAATAATGTAAGAGGAACAGTAATAGGTACAAAGTTATACCACAATTCAGGGGAGAACATAGGAGTGGAATGTGGGTCTTTGAAAACCAAGACAGATACCCTGGTCAGCCATACAAGATGAATTGGAGAGCAAGGATCCATATTAAATTCATAGCCAGGTGAAGAAACTTGCACTAGAGTAAAAACTATAACCTATTATTACCAAGCCCTTTTCCTCCTCCTTATCTGAAAATAGACTTGAGATTAAGTAACCTAAGAAAATACTCTATTGCCTGTGCTCTCTCAGTTGATTTTGAACAGAAAATTTAGCTTTTTTTAAATTTATCTAATGGGAACATTTCAGAGTTTGCAAGATGTAGATAATTAAAGCCACCAAGTAAAATATCTTAGTTGTTTAATAGCTTGGCATTATATTTGACTTTATAAAAATGAGTTTAGGTCAGGTATATTTGTTGAAACAACGAAAATCAATACTATGTGTAACATACATTCCACCAGAGGAAAATACATCTAAACTTATTTGCCACATAATAACAAAGCATCCACCCAATGTAAAACATAAAATATTCTTACTTTATGGAGCAACTTTAGTATAGACATTTTATATAAATTATCTCATTAATTATAAAACAGGCTAAGAGAAAAGTAGATAACAAATAAGTAACTTACCCAGGTTCCATACCAGTAAAATATGAAGTTATATTCAATTCAATTATGTCTCACTTTACACTCTCTGCTCTCAGCCATGTCCTAAGATCAACACCTTGTCACAGGTGTCTAATATTCAAAAGGTTGTAGAAGACAAACATTTAAATGTCTACTATAACTAATAAAATAAAATGGATGATAATTGAATTAAGTCATATCAGATGATCATGACAAGACAGACTCCAAAAGAATAAAGTATTTAAAGAATGAACAACTGGTATTCAAAAGTGACCTATACTGTGAATTTTAAGTCAGAGTTCTAAAATTATGTTCAGGCAGACTTTTAAAATAAGAGACAGATTTATTTGTAAAATATTTAATATGGGGAAGTTAAAAGTCACCGAATGCAGTGTCTTTCTAAAATAAGACTTCCAACAGAATGCCCAACACATGGTCAGACTTTGGCAACTTACACTCCTAAATTCCTGTTATATCTTTGACACCTACCATATATTAGCTAATCAAAGACAGGTCACCCCAACTATGATCAAGTCAGTTTGGGCCTCCCTGGTGGCGCAAGGGGTTAAGATGCAACCTATGAGGCTGTCCGCAGCCACTGCAGCACCAGTTCAATCCCTGGCCAGCCAGGGAGTAACCCACATGGCGCAGCAGACCTCTCCTGACTTGCCCGCTGCAACCCTCAGCAGTGTATTTCAGCTGATCTGCCTGTTCTGTTCTCCACTCTATCTCTGATGAATCCTCTCACCCCCCCAAAACTCTGGCCTGTACCCCAGTTCTTGTATGCATAAATGAATAAATCTTTTTAAAAAATGATCAACTTGGTTTAAGTTCTCCCCAACCCCTTTTGTGATTGAATGTTTCCTTAACAATATACTCCATTAACACCCAACATGTGTTTCAAATTCTTTTAGCCCCCAGATTTTGCTTGGTACAATTTTTACTTTGCTTGTTTTATTTCATATACTCTTTCCATTATAAAATAGGCTTTTATTGTGCATCAACTAAATCGGGGCCTCAAACTTCTGAGGATGCATAAAGTTTTATATATGGGCTGTACAGAGCTTACATTCTAGTTGGAGAGGGAGGTTGTGCATTAAAAACTCCAATAACCATGGAAAAGTGCTACAGAAAAAGTTTTAAGGAAGACACCCTTTGAGAGACCTTGCAGAATAGACAAAAGTTAGATAAAAGAAAAGAACTGAAAAATAAAAATTTTAATCCTTAAATATTTAATTCAAATAAGCATTCTTTATTCTAATTCTATGAATACTAAAACAGAAGATGCAGCAGCAAGATGAAAAGGGAAGTTAAAATATGATTTGGAAGGGAGAAGCCAAATCAACTCATTTCCTTCCTGGCCCATCACTTTTCCCCTATTCTACATCATTTCATTTTCTTGCAAATTTTTTAAATAAACTGTCACTTCTAATAAATAAACTATGTTTATTTCTAACAAATTAAACAGCAAGTCATGCACAAAGTCTTTTATTCCTTATTTTTAAGAAACCCACAAAAGTTGGGCTCAGAACTGGAGTTAATTGAATAATATTCTCTACCTGACAAGCATAAGGATCAAGCCTGAAGAAGTGGTTTAGAAAAGTTCACTCAGATAGAATAAGTCCAACAGGGCACATAGACACAGACTCCAACAAAGATTCCATTTATAGGACATTATGCTAGAATTAGTGTCAACTTCCCTTCAACACAACCAGAGATGGCAGGAACAGGGACAGAACGATCATAGAAAAAGCCTGTCCGAATTCTTCCTTTTAGGATATAGGTATAGACACAAACATACACACTTAAGAACACCAAGAAGCTCGAAGCAAACTAAGCAATGTTTTTCTCTGGATCTACAAACCACTGGAGTGACAGCAGATGAGAAGAGATGGCTTTATTTCTTATCATGTGGGCAGAGACAATAGTTACAATGTACAGCTCAAACAAGAAGAGCAAAGTGAATACAAACTTCCCAAAGAGAGCTGATAAATCTCACAGACCTCTACAAAAAAATCAGCTCTGCCTTCCCTGAGTAGAAATGGTGTGAACAAGAGCAAGGAAGGGAAGGGCAGGTTCAAGGCACTGGAAATGATAGGAAGACGAAGTTCGGCAGCTGCAGCTGCAGCAGAAAGAAGTAAATTGTTCAGGGAGTGACAGCTCTAGGAATCCCACTTTCAAATGGAAATGGCGTTTGCAAAATACCTGAAAGAAATCAGTATTCAGCATGTTTGTCCCAGAAGAGATGGAAATGTGCAAAAGTGCTGAAGGATTACAAAGATCATAAACAGAAAGAACAAAACTATGAAGACTGCAGTTCACACTAACAAGAGGCTGAATAGGGTGATACAAATAGCACTGGAAAGTTCTTCTCTTCCAGGCCTTCCTCCACATTTATAAAATTAAAACATTGACCTAGCCAATCCCTAAAATTTCTTTATTAAGATTCTATGAATTCTGTGAAATTCTACAATGGAATCTGCAAAGTAAACATGGTCATATAGGTAATAGCAACAATACTTACCTGTAGAAACACATGAACAATTAAGAAGAGAACTTTCAATGCTACCCAGGGGATCCCAACCTACAAGCAATATTCATGCCAACCCATACTCACTCCACCTCTCTAACCCATATTTTAAATAAATTGTTAAGAAATTTACCATGTACCATGTCTGTAGATACATTGATGAATCTATGATTTCACAGCATCCATTACCCTAATTACTCACTGAATCCTCCCATGTCTTACATTGCCCCAAATCAGATCCCAGCACAGAAAGCACATTCTACAAGGCCTGATATGATCTGGCCCTTGGCTTTCTCTTCAATGTCCCCCCGCTCCTTCCTCCTTCTGGTTCACTCCATCACTGGGCTTATTCTTGTACTTGAGTGTGTCAAGTTCATCCTCACCTTTGTACCTTTTCCTGGCTATTATTTCTGTTTGCATAGTCTTCACCTGCTAGTCACATATCCAGTATTCGCATCATGTAAGGTACATTCTAAATCTCCCTTAATCAAAAGCCAGCCCTGATCTACCCCCCATGAATCATTTCATAACACTGCTCTGGTATTTCCTTCAGGGTGTTTAGCTTTCTTTGAAATTATTTACACTTATACACTTACTTTCTGTTTTTCTCTACTAGATCATTGGTTAAATAAAAGCATAAATGTGATCTGTTTAGTGATTTCTTGTACCTAGCAGGTGCTCAAAAAATGATTGTTAAATGAATGATTAAACTTCCATTTAATTATTAATATCTCCATTATACTATGGAAGAAATCTCAGAGAAAATGTTTAGTGACTTGCTTGAGTGAACACCTCTAGTGAATCATATAAGATCAGAACGTGGAACTTTGAATAATCTTTCAACTCGAATTAGTTTCTAAACTTCTGGAGTGTTCTATCCAATTGAAGCAACCGTTTATCTCTTTTTGTAATCAGAGTTAAACTTCCCAACCTATTGGTAACTCCACTTTGTGCATAAAAGGATTTATTTTCAAGCATGTGGTAGAGGAGGGAGTGAAGTAACAGGCCAAGTTATCTAAGCAAAGAAGGGAGAAAGTATTACAAAAACTGAAAGTCAGACATTTTGTGTTGCATTTAAAAAAGGAAAAGTGGTCAAGGGAAAATTGAGGAACATAATTTGAGAAGTGAATATATTTCATTGGCAGTCATTGAAATAATAGTAATGGATTTTGAAATTCTATATTCAGTGAGGTACTGAAACATTTGAAAGCATGGGCTCTAAATCTTGGATCTGAGTCCCTTTTCTGTCATCCTCCGCCTTCTCACTATGACCTTGTGACCAGTCTGTGCCTTGGCTGTCAACAGGGGCTACTATAGCACACCTAATGAAGATTAAATGAGTTCATGCCCAGAGTCTGGCAGAGAGTAGCATCAGCATGTGTCAGTGATTGTTATTCTCATTGTTATTCTCATTGTTATTCTCACAGTGAGATCTCATGTTGCCAAAGATATCAGTTGTTTAATCTTCAGTTGGAGCTTACGTCACTGTAAACTATCTCCGTGGCTATCCATCTTTCACTCATATCACCACATCTACCCAAATGCAAGTGCTCATAAAATTCCCTGACAACTGTACTCATGTGGCTTAGAGAATCCAAATAGACTTCTATACACATTTCTAAACTCCCATTTCCACCAGCCAGTGCCTTCAAACATTTGGCTTCTTATTAGCCTGACTCTTATGGACTAATATCTAGGTTTTGCTTTCTACAGTGCTCTCTTTCAGCTAGCCCCTCTCATCTCTTTGCTCTTGCTCCTTGCTGTGCATCATAAGGGCCATTCTGGACAACTTGGGTCTAATAATCTGCTCTTCTATCTCTCTAGACAGGAACATAACACCATAAATACTACAACAAAGCATCCTTTACACCATGCAGTTTTTAAAAAACTGAGATTTTATTACCACTTCTACGTCACTGAGCCAATATTTCTTACTTGGAAAAAAGTGAACATAACTTGAGTCTGCACTGTGAATTCTTATCCTGTTCTTTAGATCAGATTCATAAATAATATCTTCTTTGCATTTTCACTTTATAACAACACAATTCATTAGTCATAAAACAATTTTCCAACAATTTCTTCCACATCTCCTCTGCCTCCTTAAAGCTCTATATGCTAAAATGAATTTCAATATATTTGGAAGCTATAAAAGGCCTCTGTGATCTTGGCTATGAAGTGTCTTGCTCTTTCTATATATTCAAACATTTCCAACTCAGCAACTTTTACAAGATTACTTTCAAAGGTAAATTTTAGCTAGGTGTTTCCAAAAAAGCAAGGATACATGAACTGAAATATTAGCATGTGTTACTTGCATTACACTCTTATTTTTATTAAGAAAATATTTGTTTAAACAAATAATTCTGCTTTGAAAATTAGTTACCTAAGTAGCATATTCCTTAAAAAATTCTAGCTTCCCATAACTCTGCTTGCTATGCTGTCTTCACAGAAGCATCAGTTTATCAACCCAAGTATTTCATCTTGAAAAATGAGGAAATACTTTTAATAAGGACATAAATTAAAATTACTAACAGAAAATAGCTATATTTCAAAATGCTCCCCCCATGTGTGAATATCTCATAAAATAGATATCAGGGTTCCTGGATACCAGTCCCACTGTATTCCAACTTTGGCTTACCTAGGCAGATATACTAAAATCAGAAAAAGCACAAAGAGGAGTATAGCCAACATGTAAAGCAAAACTCTCCCCAGTAACTTTTACTTGTCCTTTTAAAAGAGCATTATCAAACTTACCTCTAAAATACCTAAATCTAGTCAGAATGAGCTACAATGCTGACATCACTGATGTTCAATGCTAAAATTAGCACTGCCAGGTCGCTAGGGACACGCAACAATACATTTCCACCAGAACTAAGATCAGCCTCTGATGAGGGACTGGAAGGAAGTGAGATACTATAAACAAGTTTGAGATTCTCTTCTATACTATCAATTTGCATTTTCTCTAGCTAAGCATGAGAGTTCTCCATACTTCAGTAAAAGCCACAATCAGCAAAAAGTATTGCTCTCCCTTAGTGAGGGTGGCACAAGCTTCATAACTAGAAATAACTTGAAACAGTCACCCACTGATGACCACAGAGACAAGTAGGAGAAGCAGGGAGAGGGTTTCAGCTTGGAGCGTTCACCTGTAAGACTCTCATTGTCCATGCAATGCATGTTACTTATGCCATAGGAGTGAGTCAGAGACAGGGACTGCCTGTGATAGAAACAGGAGGCATCAGTCTCGAGGCAGCATGGTGGGTTCATCACAGATGACACATGTTTGGGCTACAGAAACACCAGTGGATCTACTAGTACCAGACACCTATAACCAGACATTCAAGTGAGCACTCATTCATCCTTCATTAAACACCTAGAGAGCGCCTTCTAGCCGCCAACTAGTTCAACCTTATAACTGCCTTGAAGGTTGTCAGGTGGCATTACTTTATCCATCCGATATGAAAGCAAAACTTAAGACTCACATTAAATGGCCTGTCCAATGTCACACACACCCAGTTAGTGTCTAAACCAGGCAACTTTGATGTATTCCTTCAAACCTGTCTCAGTCCTTTAAACTCATGGGGCACTATGTGAATATTAGGTGATGATAATTATATTTTCTTTCTATAATGACATCCTTTACATTGTTCTTACTCAAATAATTTCTTGATTCAACATTTCCTGAATCCTTAATAGAGCTGTGGGTGAATTTAACATACACAGCTATTTAAAAGTCAAATTTGTTACAGGTAAGAACAAATTTTCTTTGACAATGACAGTGGAGTCAGCCTTTTAGGTTTTGTTTCAAAAGATTTCAGTGTCACTATTAATCTAGGTGATCATATGGAATCTCAAGCCTCTAAGACTCTCTTTCCAAGATCCAGAGATGTGTAAATGAGTTCAGAGGCTGCTAACAGTTCTTCTGCTTGTGATCTTGAACCTAGCCTTGCAGTACCACCCTTAAAGACCCACACAGTCACTCAGACCAATGAGTAGAGTCACATTTTGTCAGGATTTGGGGAAACTGGTGCAACATGTAATGATGGGAGGGTGGGAAACATATCCTCCAAAAGAATTATAAGGTTTTACCAATTTACAATGGCAGAAACCTGAGCAGTATATATGTGAATGGATTCTAAGCCATTAAACCAAGGAGTGTGAAATTTAACAATGGGTGGGGTTGAATTTACTGATAGTTCATTGTTAGAAATTCTGGATTTTATGAGCTAGTTCTAGCAGTTGGAACGGCCTATAGCAATTTGCTTGGTGGGGTTAAGAGACCAGCACTTTCTTAGCATAGTGCAAAGGAAGAAAACCAAAAGTTAAGAATATAAAGAAGTTGCAGTAAATTTAGCTTGTGATATTTGAACACCTCCTGAGCCATTATCTCTTCCTAGAAATACCAAAGGCTACTTCCTGCATTAAGACATTAAGAAATACATCATGGATGGGAGTACCAATGTCTTGGAAAAGCTCTGAAGTGCTGTTCTGAATAGGCCAGGATGATGGAATATGTCACTCCTGGGATATATTTCCTGATTTTAGATGAGATAATGTGAACCTGAAGAGAAAAAGACCAAAGGGCAGTGGAGTTAACCACCAGAAGCAAGGTGGACATAATTTCCATAGTGGGCAACAGAAAAAGATAAATTTGAAAGTTTTGACATGATGAGTCTGACAGTAGGTCACTGATTACAGTTTGCCTAGAAATTAAACAATTGATGGCATATTTCTAAAATATTACCTGATCTATATAACAGAAATACTCAAACCCAGAAACCAGATTTAAAGGTCCACAATGAAGAATCGAGACCTATCATCCAGTTTCTACAATGAAGCTAGTTCATGGACTTCAATCCTCTTGATTGAGGAAAATGTTAGGTCCCCTTGAGGAAGAATCATGTAACATTGCACAGCTATGTACTGAAAATCTTCTTCCAAGTCGCTTCCTAAAATAACTCCAGGTCACTTTGGTATTTCTAAAATACCAAAGAGAGAAAAATACCAAGATCTTTCAGAGGTTTCTAGATAAAGGTTCTGAATCAGCATTGTTTCCTAGGGATTCAAAGCACCCCTGTGGGCCACCAGGTAAAGTGGGACTAACAGTGATCAGCCCAACATGTCCATGATAATTCTGAAAATATAATTGAAATACATATGCCTAGCTTTTGACAGCTCACATTGGCTTCAGCATCCTTGCCCTAATGGATGGAGAGAAAGTGGATAAAAGTGAAAATGAACTCTTTAAGAAAAGTCAGTTATTACCAAAATATCAACAGTTTACAAATAGTACCTTCTTTTTTGTTTAAGATTTATTTTATTTGTACAAGAAGCGGGGCACAGACCAGAAGGGTGGGAGGGTAGGAGGATTCACTATAGACAGAGTGGGGAACAGAACAGGCAGACTGACGAAATACACTGCTGAGGGGAGCAGCAGGCGAGACAGGAGAAACCATGTGGGATTCTCTCTGGCAGCTGGGATCGAACCCATGCTGCAGAGACTGCAGACAGCTTCACAGTGCAGCGCTCAACCGCCTGCGCCACCAGGGAGGCCCTACAAATAGTACCTTCTATAGCACAGCCTGTGTCAGCCATGCTTTACAGTATGAGATGCAGAAACTACTTGTGGACACCTGAGCCACTGAAATAGATTCTCTCCTTTCTGGATACTGAAAAACCTGCCAGCATTTGGTCGCTACGCTGTCAATGACTTCTTCAATATGACCTTTGTTAGTCCTCTGGCAAAGATAACTAGCATCTTCATTTTTGTTAGATATTCTCTTTTAAGTTAATCTATTTGCTTGTAGCCCTTAGAAATAGGTTCACTGATTAAATCTTTACCATTTACTCTCTATGTCAAAATACATTGTTTCCAATGGGACCATAAACCAAATTGATTTTGTCCCTTCACTTAAAAAATAAGTGGATGATACATAATTGCTTACAGAGTCAGCAATTTTTTTTTTTTAATTTTGTGACGTCTTTATTCCTTTTTTTGTTTGTTTTCCTTTTTTTTTTTCCCCAAGGTAACATTGGTTTACAACACTGTATAAGACTTAGGTGGATAGGTCCACCCTCAGATGTACATCATCACACACACCCACCATCAAGGCACACTTCTCCCTTTAGTATAGACCATGGCGCCCCTCACCCATTTGTGCCCACCCCCACCATCCCCAAGTCTGGTAGCCTCAATTCTACAGTCATATTTCTACGGTTTGTTTGGTTTACTTTGGTCAGTTTGTTTTGTTTCTCTGTATTCCACTGGTATTTGGCTTTCTCCTTCTGACTTACTTCACTTAGCCTAGTCCCCTCCAATTCCATCCTCGTTGTCACAAAGAGCAAGGCATCATCTTATTTTCATAACTGTATTTCAGCAATTTTAAAACTTGTCATGTAAGAATTTTAACTTGAAGATCACAATATTCCCAGTGTCACAATTTGAGAAAGATTCAATAGGTTTTCCATAGAATCTCTTTGTAAAACTTGAAACAATGGAAACCATGCAGAATCAGACTCCTAGGGGGAAAGACACTGCTTTGAAATATAATAGTAATGTTCTAAAAACATTTCATCTTTGTCCCTCAGGAAGATAAAAATAAATTGAGAAAGAACTAAACAAACTTCTAAAAAACTTTTAAAGCCTTACATTCTGTAAATGCAGACTTTCAAAAAAAATTCTAGGATTATGAGAAATAGGGTCTCCTGGGCAATATCCTCTGGAAGGGAAACCAGTAAATAACAAGAGAGTTACATGAATGACTGCTGCTTTCAATTTTTGTAAGAAGTAAAGAAATATGTTTGCACTTGAGTTTCATCAGTTCCTTTTGTATGTTCAAATCTAAGAGGATCAAGATTTGATTTTCGATCATAGCCATGAGTGAACAATGAAGAAAAATTGGTAATTAGAGTTTCCTATCCAAGTAGTTCCCTATTTTCATATATTATATATGCCCTGAAAATATGAAGAGTTCATTGTTAAAAATTTTAATAGATATTACAAGAGGGAAAGTTTCATTCTGAGAGTTAAATATGAGAATCTGTTTGTCTTACCCAGTTGAATATTTAGATAAACAAAATGTATGTTGAGATTGTTAGTGAAGTTAATTTAATGAAGAAAAATCTGGTATAAGAAATGAAGACTTTGTCTTAAATATTCCAAATCTCCTTCCTAACCTAAAATATATAACATATATAACACATCTTAGTCATGAAATTTAAACTTAACATGGACAAATTGGCTGAAAGGACTGGGTCTCCATTGTCTTTGTCACATATGTGACATTTATATCACTCAACAAGATTTCTGAAATAAATATTAACATTTTCAATATTTTATCTTATAAATCAAACTAATTTTTCAAAAACCAGTTTCATTTCAACTCTAAATAAATGAACCACTTTAAAAATAAATCATAAAAAGTATCCAAGACAAATTTAAATCAAATTAATCATAAAAAATAGAATGACTTTATTTAAAAATAGTTACAAATTTATGCCTGAGTTACCAAATATTTTCCATCTTTAAAACATTGTACATGTATAGTACAATGTAAATTATTATCAGTATTTTTTTTTATTTAAATACACTGTTTCAACCAAGTCTTAGCATTTTTTATACTGTCTATAACTTAATCTGACAGCAAAGGTTTCCAGTGTCTCCTCTTGACTTTTCTATATTAATATAATTCACAAAAATTCTCTTGTGATGTTCACTCTCAATCCTCTTGGGCCTACCACTCTTTTGTGACATACATTTTATAATAAACATTCTCATAGATAATGACTTTTCTATAGTTGTAGTTACCAAATACATATACTTATGCATGTTAAATAAAAATAAAATATTTGGTATTTAAAGATATAAGTTCTCAGGCACAGCTAGTTTGCAAAAGTGCAGTTATCCCAGAAGACATAATGAAGATATCAGATTCTTGCACCTGTACATGGAATCACCAGGACTGCGACAGTAGCTGTAAGTGCATACTGATGAGTTATAGGGTATCACTCAGATTCATTTATGCCATGCAGCAGGTGTTCACATTGATGATGTGATTTATCAAAGTAGAACTCACATCTTTGTAAAATAAAAAATAAGACACTATATAATTTTTCAGTAATACATATTGCAATAGGATTTCTGGAAAATCCAGTTAATATTAAATCCTCTGAAAAGAAAAAAGCTTTGTATTGATATTTAAAATTGAGTTATAGTCTAGACTCAGATAATTATAGAGAGTTTTCACCTACTTGAATGACCAATAGATCACTCAGTGGTTGTGCAGCACAGTATTTGGGGAAATCATATATTTATAAAACTGTTCTGAATTTGAAAGTATTAGCTAACTTCTCAGTCCCACCTATCAAACATCAATAAGGTACCCTAATCATTGTGACAATCTAAAATGCCTCCACAAATTTCTAAAACACTTTCTAAAGACTAATAATGGCATGGTTGAGAAACATTGGCCTAAATCATCTTGGTTATCTCTCCATGTGACTCATATTCACTAAAACACTGCCTAGATCATGTTTTTGATTAAGCTATAAAGTTCTAACAATCAATGTAATCAAGAGTTAGAAAATAACCTTCCATGTGTGTTTTACAGTTCATGATAATTTGCTGTCTCAAGAACAGGGCATAAAAGCAAATTAAATTTATAGGTTTAAGTACCCTTATTAACTTTTTACAAGTGAGTCAAAAGTAAAGCGTAATTAAAAATAGCTTCTAGCTGGGCAATTTCCTTTATATCTGAATCTCACTTTGAAATACATTTAGGACATCCTGTTTATCACCTGAAGCTCCTATTCCAATCTACTTACTTGAAATGTTCAATTGCATTTCATGGCACTTTTTAGCTTAATTAAATTTTTGCAACGAGGAGGCTTGGCCTTTAAGGCAACGCATTTCTTTCAATCAATCTGAGTTTCATACAACAAAACAGCTTCCAAGATTTATTTTCTCATTTATAGGAAGAAAGTACTATTTGTCTATAAATAAATAAATGTTAGTTTCCCCTAGCTATTTTTAACGGGAAATCTAAGGTAGTTTGTTGCAATATGACATCATTTGAGCTTGGAGGAAAAGAAGTAGAATGTTTCATCCTTTGAGATACCATCTAATCCTGGAACCCTATATTTCACGAGGCGCTAGATGATGAAAAACTATAACTCATATTTGAATCAAAATTACTTGACATTATTCAGCTTTATGGTTCTTCTACCATTTGGATTATGTTCCCAAGACCAGAAAATCTATTATATCTAGGAATAAATCTAGCCTAATAAAGTGATTCTTGTCTCTATATCTGATTTTATCTGCCAGAAGAAGCCAATTCCTTTTCCTATTTTTAGTTGCTGCTATATTTTTGTGGCAAATATCAACTACCAATCTGCAACAGTGAGAAGAAAGTCACAGATAAGCAGGGTATTCCTCGCTTCAGTCCTAGATTGTGTCTCATTTTCTCACATCCCAGTTCCCAAATATACCAGAGCTGACCTTACCCCAGCCCCCAAAATAAACCATCAAGCAAACCTATCCTCAGGGATGCCATTAAATACCCAGTCGAGCAAGCCAGAAATAAGAATTCATTCTTATCAACTTTCTTCCCTTCACCTTACCCTTCAGATATTCAATTCAAAAACTGAGCAAATTTGCCTTTTACCAAGCTAAGGTTCACCCACAACTTCCCATCTTTTAAACAGCAGCCTCTTCTAAACCACCATGGTTTCTTGCTTGATGTATTACAGTAGCCACCAAATTGGTCCATTTGTATCTACTCTGCTCCTCCCCCCCCCACATACACACACACTATTTTCAAAATGAATGTCTACAAATATCATCTCACCAAAAAAAAAATAAGCAAAATAGACTAAAAATATGATCAGACTACTTAAAATGGTTTCATAGCTTACATTTGTTAAAAAAAAAAAAGTCTTTCACATGCACTACCAAGCCCTAATTTCCCTTTCCTGCCTCAATCCATACCTTGCTACCTCTGCTGGTGTCTCATTTCAGTGACTCACTCAAGACATACTTCCTCCAGAGCTTTGAACAGGTCATTTCTTCTGCCTCGATTATATTCCTTATGGAAAGATGGTATAAGAACAAAGAGAACTCGGGGCCTCCCCAGTGGCGCAGCAGTTGAGCACTGCTGTCCGCAGCCTCTGCAGCGCCAATTCGATTCCCCACTGGCCAGGGAGAACCCCACATGGCGCAGCAGACCTCTCTTGCCTAGCCCGCTGCTCCCCTCAGCAGTGTCTTTGGCCTGTCTGCCTGTTCTATTCCCTCGCTCTGGCTCTTGTGAATTTTCTCACCCTCCCACGCTTCTGACCTGTACCCCAGTTCTTGTATAAAATAAATAAAATCTTTAAAAAAAGCAAACAAAGAGAATTGAAGCAATTATTTGGGTTCATATTCCAGATTTACCATTTACTAGCTACATAACCTTATACCCCCTGGGAATCTATTCCAGTATCAGTAAAATGAGCATAGTAACAGTCAACATCATAGAGTTATTATGAAAATGAAAAGATTAGATACATGTGAAGTATTTTGGAAACATCTGGTACATCATAAGCCTTCAGTATTGTCAGATGTTATCCCTTTTCTCTGTACTTAACTTACCCCTATTAATTCTTTACATCTCTACTTAGGTGTTCAGGTTGTTAATGGAAGAATTTCCTGAGCTCCCTAACTTAGACAAGGCAAGCTTCTTGGAGAGCCCCTTAGTACTGTGTATCTCTCCTTCACAGGGCTTCCTACAAATACTTTTTTAAAAAAGATTTATTTATTTATGCATACAAGAACTGGAGTACAGGCCAGAGGTGTGGGGGGTAAGAGGATTCACCAGAGATAGACTAGGGAACAGAACAGGCAGATCAACTGAAATACACTGCTGAGGGGAGCAGTGGGCTAGTCAGGAGAGGTTTGCTGCACCATGTGGATAGCTCCCTGTCTGGGGATCGAACTCATGCTGCAGTGGCTGATGATGGCTTCGTAGCTTGTGTCTTAACCCATTGCGCCACCAGGGAGGCCCAGATATGGTTTTAAATGTTTGCATTAATATCTAATATACAACAGACATAAACCCCTCAATGGTAAGAAATATTTTGGGGTTTGTTCAACGTTACATTCCCAATACCTAACATGATACCTAGAAATTGTTATCATTACTACATAATGTTCTAACTTCTTTCTTGCTTGCCTTCCCTCCTCTACCACTTGTCAATTTACCAAAATCCTTTTGTTTCCTATCTTATCTAGTGATCTTTCCATAATCCCCTAGTTGGAATTCATCTACACACTTTCTATTCTTCCATTCTTATATTTCTCTTTTAGAATAATAATCATTGTCTACCTTGCATGAAGTTAATTTGGTCAATATTCCTGTATGCTGTCCCTGCATCTCTCTTTAGAGTTCTTAGAGTCCTAGGAATAAACATGAGCCCATGCTGAAGCTTCGCACCACCAGACAAATCCACACTAGAACCATCAAATCCAAGTTGACCAATTTATATGCTTGTTAAAACACTAGGATCTGGGGCCTCCCCTGGTGGCGCAGCAGTTGAGCGCTGGGCTGCAAAGCTGCCTGCAGCCTCTGCAGCGCCAGTTCAATCCCCGGCCACCAATGAGTGTCCCACATGGCGCGACAGACCTCTCCTGCCATGCCCGCTGCTCCCCCCAGCAGTGTATTTCTTTGTCAGTCTACCTGTTCTGTTCCCCTCTCTGGCTCTGGTGAATTCTCTCACCCTCCCGCGCTTCTGACTGTACCCAGTGTTGTATAAATAAATAAATAAAATCTTTAAAAAAAAAAAAAACACTAGGATCTATAATCCTTTTTCAAAAACATATTGACAAGAGCTGACTGATCAACACAGTTACCTCAATAATCTTACAGGGCATTTTCCCTTTAAATACTTCATTTTTACATGTGAGTCAGTCCTTTTTAAGTCTTAGTAGCAAGTAAGCTTTTTTCCCTCTTTTCTAAATGCTTTATCCTTGAGCCATCCTTGACAAGAGCAACCCGTGAAACTGCACATCAAGTCAATTTTTAATCATTAGTGGGAGTGGATTCATCCTGAACAAAGTTTGTTTGTCTGGCATTCTCCCCTTGGGATGAGTTTTCTTCTAGGAGATGCCACAATTTCTTCTCTAAATAGACTTCTGGCAGCTGCTGCCTCCTCCCCCCATCTCGACCAAAAATCCTAGAATACACGCAATGATACTGGAATCTTTTAATTACTCCTGATCTCCACTGTGCTATTCGGTCTGCTTAGAATGTTATTCTCTCTTTTGTCCAACTAGCAAATATTAGAATAGGAAAGGTCCAGATGGAACATTGCCTCTCTTCATTAATGCTAATGGAATTTATCTTGAAATCCCATTTTCATCATGTATCTGTTGTTGCTATTGAAAAATCAGATGTCAATCTCATTCCTGTTAGGAACTTGCTGTTAATCTGATTTTTGAAATGTTTTCTGTGATCTGTTGATATGCCCTAGAAAACTTTAGAATTTTGTATTTGTCTTGTCTTTGATATTGTTAAATTTCACAGAGTATGCACACTGTGAGCTTTTCCTTTTCCCTGGTGTTTGGCCCTCAGTGGGCTCCTTCAATCTGAAGTCTTTCATATTTCCTTAATTCATGGAGCTTTATCCTTGTATTTCCTCAAATACTTCCTTTTCCTCCTTTTTATTTTCATTTCATCTTGATAGTCCCACTACCCAAATGTACTCACACATCTGTCTTCCATACCTCATAGGGTTCTTTCTTAGAGAGTGGGTGGTATTTAATTACCTGTTTTTACACTTTTTTTTTCTCTTTATTTCCTGATTCATTCTCATTTCTTCACTCTGATTTTCTAACAACATTCTGTATTCTTTATCTGAACTCATCCCACTGTCCATGCTCATGTATCATGTTCTACATATACAATATTTTGCCTTTTGTTTTTACTTTTTTTATCTGGTTTAATATTTCTTATATCATAATCTCATTTTAAGTAAATACATCATGTTATTACAGACTGAATGTTGTTATGGACTGAATGTTGGCTGTTCCCCCAAAATTCATACGTCAAAATCCTAAGATCATCATAATAATGGGTAGGGCCTTTCATGACATGATAAGGCCTCCATAATCCCACTAAGTCCCCTGAGTGAGATGAATGCCCTAAAAAAGAAGGTCCTAGAGAGACCCTTTGCCCCTCCCACCATGTGAAACATAGCAAAAGCATGGCTAGCTAAGGCCCACCACCTGGCCCCAGCCATCTGCAAGGTCTATGTGTAGCCCCAGCCATGGTTGCACAATTCAGCTACCCTTGTGTACCACTGGCAGCCTAGCCAGCTAGCTGAGGGTCATGTCTCTAGGAACTAGCTGGCTTCATGAAATCGCCAGCTGCTGCTGGCACTGCATACCCTCCTGGCCTAGTGAATACCAATACTGCAGGCAGCCTAGACTCACTGGTACAAAACTATTAGCAATTCTAGACAGCTGCTTGTTAAGGCTGAACCCATAGCACCAGCCACTGAGCACACCTTAATGTAGGGCCAAGGCCCAAACTAACTAATGTGCCACTGCTTAGCAGGGTGGATGGTTCCCCTTACAGGGCAGCCCCAACACAGGGAGCAGGAGTGTGCAGCCCACAAAGGGGATATACCTAGTGCCTGAGCAAGTAACTCAGAACACCAGGGGTGACAGTGCCTCTAGACTCTGTGGAGTATCACCTGAATAAGACCAAATGCTCAATACTAGAAAAGGTAGAAGTGTTGCATAAAATGTAGAAGTAAGCAAAGTACCAGGCAAAATTGGGAATAGAAGAACATACTCCAAATGAAAAAGCAAAACAAAACTCTGGGGGAAAGACCTTAAAGAAACAGATATAAGCAAACTATCTGAAGAAGAATTCAAAGTAGTGGTTATAAAGATGTTCAGGAGAAGAATAGATGAACAAGAAAATTTAAGGACAGTATAGACTGAAGTCATAAATCTGAACAATACAACTAAAGAACTATTTTTAGTTCTTTCAGTTCTTCAATAAAACAGTCCATCAACCTTCTGGATAAAACAGAAGAATAAACAAGTAAGTTGAAAAACAAAGAAATATAAGTCACCCAGACAGAGAGCAGAATGAAAAAAAAAATTAAAAATTAAGATACTCTAGGAAACTTCTAGGAAAAATAAAGAGAAATAATATTTGCATTATAGGGATCTCAGAAGAAGAGAGAGAAAGGGCTAGGAAAAAAAATGTTGAAAACTTTCCTATTCTGGGGAAGGAAGCAGACATATAGATTACAGGGACCCAGGGAGTTCCAAATAAGAGGTGCCCATAGAAACCCACACCAAGACACATTATGATTAAAAATGGCAAAAATTAAAGTGAGGCTCTGAAAAGCAGCAAGAGAAAAGCAGGATATCACATACAAGGGACAGCACAGAAGACTAACAGATTTTTCAACAAAAACCTTGTAGGCCATAAGAGAGTAGCTTGACATATTCGAAGTGCTAAAAAGAAAAAAAAAAAAAAACTTCAAGAATTCTATATGCAGGGAGATTGTCATTCAGAATAGAAAAAGAGATCAAGAGATTTCCATACAAGCAAAAGTTAAAGGAATTAATCACCACCAAACCAGCTTTGCAAGAAATGCTTCAGGGACTCATCTAACCTGAAAAGATACCAAATAGAAGCAAAAAACACATGAAAGAGAAAAAAATCTCACTTTAAAAGATATCTGTGCAGTAAAAGTAGTAGAACGACCAGTGATAAAGCAGACTAATGATTAAAAAGACAAGTGCAGTAAAATTAGCTAAAGCTATAATAATTACTCAAGGGAATTACATAACATAAAAATGTAAAATGAGATACCAAAAATATAAAGTGAGGAATAAAAATGCAGTTTGGAATGTGTTCAAACATAAGTAGCTATCAACTCCACACAAATCAATATGTACATAAAATCTTAAATCTGAATCTCACATAACCACAAAGCAAAAATGTATAGTCAATACACAAAAGAATATGAAAATAAACCTATACAAACCAAAAAAGAAAAATACCAAAACACAAGGAAAGAGAAAGAAACAGAACTATGAACACAAATAGAAATCAACCAGGAGAATAGCAATGAATCAATACATAACAATTATCACCTTAAATGTAAATGGACTACACTCTGCAATAAAAAGTGGTTGAATGCATAAAAGAAAAAAGACTGAACTATGTGTTACCTATGAGAGACTCACTAAAGAGATAAAAATACAGACAAAGTAGAAGAATGGGGGGAAAATCCTATGCAGATAGGTTAGAAGAAAGCTGGTACTATTCTCCTTACATCAGACAAAACAGACCTTAAAATAAAGAATGTAGGAAAGGAAAACACAAAGATGGGCATTATGTAACAACATGGGGGAAATCCAGTAGGAAGATATAACAATCATCAATATCTATGCACCCAAGAAGAATCACCAAAATATATAAACTACATGCTAGTGAAAAACTATTAGGTCACTGAGGAAATCAAAGAAGAAATCAGACAGTATCTAGAGACAAATCAGAATTAAAATACTACATACCAGATATTTGGGATACAGCAAAAGCAGCCCTATGAAGGAAGTTAAGAGCAATACAGTCTTATCTCAAGGAACGAGAAAAAAATCCAAATAAACACTCTTACCTTGCATGTACAGGAACTAGTAAAAAGAAGAGCAAATGAAGCAAATGAAGCCCAAAGAAAATTAAAAAAAAAAAAATAGAAATAGTCAAAATCAGAGCAGAGGTAATTGAAATAAAAAAACAATACAAAAGATAAAGGAAACAAAGAGCTGTAAGATAGAAAAACAAATACTTTATGATTTCACTCATTTCTGGAATGTAAAGGAAGCAAATGAACAAAGAAAAACATAAAACCTTAGATTCTAACCACAGAATGGTAGTTACAAGAGAAGAAGAGGGGGGTGGGGAATGGAACAGATAAGCAGGGCCAAATAGTTGGTGCTGAATAGTATGGACATTAGTTGGTGCAGTGTGATATATACAGTTACTGACATGAGAAACTGTGCACCTGAATCCTATACAATGTTAAAAATGTCAGTAAATGTTAAAATATTGGAATTATTAGGAGGGATCTAAGATGGTGGACTAGCAGCAGCTTGGAGTCATCTCATCATCCACAGACTCAATGAATTCCACGGAGTCTCAAGGAAACACAGGGGAGAGGCAAAGCTTTCTGAGTAGTTTCTTCTCTCCCAAGCCCTACCTGCCTTCTGCAGCCCCCTCACCCTCAAAGTCTCTGTCCACTTGTATCACCTCTATATTAACTTTACCTTCCCTGAGGCTTTCATGGTTTTTGCTTTGTTTTGTTTTCTTATTTCCTGAACTCTCCATTTCTCGCTCATTTCTACGGCTACCTCGGGATGGGATTTCAATGTAGTACCCAGGCCAGGTCACTAACTTGGTAACACAGCTTCGAACACAGCTTCGAACACAGCTTCGAACACAGCTACCTGCTATCTGTGGGTCACTACTAGAACTAAGTAACCCAACCAGACATGATTGGTTCTACCTGAGTTTAAATTTCTCACCTTCCACTATATTTAAATAGAGCACTTTTGTTGAAACCAAACCACAATTAGATAAACTAATTACAAAACTAATTACAAAAGTGTTAAACATCAAAGTATTTCAAATAATTTCACACTTCATTCACAATAAATTTGAGTTCTGTCATTGTGACACTCACTTGCCCAGTCCCCTCTTAGTTTCTAGTCTTTCATCTGTACTTCCGTGTCAACTTTCTTCATAGCTCTGTAGAGGAGAGATCCATTCTATGCTTCAACAAAAACATCTTGTATTATAAGGCAAAGCTGTCTTGTCTGAGAAAAGCGGTCTTCACAGACCTTCCCTACAATAACTGCCACCCTCCTTGAGCTCCCCAGCTATGCCCACCACTGCCGCTCTCTTGCCTCCAGGCTCATGGCCTCACAACCCAGAGCTGACAACTGTAACTTGAACCCCTTGTTGCTGGACCCCTTTGATTGTTTTTTTTTTAATTTATTTATTCATTTATACAAGCACTGGGTACAGTCAGAAGCACTGGAGGGTGAGAGGATTCACCAGAGCCAAAGCGGGGAACAGAACAGGCAGACTGACGAAATACACTGCTGAGAGGAGCAGCGGGCGCAGCAGGAGAGGTCTGCGCGCCATGTGGGACCCTCGCCGGCAGCCGAGGATACAACCGGCGCTGCAGAGACTGTGGGCAGCTTCGCAGCCCAGCGCTCATCCACTGCGCCACTGGGGAGACCCTGGACCCCTTTGATTCTTCACATATTTTTTAGGAATTCTTAATCTACTCCTGTAGTTTACAGAGAAGCAAAAGCAGATTCCGGAGTGATGGTCACAGTAGCACCCGGTAGGAAATCAAAAATGTTTATTAAAATAATTGCCTCATGTTCTGGAGTAAGAGGATTAAAAGTAAAAAACAAAAATTAACATCTCCAGAGTCCAGCAGAGTCAAATTTATTCACATAAAAGGGGAGAAATCTTTGTGACTATCTGCTCCTGTCCCCCTACTTTGAGGATAAGGAGAAGAGCCCATGGTGAGGCTGGAGCCGGCAGTCGCAAGGGTAGCACTTGGCACTATCCAGCTCAGCCTGCTCCCTGCTGTCTTGGCAGTCCCAGTGTACCCACTCCGGCAGGTGGTAGGGGAGTAAGGATGGCAGCTTTGTTTGTTTTAATAACCACATGAGATCTCAGACAAAGGTGACCTGTTTGGCCAGAACACAAAGGCTTTGCGAGGCGACTGCTAGAACACAGAAATACATCTCCAGTTCCATGAAAGAACTGAAAATAGCTCCCATGTGGCAGCTCTGCTGGGATGGCTCTGCAAAGAGAGTCACTGAGCCAACAACCCAGAGGGCATTTTCAGCTCAAGGTTGAAGAAGCTTGCAGCCCAGAGTCAAGGGACAGACGCCTCAGTAATGTTGTAATAGGCCAGAGAGGTATTCATCCTTGTGGGTATTGAGGAATGTTTAAGGGAAGTGTTGTCAAGGTTTAAACAAAGAATCCTCTTTTATTTAAAGCTCTTGTTCCTGATTCATTCTGGGGGATGAGTAATATATCTTTAGGTGGGAGGGTCATTGACGCATAATTGCAGATGCCTGCAGATGACTTTCAGCCTGCACCTGCCTGTCAGAGTAGAGATGTGTGGCAAAGCTGAAAATTGGAGTGGGGTGGGGTAGTAAATAAGGGAAGTATTTAAGTGACTCTAAATGCACTCAAATCCTAAGAATTCATTCAAATGCCAAGGTGACCAGAGTACTCAGTGTCTCCATATTCTAGGTACTGAATAAGCAGTTTTCAAAATAAATGCAGTAATACATCAGCTATCATTTAAAAGGGACCAAACTTGGAAATGGGCAGAATGTGTGACTGAGTAACTGCATTTATTTTGTCCCTAACACAATGCCATATGAAGGCAGGCATTTGATCTCTGCTTTCAGTTGTGCTGGAGATGGGTTTTACTTGTTGAGAGTTACAGTAACATCAGTGAGAACTAAGGAAGTAAAACTCCTCATAAGGCAAAGATGTGCAGAATTATTAAAAGAAGTAGTCTTCCTGTTCTTTTACTTTAATCCAGTAACTGTTACTGATCAAGTGAAATGCACCAGGTATTTTATCCACATTTCAACAGACGACTCATTTTTCAAAAAAAGAATGCATGTGGGTAATAAACATATATATAAATGGTCAATCTATAATAACCCCAAATGCAAATTAAAAGAATAATGACCAATTTAGCACAAATTATAAAAGAAGATAATAAGGAGGCTGATATGGATGCAGTGAAGTGGGCAATTTTCCTTTGCTGATAGATGTGTTAATTAATTTCCTCTTACTGTGGAAAAAAATGCAATATGCATCAAAAGCCTGAAATTGCTTATAGCCTTTAAACCTAGGTGATTCTATTTATAGTCATCTTGCCTAAAGAAATAATTTTTAATACAGACAAAGCTTTATAGGAAGAGTTGCTATGCCAGCATATTTGTAATACTTAAGTCAAAATCCACCTTAGATGTATGTATGGCAACATTTTTAAAATAATTCATAAAAATATTAAATACCTACACAAAAGAAACATTTTAAAATACTAGATGGAAAATGTTCAAATACTTTGATGGTGAGACTCCTGTATTCTATGCTATGCATGATGGACTAAAATCCTGAAAAGGAGGTGATTTTTTAAAAATAAATGCTTAAAATATCTACTAAAATATCTTGCAAGTGTGTTTTTATATGTCAGAGTTTTATCCTACTAAGATGACCTCTGACTTCAGTTAAAATGGAATCAAACTGTCAACGTCTCTTGTTACAAAGTAGTCACATCAGTTTCTGGATCCCATATAAAGGTCCAGCCAGCCATATGGAAATCTGATATGAACCCAGTTTTTGGTTTGAGTACCTGCTTCTTAGAATTCTCTCTGATCAGCTGAGCCAGCCAGCCAAAAGTTAAAAGCCCTGCACAGTCAGTTCTCTTCATTGGCTTAGTTGGGCTCTTTTCCTTATTTCATGCTAGACATCCTCAGTCACTGGCTTCATTGACTGCATTGAAAATATTACTTTCAGTGCTGTGAGTCTTACACCCGACTGGAAACATACATCTCACTATGCTAAATGGTCTCATTCTATTACCCAACTTCTCTATTTTGTTTCTTCCCATAGAATTGTAAGAGTCTGTAACATGAACAGAAGTTTCTCATTTCTGCTAAACTGACTCATACACTCTGAAACACGGGAAATCCAACTCTTGGTAACAGTTTACTAGTCAGTACTTTTTTAAATGGAGCTGGCAACGCCAGTGGCACCATGGGGCTGTTATATTTATCCAGTTCTTCTGCGAAGGAGACTTTCCTTCCTTCTCCAGTCTCACTGATCGCGTCTGGCGAGATTTTTCCCAGAACACTTGGATCAGCACAGTCTACAGTAAAGGCACTGAGAAATGGCCGTGAAAGCCTAATTCTAAAATCTGTGCTTTGTATATAACAAATCTGAATATGACACATAACTAAAAGCCAGTCATATGACCTTAGCTCTTATTATTTGCTATTGGTTCATTATAAATAGGTTTTTGAACTGTGTAGCCAATTTCATGTAATAAGCCAAGTCATAAAAGAATTCTGCCATACTGGAAAACAAAGTTTGCTTGCTGTAAGGTGAAATTTGCACACTTTGGTCATGGTAGAAAAGTGATTAACAAGAAGTGATGATTCAGATGAATTCCTTTTTAACATAACCTTTCAAAATAAATGTCCCCAAATCACCAATACTTAAAAACCATGGAGATAGCTTAGAGCACTTGACAATAATATATAACTTGGTGCAACAAAATAATGTATTTTCCAAAAACAAAACTATTTTCTATCATCATTTTTGATGATTTAGAAGGAAATTCAGCAACATCTTGGGAGTTAAGTACCCTCTCTCCTACAAGTCCATTTGTCACAGGCAGACACTGCTTCAAGATGGCTGAAGGTTTTCAGAAAATGTTGTTTACATGCCTTCCTGATCACTGCCTTATAGTTTCCCCTACTAATTTCTTGAATGTTTTGAAATTATATATATATAACACTATATATATAGCTATATATATATATTTATTGCAAACCCTATTCATATACATACAGAGAGATTTTTTTTTCTGAAGGAAATTGCAATGAATAAAATGTTTCCATTATTGATTCAGGCTAGAACTTGAAAAATAATAAAATAAAATGGAAGTTACAAAAGACTAAGTGAAGCAAGAGGGAAAACAAGGGAGGAAAAATAAGGACCCCAGGATGTTAGAAAAGATGAAACAGTCATAAATGTAACAGATCTATGAATAAACACTAGGGATCTAGAGGAAAGTTCATTAGAATGAAAACAAGGTTTTTATAAGGAAATGAGAGGGAGCAGAGTAGAATTGAAAAAGGCATATAAACAAAAAAAAAAAAAAAAAAAAGAGTATTCAAAGAAAGAAAAGGGCCAGGGCTCTGCCTTAGCCAGTGTTTCATTATTTGGTAAGATTTGTTCCTTTGCTTAGTTTGGCAACACTCAGAGAACAGATAGCAGGATATGCTGCAGAACAGAGCAAGAGAGCCACTGAGCATCCTTCTGCACTTTCTCTACCACCTCCCCACGCTCTATACGGTAATCATTCTTGATCATTTCTCTCTGGAAACTTTCTACTTAGCTCTAGTTTCCTAATCTGTACACTTCCACACCAAACACCCTTCTGAAGTAGGACTTTTGCGGGTTTGAGCAATAAGAAGGTTCTAGAGGCCAGGAACCTAAAGCCAAGGGGGAATGGGTTCAAACTCTTATGATGTTTTATCAATTATAAAGAAAGTGATTTTGCAAGATGAAATATTCTGTTCATCCTCATTCAGTCTTTGCTCATCTACATTTCTTACTTTCGCTCTCTCTACTTGTCCATTTATGACTGACAGGGTTGAGTGTCCAACATATTTGCAAATTTTTCTATTTCTCCTTTCAGTCCTATCAGTTTTGCTTAATGTATTTTGAGGATCTGTTATGAGATGCATACCCATTAAGGATTGTTTTGTCTTCTCAGTGACTGGATCTTTTGTCCCTTTTTATTTCTAGCAAAGTCTATTTTGCCTGATATTAATATAGTCAATGCAACTTTCTTTTTATATATTCCCATCGTATATGCTTTCTCGTCCTTTTACTTTTAACCTATCCAGTTTGATGTGTGCAGTTTATGGTTGGATTTTTTTTTAATAATTTTTATTTATTTATTTATGCAAGCACTGGGTACAGTCACAAGCATGGGAGGGCGAGAGAATTCACCAGAGTCAGAACGGAGAGCAGAGAAGGCAGACTGACGAAATACACTGCTGAGGGGAGCAGCGGGCAGCAGGAGAGGTCTGAGCGCCATGTGGGATCCTCGCTGGCAGCCGGGGATCGAGCCCGGCCGGCACTGCAGAGGCTGCGGGCAGCTTTTTTACCCAGCGCTGAACTGCAGAGCCACAGGGGAGGCCCCCTGGATTTTTTTTTAATCCAAACTACCAATCTCTGCCATTTATTTAGTATGCTTAGATTACATACACTTAATGTGATTGTTGGATTAGGACTACTATTTTGTTATTTATTACTTCTCTGTTTTTCTTTCCTCTTTTTTCCCCTTTCTGCCTTTTTTGGGACAATTTGAATATTGTTTAATAACACATTTTAATTTATCTTTAGGAAAATTATATCTCAAAATTTCTAGAGCAAGAGTCTCTCACTACCAGAATGTAGATCTTTTAGGAATGACTACAGAAACACCTAAAATATTGAGCTTTATTATGAAAAACTGCTCTTGCCTCTTAGTCAAATCTCACAACACCCCTGGGAAAATGGTGGGTCTATTACGCAAGTTGTTTTTACCTGTTGAGAAGGCAGAAATGTAGCCTGTCTCCAGAATAGTTCAATGGCTGAATCCTCATTCTTTACATGGGACACAGTTTCAGTTGTAATTCCTCATAGGAAATTTTGGAGGAGTGGAAAGCCATATCTCTGTCTAATCCCTGTGTTACTGCTTGCCTTAAGTAAGCATCTCCAAAAGTCTATTTTAGCCACGAAATAAACATTAAGCCCGTAATTATATCTGTGACCAGCTTTCTTAAAATCGTATCACTCACCCAGTGAGACAACTACTCAGGAGAGACAATTGTGTCTAGATACACAGAAAAAAAAAAAAAGGATATATGAATCACTGCCTGTGGCTTCAATTTTCCCTAAATTGTGCACAATTTGAGACTGTCTATTGTTGATATTAGTTAAACAAACTTGTAAGTGTCTACCATGGGTACAGTCTATGCCCAGAAGATAAAGGGATGGAAAATAAAAGGCTTAGTTCTCAAGTAATTTACAGTTTAGTGGGAAGAACAAATAAATAAAAAGGAGACAATAATAAACACCATTAAAGAGGAAAACACAAAATGGCCCAGTTCAAGGAAAGGAGTGATTAATTGCTACCAAAAGCCTTAGAAAAATTTCATGTAGTGGTGGTGTTGAAGTCGGGGGAGGTTTTACAGAACAGAAGGAAATAACAGTGTTTGAAAGGAAAGGCATTTTGAGCACAAAATAATATGAGTTATGGTAGAGATGAGCAATTATAAGGTGTGCACAGAAAGAACATCTAATCCAGTTCAATTAAAGCACAGGATTATATGAAAGAATGTTGCTTACTTGTTCCATCTTTTATAAGGTTATTGGATAGAGGTCAAAAGTCCTGGAGCCAGGAGGCTTCGATTCAAATCTGTTCTCTGCTACGTTCTTGCTGTGTTACACAGGGCAAGTGCATGAACTCTTTCCATGGCCTCTCTGTAAAATGAGGATCATATGGAAACAACCTAAATGCCCAAAAACAGATGACTGGATTAAGAAAATGTGGCATATATACACAACGGAATACTACTCAGCAATCAAAAAAAGATAAACTTATGCCATTCACAGCAACGTGGATGGAACTGGAATGGATTATGCTCAGTGAAATAAGTCAGAAGGAAAAAGAAAACCATTGGGCGGTTTCACTTATAGGAGAAACATAGGGAAATCATGCAAGGGATGGGGGTTGGGGGAGGACAAAACTAGCAGCCAAACTATAAATTGGAGACATTCATCAGGGGAGGGGGATGGAAAGGGATCAAAAGAGGACGGAAGAACACAAGAGTCTATTGTGACAGTTCAAGGGTGTCTTGGTGGTGGGAATTTTATGGGAATGACACCTGAGAGAGGAAATCAAACATTGTACAAGAATGTTCATTCAATGATGTAAAAATACATACATTTAAAAAATGAGGATCATATAGAAGGTATTTCAAAGAGGGGCTATGAAAACAGCCCCCCTGAGTGAGTCCGTGATGATGAGCACTCAGTGAGTATTAGTTATGCTAACTCTTATCTGGAAGAATCTGCAAACATGGAAGGCGGGCTATCTATTTGTGGATTTAGAGTGAAAACAGCAAGATTATGGTAAGTTTATTTTCCTTCATTTCCCAGGACATTGGTGTATTATGGGTTTCAAAATGTAGATTACAGTCTCCTAATAATGTCTTAGTAATTAATTAAATTGAATTCCATTACTTCTTAGCCATATATAACTCACATCTCTCTGGTGGTTTTTACAAGTGCACATTGAAAGGCTTTTATTGCTAGCTTTCACTATATAAGAGGGTGCTTGCTTGATTTATATAAAAGCACTCTAAGTCTTTCACAGAAACTTTTATCACCAAATCTCACAATAATTCTGTGAGATGTTGGCAACATTCATATCTTGAAATGATAACCCAAAAAATTTACCCCTGAAAGTCTCCTGATCAGGGAAATAGCACCCAAAATCTATCAAAAGGAACTGTAATGTTTTCTATCCTGAGTGCTATTTCAACTTAGAAATCCCACTCTCTTGATATTACTGGAATTGTTTCTCTTCTTCAACTAAGGTTCATTTCTATCATGAATTATCTTATGACAATGTAATTTCTCAGTGCCTGAAACTCCTTATCTGAAAGTAAATGAGGGTTTCTACTTAAAAATGGAAGTCAGACATACCTTGAACTCACAGAAGATTTCAAAATGTATAAACCCACAAAAAAGAGAATGGGAGAGGAGATAACAGATAAGATATTTCATCAACATTGCAGACAATGAAAAGCAGATAGATGAGTGGTAACTGGCTGCAGAGAAGTAAAACTGCAATCAAATTGACTGCAGAGGAGGTGAACAAGAGGCGGCTGACTGTGACAAGATAAATAATGTCTTCCCCAAAAGTCTACATTCTAATCTCCAGAATTTTAATATGCTACCTTACACAGAAACAGGAAGTTTGCAGATGTGATTCAGTATCTTGTGATGCACATAATGTTCTAGTTATCCAGATAGGTCCAGTCTCATCACAGGGTCTTTAGAAAGAGGGAGGCAGAAGGGTCAGAATCAGAGAAGGAGATGTGACAATGGAAGCAGAGGGTGGAGTGATATGGGACCAAAAGCCAAGGAATGCCAGCAACTTCTACAAGAGGAAAAGGGGAAGAAGCACATTCTTGTCTGGAGCCACCAGAAGGAACACAGCTCTATCAACATCTTGATTTTCAGACATGTTAAACTTATTTTGAACCTCTGACTTCCAGATCTGTAAAGTAAGAAATTTGTATGATCTTTAACCATTAAGTTTATGGTGATTTGTTTGAGCAAAATGCAGGAAAAGAAATGTGACATTTCATAACGCAGAACTTAGACTCAGGAATTGGAAGCAGAAGCACTTCTGAGAGTGGTGTTAGGGATGGACAGAAAATGGTGTCAATTGAAAGAATATATATACAAGACTTAGCTCCCCAGTTCTTCTGTTTCACCCTATGATACAGGTGGCTTTTCCCCTTTACCACAGGAACAAGATGTTTGATGTTCTAGAAAAATAGAAGCAGGAAGTCTACAAATTTGGGGAAAGCAGGCAACAGGGAGGAAAGGAATAAGGCACCAACATGAAAAACATTTGCATTCTGAATGGTGGAGATGCCAACTCCTCCCCAAGCTTCACAAGCCAGAAAACCAGAGGGCTTCTCTCTGAGGAAACATCTCCAGATGCCAGCACAAGGCACTGAGGTTCCCCAGCTGGGCAGTTTCCACATGTGTTTTAGGATTTCACTCTTAAGTATGTGTGGGTACACAAGATGTTTGAGACAGACACCATATTTTCATATTCTGACCCCACATCTACTAATTTTATGACTGTGGAAGCTCAATGTTCCTGTCTGTAAGATATAATAATACTTCTGCTTCATAAGGGTGTTGAAAATACAAAATGGTATTTTAGATAGAAAGCACTCAGAATCATGAGTAGATTAAGAAGAGATAAAGCCCAAAACACACAGAGAAAGAAATTGAGAGAGAGGTAGGGGCAAGGGAGAGGGAGAGAGAAGGAATCTCAGTGGGAAAGAATTAATGTAGTGATCTAAAGGAAATTTCAAAAACTAAAATGTCCTTTAATTCATATATTTAGATGAAATGAGAAAATTCTACTAAAAGAAAAATATCATAAAATTAAAAATATGTCAGAAATAAAATTTCCCATAGAGTGGATGAAATATAAAGTAAATATTGTCTGAGAGAATAAGATAAAAACGGAAAATATAAGGAAAAAAAAAGTTGGAAAGAAATCAACAATCAGCCAGACAGGCCCGTCTCTGCTCCACCCCTAGATTCATGGCTGGCTAAATAGGAGCACATGCAGGATATGACCCAAGATACCCATTTTTCCATGGCTGTTTTCTAGTCATAAAACACATCTACCAAGTGGTGGTGGTACTTTGTGGGGTGAAAGTTTGCACCTTGAATCACAACTATACAATCCGAAAAAAAAAAAAATGCATTAAATACCAGAGGCCAAATATTGTTCCCATTCCTCTTCCAGGTTCTCATTCTTTTAAATTTTATCAAGAACTACAATACTTAGAAACTATTTTTCTTTATCTCATCCTATGGACTCAATTCATCTAGGCAACAAACTTCAAACCAAATTTTCATTCCTGATTAATTTCTACTATAAATGTCAAAGAGAAGGAAAAAAAGGAAAATGATAAAATAGTAAAATCATCATTTCAGTAAATGCATAATTTGTGTTCAAAATTTTCCATTCCTGATCCCTTATCTATATGCTAAGTTGTCTGTGTCTCCCTTTTGTCCTCTCCGCACCTGAGTGTTACCTGAACTCTCTCAGAAACTGCTCTTCACTACTTTTAGCTAATCCCCTCGCGCCCTCCCCCCACCAACTGGCTACATGAACTCATTCTCCTACAAAAAGAATAATGGTACAAAAAAAAAAACAGGAAAGGAAAATTAAAAAATTGTTGAAATTCAGAGAACTCCATCTTTCTGCACAGAGATGTTGTTCTCCACTTCTGTAAAATTAAGGCTCAAATTAAGGTCAACCTAGTCAATGCCTTTTGTGGAGATAGAATTATATAAACTTAACACTAGTTGCATATAATCAGCATTGAACCAGGTGAAAATTGGTAAAATCTGAATGTCATGAGCTGCCTTAAAAATTATATCTTAAACAAAAATAAGCTTAATAAATGATATCCATAAACATGATAAGCCTTTGGATTTTGAAACCTGAGGTCTTTGCCTTATTTTAAGGCTATAAGCCTCAGCTCATATTTAACACAATCATTGTTTTATTTTTTTTTTTACCCTTTACCTTCTGTATTTTCAATTATTAAGCAAATCAAGGGCCTCTTGGTCTCCTTGGCAAAAATGGATAAAAAGTCCTGGAAGAAAACAGCAGACCTCAACCAATTAGATTTTGGAACTGTGGGTGGATTTACATCAGCTTTTTCTCCCCCATTCAGTATCACCATGATTAATCAAAAATATGCTCTCTCAACATATTTAATAGAGTTCTTGCTAAATAAATATATCATTTAAATCTGAGAACCCTTTTACCTTCAAGATAAAATCTCAGAACAGCTGCTACAAGCAATAACTGAAAAAACTATCACCAAAACTCATCTGCCTCTGAGAATGGACAGACTAATGAACCAAAATAAGAGCATACCAAACCACATAAGGACTATACATGGAAAGTTTGTTAATATAGATTGTCTCTCATCCCTTATAAAACAAACCCAGCCCCTCTCCCTGAAATGTAAACCACACAACCAAGCTGACCTTGGTCAATGGCACCATCTAGTGGTTGCCACAAGCAAGCTCCTCATCCCATTACCTCTGTTCACACAGTGACCACGCAATGATTTATTTCACTTTTTTATTGTATACAACTCTATTTTATCTCAAGCAATTTCTATTGGGAGCAGGAACAATTATTTTGAAATAATTCTTACACTGTGTTTTTTAAACAAATAAAATCATTAACAAGGATAGAAAATTCAAAATCTATAGATAAACAAGTTAAAATGAAACCAAGCACAATCCAGAATAACCACTAATGGACTTCCCCACTAAATTGGAAGATTTATATTTAGATACAATTTCACTTCCTCATCCAACCTCATTAAAGTACCATACAGGGGACTTTGCTAAAGACCTAAATACACATGGATGAGAAGCAATAGAGAAAACAGCAACAAAATTGTACAAGCTGGAAAGCAGATCATGAGTGGAAACTGACTTACATGCCAAGGCAGGGGAATCTGAAAGCAACAGTGAGGGAGTCAATAAAAACATAATTTATCAATATATTGTAAATTCCAACTACTTCTGGAACTAAGAGTGAGTAAAGAAGACAGAGGGAAATGTATCCTTATTGTTTGAATGGCAGTGTGATCCTTCCCCTCGCTGTACTCTCAGATGACTGTCTCTTCCTACCACTGGCAGAATCCAAGAGCTCATCTTCAGAGTTTCTGAACCAGACACAAGTGAGAAAGTGGGTATTTTACAAACAGGGTGATTCAGGGTTACCAAATGATTTTTTTCTAAGTGCTGATACCCTCAAGTAGTGCCCTGGCCCCACTTACCCACAATTCTGGGATCCAGAATCTCTACTCCTCATTCAGAGCTGGGACATCTCTGGATTGCCTTAAAGAACAAAGTAACCTGGACATATACACTGAATCACCCTCAATGGCAGCTGTAAGCTCTCACTTATAATTCTAAGCAAACAACCAAGAATCAATGAACATTTGAAAAAAATCAGTTAACAAGGAAGATAAAGATAAAAAACAATCTGGGAGAAAATAGAGATTATTCAGGGAAGGGAAAAGCTTAAAAACATGACCTAAAATTATTCTCCTAGGAGCAATAATAAAAAGAGCTATTACAACCATAAAGTAGGGTGTTAAATATATAGAATATATATTACACACACACACACACACAAACAGAGAGAAAGGATGTCTAGGAGATACATTTAAGAAAACCACAACATACAGTGGAAAGATAAAGGGATGGAAAAAGAAAAGATAAGAAAACTGAAAAATAAATATAGGATATCCAGATATTAGAATAATCTGAATAAAAAATTCTACAAAGGAAAAACAAAGAGGAGGATACCATAAATAAAATAATTCAAGAAAATCCCCCAGGGTTAATAGGTCAGTTTCAAAGTTGAAAGGTGTCATCAAAAGCTCAGAGCAGCAGATGGAAACAGGCTCCCGTCCAGGCACAGTACTGAAACACTAAAGCACTGTAAACACAGAAAAGATCCCAAAAGTTCCCTGGAATTAAAAAATAGGTCACATTACAAAAAAACAGACATAAGAATAGCTTTTGACTTGTCAGAAATACTGGAAATGGAATGCAATGGAACAAAGTCTTCGAAATGCTGAAGGAAAATGAATTTCAACATAGAATTCTATCTAGACCAGGTGGAAAAGAAAACCAGACATACACTGTTGACCCTTGAACAACATGGATTTGAACTACATGGGTCCATTGATACAGATTTTTTTCAAAAAATATATTGGAACATTATTTTGAAATTTGTAATTTGTGTGACAATTTGAAAAAATTCACAAATGGACATCATGACCTAGAAACACTGAACAAATTAAGAAAATGATAGGTCACATATGTATAAAATGTGTGTAGCTAATAGTCTATTTTGTTATTTACACATGAAATGTACACAAACGTATTATAAAAAGTTAAAATTTATCAAAACTTATGCACCAAGCACAGGCAATACAGAGCACCATTTACAGCTGAGAGAAATGGAAACAAACATTGGTAAGGCTGCCAGTCAACAGCAGGCTATTAGTTAAGATTTTGGGGGGCCAATAATTATATACAAATTTTTTACTGCAGAGGGGTCAGCACCCCATTGTTCAAGGGTAATATATGGAGATACAAGATCTCAATTTATCAAATTTACCCATCATAAAACCTTTCTCAGGAAATCATTGGTAGTGGTGTCCACCAAGATGACAATGTAAACTAAGAAAGAGGAATATATAAATATATAAATAAATATATACATCAGAAATGATGTATCAAACTGGGAAGAGCATCTCCTGGGTGATTAGGATGGAAGAGTAGACGACAGACACTGCACTTCAAGTATAGAGGGAAATTGGTCTAAATCCAACCACAAAGGAAAAGCGTGGCCAAGAATAGCCAAGGCCCAAGCCAGTAGCCATCTATCTCCCCAGAAGTAACAGGTAAACATAGGTAATTATTGTGGGTAACATCAATAAAATGATGTTACCCACAATATTCAGGCATATGATTGTAACTGAAAGATGAGACTAGAAAGAAACACATTTTTAACAAGTTTTAAATGAAGCCTGACACCACTTTTTTATTAAAATCTTGACAAGAGCTTTCTGGTCCTTAAGAGACATCAATGCCAATTAAACACAAATCTATACAAATACATAATTCATATGTAACACCTGTATGAGTGTGTACTGACACATGCCTGCCTACAAATGCTGGGAGGAGTAGAATTTCTCAGGAAAGAGACACAGAAATCAAAAACATATTGCTTCTGAGGGAGAAAACTTTATCAATGGGAGTAAAAACGTGGAAGGGAGAATCACTTTTCATCGTCTACTTCTTGTCTCTTGATTTCTCTAACACAAGCATACAGTAAGTGAATAAAGCAAAATGTTTGCTTTGCTCCAAAAATGATATAATAGCATTTAGGTTCAAGCTCTGCTACTTCCATTCCCTAAATGAGCTCTCACAGTTTTGCTTACTCACACATACATTTTATTTTCAATACTTTCATCCCACTAACTATTCTTTTTTTGTTATTGCTCAATTATTGGGGGGGGGCAGCAGGAGAGGGAGAATCTCTTTTCATTTCATTTGTGAGGCAAAAAAAATTATCCTAATTATGGTTGATCAGCCTAGGCATAGTGCTAATGATATTTCCATATCAAGGAAGAGTAAATCCATAAGTTCTGAAGGGAAATTAACCATAATAAAGAGTCATTGCAATCAATTCCTGAGACCTTGCCTCAAAGGCTCAGATAATTCAGATTTTTAAAATAATTTCCATGTATCTCCTCTTTTCCTCTAATTAAGACTATTTTGCTCTAAGCACCAGCTTTAAAGATTAAGCAACTATTTCTTATTCAATTTGTTTTTAGTTGTGTTTAATTACTATACTGCTAACAACCTTGCTTCCCTGTTTCTTATATCCAGGCCCCTGATTCCTGTTGTGTCACAAAAGTAGTGGACTGAGAGAGAGTGGTCGAGGTTCTGCTCATCCTAGAATAGGCAGGACCTGAAAATCTATGCTGACAATGAAGGTTACAAAGGAAGCACACAAAAGCAATCATAAGGACCAAAATACAGTAAGCAGGTGGATAGGGCGTCTTCAGCCTAGAAGTAAAAGAAAATCAGATGCCCAGATGGTGTTTGATTAGAAAATGTTTCGACATTAGCAACAAACGAATGACCCCACAGGCTAATAGGAACAACGTCCAAGGGTATGGCAATAGCAGCTAATAGAGAAGTAAGACAGGAAATACAGCTTAGGATGGCTGGATAAGAGATCACATTAGTAACTGTGGTGCAAGAGAGGAAGTAGCTTCCTGGGGAAAAGGTAGGCACCAGGAATAATTTTTGATCAAGCCAAATTTTGGCCCTAGGTCACTAGACTCCTAAACTATGACTTTGATCAAAGACTTTAAAAAGAATCTAATTTGAGAATCTAACTTAGGAAAGCGGAGATTTAAATGTTGGAATTAAATGGCTTTAGTCTAAAAACTTGAGATAGGAGTTGCAGATTGGTCAAGAAAGACAGGCAGGGTACCAGCATACCAGGGACAAAGTCATCATCTATAACCTTCAGATATAGAAAGTGTGCTCTCCATTTTGACCCATGGAAGTCACCTTTGAAAACAAACTTCACAAGTGGGAAATTACTTACACAGATTCTAGAGAGTGTTTACTCCTTTACTATCTGCAATGAATTATAACTTAAGAATTGTTTGGTAATTGTGTAGGGATGGTTTTGGTGGTTGCAATAACTGAGTATTTTCCTGGCATCTAGGGTGTGGGGTCCAGTGATTCTAAAAGTAGGACAATAAGCTAAACATATCTGAGTGTCTACACCACACACACACGCACACACACATACACACACTTAAAATGCCAGAAGCACCCCCTGTTGAAATATACCAATTGTTTCAATTCACCAATGTGCTTTCATATATAAATGCAGCCCTGGAGGACTGGAAAGCTTTCTCTAGAGACCGTGCAAATTCTATTCTCTGCACTTGTTACCTAAATTCATTTATTAGTGTTTTAAGACATTGTGGGAACTTCAGGTTGGGTTTTCTAGATATGTCTCCCATGAAGATTTCATCTAATTATGATAAACATGGTGCAACCAGTTCAAAATTATCACCTGAAAGACCACAGAAAAGAGATTGCTTGCCAATGTTTGCTCTTGAGAGTTAAGGAAATAGATGGGTGAGAGACCTAAGGCATTCTCAGGTAATCACCTCATGCAAAGAAACAAGGATCAATTAAAGCAAATCTGACATGGATTTTGGATTTGACAAATCACCTCTCAGCTTTGCAACAGGTAGCTGCCTGAGGTTAACATTCCATCGATGCACCCAAGGAAACGTCTTCAGAATCACTTCCTATGTCATTACCCTCAAGAGAGACTTGTTTATCAGAAAGACACCTCTGGTTTTTAAAACAAGAGAAGGACATATGTTCTGTGATTCCAGGAACGACAGGAGTTCCAGCAGAGGCAGATTAGAATGAACTGTTCACCTATTTCAGCTCATTAAATTCAATGAAGGCGCATTCCGCAGGACGGGATAATGATGCCCATAAATCTGCAAAGTTGACTGTGGATTTATTACACAACACATTCATGCGAAGTTTCTCTACAAATTTACCTTAATCTAAGGTAAATCATCAAGGCCATTGCCTTGTGCCTAAGCACCATTCACACAAAGGCGTTTCTACAGAACTGTTCCAGTTCACAGACGTGGAGTTTCTGGAATTAAGTTAATGAACTATGTCTTGGGGGTTGAACTTCCACTTTTTGAGGTGATATAAATTAGTTTCTGAGGGGGGAAATATTCAAATTTTAAAGAATTTGACAAGCAACATTTTGAGATGTTTTCATGTCCCTATGTATTAACTGAAAAATAGAAAATCTGATTGGCCTCCCTACCCATCTATCCAAACACACACACACACACACACACACACACACACCCCCACCACCACCACTGCCACCACCACCACCACCACCACCAACATACCCAGTGCAAGTCAAATCCACTTTTCTGATCTGTGTAAAAATTCAAGTTTTCTCAGAAAAGGACTATTTTAACAGCTGGGCTGTTGTAAAAGGACTATTGTAACAGTTGGAAAGGGACTATTGTAACAACTGGAATCAAAGCCCAGTTCCCCTGACTCCCAATTCAGTGCTCTTTTATTCTAGCCAAACTCATCCAACATACTTATTGTCCTTTAATTGCCTGTTCTAGGTTACTTTTGTCTTTTAGAACCATGCTCTAACCGAAATTGATAGTTCAATACACGCTTACTGATTGACTGACAGTCTTCTCAGATAACGAAGGCATGTACATGCTCCCACTTTAAGCTTGATGTTTGTCATGGATAAAACCTGAGATCTTCACAACCTACCGAATTCATTTTTACAGTTTTATACCTCTAACCTATTAAATTTCTCTTTTCTTCTCTCACGAATGACAGTGATTGGATTTATTTTATATCTACTCTGATAATGACTTCCTGAGTGTGTCTACATATATAACAAGTCAACTGAGGTGTGGTTACTGTGTGGTGAGCAAGGCGTATTTATAGCTAAGGAGCTTTCACTTGCACACAGTCCTAAAAGCCCACGACTCCACTTTGAACCTCAGCACAATTATAAAATATGGGAGACTCAGGCTTTAGAGGAATGAGTTATATTGTGTAAACCTGGTTGCCATTCACATTATATGTGTCACCTAGCAGTTGGCTCTTGCTTTGCCTTAGTCAGAATCATAAGTTTCAGTTTGTAAATTCCACGGGTCCACTATCCATTATAAATACAAGTTATAGTCAGCAAAATGGCATTTTTTTTCTACCTTACTTCTGGTTCTTTCTGTAAGAAATATAAATTCAGATATAAAAGATCTTCCCTCTCCCCATAATTCTGTATTTTAAAAATTGTCTACAATCAAACTCCATTTAAACTTTATATCAAGTTTGTGATGGAGAAAGGAAAAGAAAAACCCTCCGGGATCAGAGCCAGATCTCTTGATCTAGTTTTGTCATCAGCCTAAGGACAGGCAGATTTTGATGGATCTATTTACACCTACCTAGTCACATAACATAATGATCACATTATCCTAACCTGGCACCTCTGTGCTCTTGATGCTGTGAACTGGCATAGAATCCCCTGGCATTTATCACAGCCAGGTTTCTAAAAGAAGGATTAAAATGGAAAATACATTTTATGAGAACCAAGTTTAATCTCCAATTATATCTAATTTCATGATTCAGAAATGGTGCTTTTGTGAATATTAACTATGACCCCCAAAAAGGTTTTGAGCATATATTTGGATTTAATATGGAAATGATGCCAAAAATACAGCTGGCAGGGCTCACCACAGACCCAATGATTCACACAAGACATATCCTTCAATTCATGCAGAACAGGTAGTTACTGTACGACAGCTTGGTGATTGTTGATGCCTCCTGGAAAGTGGCAAGCCATCTTTTAAAAAGTTTCTGCATCCAATTCTCTCGACAGAAATTCATAGAAAAAAATATATCCAGCTGTTTTTAAAATGCAAAATGCTTAACTGACAGCATGATTATCAGTTGAAGCCACAGAATATTTAGTTGTCATGGGTTCTCAAGGGCAAATTTTGCAGCTTTGCAGAATTCTTACTCATTAAATGCTAGGTTCAAAAATAGGGATTCCATCTTTAGAGTTGGGGTTTCATCTCCTAAGTGCTTGGCACCCCATGGGCAATTGCAAAAGGATATACTGAGAGTTGCTAATAGAAAAATAATTACAAAAGACAATGAGACCACCATTTTATTCCCTGAAGATATAGAGTTAGATTTATTGGCAATGCTAAATGGTATCTTGAAATAATCAGATAATTCTATACCATACAGTCTCTAAATGAGGATAGAAAGAGGCATTGGGTCTTGGTGGCACAAACAGGTTCTCTGTAATGTTGACACATTCTCAGTTGAGTGCTTTCGTCTACCTGTGTGAACACTGCTTTTCAATACCTAGACCTCTACTTGTACAGAATGTGTTTCCTTAATTTTATCATTGTGGGGGCCTCTCTGGTGGTGCTAAGGTTTAAGTGTTAGCTCCCTGAAGCTATCTGCAGCCATTGCAGCACGAGTTCGATCCCCAGCCAAGGAGCTGACCCACATGGCACAGCAGACCTCTCCTGTCTCGCCCACTGCTCCCCTCAGCAGTGTATCTCAGTAGATGTGCCTGTTCTGCTCCCCACTCTGTCTCTGGTGAATCTGCTCAACCCCCGCACCTCTGGCCTGCACCCCAGCTCTTGGATGCATAAATAAATAAATCTTTAAAAAAAAAAAGATTTCTCCATTGTTACCTGCAAGCAAGAGTCTACCCATGAAACAGAGTTTACGCTACTTGAGATGTTTTATGTCTTTCTTTCTTTGTTTCAAGTCAACTTTTTAAAAATCATTTTAAATTACAGAAATGTTACAAAGTTAGTCCAGAGTATTGCCATATACCCTTCAATAGTCTGCCATAAAGCTAACATCTTATAAAGCCATGGTGTTATTTGTGAAAATTAAGAAATTAGCATTTGTGCAATGCTGTGCAAATTCACTCACGTTTTACTAGCTTTTTTCACCAGTATTCTTTGCTCCAGGACACAGTCTCGGATGGTACAGAGCCTTCAATCATCTTTTGTCCTTAGTCTCCTCTGGACCATGAAAATTTGCCTCTCCTTACCTTTCAGGATATTAACACTTTTGAAGAGTAAACACTTTTTTGATATTTAATAAAATGTCCCTCAATTTGAGTTCTCTGGTGTGTCTAGGATTAAGCTGAGGTTATACGCTTTGTGGGGACAGATCACAGAGGTGAAGAGACCTTCTCATAATGGCCCTGAGATATTTTTGAGCAAAAATAAAATAATGAAAACTTGTTACCTATTCTCTTTACACAAAAACATAACAGTTTACAAATAAATTATCAAAGATGTTGTTTAAACATGAAGAACAATTGCTAGCATGAAGTGCCATGTTCTAAACCTGGGATATTTGCTTTAAAGTCTTTTCAAGTCTCTTTCAAATATCTTTCTAGATATTTCAATCAAAGGATCATAGCACATCTATGTGTTGCAATTAATTACTGAGATGCTAAAAAAATCATGTATAATGTAAAACCTTTATCATGACTAGCTCTATCTATAAATTATAGTAAATTTAAGAATGTCACCATAACAGCTCTTCTCTCTCTCTAATGCCCACTAATTGTATTAAAGATCTTTTCTATCAAAGGAGTATGCTGCAGATAGAAAAATTCAGAGCATGCAGGTTTGGGGGGGTCCCAGGGTATCCCTCATTCTGACTGCTAACAACTGCATAGGGCTGTTGTAAGACCTAAGGGAGGAGGTCACGCTGCCAAAGTGCCATTGCTATCGTTCACAATGAATCATCATCAATAAAAAGCACTAATATCATGAATTATTTCAGCAAATCATTTTAGAAATGGAAGAGGTAATTTAACAGATTTAACAGTAATTTGGCAGGAGAACAGATAGTTCTAGGTCTGATATTTTTTTGAAAATTTGAGGATAAGGCAGAACTGGCACAAACATTTTGCTTTTCATAATCACTATTTTTCAGATCTCTAGTTTCTTTTCTCACTTTCCCACTTGTCCTCTACGGTGTGCTGCTATTAGTTTTTTCATGGAACTTATTGAGGGGAGAGAGAGATGGCCTCACAGGCCTGGACGGACACCAACACACACACAGAGAAGGGTTCCTGCATTGGGCCACCAGGCAGAGATTCCAGGGGGTGGAAACCTCTGTTGATCTCTCCCCTTGCTTTTATCAAAAAAGAAAAAAAAGAAGAAAGCCTGCCAAATGTCCTGTGAGGCTCTAGGTAAATGTTTTGAGTTTTAGAGTACAAAATATTCCAGAGATTGTCCAGTGTGTCAGTAATATTTTCAACTCTACGTGTTCCTTAAAATGTCTATATCCATCTTGAAATTATTTTTGCTATGTTGATTTGCTCATCTACAAATGTATGCTGCTTAAGTCGTAGTTTAAATGTAAATTTTAATGAATGCTATGAATCAGTGCCTAATTTGCACATTTTGTTAATTACCTGTGGTTTAGGATAATCCATCCAAGATGTTCCCTATTACCCTGGATAATTAAGAGTTGACCTATTTTCAAATTTTTGCAGCTCAAATAGAGCAAATTCCAGTCAATTTTCTTTCCTAATAGAAAAACCATCATTTATTTAAATAGTCTTCAGACATAATTGGAATGCAAAATCTTGGGATGAAAATTGACTTTCAAAGGTCAGAGAATCCATCCCCTTACCCTTGGGTAGACTGTCAAATGAGCTAGAGGAGACTATATTCCATCTTTCACAGCATGTTCATAAAACGTAGCCAAGAATATGCACCAGCCTAAGGAGCTACCTGCTCTTCCCCTACACCATCTGAACCCTTGACCTAAAGAAAGCCAATCACAGCATTTTCCAACAATCACACCATGCATAATTGTACAAACACCCCCAGACAGAGCAGACACACCCTCACACACAGAGGTTTGACAGGAAGGAATCACTCAGCATGGAAGCCACTCCTCCAAACTTTCCTTCCTTGGCTGCCATTCATCATATTTTTCAGCCTAGAGGAGAATCAGATAGTCTCCTAGGAGACTTTTTCCCACTCAAAATAAGAAAAGGGAGTTGACTTTAAATTGTGGGTCATATTCCGCATTTATAAGATTCAGGGGAAATGTTGCTAGACTCTTCCCTGACTTGGCAGTGGGGAATTGCTTTCAACCTATCATGCTCTTGTCTAGATCTCTTTTTTGTAAAGGGCCCTCCCTCCACTATGGAGCAAGTTATTTAAGAGAGTCTCACAGCTCTTCCTCAAAGCTGTCATGTCAGTTTCTGAATCACTATACCCCTTGATGGAAGCTTCACAAGGCTAGAAATTGGAGATGTGGGGGTAGAAAGGATTAACATAGTCATTAAACCACCTACAGAAATGAAAATCATTAGGTGCAGACTACTATAGATAGAAAATATCCCCAGGTGAACCAGAGGTGGGGATATGGAGATGAGGGGCCATTAGAGAATCACTGGTCCTTACAAATCACCAATCACATCCTAAAAGTGAATCATTTAACTGTTGTTAATGAAGGTGAACCCCTTCCCAAAAGAACGCTCTATCAGAAAAATTTCTACATTGGCAAAATGCAGCTCTTTCTGCCTGCTTGTGTCTGTGCAAACATCTTCCTTCTTTTCTTCTAATAAACCTGACCTTTTTGGATATAGCTAAACATCCTTGTCTCTAGCAAACTTGCAGCTTGCTGCTGAAAGTGCAACTGGCTGAAACTTCTCTCAGAGTTAACCCAAGGACCCCACTCACTGAACCCAACATCTCATCAAAACAACATCACCCTGGGTTTTCTTAGAAACCTTTTGCCAGCCTTTAGCCTGGAATCTGACCATGGCATTATTTACCTCTTCTTATCCACACCCAGAAAACCATCTTCACATATAACAAAATCACTTTCTTTTCTTTTTTTTTAAAAAAAAGATTTATTTATTTATTTATTTATTTATGCAAGCACTGGGTACAGTCAGAAGGGCGGGAGGGTGAGAGAATTCACCAGAGCCAGAGCAGGGAGCAGAGCAGGCAGAAGGACCAAAGCACATTGCTGAGGGGAGCAGCGGGCAGCAAGAGAGGTCTGCGTGCCATGCGGGACCCTCCTCCAGTGGCCAGGGAGCAGCTGGGGATCGAACCATTGCTGCAGAGGCTGCGAGCAGCTTCACAACCCAGCGCTCAACCGCTGCGCACTGGGGAGGCCCACAAAATCACTTTCTACATGCAGAATCTGTTATGGGGAAGACTAAGGGGCACCCTGACACCCCCAACTCTGCCTGCTCTAAATGGGTTCTGCCATCCACCATATAAAGACAAAACATTCTTAGTGTGTAAGACCTTCTATAGAAAAGAACTTTAATATAATTAATCTGCAATAGAGAAATAGTGTGAATAGAGAAAAGAACTACAGTTAAAATAGTTTCCCCAAGAAACACTCAAAGTTATTCATCACATTTTGGGTAAATGTCCAGCCAAACATGTTGCAGGAGCAATAGAGGTATAGGCCAAAGGTTTGGGGGTGGGGGGTGAGGAGGGTTGTGAAAGAATTCACCAGAGACAGAGTGGAGAACAGAAAAGGTGAATTTATTGAAATACACTGCTAAGAGAAGCTGTGGGTAAGATGAGAGAAGTCTGTGCAGGAAGGATTTAGGGCTCTTTTATAACGTTTTCATGTACTTTTCATGACTGGAAAGTCAGTTTGAGACACTTAGTGCTGGAATGTCTGATCTTGAGCATTGACCTTTGAAACAGAATGTGTTCTGGCCCTGCTTCCACATCCCTGGTCAAGTGATCAGTGATATGGCCTGGTTCTGATAACAACCTTAGCAAGCCCCTTTGTCTATTCAAGCCTCCCTAGCCTTCCTGCCGGGTAAAGGGTGGAGGCTTAGTTTTTAACCTCATTATATAAATGATACCCCAACAAAACAGGATTAGCCCAAAACTGGGCCACTGAGGCCTGAAATCTTGCCACAAGTATAAGATACACTCCAGTGGGGACCCCCAGGAAATAGTCAAAGGGACCAGGCAAGACTTCAAGGAAAACAGTAAAATCAAAATACAAAGCAAGATAATGACTGCCATTGTGAGCCTTCCCACCAGCCTCTCGCCCACCTCTCTGTCTCTTTCAAGAGTCTCCCTCCTGGTCCCCTTGATACAAGTCCAAGGCCAAGAAGCATGCACATCTTCTTCTTCACATGTCTCTCTACTCCATGTGCCTCCTCCAAATCATCCCCTCATCTTCCTAAGTCCTCCTTCCAGCTTCTCCTCACTGCTCAGCTCCACCCTTCCTTGGGTGGGGTAGGGAATCTGGAATCTTCCCTTTCTACAGATAACAGTGTATTCTCCTGCCCTTCTTCCACTTAAGCCAACTACACCTACTTGCCCCCCTCTGCTTGAATCCAGCTTTTCTCACTCCAAGTTTCATTTACCCAAAGGTCATTTCCTCTTGGTTGTGGTAGCTTCTCTTTGCCTGTTACTTAAACTAAGAATCTCACAAGTCCTCTTTATCACCTCTTTTTTCTCATGTCACACATCCAAGCATACTCTCAAAATGCTAAATACTTTTTAGTGGATTGTAAATATGGATACAAACTTCTCCTACCCCTTTATGCAGGTCTCTTTGCAATGTGACTAATACTTTTTTCATCATGGGATGTAGTCTCTTTCACCACCTGTTCTATCTGGACTACTTCTGTGAATTTTTCTGAAAAATAGAGTGTGGCAGAAGTAATGTGATGACTTTAAGGTAAACACTTTGCAGCATCTACTTCTCCTGGAATACGACCCTGAAGCCACCACATAAGGAGGCTGGTCTATTCCTGGAGGGCACTATTTACAATAGCTAAGCTATGGAAACAACCCAAATGCCCAAAAATAGATGACTGGATCAAGAAGATTTGGTACATATACCCAATGGAATATTACTCAGCAATCAAAAAAAGATAAACACATGCAGTTTGCAGCAACATGAATGGAGCTAGAAGGGATCATGCTCAGCAAAATAAGTCAGAAAGAAAAAGAAAAATACCGGATGGTCTCACTCATAGCAGGAATTTAGAAAACTTAAATAAGGGACCAGGAAAAAGACTAATTAATACAAAGTAAAAATCAAAATCCACAAGCAACTATAAACCAGAGACATACTACGAGGGTGGGGAGAGAAGGGGAGAGGAAGGACTAGGGTCAAAATAAGAGGGGGTGCAATGGTATGGGGAATATAACCAAAATGATAATGCATACATTGTGCAAAAATGAAAAAGGATGTAAGAATTATATAAAACAAAATATTATTTAAAAAAAGAAGAAAATCAAGGATCCTGGACACATGCAGGAGCCATTTTGAATCTATAACCCAGCTAGTCTTCCAACAAATGCAGCCATGTGAGTGAGTCTAGACGAAAAAAATCAGAGGAATCATCTGACTAACACTCAGAATTAAGAGAAACAATCAATGATTCTAAACCACTAATTTTGGGTTATGTTACCTTGCTCTGCTGTCATTTTGAAAAGAGCCACTAGCCAGAATTACCTCAGTACCTTCTTACCTGACCTCCCTACCTATACCCAAGACCCCTGTAGTCTTTTCTCAACATAACACCCAAAGTGACCCCTTCAAAATACAAGCCAGATCCTGTCATTCCTGTGCTCTATCAGAGTCTTCTTTCACACAAAGTAAAAGCCCAGGTATAGATAATGTCTTGCAAGTTTCAATATGGTAGTCCCTCCCTAATCCCTTGGTATACTGTCTCTCCCCATAGGGCTTCAGCCACACTGGCCCCCTTTTTTCGCTAAAGACATCAAACATGCTCCCACTGTCTGCAATGCTCCTCTCCCAGATCTGTCCAAATCTAAAGCACTTACCCTCTTCAAATATTTGCTCAAATATCCCCTTCTCAACAGAGACTACCCTGACAACTTTATCTGAAATTGCACCTTACATTTGTATCCCTCCCACGTCTCCTAATCATTCACAACTTCCCTTATCTCTTATCCCACTCATCTCTCTATATAATTAACTCATTATTTTATCCTATTTCTTCTGTTTATTATTGTCTGTTGTCCTCCATGAAGGCAGAGATTTTTGTCAATAGTGGCATATTAAAGGTACTGGATAAACAGTTGCTGTGTTATGAATATTCATTATTTACAGAAAAGGTCATCAGGATCTTTGTAATCCATTTCAAAGTCTAACAAATCTCAGTGATTTTCAGAAACTCATGAGTTTCCCTTTTAAATTATGCCTTAGCCATTTTGGAAAAAACTGTGCAAAACACACTCAAATATGGTACTGACCGAATTTTGTGTTAATCAATACAGACTCATAGTTCATTGTCATAAATTGAAGCATAGCAGCTGTTTCTTACCATTTTTTGCCTCCATTCTTTCTGTACTAAAGGCCCTCAGCTCAGCTGAGCCCAGCTTTGTCCAGCAAGTCTCCCCCAGACTTGCCCGGTGCCTGCTATACAGAGGGCTCAGTGCCCACGGGTAACTGTTAAAATTATTCTCCATGGAAACAAAGAGGGAAGCCAAGAAGGAAAAAAATCAAACAACCAGAAATAACATCTAGAAACCAGGAGAAGGCAACTGGAATTCCCAGAAAAAATGTCGAAGATGAATTTACATGGGGGGGGGGGAGGGAGGCGGTGGTGTGGGAGAGGAGCTGATTGACAGATCTGTCCATAAAGAAAACTGTATTGTGTTGCATTTTTTAATCTTTAGAGGATGAGGAAAGACCCAGTTTTAGGTTGAAAGAAAGTAAGTGAAAGGAAAAAAATATTAACTAAAGAAAAAACTAAAGAAAATGTTGTATTTGAAATAAATTAATAAAAATAATTAAAGAAATTAATGGTAAAATATTTCAGTCATTCCCCCTGGATCAATAAGAGACAGAATATTTACTGTCGCCTCATTTAATCAATTAAATTAATTTTAAACTGGAGATCCTTGCTGGTACAATAAAGCAAGGAAAATGAAAGATAATAAAATAGTAAAATATTCTTTAAAAGAATCCTACAGGATAAGGACAAATAGAGAGTAGAGTATAACAATATAGACAAAGATAAAACCATTCAGAAGGGAAAAATGTAATTGTCATTATATTTTGCAGACAACATAGTTTTGTACATAGAAAATCCAAAACGGTCTATAGAAAAAATATAAAATATGAATAAGTGAATTTAAGAGTGTCTCTGGATACAAAGTCAATATGCCCCCAAAAAGCCCTATATTGCTATAAAAATTTAAAAAATTAAATTCTATGCTTTATAATAACATCCCAAAATATAAAGTACTATTAGTAAATGTAGTGAAGTTTGCATATGACTTCTTAAAATTATTAGATAAATTAATTCTGCTTGTATAAATAGTAAAATACACCATGTTTGTAGACTGGAAAACTCAGTATTATAAAGTTTCATATCTTCTCAAATTGCTCTATAGACTAAATGCAATTCCAATGACAATCGCAGCAAGGTTTTGCCATCCTCGTTGATATTGACAAGCTGATTCTAAAATTTATATATACATGAATACACCTAAAATACTTGAAACAAGCTTGGAGAAAAAATTAAGTCAGAGGACTTTTAGATAACCAAGGTTAATGGTAAGTCACAGCAATCAAGGCAGTGTGAAATTGGGTGCAAAGAAAGACAAATAAAAAAGTAAAACAAAGCAGGGTCCAGAAACAGACTCATAACTACAGTTATCCAGTGTATAAAACAGTAACACTACAATGTAATGGAAAGACAGATCTTTTCAAAAGTGGTATTAAAATAAAATAGCAACATATTCTTTAAAAGAATCCTACAGGATAAAGACAAATAGAGAGTGTAACAACACAGACAAAGATAAACCATTTTAGTGTTTGGAGGTCTGCTATGACCATCTGCTTTCATCAACTGCAGACAAAGTGTGGTTTTTTTACCTTTAGAAAGGAATCTATTGCATCTGCTTTCTTTTTAGGCTGTTCTCTGATCTTTGCAGATAAAGGATCAACAGGAAAATGTGAAATATTTTCAGGTAAAGAGGATTCTGGAAGCATTTATGTGGACATATTTTGCTAAATTTGGCAGTTCTAAAGCTTACTCCACATTCCTGAAGCATTCCTGGCCCCTTGTAATACTAGAAAAAATATTTTTGTTTTTAAGAAAGGCACTTAATGGGCCTCCCTGGTGGCGCAGCGGTTGAGCGCTGGGTTGCGAAGCTGCCCGCAGCCTATACAGCGCCGGTTCCATCCCCGGCTGCTCCCTGACCACGGAGAGGAGGGTCCCGCATGGAGCGCAGACCTCTCCTGCAGTCCGCTGCTCTCCTCAGCAGTGTACTTCGGTCCTTCTGCCTGCTCTGCTCCCCGCTCTGGCTCTGGTGAATTCTCTCACCCTCCCGCGCTTCTGACTGTACCCAGTGCTTGTATGTATAAATAAATCTTTAAAAAAAAAAAAAAAGAAAGGCACTTAAAAGATAAATATGTTCCAGTAGTAGACTTCCTACATTACTATGTCTTCTGAAAGCAAAAATCCCACTTAACACTATTATTTGACCATTTTAAATCATTTTTTACTGTTTTTTCTACTACTTAAACCATATATTGAAGTAATATGAAAAATTCCTTAATCCCAAATTTAAGTCCCAAGAAAGAATAGCTTCTCCTTACCCCAGTTTCAGGGAGTACACAATTAAATTGAATAGTATTCTCAGAATTTTCAAAGGAAATGTAGACTTTAAGAATACATTTCAAATGATTTTAATTATTCTCCACACAAATGCATAAAATTAACTTTGAACCCCTCTTGAATCTGCATATTTCAAATTCCCATGCCTAGTACAGTGCCATGCTCCTGCAGGTATTTGATAAATATTACTTGGATTGAATTTAAATTTAATTTGAAGTCTTTGGGGGAACTAAATTTACCACTTTTGAAGCTTTTTGCTTTACACTAAAGAATCTTTTCCCTGGATGTACTGTAAATTAATTTCAGAACTTAATGTTTAAATGGAGGCAAAGCAACTCAATGCACAGCTTGACAAAGCTGGAAATAAAAAGTCTCCCTGTGATCATCAAACTGCTTTGGTACCTTTGCAATCATTCTTCTCAGCAGAAAATCAAATGGATAATAGTCTATGTGTTTAGCATATTCTAGTCATCACAATAATAGTTCTTTTAAAATGGGTTCCAATGGGAAATGCTATTGAGAATTTTATCAATTCACAGTAACAGTTCTCTTGGAGAATATTCATGGAGACTTGAGCCACAAAGTGCATTTATAAAAGCCAATTACTGCTTAAATTATCTTTGACTAAATCTGAAACAGTAATGACAGATCCTTAAACTTTTTTTCACAATGGTACAGAACCTGTTCTTCTACCTTTGTCTTTACTGGACTTTCTTTTTGATGGAACAGTTTGTTTTTCCGAACTAGTCATGTTCCCCATGGAATAGAAGATGAAGTAAGAAAAGAAAACTACAGTCCAGAAGTCAAACGAGACAGGTCCTCCCTCATTCTTCTCAGTGCTTGTCTTCAGTCCTCAGGCCTCTTCTTTCTTTTCCTCAAGGTGTCAGGGAAATGTGGGGAAGGGGAATTGCTTTTGTATGGGAGGAGAGGACTTTGTGAGGCCCTCCAAGGACCTCAAACTGCAACTTCAGGTTTTTTATTTGTCATCTCAGTTGGAGTTTATTATATCTAGAAAATGGGCCAGATATTTTGCCAAATTGAATATGGCAAAAAATGGGACTTGACAGATTTTTCTCCCACATTAGTTTTCTGGTTCCAATATAAAAGATCAAATATAGAAGTGATGTATTCTTTCCACTCTGAAGTAGGTACCACCCAGAAGAAAGTAAAGAACTGGATGTTCTCACTTTAATCTTAGACAACACGATGAGAACATCCGTGACTTGAAAGTGAACAAGAAAGAGAAATCTTTGCTAGAAACCCCCCTCTGCTTACACAGGAATTCTTATAAATATAATCAGAGGCCCACTGCTTCATGGAAGGAAAAATGTCAAAATAAATATGTAACTGGCATGTGTCCAAAACTGTGGGCAGCCTCTCTTCTCATTTCAAGCCCACTTAGCAGGCCTCAAAAGCAAATCCAACTCTACAATCAGTGGTTCATGTGCTAGGTTTACTGAAAATTGTGTGAGACGGGCCTCCCCGGTGGCGCAGAGGTTGAGCACTGGGTTGCGAAGCTGCCCGCAGCCTCTGCGGTGCCCGTTCTATCCCCGGCTGCTCCCCGGCCACCAGAGGAGGGTCCCACATGGCGCGCAGACCTCTCCTGCCGCCCGCTGCTCCCCTCAGCAGTGTACTTGGGTCCTTCTGCCTGCTCTGCTCCCCGCTCTGGCTCTGGTGAATTCTCTCAACCTCCCGTGCTTCTGACTGTACCCAATGCTTGTGTAAATAAATAAAAACAAATCTTAAAAAATAAATAAATAAATAAAAATAAAAAGAGTAGTAGTTGATTTAAAAAAAAATTGTGTGAGACTCTGGGGAATGGCTACATGGCTCACTATACGGAAAAATGATTTTTTTTTTTTTGCAGTATTCCCTTTGAAGCAAATAGCTTCAATGTCAACTTTATTTTTTTCCTACATCTTTTTTTATTTAATTTTTTATTTATTTTCTTACATCAGTGTTAATTTTTGGAATTATTTGATTTCTCCCCTACAGCGTAATCCCCGTAACTCTCCCAACACTACATCCCCTGAGCCCCATCACCACAGTCCTTTGTGCTCTACCCTCCCCTGTTTTGACCCTTCTGTTCCCTCCCCACCTCCCTGCTGGATGCCTCAGATCTATGGTCAGCTTGCAAGTTTTGACCTTTATTAAAAATCTCTGTGGTTGCCGGCCTCCAAGATCCCCAATCACCCATATCTCCTGGTCTTCACAACCTTGCGCAGTGCCCTCCCATAATGAACGGGGCTCCGATGCTCAATAGTACAGGTACAAATGCTGGAGTGCTGCTTCTGAGGCTGAACAATACAAGGCCTCAGAGTCCCAACTCGGGCTCTTGGCTTGCTCACTCTGGCAAGAGCAACTAACCCATCATATGGACGCTCTAACAACTGTAATAGTGGTCCACACAGAGAAGCTTTGAGGCCCCCAGCCAGTAGACTGCACTAGCTTACCTGCTATGCTAGAGAGTCTTCCAGTCCAATGGACAAGGCTGCAGCCCAGCCAGCTTCTGACTGCTACAGCGAGAGAGTCTCCTGGTGAGAACTGGCCAGTCAAAACTGTCTCACCAGATTACTGACATACAGAATCTACAAGTAAAATAAATGACTAGTTTATGTCACTAATTGCGGGGGCGATTTGTAAGCAGCATAAGATAACTGGAACGTCCCTCTCTGGCTGCCACCTACTTCTTTCTCTTCACTTTCTCCCCTCATGACACATGCATCTTTTTCTGCCTTCTGAATCTTCAGAGGAAACACCACTTCTCCCTACTCACTCCCCTCTTCTCTGTCCATATTATGCAGGAAAATTTCACTCTCTAATGGTCTCTCACTCCTTTCAGTAGATTTTTTTTCAAAATAATGGTAACTTCTCTCTTTAATAATATCAAATGATTTCCTAAGAATTTATTTTCCTTTAACATCAGAAATGCCAGATTTTTTTTCTTTTTTCACATCCACAACCAATATTGATATTTTGCTGAGTTATTTAAAGAAGTTCTTGACTTTGGTTATGGTAAATGAAATGTAGTCATGAAATGAGTTTGACAAATTGAGACCCCAGGTTCTTAAAAAAGTTGAGATAAAATACAAGCGTAGGGCCTCCCTGGTGGTGCAAGGGGTTAAGCACAGCACTATGAAGCAATTGGCAGCCTCTGCAGTGCAAGTTCGATCCCCAGCCAGCCAGGGAGCAACCCACATGGCGAGGCAGACCTCTCCTGTCTCGCCTGCTGCTCCCCTCAGCAGTGTATTTCAGTCAGTCTGCCTGTTCTGCTCCCCAATCCTCTCACACACACACCCCACCTCCCACACTTCTGGCCATACTGCAGCTTATTGCTTTTCAGACTTATTGCTCATTTCAGGGACTAGAGGCAGACAGCCCCAGACTGTGGGCTTAGACCTGCGCCTAATATTCCTGCCCCAGGAACGCACTGGCTTAGAGATGGTAGATCTTACTTTCTTAAATTGACACTCAGATCTGATGTCACTAGCACTATTGGGCCCCCATGTTTACTTAGGGGAAATAAGGACTTCTCTTTCTACTCATCTCATTAAACCAAATTTAAAAGTAAATAAACAAGGAAGTCCATTTCATTAAAACTAAAAAGAACATGGAGATGATTTTTTTCATTTTAAATATTTTTCTTTGTGTGTCTTCATTATTCATCATAATATTCAACTGGGAAATGTGATCTCAATTATCCTTATTCATTTCAGCATTTTATAACGTATTATGCCATATTTGCCAAGCCTTAAGAAAAATATTTTTGTCCAAATGATGGATTTCAATAATAGCTGAAATTATCTATTGTTAATCTGGGGGTGCTGTCAGATTTCTGAAAAATAATTTCTTTTTCTCCAAGACATGTAATCTTTTCTCTCATTTCCATTGCTATATGCCCGATTCAAGTGCATCTCACTTTAAAGTACGTATAGAGAGAAGAGGAAGGATTTTTATTTAAACTGCCTATAAACAATTTATTTTCATTCTAGCTTTAAATTTTTAAAGATAGTAGTGCCTAGATTTAATTCCATTACTAAAAATATCTACCACTAGAAATGGGGAGAACTTATAGCTTCTCTTTTCCTCCCATCTCCTCCCTACACCTTCCCAGCCTGTCTTCTGTCATAGCATCCAAATTCCCTCAGCAAATATCATCCTCCCTCCTCATTCCATGTCCCCTGTCACTTCAGTTCTTTGTCTTTGTTTGATGCTGTTGTTTGTTTCACTCTACTCCTGAGAAGGGAAAATGGACTGCCTTGGCTGATAATGCATATTCAAACATTCAAGCCAGGAGTTTATCATTTTTTCTAAATCTTTTATTCAGGAAAAAAATGTGTTCCTCATTTTGTAAGAAATGACAGTTTTCTGTTTGTTAACAGATAACATGTAATTAAAACCAAATAATAATCCCATGGGCTTTTATTATGCCTGCATAAATAAACTCAAAGATGCATTTTAGAATTGTTCTAATTCGTTCTCCATGCTCTCATTAATTTCCATAAGTTCACCTAAATTCCAAAGCTGTATGATAGGCAAGAGCAGAAATTATTCCACTAGTATTTTAGAGAGAAAAACTAGGTCTTTGTGGATGTTTCTTTTCTAATTATGAGTATTTTGTGTTCACTCCCTCTATTTTGCAAAACCCATTTCAGATGCATTAGTCACTGATCTCCAGAGAAAAGAAATTAATAAAATGTTTATAAATGGACAGGAATTGGTTCATACAAGCATGGAACCTGAGAAGTGCTGTGGTCTGCCATTTGCTAGCTGGAAGGGAGCAGATTGTTTAGTCCCAGGTCAAACCAGAGGTGCCAAGGGTATAAGTCTCACGTGTGGCGTCAGGTTATGGCAGATGTAGGAGCTAAAAGAGCCTCAAATTTCTTAATGCCCAAGGGGGTCTAGAAAAGAATAGTTCTAGCTTTCTAGCTCAGGAAGGCTGAGAGAGCACAAGATGAAACACGAAGAAATGGGTCTGGTCCTTGATTGCTCCATGAACTTGGTCAGGTCATTCATCCTTTGACTCCCACCATGAATTGGGGGCTAACCTGCCTATCTACCCATTTCACAGATTTCTATGGTCCACCAAGTGAGATGACAAACATGCAAACCTGAAACTGCAGTTCAGTCGTTCAGATGTAAGGTGCTGCTTTAGTGACTGCAGGGAAGTCCAAGAAGGTGCAGCTTCCCCAGTAGGATGAATAAGTTTGACTCCATGTCTGACCAGCTCTCTTAAATCCAGTTACCCAGAAAAAAACATGAGAAGATTTCCACACGGATGACATAATAAGGAATGCTCCCAGGAGAAGCCAGGACAAGAAGGAGGAAGCAGGACACGCAGAGTCACTGCCTTAGCAGGTCCCCCATGCAGCTCAGAGTGCAAGGAGGCTGGATTTTTACAACTTCCACTCATGACCTAGGGCTTCCCTGGAGAATGTAAATTTCAGAGGGGTGGGGTGTGGGTGTGTGTGTGTGTCCACACATACAAGTATGGATGCAATAGGCAGCAAAAAGCAGTCCCAGTTGTCAAAAAACAGACAATAGAATCATCACAGGGACAGTTATTAGAAACAGGCCCCTGGAGGCCAGGGGAGGGACACAACGACATGGCTAGGGGATCCCAGAGTCCTGGGGTTCTGGAACCCCCAGACAGAAAGTGATAGACTGGACAAGGATGTAGGGAAGACTGTGAAATTAATGGACAAGCCGGGCAAGAGCAAATGGAAGCTCTTCACCCCCTCCCATGTCCCCAGAGCATGCACTCCGCTGGCCATTTCCACTCCCAGAAGCTGCCCAAGGACATATACCTGAAATAAAAATGTGCTGTTGAGACCATCTGGATGGTGTATATGACCAAACCTTGTTAAAACCTCAACAAAACTTTGTAAATTTATTGGGCAGTTGCAGAAATTTCTCCTGTCTTGCTGTTGCCTGAGGTGAAGCCTCAGGAGGAAGCTTCCTTGGTTATTAAAACTGCCACCTCTCAGTGAGGAGCATTTTGCCTTTTTCTTCTGTCTCTCTTCACCCTCCTTGTATGGGGGCTGTTTTCACATTATTCCTAGGATGTCCCGGAGGTTGCAAGACAACAAAGAGAGACTAGATAGAGAAATACTAGAGAGAAAACTATTAATAGGATGAATAGCAAGAAGCATTTGTTATGACAATTAGCCAGACTGTGCTCTAGATGAATGTTCTAGGGCCTTTTATTAAAGTTGCATCTTTTGCTTTATATGTTGCACATTACAGAAGGAAATGAAGTATTTGGACTTTTTCAAAAAATTCACTTTCTCCTTTTCATAAAACAAAGTGCTAGCAGGTTGATTTAGAAAAGAATTGGAAGTTAAAAGTTAGAGGACTGCAGACAAATCACATCTACCAAGCTTGGTGATTAGCTCCACTAACTCACCTCTAACAGGAAGCAGCTGTGCTTCCACAGTTTTGCATTTTCATTTTATTTTTCTCCAAAAGGATTGTTCTCAGAAAATAATGAAGACTGCCCCAATTGAATCTTTTGCTCCACTGCTAATTTCCCCCCCCCCATCTCTTCTGTTGGCATATAGCATTGCCTCACTCCTGTGCTGACTGTCTCCAGAACACCTGACCTTAGAATTCAGTGTTGTGTTGTGTTTTGTTTTGTTTTGGCTACTCCAGTATATTTCTTTAAAAACTGTAGGCTATAAAGATGTCATCTATATAGTCACATGCATTCTTCATAGATTTATATCACAAGACCGTAAACAAAAACAGGGACAATCATGATGTTACAACAATTAGCCTAATAGTCTAAATGGTGGAGGTAAAGATTTGTTTTTCATTTGCTTGAGAAGAACTTAATATTTGACATGTACAATACAGTGAATTCCTAGGGGTATTCGTTGGGGAAAGTGATCCTGGATATTAAATTTATCCAATTTGTGGATTACATTACTGCATATTTTTATTTTATTTATTTTTTTCATATTGTTTCCCCAAGTTAAGTGAAATTGGATACCAAGCTTAGCATAGGTATAGATACAGTTATAGAGGGAGCATATACATATATAGTTACATACCGTATACTTATTAAAGCATATCTATAACATACACACTAAATAATACTATATGTACTGTCTATATCATAACATGTATATTCTACATATAATGTATGTAAATGGTTAATATACATATAACTGGAGTATATAATGTTTATGGGTAACACCTAAAAATGCATCTGGAAGGGGACTGAGTAGAAAGAGTAATTCTATTTTTTTCTGTTTCCATTCAACACATAGGAAAAACTTTTGTTTAAAGATGAGAACTCAAAAGCAATCTGGAAGTAGAAATAGAACAGCAGGAAGGTGGAGTCATTCATCTGAAATACTTACGAAGGACTGAGATATCTAGTCTCCCCTTCGTAACAGGGGCTTACCAGTGTTCCTGGGACATGGAGTTGCCTAGCAATTAACTAATGTCCAATAGTGATCTGTAAATTAGCAGATTCATCACATATGCAGCTTCTAACACTAAACGAATGGTTTGTTTAAGGAAATGGCTTTTAGAGGCACTTTTGTTTTCAAACAACCTTTTCTGCATTTAGCAAGTGCCCCAAATGCTCTGGTGGGCACCACTCTGTGCCTGCAACAGCAAAAGCAGCTGTGGGGCAGAGGGCAATAGCAATGGATTATAACACAGGACCCCAAAACCTGAAAGTTCAGGGGCTTCCATTATAGATTAGGCCTATGGCTTAATTGGCTCCCCCTTATCAGCCTGCTACTGCCATTCATTCATTCATTCATTCATTCATCAGGTGTAGGATGAGCACACCCTACGGCAGATGATGTTCTAGGTACTAAAAATGACTAAAACCAATGAAAACCTTGTCTTGTAGAGATTAGATTCTAGTGGAATCATGGATAAAATAAAAAATTTAAAAAAATTCATCTAGGCCACATTTGAGGGTGATAAGTATGTGAAGAAAATAAAGCAGGGGAAGGATGCAATTTTAAATAGATGGTCAGGAAAGGCCATCTGTGAAGGTGACCTTCACATGATGATGTGAGAGAGGCGCTGGGGCAAAGATATGTGAAAAAAATGCCCCAGAAAAAGTAAACAGCACGGTTGTAAGTGCTACCATGAAAAGCATGTGTGGAGTGTGTGGGGAACAGCAAGGAAGTAGGTGAGCAAGAAGATGAGGCAATAAAAAATATCACAGAGGTGAGCCCTTGCTAGGTAAGGCCTTACCGTATAGGCCACTGTAGAGACTTGAGCTTCCTTTCCAGGTAAGATGAAAAGATACTGAAGGATTTGAACCATGGCCGGACTTGACAGGACTCAACATTTTTAAAGAATCACCCTAGTTCAGCGGTTTTCCACATGGGGTTTAATTCTATCACCACCAATAGGGGGATGTTTGGCAACATCTGGAAACATGACTTGGGAGTGGGGGAGTGCTACAGGCTTCTGGTAATAAAGGAATACTTCTAAACATCCTATTGCTCCCTGCAACGAAGAAGGTCTCGCCCAAAATATCATTAGTGTATAGGCTTGTAGGCTGAGACACACTGCCTGGTCTGGGCTGTGAGTGGGACACTGGGCAGGCAGGGGAGAAAACAGAAAGCCAACATGAGGTTATTCACCTAAAGCCGATGAGAGAGAGTATGGTGTGGACCAGCTGGTAGAGGTGATGAAAAGTGGCTGGTTTCTAGATGAATTTTGAGTGTAGACTCCATCTGACTTATAAGTGATAGTGATAGGATGCAAAGTACAACAGAAAGAGACAAGTCAATGGAGAGGGCAGGTTTTGGTCTCTTGAACCATGTCTTCCAATTCTGGTTTTCTTCAGTCACCTCATGTTTCAAATCTTCCTTTCCTCCCCATTAACACTCCCAGTCTCTGCCCTGCCACATCCAAATCCACGCCAAGTCTCCTCACCTTTATCCTCTGTGTCCTGCTTCATTTCACACCTTTCCTTTTCTCACTGTGTTAGGCAAACCTGCCCAGCCCACGCCCAGTCACAAAACCATCTTTCCTTCCAGCACACCACAGATTCGGAGTCCTTGGCTCCCCATATCAAGAAGCATTGTGTCTGGGGACAATGCCACAGGGAAGACTTGCCAGCTTAATTTCTAAACATTTTCCATTCACCTTCCATTCCAAGCATGCTGACTGCATGGAGCTCATTTTATCCTCTCTATGGAATTTCCTCTCCCTCTTTACTTATAAAGTGGTTTTAAGATTCTGCCTATTACCTATCTGGCTCCATCAATGTCCATTTTTCCAAGAAACTTTCCAAGATTAAGCCCAGCATGTATCTATTCACACCCCTATTGAGAAGCTTGTTAGATCACTGCTTGGTGGCTTCTTTGAAATTATTGTTGTTTATTTCTACACATATGCCAGAGTATTTGGCAAGTTTCATAAGGGAAAAAAAAATATCTTCTGTTTCATTTGTACCTCTTCCCTGGGATACTAGATAGTGCTGCCCATACAGGAGTAATGAAATAAATGCTTTGATTTACTAACTGATGAAAGAAATACTGGCTCATATGTATCATATAAAGACAGAGTTGGTATACACAAAATTTCAAAAGACATACACTTATTTGGATAAACAACTTCTAAAAATGTGCCTACTTAAGTCTCACTTTCTCCATCAAGACAATGAATTTCCATCAAAAGAAATAAACTAAGAACATAACACCTGAGAATTAAAAATGTATTTAATGGATGGAATGCTCAAGACAAGAGTTGGAGAACATTGGCAGATGAGGGTGATTGATGACAGCATAGACATTGTGTTAATGCTCAGGTAGGTCTTACCTGGGTAAGTGGTTAATGGTCCAGGTATCCACCCTCAGAGGCACAGTGCCAGCCAGCCTGCTTTAGCCTTTTTCAGCAAGTGCTCTCAGTGGTTTCTGAAGGCACAAGCATAGTAGGCATTAGATGTTCCTAGAAATGTAGCCTCGGGTCATATACCATCATTCTCCTCAACAGGTAATATTTAGCCTCAGACTCAAACATGCTCCTGCCCAGAACTGGCCTCCTCTCCTGCCACTTGCTCTCATAGCCAAATCAGCACTGTCATTGTCAACAAATGCCACTCTGCTGTCACACAACAGCCTCCTTATTAGTGTCCCTGTTTCCTCCTTGTTCATCTACAGTCTATTCCCAAAGCAGCCAAAGGATAAGACGGAAGTCAGATGACTTCACTTCTGCTCAAAACCCCCAAAATCTCCCAATTCATTCAGAAAGCAAGGCAAAGTCCTTCAGAGTCACCTCCTTGGTCTTAGGGGCTTTAAACCCCTATTACTTCTCTGATTTCATCTCCTACTATGGGTCTTACTCTCTTCCAGTCGCCTAGGCTTGCTGTCCCTCCAGTATGTCAGCCTCCGCAGCCTCAAGGCTTCTGTTCTTGCTCTTGCCTCTGTTTAAAATGCTTTTCCCCCAAATAACTCACTTTATTATGGGGCCCTTCAGCCTTCCCTCTCGTTCTAATTAATGAAATTTTACCTCCCAAGATATTCCTGTTCCACTTGCCCATTTTATTTTTCTTAATAGTACTTACTAGTGTCTAACATGCGCTATAATGTATACTCATTTTTCTCGTTATTTGATTTCTTCCTACCTCCACAGAGGAAAAACTTTTGTATGTTCTTCTATACCTTTGTATACCCTCAGCACCCAGAGCAAACAATGTCAGTAAAGTGATTAATAAATTGTTATTGAGTAGATATTGCCTGCAGTGCCAGTCCCTATGTGCATACTAGTGTATTTGTAAACATACTTATGTGCCTGTCCCCATATTCATATAACCACAGACATGCACACATGTACCTGCACATTCACCCACGTAACTTGGAGTTAAAACTGCAACTATGGAAAAATAAGAGCCTTCAAAACCCTCTCTCTTTCTCCCACTCTCAGTTGTGGCAAGTTTTGCTCCTTAATTCAAAGGCTATGGAAATTGTATCTGCACAAAGGACAAATGACCAAGTCAAACTCCAGTCATTCATTTCAGCAGGCAGACTCCACTCCAGAAACTCCTGCAGGTTTTCCACACACTCACATCCCTAACTTTGCAAAGTTGAAGTTTTAAACCTTTGCAACCAGAGATCCAAATAACATCCCCATCTACTTGATAAAAAGAAATAACTGGCTTTATCTCTGATAGGATTTGGAATTGACTTTTATGCATTAGTCATTCAACCTTGAATTGAATTTTGACAGGCTCTGCAGTGTATTAAATTGCTCCCGCAAGGATGAGAAGTGTACATTCCTTATTAAATGTGTAACAGAACTCAATAATGCCTGTCATTTTTCACTGCAGAGATGAACTTGAATTAAAGCAGAATTAATTCAGCTAACTTAAGCAGAAGTCTAATACCAAGTTTATTTCAGTTAAGATATAAGACAAATAAATCAAATTCCTATGCAAAGCTCTGTAGCAGTTCAAACAATAATCTTGGATTCAAAATGATAGCTAGAAATATGTCAAAATCAAGAATTTTATGAATCCTCTATAGCCTACAGAAATACTTAGATGAATGGCACATGTTAAAAAGAAATGAATTATATTTTTAGAAAGAACATAGTCAGAAATTAGCCCGCCCTTAACTGAACTCTGTTGTACATCCGCAGGCAAAGTGGGCAACTGAGGCACGTGTGGAACAGACATCTATCACTTACTGAACACCTACTTTGTGCCTGGCACTGTCCGAGGCAATGGACTTCCATTATCTCACTTAGTCTTTGTAAGAAAGAAAGCAATGAAGTAGATATTTTCTCTGTCTTAAAATTACACAGACTTAGATGTAATTATTTGCAGCCAGTGTTTGAATCCAAGTCTATGTGAATCCAAAGATACAGCCTCTTCTGGTTGGATCCAAAGATACAGCCTCTTCTAGAAGATACAGCCTCTTCCACTCATGTGCTTAGTGGCAGATCTCAGGGAGAGGAAGCACTGATACTATTGATGTCAGGGAAGTGACGAGAGTCAGGTAGGAAGAGACCTGTGCTGGAAATCAGGGGTAATTTGCTGAATGGCCTTGCACATCACCTCAGTTTACTTTCTCATTTGTACATTAAGAAAATAATTCCTTACTGTATACCATGAGGTGTTCTGAAATAACCCTAACGGAATATGTAGTTCATCTGCTTGAGATGTGCTTCCTGCCTTGGGAAATGCTCAGATAAGTTTTCCACCGGGGTCCTCCCAGGCCCAAGAACTAAGTCTCCTAAAAATGCAGATAATGCTGAGCTGAATTTCTTTCTAAAAACCAATCACCCACTGATCTGTTTATATAGACACACATATATTCTGCAATGATCAGTTTCCTTACAATAGCATAAACCTCTCCTTGGGACAGAATAACAACGAAGTGGGTTCAATACTAAACAAGCCCAACCATTTCATACAAGATTTTGCTGCTACAAACATCTTATCTAAGTGGATAGCCATGTATCCTGAATCTATCTATCCTGAATACCTTCTCAATATTCTATTACTTTCTCCTTAGGTTACTCATTAGAGTCTTTTAATGAATACCTCATTACATCCTCTTAATACATGAATCCCTTTAAATGTTCCTCTCACCTTCCACTTTGTCTAAGCATGCCTTTTCTTTCTCTAAGACTATGTGTGTGACTCACAGCACTCCCACCCAAAAAGTCCTCATTCTACCCTTTAGTGCATCTCATTGTTTATTATGCCCTTCCACTTGTAGATTACAATCTAATTTCATCATTTCTGCATTTGCCAAGCACCATAGTATCCCCCTTCTTCAAGACACAGAGATATTACTAGTCTTTCTTTTTTTAATGAACTTTATATAATCTGGTGAATTATGTATAGAACTGCATTGGGGAAGCATTTTGAGGTAGCTGCTTTTTGTTTTTACCATATCCTTGCTTTTTCTATTGATCGATTTGTTAATGCCCACCAGTAGCCTGAAATCATATAGCCATAGTGCTTTCATTCTGATAAATAGCTTATACTACCTCAGAGATGTTTAAAATGTATTTGTGAGTGTCTCATTTGAGTTTTTCTCATCCCCTCCAAAGCACCCACTCCCCCACAATGCCCTAGCTGTCCAGCACCATCACTACCCTTGCCTCAGGCCTGCAATCTGCAGATGGACATAAATCCCAGCCCATGTTCTCTTACCCCCCCTCCACACAAAGAGAACAGTTCTATTTTCTCTTCTCTCTTTACCTTGGTTGCTGATCAAATATAACATGTCAACATCAAACTATTTTGACTTTTCATTCAAGAAAAAGATCTATATTTTAGGGCCTCCCTAGTGGCGCAAGGGTTAAGACGCAGCACTGTGAAGCTACCCGCAGCCACTGCAGCACAAGTTTGATCCCCTGCCAGGGAGCTACCCACATGTGCAGCAGACCTCTCCTGTCTCCCATGCTGCTCCCCTCAGCAGTGTATTTCAGTATATCCTCCTGTTCTGCTCCCCACTCTGTCTCTGGTGACTCCTCTCACCCCCCACACCTTTGGCCTATACCCCAGTTCTTGTATGCATAAATAAAAAATCATTTTAAAAAAAGAGGAAAAGATCTATATTTTACAGGAAGTCATCTAAACAGTAAATAATCCCTTAGGCAAATAAAATAAGAGAGAGAGAAGAAAACAGGTTTGAAAATACCAAGTGAAATAGCAGGCCACTCAAAAAGCCACCTTAAAGCAGAGGAGCTGTCCACCAATCATCAAACCACATATGGGGATGACTGTGCCCTCACCACCTTGCTGGGCCAGCCTTAATAAACTCTCGTCAGTGCTCCTGTAAGAGTCATTTGAAGGCTTCTCACTGGCCACAGCTCACCTCTGGGTCCTGAAAGTCTTGTCTATGTCCCTGTAATCCAGCTCAACAAGTGAGATCTTCAGAAGTGTGTACAGTGAATACCCGACACTGGGTAGAAGTTACCACCAAATTCATTCTCACTTTAAAAGGGACAGAGTGCTACTTAGTTTTGATAGATATGGACTGAAATCCTGAACTCATTACCCAATAATAATCCAACTGGACTTCTGAGAGTAATTTATCCCTGCATTCTCAATTACTGGACTTGGACCAATTGTTCAGACATTAATTGCTTATTTCTCAGCCTCTAATGCTTGCCTGGTTCATTCTACCCTGTAGATAGGAAGTTCTGTTTGGACCATATCAGCCATGCAAGATAGTTTTCTCACCCCAAATATTTGAGAACTTGACCTCTGATTGAAAGGATTGGTCTACTTGTCATTTTTAGACCCTTTCAATTTGCCCTTCTCACTAAGGAAGACCTACGTACTGTTAGTTCCCAGAGAGAACAGTCCTGTCTTCCTTTGCAGCGTTCCTTTACCATCTAATCCAAGATAATGGCATCTGAATATACACAGCACCTCCTACTCTAGTCCTCTCATTTTCCTATGTTTTCTCCCTAAAACTCTATTTGCTTTACTTCACTAAGGATAAAAATCGGCTCTTTTCTTCTGAAAACAATGAATATGAAGATTATTCCAGTGCCCTGGGAATTTTGCCATGATGTTAGTCCTTATATATAATTCAGATCTTACTTAGCCAGCCTTGGTAACTAATAGAAGATCGCTAAGAAGTGATAAATAAGGGGAAAGTGTAGGAAGTTGTGGATTTTTTAAAAAGTGATCTTAAAAGTTTCCTCAAAAAGTTACTCAAGTGTAAAGAGCTAGGTGAACATAGTTAAATTACACAGCCACCCAAAGCAACAACATACGAATCATGTATAACTTACATTTAATGTAGCTTTATGTTCTCCAAGGTGTTTTCACATAAAACTCTAGTGAAATTTCTATCCCGCTTGACTGAGCTAGATCATATCCACAAGCTGACCTTGAGGAAAATGTCATGGAGTAGGGCCCTCGATGACAACCCTCTTGTACAGCCGAGCCCCATAAAGATGTTTTCTCCTATGGGTATGCTGCCTTGTAAGAAGTGCAGGTGATCACAAGCTATTCATCTTTATTTCCAAAGTACTCTTGGAGATCAGAAGAGATGAGAATTGATTAATGTTCTCTATGAAAAGTTCAATAACTGTTTAATCACAGCTTGGAAATAAAGCAATGCTTCTGATCTTTTACAAATTAATTTAATGTTGCATTAAAAATAAAATAGGCTGTAAATTGTGCTGTGCAGGGATAATCAATGGCTCATTATCTTTGCCTCTAGCAAAATGCACTGATTCCTTTAAAGCCATTAATGAGCAATATTGGGCAGTACATAGCTGTAAATGTGTTCAAGTATTATTGATCCTACATCTATAAAACTAATCTCATCTAGGCAGAATTTATGAGCAATAATAATGCAAAATGTTCCACAGTCCATACTAAAGAAATAAGGAAGAAAATTTCATGTGCATAAGGCAAGATTATAAGATCACTAGGGAGAAACAATTTCTGAGCCCTTATTCTATTGTGCTGCCAGCACATCATGGTATTTAATCACTGTTAAATATAAATCTAATAGAAAGATTATCAATGGTGACCAATGAAATGTTAACAGAGTCTTTCCAAATAAGCCATTTCCAGGCCATTATGACAATTCCATAATTTGGATTAATGTTACCACTTTTCTTAGACATTACTAGAACATTTTATACAAATTATCTGTAAGGTTACTTCTATATTATTTCATATTTTATAATACAAGCCCACAAATGTTTTGCTACTGAAACAGAAACATTGAGTTAATAAATTGCTTTCATTGTCCAACTCTAAAATATAAGCATAATATTGTCCGCGTGTTGAACTGCATGTAAGATTTTTCACCTCTTGGATGTTCATTAAGTTTTTCAAACCTAACAAATAAAAAAAATTGGGGGATGTTGTTGCATCTTGGCACCTAGTTTCATTTATCCTTGATGCCAGAGGATAGGGAAAAGGCAGAAATGGATATTGCAACTTCTTTAGAAGAAAAATAGTAGAAGAATGGAGAATTCCTCACAAACAGAAAAGAAGCAAGGAAAATGGAAATCTAAGCCTTCAACATAGGTTAGATTTTAATGTTCTATATTATTTTCATTGCTTCAGAACAGAAGAAAAACTAAATTATTTTCAGGTAATGCCGAGGCCTACTTGAAGAGAAACTACAAGCAATCACTAAAATGTACCATAACAAAGACATCGCATGCGACTGAAATCTGCCAGCATGGTTCCCTTCCATGCTGTTATAGATCTTGACCAGCTTTGTTTTGCTGAGTTTCTAAAATGCAAAGATTCAACATCCTACTTTCACAACCTATCCCCATCTCAAATAGCAGGAATGAGAAATAAAAACCCAGATAAGATGAATGTGCAGAAATTGCTGATGTGTTGTCTTTTTAAAAATCATATCTTGAAATTTCAAGCAAGTAATCCTATTGCACCTTCAGGGAGTTAGAATGGCTGCCATTTTTAATGGCAGCCTAGTGACCAGAAAGCTCAAGGGTGTTGCAGACAGGACAGCTGATGAAGTTCTCTGCCATTAACGAAGTCTCAGAGTCTAAATGAATTTGCAGCAGGGGAGGCTGGGGAGAGTGCCATCAAGAACAACTCTGCCTTTCACTCTCCCAGCCCAAGCTTTTATTAAAGAGATGAACAAAGGAACAAGAAAATAGCATGCAATTGTGTTTTTGCTTATACAGATTAGTAAGTTACTGATGAAAACAAGTTTTCCTGGTTGGTAGGGAACATGCACACAAGCCAGCATGTCCTCAGAGAACAGGAGTCAATTCTGGGAAGAAGTTCTATTTGCAAAACTTCTAACATCCTAGAACTCCGCATGCAGAATAAACAGGTATTCTCCAAAAACTCCTGCTCCCTTTAAGGCAGCAGGCTCCCAACATAAGGGGACAAAGCAGAACATGATTTCTCCCCTCAGCATGTCAGGCCTCCAGATGCAGCAAGTGACACATCCCAATCTAGCAATGGCAAGAGGAGAGGTCACATATTCCATCCAATTTCCTTATACAGGACTTAATTCTGAAGGAATGTTCTTGTCTATTCATTAGAAAATAAGATTTTATAATAGAAACACATGGTGCTCCCAGTCTTTCCTCAAAAAAGATTGTCAAACTTGCCATTTGTCAAGCTGTTAAACAGTTTCAGAGTCAGGCTAGGTCACACTGTCTCACTGGGCAAGTGTAAATCTATAAACAACTGCATTTCTCAGGAACGGACAGGAAGGGAGGCAAGTTCTGTGAGTGAGGCCAAGAAGCAGGACCTGAGCCTTGACTGAAACAGTAAATTCAAACAGGATGTTATGTCTAGCTAATCCACGAGGGGGCAGCAGAGAGACAGCCAGGTTGCAAGTGGTTTCAGGGGGCACACCCAGAATATTAAAGGTGGGTTCTCTTTCCCTCCCATTAACTCCCAAGATAAAGCCGATTTTGTCGCTTACTCCTCTCAGCAGCTGGATGTCAGATTCACAGGTAAGGAAAGAAGTTATGATGTCACATATACTTGTGAAGACTGGTTGGCCTAAAATGTAAGTTCTTGTCCTCGGCTTTGGCATAGACCAGTTTATTTTGGATAAGTAAGGACCCAGCACAATGGTCTGAGTTGAGTAATGATGTTGATTTACTATGCATCTGCAACCTTCCCCAAACTTTAGGATGAGTGAAAATGCTTATGAGCCTTGTTTTTAAAACACTGGTGTGCATGAAAAAAAAATGTTCAATATCATGAGTCACTGGGGCAATCTACCATAAAAAACACACACGATCACAAGTATTGACAAGATTTGGAGAATGGGGGTTAGAAAAATGTCACAGTCACTTTGGAAAACTTTGACAGCTCCTCAAAATGTTCAGTAGAGTTACCATATGACTGAGAAATTCCACTCCTAACTCAGAACAAAATACTACAGACTTAAAGGATGGCTTGAAGAACAGACAGTCATGTTCTCACAGTTCTGGAGTCTGGAAATTCAAGAGCAAGGTGCCGACAAAGCTGGTTTCTCCTCAGGAGTTTCTCCTTGGCTTGCAGGTGGTCCCCCTCTGGCTGCCTCTTCACGTGGTGTCCCCTACTGTGTTTCTGTGCATCTGAGTTGCCTTTTCTTATAGAGACATTGGTCACATTGGATTAGAGTCTACCCTAACAGATTCATTTCAACTTAATCACTTCTTTAAAGGTCTGATCCACAAATACAGTCAGATTTGAGGTATTGGGGTGGGGGGAGGTAGGATTATGGCTTCACATAAGAATTTGGAGTCAACCCATAACAATATCAAGTGAAACAAAAACAAAAGCAAGACTGACAACAGTGGTGATTACCAAAAGGGAATAGATTAAAGGAATCAGGCAGTATCCCTTCCTTTTTGATTTTTTGGAAGTGTTCGAGAAGGGTGCATATTAGATCTTCTTTGAATGTTTGGACTTTTCTTTTGGGGAAGGATTCTGAATACTGTATTAACTTCAATTCAGAATCCACCACTTCTTAGTGTGTGTCCTTGGGCAAGTTTTTTAAACTCTCCTAACCATCAGTTGGGGGCAATGTCTTCTTCATGGGGTATTTGTGAAATTTAAATAAGTGATCACATATGTGAAGTGCTTGACACACGGTAAGTGCTCAACAGATGTTCCTCCCCAACATTTTTGATAGTTAATTGTAATTCTGGACATAAGTGATTACCTAATGCTCATGTTTTCTTTTAGAAAAAGTATCCCTAATTAGACATCATGAAATAAAATGTATTAATCTTTCCTAATATTTCATGGAAAATAGCAACTTGACTTCTAGGTATACCATTTGAACTTGGTGGGCTTAACTAGATCCCCTCATTTGGAATGTATAACCACTAATCATATGCATGTAGCAAGAATAAATAACATTATTAAATTTGTCTCCTTAGGGAGTTCCTTCCCTGTTCCCAACTTCAGAGATAACCAGGTTTTAAATAACATTATATCCATACACTGAAGAAGAGAAACACCTTTGTATGACATTCAAGGAAATTATATCCCAATTGAGTAAATAAGATCTCTCCTTAACTGTACAGGAAAGGAAATAGCAGAATTCAGTAGAATTTCAGAAAGTCATTAATTCACACCTGAACTAGTCAAAGAGAGCAAAATAAATCTTCTTTAGAGAGAAAATTTCAGATAAGCAACCTCTCAAGGCATGATTCCTAGATTTAAAACTGGGAATCCTCATTAGAATGGAGAAAGAAATATAGGTGATCAACCTTCCATTTTTTGCCATAAAAGACAATTTCCAGATGAAATTCCCTGGGTAGTATATTCCTCCCACCCCCTCGTGCTGACTGTCTGCTCTCCATATGCACACACACGATGCTGTCTAATCCAACCATAGTGAGACAGGTGCCATCTGCCTCATTCAGTGCCGTGACTCACCTTGTGACACATCTTGCACTGCCCAGACAATGAAGATTCCAGTGGCACAACAGGCCACAAGCTTATTAAGAGCCCATCTGCTAAGCCAGACATTCACCTCAATGGGCTATAAGAACAGGATGGGAAAGGCCAAACAGAGCAGCCTCAGGTACTAGTAAGAAGGCTGATTTTAGAGCATTGATAGTGGTTTCACGATTGCTTATTTGTTAAGATGATAGAGGCTCATTTTGAAATTAGAGTTTAGAAACTAATACAAATAATGTCCCAATCTTAGACATTTTGGTAAACCATATACTCTTATGATATCCACATCACTTGCACCCTCCCTCAAGGCTTTGCTCAATTAAGATCTCACTGTAACTTTCCCAGACCACCCTATTTAAAATCACAGTCATCCACCCCTTGAACCTCTCACTGCAATATACTTTTTCCTCCTTTATTTTACTCCATAATATATATCATCATATAATATGCCATATAATTTACAAATGTGCTTTATTTAATATCTCATTTCCTCCAGTAGAATGTAAAGTTCATGACGATTTACTGCCAATGTCTGAAACAGTAAATAACACATACTGGGAGGTTACGACATATTTTTAATATTTAAAGATTTATTTATTTATGCATACAAGAATTGGGGTATAGGCCAGAGATGTGGGGGGTGAGAGGATTCACCAGAGATAGAGTGGGGAGCAGAACAGGCAGATTGACTGAAATATACTGCTGAGGGGAGCAGTGGGTGAGACAGGAGAGGTCTGCTGCACCATGTGAGGGCCACCTCCCTGGCCAGAGATAGAACTCATGTTGCAGTGGCTGGTGATAGCTTGATAGTGCTGTGTCTTTAACCTCTCTTTGTGCCACCAGGAAGGCCCACAACAACAACATATTTTTTAAATAAATACTACTTTGTTCTCTAATCTTCAGGTCTTAAAGTTTTGTTTCCACCTCCTAGCTAACTCCAATGCTTTCTCCCTACTCATAATAGATATATCCCAGGGCTAAAAGCAGTGCAATACATATTAAGAATTCATCAATCATTTCTACTAGAGAGACATGAAGTGAGTAAGGGAAAAAAGTAAAGAAATCATCACGTAGGTTGAAATATAATATTTGTTATTCATCTATTCACTGGACAAATATTTATTAAGAGTCTTCTGTCTTCTGTGTTATCTGTTTTTACAGATGGATTTGACTCAGTGAAAGATTAAACCATGAAAATATCTACACTCAAAATGTAGTCATTTTGGTATGCTGTTAGAATTTGTGATAATTTTTATATAACTCTTCTGAAGTAATAAAATATTAGATTAAAAATATAATTAGCTAAGGATCTTGCACAATGATATATCCTATTCTCTTAAATTAGTTGCTTGGCAAATGACAAATAACAATTTGATATACAGAAGGAATGTTCAGGACTCCTTGAAATGCAGAAATATTTGAAAACTTGATAGCAGGAATACCCTGGTTGCTTAAAAGAGGGAAAGAGAGATGAAAGGGAAATTGAGCAGTATTTTAAAAGTGGGACCAGAAAGGACAGGTTGGGGATCAGATAACAAGGAGAGAAATATCACTGGGGCCCAACATCAGTTGAGCTTAGCTGACAAAACACCACAGAAATACTGCCATCCTGATGTCTCTTGGGGTGATTTAGTGCATTTCTGTGTTAGTATATTAAATGGCCTGTCATTAATTTCAGAAGGTGCCTAACTCACCTAGTACCCTAAGCCCTGCAGAAATCTGGTTCACAGAGTGAAAGTGGAGAACTTTCAAGTTGCTCTCATGAGCAAACATATGTAACACATATGTTCTTTGGAGTTAAGCATTTCCCACAGCTACAAGACTTACTCACTGGTTTATGTAACAAATACTGAGGACCTACCCCACGGATCCCCACGGAGACAGTGGTGACGAATCAGACAATGAAGTTTCCTGACTTCGGAGAGCTGGCATTTGAGATGGAGAGGAAGGCAGGAACCAAGAAAACAAATTACAAATTAAGAATCCATAGATCGTCACCGTGCTGTGAAGGAAAGATGTAGAATGATGGAAAAGAGAATAACTCAGTGGATGCTGAATTGTTGACTTTGAAGTTGTGACTTGAAGGACAAACTAGCCACACAAAGAATTACAGCAAAAAAGGCTCCCAGGCAGAGCTACAACCTGGAGTCAAGTCTTGCTCTGCCACAAAAAAGAGGTCGATGCAACGTGGATGAGGGAGGAGGTTCCATGGGGTGATGTTCAAGGGTCTCACAGGGGCCCGTTCATATAGAGCAGGGTAGGCCAGGCTGGAGGAGTGGGGATTTTAATCTAGGTGCAACAGGGAATAACCTTTTCAGGTGACTTCCAATTAAGACCAAATGTTTAAATAAACAAATGAAAAAAATTGTGGTAAACACTGGAAAAAAAACTAGCATTTTTTTCAACTATTTTTTTAAAGATTTATTTATTTTATGAATACAAGAGCTGGGGTACAGGCCAGAGATGCGGGGGATGAGAGGATCCACCAGAGACAGAGCGGGGAACAGAACAGGCAGACTGACTGAAATACACTGCTGAGGGGAGCAGCGGGTGAGTCAGGAGAGGTCTGCTGCACCATGTGGGTTGCTCCCCGCTAGCTGGGGATCGAACTCATGCTGCAGAGGCTGCGGATTGCTTCATAGTGAGGTATTTAACCCTTTGCGCCACCAGAGAGGTGGATTTGAACTTATGACATTATAAAGGAATAGCCCCAAGTGCCTGGGGGAAGATATTGACTGAGAAGGGGCTTAAAGGAACATTCTAGATGCTGGAAATGTTTTACATTTTTATCTAGGTAGTAGTTAAACGAGTGTGTATAAACTTAACTAAGCCGTGCACTTATGATATGTGCACTTACTATGTGCTTGTTATATATCAGTAAAAATTTTTTAATAAAAGCATCTAGAGAAGAAACATAAGGACAGCAATTAGAATGGCAGTAGATTTCTCAGGTATAACAGAAGCTAGCATAAAAAAGGGATACTTGTTCAATGTGCTCAGAGCAAATATCTCACTCTAGAACTACGTATTCTATTAAAAGATCATTTTTTTAATTTAGACAAAAACATTTTTAGACAAAGACTAAGAAAGTTACCATTCATAGTTCCTAAGGGTGGACAGAATCAAATAAAAAGGAAATTGAACCTAGTGGAATAAAGAAATAAGAACCAATGACCAGTGAAAATGTGTAATAGATACCACTGATCTGCAGCCCTGTATTTGAGAAACACCAAATTAGATGCTGACTGAGGTATCCTTGTCTAAGATTTTAGGATTTTGTGTATTTTTTTCTCATCTACAAGATGGAAATAGTTAACAGTGTTTTCTGACATAATAATGTAAAGATTGTGTATGTGCATGCATGCATCTCCGTGTGTCCTTGGAGTACCGCCAGGCAATGGAGCGTGATTTTTATTACAAATTATACATGTGAGCCCTTGACAGAAAGCCTTGCTCTGTGGTCCATCAAAGGTGTTACAACTCTCATTCCCTTTATATATCACAAGTAGATTATTTTCTACTTAAAGTTGTCTAGATGTTCATTAAACCTTTAACCCATTCAAGGGTCTCAACCAGAAGAGTAGGAAGGCTCCAGTTTATATTCTTAAATGATCACTGATGCTATCATACAGAAAACAGGCAAGAGGTCAAAAGTGAAGAAAGGAAATCCGTTATAATGTGTTTCAACAGGAAAAGAGACTGGTAATGCCCTAGTCTCAACACAAATTATTTTAGGGGGCAATGTAGGAAAAAACAGTAAAAAAAACAAAAAATATATATTAGAATATAAAATCTGTTACTAAAGTTCTAGTGAGCATATTGGAACAAGCAGTTAGTAAATGATATCTAGTTTCTCAAAATTAGGAAATGTGACATCGAGACTGTCTCTTATATTCTAGGATTACTTTAAGCTTATGCAATTCTGTTAATCATCTTACATCTCCACCTAAACGTATCACCAAGTATTTATTTTCAGAGTATACAATTCTCACTCCCCTTGCCTTTGATGATGCAATTGCATCTGCCCTAAATGCTCCCCTCTCTCTCCTCTCATGCATACTTTAAAGACTTGCTCATATGTCATCTTCTTCACTCCAGATTTTCTGCAGTGTGAATCAATATTTCTTTTCTTTATTTTTCAAATGCACTATGCCTATGATATTAGTAGATCTTTGCTTGTTCCAGTCTGCCTTGTCTTATACCTACATTATCACTCTCCCTGGATTACGATACCCTGAAAAATACCTGCATCCTTTACATCTTCCATGCTTTTTAAGAGTATCTTAAAAAGTATTAAAGGAATTGAATTTGAAGTGAAAAAGGAGCCCTCATGACCGAATTTCTTGAATGATGAGACATTTGGGGAAAAAACAGGACTAACCCTGATGAGTGAGGAGACTTTGATACCCAGGAGCTGCACAAAATGCCTCTGATTACATCACCCCAAAAAGTTTGTCCCTTTGACTGTCAGTTTTGATTTCTAAAACATTATTTAACCATCGAAAACACATTCCTACTTCCCGACCTGTAAAAACATAGTTAGAAGTCTGCACCCAACCCAGCTACAATATTTCAGGTTGATCTTTACCCTCCAGGCATGGAAATTATAGCTTATTGAGCCTGTGAAAGAGATCATAGCCTAAGCAAAACAGAAAGACACAACCAAAGCAGTTGTCTTTTCTTAAGGTCCAACAATAGCAAATGGCCCTGTGCGGGCTGATGGTAGTGGCTACTGCATGGAATCTGTTGAGCCTGGGCAGCCTCACCTCTTCCACAGTGAGTTAAAGTAGTTAACCTCTCTACTACTTGTTTTGATCATGGATAAAATGGAAATAATAATATTTAACTCACAGTGTAGCTGTTAATGAAGCAACCACATTGTGCTATGCAGAAGATATTTACCAAATCTGTGAAACCCTCTTAATGCCCCTCAGTCCCACACTTCCCACCCCTGCAATAGCCACACTTTCTTGCTCCATTTAAAGAAGTAAAGGGCCAGGCCAGAGCAGAGAGCAGACTAGTTGCAACCAGTGATGAACTCTCAAGAGTGAAATATCTCTAGGGAAAAAAGCACGGTACTCTTTACTGCGATTCAGTGCATATATTTTGAATTTGAATATTAACAGTTAAATAGTTGTTGTATGTACTTAATTCAGCTGTTGCGTGAGGAATAAATGTGATCAGGTTATGAAAATACAGAGAGATGGAATAACAAAGAAAGTTTCATGAAAGCAGTCAGAGAGACAGAACAGTTATACGTTAAAAGAGGAGATAGTTCCAGAAAGACAGGGACAGTGAATATCAAATGCTACCTTGAGGTCTAGTGAGATCAGAAGAAAAACTTCTATTTGGTGGCAAAAAGTCATCTCAGTGAAGACATGTGACCTTGAGTGATAGTACAGACTGACCAAGAGACCAGCCTAAAAAGAGAAGCTTCTGCGAGTCAGCTCCATTGAAGCTGTCTTTTCTCACCCTGCACGTTCTCCCTGGGCAGGTTCATCCATCTCTGTGATATCAATGACCTTCTAATTTTTAAAGACTTATTTATTTATGCATACAAGGGCTAGGGTGCAAGCCAGAGTTGTGGGGGTGAGAGGATTCACCAAAGACATAGTGGGGAGCAGAACAGGCAGATCCACCGAAATACACTGCTAAGGGAAACAGCAGGCAAGACAGGAGAGGTCTACTGCACCCTGTGGGTCACCTCCCTGGCCAGGAATCGAACTTGTGCTGCAGTAGTTGCAGATAGCTTCATAGTGCCGCGTCTTAACCCCTTGTGCCACCAGAGAAGCTCCTCAATGAACTTCTAACTGGTGATCTGCCCCAAGTTTATTGCTCCAGCCTAGACACTCCAGCCCTGCTCCCCTTCCTTCTGCCTCCATCCAGTCTCAGCCCAGTATTCCAACAACTTATCAAGCATTTCCACTTGCATCTTCTATGGAGATTTCCACTTCATTGCATCCAAAATGGGACTGTTGAGCTTCCTCTTAAACTGTTCTACCTTTGACTTTCTGTCTCTGGTAAATAATGTCTACATGAATGTTTGAGAATAGCCTGGATTCCTCCCTTTCCCTTATAAACCATATAAGGTTTCCATAAAAGTCACTAATCAAATGCTAATGCTACCTGTCACCATTGATAGCTACTTGTGCATCATCTTCCCACCTTCCCCTCTTAGATTTGTTTTTCTGGTCTTTATTATTTCCCCACTGTTACTTACTGCACCTCCCTGACTGGTCTCCATGTCCAGCCTGGCATTGCTCTAATCACCCCCATAGTGGCCTTCTAAAACATAAATGTAAGCATACAAATAACTTAGATTCAATTTCTTCCCTTAACATCAATAACAACAATCACTTCACCTCTGTGCTTTAACTTTGCTTCTGTACAAAGGGAATCATTTCCTTACCTACAACAGAAGGAATTTTGTGATTATTAATTCAACACTGCTTCCTAAAAACTAAGTTTTAAGGATCGTAAATGTCAGGGAAACAAGCTTATGATATAAGACTAAGTTTTAAAGTTTTAACTAGCAGAATACTAAATTATCTTTTATGTGTGATGCCATCAATGTTAAATGCATAGTAAAATGCTAGAAGAAAATGGTCTAAAATTTTAATGGTGCAGGTCTCTTAATGATGTGATTACAGAAAACTATTATTTTTTTATAATACATTTCCTACATTCCCCACTGTGATCACATAATTCCTCTCTAATGGAGGCAAAATATTCAACTTTTCAAAACTGAAGTTCTCTGAAAAAGGCACTAATACTGTAGTCACTACTCAGAGGAGGGCTGCTGAACTTAATTACTTACTGAACCTTTGGCAGGAATTGGTCCTGTCTTGTGCCTCTCCTGGGGTTCATGTCTAGGACATGTTACCAAGGACAATTCTGAACCATCTCACACTCCCTGGTGAAGGCGCTGAATGCAGTGCAGAGCTGACAGTTAATTAAAGGAGGCTACACCTGGCTGCCAGGTCCAGCCTCTGATGGGTGAGGTCTCATGGACCTCAGAATAAACTTCTGAATACTAAAGAGGTACTAAGCAAAGCATAATCAATAGTTGGACTTTAACTAAATTGTTTCATGAAAATTCATTCAATAATCTTTTCTATCAATTGCATGTGAATCCAGGTGAATTGAATAACCCAAAAAGGAATCATTCACAGGTTCTTTCTCAGTGGCTGGATTTTTGTTAAAGGACTATTTTTCTGCCTGTATATGTCCTCAATTTTTTGGCTTAGCTCTTTAAAAAGGAGAGTTCCTTGTAAATATTTCTACCATCTAGGAGGGTACCCCTAATTATAGGTGCATAGGTATATTTCTGCAGCCTTGTTTTCACTTTACACAGAAGAATCTGTGTAACATGTTTTAATAGACTGACTAAAAAAAAAAAATACTTAGTAAAAGAGGTTACTGGAAAAACTTGATAGCTTTAAACCAGTGGTTCTCAACCAGGGACAATTTTGTCCCCAAGGAGACATTTTTCACTATCATAACTGAGGTGCTCCTACTGGCATCTAAAGGGTGGAGGCCAAGGATGCTGCTAACCATCACACAATGCACAGGACAGTCCACAGCATAGACTCATCCAGCCCAAATTATAAGTGTTAAGGTTCAGAAAATCTTGAACAATGAAAACAAATAAGGTTCTAGCTCAATATTCAAGAATATTCAAGAATGAAAGACTAATTTCTTTCTTGCTGTGTTAGAACCAAAGTCACCCCCTTTCCTGCCCTTGAAGAACCTGCCAGTGGAACTCAAGAGTCTCTCCAGAACTAGGAGAGAGGATCAATCACACCATCTTTTCCAAGCTCTCTCTCCAGTGCCTGAGCAGTAGAAACCAAAAAGTTTCCTCCTAAATTACGTATATGTACATATATAGTCATCACATTCACTGGCATTTTTTCATCAATTTAGTTATCATTTTTCATTTGACATACACAATTTAACAACCTGAGGGCAAAGAACAAAAATCACATACAATTTAGGCTCTAGAATTTAGGGGTTGTACATAGACCCAGGGCAGAAGAAAATGGGCAGATTAAGGAGACGATGAAGACAAAATCCAACATTCTCCAATTCTGCCTAGATTCATTACACCCAAGTACGTTGACTTTGAAAAAGCAGACCTGGCTTAGTATTCCAGCTCTATAACTTAATAGCTGTGCTATAAACAATTAATTACATTCTTTGAGTCTCAGTTTCCTCCCATCTTAAATAGGAGTAATTACATCTACCTCCCAGTGATCTTTTTGATCCCCTAAACAGTAAGTGATCTATAAACACTAGTTTCTTTCTCTCTTCACTATGCAACGCTGTAATAGTAATTAGGTCACATTCATTTTCTAACACTCAGTGAAAAATTATTTCAGATCTCAGAGCCTTGGTTTCTTCATCATAAAGGAGCTACACAAAGTGAATGTTAAATGACTCATTAGCAACTGGTATCATGCTGGTCCTCAGAAAGCTACTGTAACTCTCCAGAACTCTCGAGTGTTCACCTCAGGTATTCATAAGGTATATCCTTCTACCCACAGTATGTTCTGATTAAAGGTCTCCAATATCTGTGTGTTCCTCTATCCCATGCTCACTTCACCATAGAATAGTCTCTCTCCCTTAGAACACTACTCACTTCCAGAGAGTCACATGGGTCCCTGTGGGAAGAAAGTCCAACTCCTGTCAAAGATATTCCCATGTTCCCTTCTCCTGGGGATTGCCAGAATGAAGAGTTTAAGTTTTAAAAACCAAGGTTTATGTTCACTAATGTTCCCAGGAATGAGAACTTGTGGGGGTTTTTTTGTATGGGATTTTGTGTGAGACAACAGGGGAATTTCATAGACTTTCTCTAAACTTGCCAATCTCATGATCTCTGAAATGGTGCCTACTTCTACTTTGGAATTTACTCTTTTTTCTATTTCAATTTTTGTAACTTAGTTGAGCCATGGTATCTTACTATACTCTGCTCCGTATCTTTTTATAGCTTTTGACCAGAGCAATCAAAGACAGCCTCTCAAAACTGTTGAGTAAATGATATTGTATGGTCAACTCCACAAGGAAATTCATCCCCATACATTCTCATAGAGAAAGCCCTGGCAGGCGGGGGTGGGGGTGGTTTTCACAGAAAATGCTGTAGATTCATACAGTTCTTTCTGATAACTCCCCCGAACCCAGTCCCCTGATATTAAATAATGACATCATACCAGAGAGAGGTTCAATAACAGTGATTCTTTGGCACAGTAAGATGTTTCAGGCACAGAGCTCACTATGGAGATAGAATCTAGAAAATAAAGACAAATAGACGTACTGCCTATCCTTGAAGTAAGGCTCTAGAAATAACATTTCCTCAAACAGAATTGTGATAGATGTTGAGTAGCAGTGATTTGTCAATAGTTATCTTGGCTGTGTTCATTCTCAAGATGGCCTCCTGCTCACCCACTCAGTCAGTGTCCAAGTAAGATCCAAGAGCACTCCTTGGTGTCTTCCAATCTCTCCCCACCCAGTCACCCAAAATGTTTTATTAATTTTTGTCTCTTAAATTATCTCAGAAGTGACCACGTCCATGCATCCTGAATTGCTACAGGACATGTCATTACTTCACCTAACAGAATTCTCTGCAGCTAAACTTGCACCCCTCAGAGGACCCAATCATGGTCCTCACAGAGACACACACACTCCCCTGCTTAATACCTCTCACAATTTCCCTGGTACTCTCAGAATAAAATTCTAAGTCCTTAACACAACAGACCAGCTGGTGAATTGCCTGGCCCCTGGTTCCCCAGCCTTTTTCACAGTTTCTATCCTCTCCATCTTTACTCCAGGCACACAGATCTCTGGGCAGTGCTTCACACTTTCCTCCATCAGAACATTGGAGACCTTAAAATCTTCAATTATTCACCTTATCAGGACCTTATTTGCATTTGTCACTTTGTAATTAGTTGGCTATTTGAGTAATTGTGTTGTTAAAATCTCTCTATCCCATGAATCATAAGCTTGATAAGGTAAGGAAGTACATATTTCTAGCTCACAATGATATTTCTTACCTAACATAGTGCCAGATACAGTGCCTGGGACTTGGGCGAATTAATAAACAAAGAGATTATTAAATGGAGAAATAAAAAATGAATATTAGAGTCCAGCTATTCTGTGTTTTACATAGCTAGCTAGATAATGTCGTGCGGCCACCCAGCCATGTGTTGGCAGATATGCTCTACTGATCTCTTTATTTCTGCCTTTCTCCCAAGAAAAAGGCATTGGCAGCTCTTTTCTAGACAATCTTTGCAAGGATGCCTGCATAGTAAACAACCTTGGAATATAGAGATTTGTCTCCCTTTAAGGCCAGAAGTATATTTGTTTCCTGAGCAGGATAATAAACATAATGTCTCCCTCTGGTACAAAGGTTGGGCAAGTTTCCCTGAAATTCTCTTATACAATTGAATGTTTTTAAATTGAGAATCTCCCTGACAAAAATAGACCACTCACACAGCGTCTACCTAGACTGCTCTCCATTGCCCCTATGAGACCTAGTGGGCAAAGAGAACCAATATAAACATGAAACCCAAGACACTTGCTGTGTCAGGAGTAGTAAAGTTCTTTACCTCTAACCCAAGAGTCTCACGCCTTCCCCTGGCAGCTATGATACTATGGCAGAGTAATTGTTAGCTTTCAAACAGGACAAGGTATCAGACTCTTCACAATTCATAATACCATATGCTTTAGCCATTGGCAGAGTTGGGGGCAGGGGTAGATGGCAGAGGTTGAGACCCTCTTATGAAACCTGGGAAGTCTATAAAAGATAATATTTCACTTGGCTACAAATTAAAAATCCTGCTCAAACAAAAAAATGGAAAATTTGGGCCCCAGATTTCATAAATATCTTAAAATACATTGTAAAATAATGTGAATTAAATGTGATTCTTACAGCACTTGCAGCAGGAATGTCTGTATTTAAAATAAAACCCCTGCATCCTAAACACTGTTATATCACAACTATACTCACAAAATTACCCTAGTTGACAAGGTAAGTTTGCACTCGGTTTCACTGATATTTTCTCATATACCTCCTAGAAATCAAGAACATACATCTTCCCTGAGACAAATATATGCGTTAAGGCTGGACCTAAATGTAAAAAATACAATGCCTGTTTAACAACAAGATCAGTATCTTTAAACTTTTAACTTTATTCCATCTTCTCTGTTTGTAATAATACCATCTATTTATTTCATTTATATCTATGAACATTATATATACATTTGATGATAGATGGATGGATGGATAGATTAGGTATGTAGGCAAAAAGAGAAGATAACATCTAAAAACTAAATAAATAAATTATACTAAAACTTCTCCAGTATATCAGACTGATAAAAAAAAATTATAAAGATTTTTTTTTTAGCAGAAAATGAATTGCTACAGCAGTCTTCTGTCTAAATCTACAGGAGCAAAATTAAATGACTTCTCCCCCAAATAAAAAGCTTCAATTTTCAATCGTCTTTGTTGCTACAGTGAGGTCTGCTTTTTCTGCTTCCCTTTATTTCACAAATAAGCTTCAAGCCTTGCAGCGTCCTGTATGAAAAGTACTACCTGCTCAGATGCCCAGGATGAAAGATCTAATTACTGATGGAAACTCACCTGTGAGCACAGCCCAGCAAGTGCCTCTAGCGGGACTCATTTAGAGTCTTCTAATAGTTTTGATTCAGAGAACTCCCCGAAGACTGAACTGATTACATCGGGGTTTCTAACTGCAATGGTCAAAGTAATATCCACAGGATATGACAGGAATTATGATGGATATCGAAAGCTCTGCAAGTTGAAGAGTAAAATCATTTTTCTATCTAAGCGTTCTGTTCCATATAAAACTCAGAATACATCAACAGTGAAAAGTTAATCTCTTCCTGGTGGAAGTGATGAAGACATACAATACAACTCTTCCAGAGAAAAGGAGAAGACTCTTTTCTACATAAAAGACTTTCTCTTCCTCCATCTAATTGGAAATCTGTATATGATTCTAAGTAATTCATCCTATTAGTAAATATCCATTAGATTAACTGAAAAGTTTTGTTCAGCCTTGACAGTATATATAAAGTTATTGTTAAAACCTTTTCATCTTAAATCAGTATCTCCCAGATAGTGATCTAAGGATTGGTGCAATGACAAAAAGTTTCAATTGAAATTTAAAACGGTGTGGAAAGTTATTCTTTTTCTCATTTTTGAGCTTATATTTATAGAGTCAAACCTATAATGTGTTCAAATATTTACATTTAAAATGAAAGCCAGCTAAAGCCCAAATAATTTATGTAGGTAATCCTCCTTCAAAAGGGTGGAGTGTAACTCATATGTCTAAACGTGGGCTGTGCGTAGTGACTTCCTCCAAAGAGCAGAGTATAGAAAATGGGGAGACATTAAGTAGAAAAACCAGACAAAAACAGCCTCAGTCAAGTGACCAACGTTAACATCACTAGTGATAAGCCATGTCCTCTTGATATAAGAATGGCATCTTTCCTCTGTGGGCTTCCTCCCCCAAACCCACAACCCGTTTAATCATGAAGAAAACATTGTATAAAACCCAGTTGAGGGCCATTTAAAGAACATCTGACCAGAACTGTCAAGGTTACCAAAATTGTCAAGTCAAAACTGTCAAGCCTCAAAACTATCAAAGTCATCAAAACAAGGAAAATCTCCAGGTAAAAGGGCATACACTTTCTGATTATTGAAGTCTGAGGTCTAATACATAACACAGTGACTATAGTTAATATTTCTGTACAATATAATTGATATTTTCTAAGAGAGTAGAACTTAAGCGTTCTTACCAAAAAGATAAACATTTTTAAACAGGAAATTCTCCATGTTTCTCACCCTGTATATTAAAAATGAAAGTAAAATGAGTTATATAGCCTATTGGATAGCAATTCTTATCATATAGCATATACACACTAATTATTCGAGGTGCTCTGATGTACAAGTGAATGGGGACATTAAACTACACTCCTGGAAGACAAAAGTAAAACAAGGACAGTCTGAGAACAGTCATAGCCAGAGGAGCCTAATGAGACACCAGGACTAAAATGGAACATGATGTCCTGGGTGTATCGCAGATCCAAAATAATAATATTATGTGAACACTAAAGAAACAAGGATAAAGTATGAACAGAAGTTAATAATAACGTATCAATATATTGTGACAAATATCCTATACCTTAAGATGTAACTAATAGACAAAATGGGAATAGGGTATATAGGAATTCTTTGAACTATCTTTGCAATTTTCTCATAAAGGTAAATCTATTTTAAAATACAAATTTTTTAAAGTTTTTATAAGTCAATAAATTATTTCTTTTCTAAAAAACAAATGAAAGCTACAAGTAAACCAGGAGCAATTTTCCACAAAGGCTAACTAAAAAGTAGTTATACTTCAACAGAAGTTGACAGCATCTAAGACAGAGGAAGACAGAGGATTATATATTAATAAAGACTAAGGATGCACCTATACATACAAACTCTGACCAGCATCTTCTAAATGTCGACTTTTCTAACAAATACTTTCAAGATGGAAGCCACAATTTTACTGTTCCTGGAAAATTGAAATTCGTTACCATAGTAGAGAGCAAAAACAAAGCATGTAGGGATAATAAGGTATGAAACTAGGATAAAAAGCTACTTCCTTTTTAAAAACAATTCATTCTATACACAGGGTTTATTTCCCAGGGTATGAAGTATCTCACAATTATAGAGATTTAATGGCAAATTCTTTCTGACCCATAATAGAACTAAATTTCTACTGAAGTCTATGACTGGTAAGGGCTGTTTTGCTCCCAGAACTTGGCAATGACCTTTTGTGAAGACATGGATTGAGATGAGAGAGAGAGGAGGCCTATACTATTCATTCTCTCTGAGTCACTCAGCTACGTTTGTGTTTACATACATTCATATATACAGAAGTGAGGTTATGATGTATTTAGGTTCCCAACATAATCATGAGCTGAATGAAGTCTCCTGAGTTATAGCAGGAACCTAAATACCAATTATAATATTAATTTGGTACAAACTATGTGCTGATTTCCGTAAACTGATTTATAAACAACTGACTTTGGAATCCAGATTATGCATAAAATGTTGCCTATCAATATACATTCACACCAGGAATTTTACATTGCATCCACTTACTTAGAGTACAAGTTTCTACCACTATCTGAAAGTAAAGCATTCCTCTGATGATAAACTTTCTCCTAAAACTTAACATGCAATAAAGTACAGAAGCAATTACCATTTCATTTACATATTCATAACATATAAAACTTAAATTGACATTAACATATAGTAAAAGCAAGATCGACATGACAAATACACAACCTGTATCAAGTCTTTCCCAGAAGGGGCTTGGTAGGGGCACTCTGCAGCTGGGAGCGGCCCTGCTTCTCTAATGACTAATGCTGAATGCTGTTTTTGTTTTTTGTTTCATGTGAAAGCAAAAATGCTCTTTGGATTTTGTTTGGTTAGCAAACACAGGACTAGTGTAGGTCTTTCATAAAAGCAAAGTGGCATAATGCTAATTCTTGGAAAGCGGGGGACCTATATTTGAGTATATTTGCTATATCCATCCTCAACTTCACAGAAGCCCTGTTGAAGTTCCAACACTATTTGCCCTGAGGAAAACGATTAAGGAAATGAACTTAAGTCTACTTGCAGAGTTGTTCCATAAATAATATTTATAATAAAGAAGAGCTAATTTCTAACTAAAAAGAGACTGTTTAAGTGAACATGTGCATCTGAATATGTACACATGATTCATATAATCTTTAAAATGACTGTAGAGAAATGTTTCAGGTCACAGCAATTTCTTTATGATACATTGTGGCAGTCAATTGCCTGTTTATTCTCAGATCATTCCCCATCATCTTCTACACTGCTCCATCTCACAGGGACCTCCATTTCCTTGCCCTGTGGTGTCCGGTAGTTCAGACAAGGGAAGTCATCAGCACATCACCAAGCGTAGATTTAGCCAAACAATGTGATAAAGCCCCTTTATCTTGCCTTCTACTTGAAACAGGCGTTTCCATTTGCTGATGGTTCCTGATTGATAACATTCTTAAAAGTAAATATATACTATACAGCATATAGATTATCATTTTTCTTTAAAAAATATACCTATATATGCATAAAAATTTCCTAACACTGCTTTTACCTTCCTAAGAGAACATCCATTTTGCACAGCGATCCACCCTCTTCTGGGCTTCAGAGAGCTTCAGGGAAGCCCCAGGGGGCAAGTGCTGACCAACCTGAGCCAGTCACGATGGCACCACCCCCTCACCAGTGACTGGTTTAGGCCTGGGCATGTGAGGCACCTGTGTTCTATGAAGCATGAGGAGATATCTGCTGTCAGCCTTCTGGAAGTCTTGTCCAATCTCAGGAAGACACACCAGAGAAGAGATGGTCTCCTGGATGTGGTCCTGTCTGGTGTTGGCCTGCTAAGGCTTATGAGGCAGCCTGCCTGAGGACAAGTCCAAGTGTGGAGGGTGAAAGAGCACATAGAAAGAAACTGTAGTCTTCTAAGAGGTCCTTTATCCATTAAATTAATCAATATTGGTACTCGCCTCTCCTTGGTTAGTGAGTTACTCAATATTTGTGATTAAGTGGATTAGATTTGGACTTTTCTGTTGCTTGTAGACAAAAGCAATCTAACTGATATAGGAAGTATTGACATTCTCCTGATGAGTGGTATTTTATTTTCATAACTTAATTTAATTATATATTATTATTATTTTTTACATCATTCTTCATTTTTGTACAATGCATGCTTTCTCCTCTCAGGTGTAGTCCCTGCTAAATTCCCACCACCAATTCACCCATGCACCATCACCATGGTCCCTGTGTAAGAACACATTCCCTCCCCTGTTTTAATCCCTCTCCCTCTTCCTCTCCCTCCCCTGCAGTGTCTCTGATTAATAGCTGCCTGTTAATTTTGTTTTTTAATTTATTAATTTTTTTTCCTGGTTCCTTATTTGGTTCACCTACATTCCTCCTATAAGTGAAATCATCTGATATTTGTCTTTTTCCTTCTGGATTATTTCACTGAGCATAATCCCTTCCAGCTCCATTCATGTTGCTGCAAATGGCACGAGTTTATCTTTTTTGATTGCTAAATAGGATTCCATTGTATCTTGATCCAGTCATCTATTTTTGGGCTTTTTGGTTGTTTCTATATCTTACTTATTGTAAATAGTGCTGCAATAAACACAGGGGTGTAGTTATCCTTTTGAATTAATGTTTTTGTGTCCTTTGGGTAGATTCCTAGGAGTGGAATTGCTGGGTCATATGGAAGCTCCATTTTTAGTAGTTTGAGGAACCTCCACACAGTTTTCTATTGTGGTTGGACCAGTTTGCTTTCCTACCAGCAGTGTAGAAGAGTTCCTTTTTCTCCCCATCCTTGGCAACATTTGTTGTTTCCTTTTTTTTTTTCAATATGTGCCATTCTTGCTGGTATAAAGTGGTATCTCATTGTGGTTTTGATTTGCATTTCCCTGATTATAAGTGATGTTGAAATTCTTTCACATACCTCTTTTCCATTTGCATTTCCTCTTTGGAGAAGAGTATCTTTAGTTCTGCCCATTTTTTGACTGGATTGTTTACTTTGTTTTTGTTGAATCTTGTCAGCTCTTTATAGATCTTGGTGTTCACTCCCTTATCAGTAGTATTGTGTGCAAATGATGAGTGGTATTTTATCTGGAGTTATTATTGCTAGCTATTCTAACAAAGGATACAAAAATCTCAGTGGTTTAACACAGTAGAAGTCTACTGCTAGCTCATGAACAGATGTTTGGCAAATGATCTTTCCTGTATGATGCAGAGATTCTGACTGCTTCTGCTTTGTGGTACCAGAATCTTTTGTTCCTCCTTGGAGTCATCTGTTGGCAAAGATATTTGAGGGCCAGGTCTGCCCAGCTTGGTCGTATCGTCCATACACTTTCTGTATGTCCAATATATTTGGCAGGTTTACATTTGTCTAATATAACAAGAACCCAAGTACACTAGTATTAATAAATTGGGTTCATTTTTGCACGCGCACACACACACACACACAGAGAGAGAGAGAGAGAGAGAGACAGAGAGACAGAGAGAGACAAAGAGAGAAAGAGAGATAAATCCAAAGAAGCTTCCACCAAGGCACAGGATGTTTCTGTCTTTCCACTTTACCATCCCTAGAGGCACCTTTCTTCTTCATGCTCCAAAAATAGTATTATAGATACTTCTACAGATTAAAGTATTATAATAAGTTCCAGACAGGAAGAAGAAATGGCTAAAAGCATATAGCAACTGGCTGTCTCTTTTTATTGTAAGGAAAAATATAGCTTTCCTGGGACCCTTGCCCACCAGACATCTGGTTATTTTTCATTGCCAGGGACTGGTATAAGTATCTAATCTAACTAGGTACATTGCCATGCTGAACGAAGGTAGGCTTCTGTAATGAAGGTGGGATGGGGGGAGAGTGGGTGAATGTAGGGTAGGTAACCATGAGTAGGAGATGTCTCTGCTCCCTTCAAGGACTTTAATTCAGGCATGCAATCAATTTTAATAAGCATCCTCTTTTCCTTTAACGGCCATGAGCTGAAGGAGTCAAAGATTTCAGATTTGCTACCCCACACAAGTTATAACTCTAATTACCTCTTGGGGTCAAACAAGAGTTTGCCTTGAGATTGAATAACATAGGGTGGGGCCCAGAGTCATTTATTTTCAGCCGAAGCACTTTCTGCTCTATTTTAACTATAGTCACATTTTCCTGAACCAGGAATGGGATGCAATTGATTGTGTCTCTAATGCTGGTTAGCAAGAGCAAGATTCAGCAGTTCTGATCTCCCTGAATTTCACACACAAATCTGCAGAGAGGCCTCCAAGGCCTGAGTGTAAGCAATGCTTATGGTGCAACTATGTTGGCATGGGGAAGGGTCGAGAGTACTAGTTTGCGTTCACCTGATGAACTTGGCATTCACCTGATGCATTTTAGTTCACTTAGCTAACATATATTCTAAAAAAATACTTTCTATGATGTGTAAGATGGTTTTAAGTCATTGTAAGCACAAAGACATAGTAAGCACAAACCCACCTTCCATGATTTTACAGGGTAATAGAGAGAAAATGACACATACGAGAATAATCACAATACAAATTAGATCACAATAAGTATGATGTATGTACTAAAAACTACAAAGGACAGAAAAGTCACCTCTTTTTTCCACCTTTAAGAAGTCTACTATTACCTGGGTCCCAAGCATGGGCAGAATTTTAATGTGAATTTAGGGAAGAAGCTTAAGTAGAAGGAAAACATGAGTAAATAGCAAAAAACAAAAGGAATAAAAACTCTGTATTGAGAAAATATATAAGATATTTGGAAAATAAAGTTGTCAACATGGGTTAAGACCAAGTTATGAGACCATGGAAGCCAATTTCGTAGACGATTTGAATATGCACACCTCTGCTGGGTTGTTAACCTGACCAGAAGCTGTTGCTTTGTTGTTGCTGTTGTTAAGTTACATCTCAAAGGGACAGAAAGAATACGCAACTACAAATCTTCTAAAGTAAATGTTCTAAGACAAAGCAGGATCAGGGATCTGGAGTCAGGAAGACGCCTGTCTAATATTAGGGCTCTCTTAGTCACCACTAAAAATCATTTATGGCATCTCTAAAAAACTAAACTGGGGTCAGTGGGCTATGGTCGTTTCATAGGAAACAAATAGGAAATGGAATCATAACATTGCGCTAAACAGTTACCAAATACTGTATTTGCTTAATACTCAGTCATATTTAGGTAGTTGAATATTTATTTAAATATATTTAACAATTTCTTGTAACAATGGCTTCGTTTTTAAAATTGAAAAGCACCTCTAGTCTCAAAAATGTATTAAAACAATACCCATCCAGCCTGTGAGTACAAAGACAGCACTAAGCCTCCCTGGTGGCGCAGCGGTTGAGCGCTGGGCTGTGAAGCTGCCTGCAGCCTCTGCAGCACGGGGCCCCACATGGCACGCAGACCTCTCCTGCCATGCCCACTGCTCCCTTTAGCAGTGTATTTCATCAGTCTGCCTGTTCTGCTCCCCGCTCTGGCTCTGGTGGATTCTCTCACCCTCCCACACTTCTGACTGTACCCAGTGCTTGTGTAAATAAATAAATAAATAAATAAATAAATAAATAAATCTTTAAAAAAAAAAAAAAAGGTAGAATCTTAGAATCTTGCTTCATTCCACCTAAAACCAAGAATTTCTCTATACTTAATGCCAGCAAGGTTGTGTTCTTGCTGTCATTCATCATAAAGAAATTAGCAGCATTAATATAACAAGCACTGCCCTCCTGCCAGTATAATCCTGAGCTACTGGTGTCATTAGTGTGAAGGTGGAAAGTTGAAGATTATTTTTGTAATTGCCACCTACTCTGATGGAAACACACAGTGAACTTCTTATTAGGTGTCAATGAAAACATCATCTCAAACATGTAATTTGAATGATTCATAAAACACACTGAAAGTTTGCCCTCACTCAAAGGCAAAGAAAACAAATTTTAAAGAGAGTAATAGGTAGAAGTGGGATTAAAAAGAGGCTCTTAAACAAAATATAGGGTGGCAATGGATCATAGAAAAGGTACTTCCTCCAGAATCACTCAGATTTTCTTTGGGATCACTCTTTCGGAGTGCTTCTGAAATTTTCTATTTATTTTCTGCTTCTTCCAATTATATGGATGGGGGAACAGTTACATTTATATAGATGGTATCTCCAAGATATCTCCTATACTCATTAAGGATTTTCTCAGTTAATTTTATGAATGATCCTGACAATTAGTATTTTGTATAAGGAGTTTCTAAAACTGTGCATCAAGACAAAAGAAGGAAAATGTATTGCTTTTTTTGGAAGTGAATGGGGGAGGAAGAATCAAAGTTTTCAATTTAGTGTTTTATGGTCCACATAAGTTTCAAGGGATAAAGAAAAAGCCTAGAGCAATGCAAGATAAGGCATCTGATAAGACAGTCACCTTCATACAACTGAAATAAATGCCAATGGATTTTACCCCCAGTGTAAGGACAAAAAGAAATAAATACCCCTGGCATAACCTTAGCACTGGAAAACAGGAAAAAAGGAGTTATCCTGGGAGCTTGTAACCACAGTCCAGACCTCCAATAATTTTGCAAAATAAAACCTTCATGGGGAATTCAAAGTGATTCTGCATTAGTAGTTACCTAATGGAACTCACAGAAGCAAACACAAATTATCTCTGGAGACCTCAAAATAGCTCCACTCAAAAAGATCACAAAACAAGGAAACAAAACTATTGGCAAAAGCAATAAAAATAGTAGATATTAGGATCAGACCTACATGGAATCTGAGCTCCTGAAATTATCAGAATGCTAATATTTTCCATAGGATATAGAATAACTTATGTTTACAGAAATAAAAAAGGAACATGAAAAATATGAGCAGGGAAATTATAAGGAATAGAAAAACAGACCTATGAAAGTAACTCAACAAAATTTCTAGCACATTGAATATATTTGAGAGTAACTAAAATTAAAAATTCAGTGGATCAATTAACAGGATACTAGACACACAGAGAGAGAAATAATAAACTAAAAATAAATCCAAACAAGTTATTCAGAACATGGCATGAAAGAGAAAGAAATGAACATTCTTTTAAAAAGGAAATTAAGAAAATAGAAGGTTAAAAAATATCTAACATGCATCTAATGGAACTTGCAGAAAAATAAAGCAATAGGGAGGATTTAAAACAGTAATTGTGAAGCAGATCATAGGTGAAAATTGTCTAGAACTGCTTAAAGTCTATGGGGGAATATAAAAATAAAATTTATTATTTAAAAAAAAAAAAGACTTCTCAGGTTAGTAAAAATATACTTTTTAAAAATTAAAATATTATATGGGTGAATTTATCAATAAACATTCTGTGATTACTTAGTGTCAAAAAAAAAAAAGTCTCCAAACATCAGATCTAGTATCCCAAATACCCAGCATGAAAGAGGAAAAGTATATGTGATTATGTATCAATATATACATCTAGAGCCTCCCCTGGTGGCGCAGCAGTTGAGCGCTGGGCTGCAAAGCTGCCCGCAGCCTCTGCAGCGCCAGTTCAATCCCCGGCTGCCAGCGAGGGTCCCACATGGCGCGACAGACCTCTCCTGCCACGCCTGCTGCTCCCCTCAGCAGTGTGTTTCGTCAGTCTGCCTGTTCTGTTCCCCGTTCTGGCTCTGGAGAATTCTCTCACCCTCCCGCGCTTCTGACTGTACCCAGTGCTTGTATAAATAAATAAATAAATAAATAAATAAATAAATAAATAAATCTTAAAAAAAAAAAAAAATATATATATATATATACATCCAAACTTCCACATGATTTTAGACAGCTACGGACACCAATGATTAAGAGACCTCAAAAATCTTACTCACCAGCAGTGTAAGAGGGTTCCTTTTTCTCCGCATACTCACCAGCATTTGTTATTGCCAGTTTTTTTAATAGGGACCATTCTCACCAGAGTGCATTGGTATCTCATTGTGCTTTTGATTTGCATTTCCCTGATTGTAAGTGATGTTAAACATTTTTTTCATATACCTGTTAACCATTTGTATTTCTTCTTTTGAAAAGTGTCTCCTTAGCTCTTAGGTCCATTTTTTGACTGGGTTGTTTGTTTTGTTTTTGTTAACTTGTGTAAGCTCTTTGAAGATCTTTGATATCAGTCCCTTATCAGTTGTATGGTGTGCAATATTTTCTCCCATTCCGTGGGATCCTTAAAACACTAACAATAGACCTATCATGTGATCCCACAATTTCACTCTTGGACACAAAGGACACAAAAACAGTAATTCTAAGGGAAACCTGCACTCCTATGTTTATTGAAACACTAGTTAAAATAGCTAAGATATGGAACCTAAATACCCTGAAACAGATGAATGGATCAAGAAGATACGTTACACACACTATGGAATACTACTCAGTGATTAAAAAAGATAAACTTATGCTATTTGTGGCAACATGGAGTTGGATTGGATTATGCTTAGTGAAATAAGTCAGAAGAAAAAAGAAAAATATCAGATAGTCTCACCTTGTAGGAGGAATATAGTGCAACTGAACAAAGGGTCATGAAAAAGACAAAACTTGCATGCACACCATAGATCTGAGGCATACAGCAGGGGAGGGGGAAGGAGAAGGAGATCAAAACAGGAGAGGGAAGAACACAAGAGACTATAGTGATGGTCACAGGTGCGACTGTGGTGGGAGAATTATGAGGACTACACCTGAGGGGAGAAATCCAATATTGTACAGAAATGAACAATGATAGAAGAAAATTTTAAAATTAATTAATATGAAAAAAGAGATCTTAAAAATCTTAAAATTCTTGGAGAAGTGTTAGGGGGTGGATTGGCCTCTAAGCACAGATGTAATAAAAGACATACACTTGGCACTTGGCGGTGCACTACCTGGCAACAGCCCTGGGAGCTCTCTCCAAATAACAAAGTCAAGAACATTTGTCTCCCACCCTCGTCATAGTCATCAATCAAGCACACAGCAGCTCACACAGTTATGACATTTTAAATAACAACATTACAACTGCCAACTGACTAGGGCATTGCCATGTCCCAGATGATGCAAGCTCTTCCTGGGAGTTGGCTCCAGCACATCTCTCTGTCGGTTGCAACTGAATTCTCTTTGGGGAATCTCACACAGCTGGAGTATATACATGACTCAGTGTGTCCTATTTAATGAAACTGATCTTTGAACACAAAAATTCTTCCAATTACTGTATCCAATATATATTACCTTCATTTGTGTCATTCACTTACTCCAAAAACAGCTCAAAAATTCTCAAATTGCAAATGTTTTATTTAGCCCTAATTAAATGCATAGGTCCTATGTTTCAACAGCAGCTACTGGAAACTTCAAGTAAAGAGCTGTTAACATAAGTGTTTTTGAAAATGTATAGTGGTGGTTTGTGAATTATCTTTGTTGAAAATGAAAAATAAAGGGGTGATGTTTGCATAATTATTGTAACAGAGGTATTGCTATAAAAAGGGGAGGTTCCAGGTTCCCTGCCCCACCAAATGATGGGTGGAGCTGAGCAGCCACGTGAAGATACAGAAGACACAGGAGGAGAGAGACTCAGGAAGCGACACGGAGCAGAGGCATGTGAAGAAGGTCCTGCTGGCTTCTTAGCTTTGGACTCACAACAGGGATTTGGGAGACTTGGAGAAAACACGGAGTCCAGACATGTAGAGACACTTGGAAGAGACATGGGGAGGGGTTGGTGGGGAGGCTGGCAATGGCAACCCTTATTTTGACTTGGATTTTGATTTTGCTCTTTTCCTTCCAGACTTGCCCAGCTCCTCTGTCCCTTTCCTATGGTTCCCTTCCAGAAGGGGCCTTAGACTTGTGGCAAGCTTCTGGGCCTCAGTGGCCCCGCTCTGGGTCACCCATGTTTGGCTGGGCATTTACCCAAAAGGAGATGGGTAACTTTGGGTGTTTCATTGGGAAAACCATTATCTTTTTTCTCTTTTCTTTCAGTGCACACTAATCCTATTATAGTTCTTTCACACTAAGAGTATGCTTTGTTTTCTTCCTGTGGCAGATGGCAGAGTGCATTTAAAGTATACAAGTTTCAGGGTCCCGGGATATCCCTCAATCTGCTCACTAACATTTTCACAAAATTAAAGTTCAAGTTATGCTTTTGCAGTATTTTGTAACCATGAAATTGAAATTGATTTTGTCTTTTATTTCTTAATAGGAAAAAATTAAAATATTTTTATAGCTACACAGACTGTTGATATAACTTTAACACAATGATGTTATCAGAAACTATTTATTAGGCCTTATTAACTATTTTTGTTTAAACAATGTCATGGGGTGCTGATTTTTCTCATCAACATTGAGATAGTTAACCAACTTACTACAATTTTGCTGATTTAGCTCTAATTTACTTAATCAAGGTAAAAGACTAAAGGGATACTCTTAGAATTAAAAATGTGAAAATCAGCTTCCTAAGCGGGATACAAGGAGCATGAACCCTCTCTCCTGTGATGTAGCTATTCAGCTGCTGAAAATTTTATCTCCACAAAATGTCCTAAGGGCATGCAGCAAATAGAAAACATCTGCTCAAGAAAATCTACTAAATCTCAGTAAGAACATCAAGAGCCTGAGGCAGCTGAGCCATTACTTGATCACAACTCCAACTGCAACCATGCTCAAAAGTTTGCCACAAGTCTAAGGCAGCTTCTGGAGGGGAACCAGAAGAAAGGGAAGGGGCCAGGCAAGTCTGGAAGGAAAAGATCTAAGAAATGCAAGATCAAGGTGCTAGCAAGTTCAATGTCTGGTTAGGACCAGCTTTTTACTTCCTAAAGAGCTGCCTTCTCACTGTAATCTCCCATGGTGTAGGGCAAGACATGCTGTCTAGAATCTCTTTTATAAGCTCAGAGGGGTGGGAGCCACAAACCTTCTCTCTTAGCACTTCTCTTACTCTTCACTTTGTGGTCACTCAGCTTCTACTTCATTTTCTTATCATCAACCTACCTCATTTCAAGTTCAAATTACAGGTTTCCCCTATCTGAAAGTAGAGCGTTCCTCAAAAGCCTTTAGGAAGCCAAAATGGCCTAAAGCAAAGAAGCAATTACTTCTTTATATGGAAATTTTGTTTTTTATTCCCAGGCCCCAAAATAACCTACCACACCAAGCCAAATAACACATAAAATCTAAAGTAACACATACAGTAAATATGCAAGCTGTATGAAGTAGTTCCAGGACAAAGAGCTTAGTTCCTCCGTGGTTGTGTAACAGGGTGGTCCCCAGGAAAGGGGGAGGTTCCAGGTTCCCTGCCCCACCCAAGGGAGGGTGGAGCTGAGCAGGAAGAGGAGAAGCTGCAGAAGAGACTGAGGAGGGAAGCAGGATGGAGCCAGGAGACCTGGAGGAGGCGCATGGAGCCTAGAGACACGTGAAGAAACTGCGCTTGTCTTTTGATCGTGGACTGGGTGACACAGATGTGGGTGAGACCCGTGGGGAGGAGACAATGGCAGCTTTTATTTTGATTTTGATTTTGCTTTTTTCCTTCCGGGCTTGTCTGGTTGTTTCTGACCCTTTTCTGTGGGTCCCCACTGGAAGATGCTTTAGACTTGTGGCAGGCTTTGGGGCCTTGCTCTGGGCCGATCCCATTTGAATGGAGTTTTACCCACGAGGGGACGGGTAACTTTGGGTGCTTGATTTAGAAACTAAATTCTTTGCCTTTCCTGTATTGTTTCCTAGTTGTATTAAAGTTCCTTCCCATTAAAGTCTCCTATGTTTTGTGTTGATGCGGCGGATGGCAGAACCCATTTAGAATAGGCAGGTTTGCGGGGTCTGGGCTGCCCCTCTCCCTGTCCTATAACAGTTGGGATGCATGCTACCTTTAGAATGATTCTACAAAACTGCTGTTTTTGCTTTTTGTTGTAAAGGCATACATCCTCTTTACATTTGTTTTAGTTAGTGAATGTAGGTCTTTCAGAAAAGCAAGTAAAGTGGCATAATGAACTTTTGAGAAGTGGGGGATACCTCTATTATCTTTGCTTCTGCCTAAGCCTCACACTGTCTTTTTTCATTTCCTTTAGCTAAAAGAGTGAAGGCTGAATTTTGATGAGCTGTGTGTATATATGCTGGAGATTCCATCTAATTATCATGTGCTAAAGCAAGGTATTATTGTTCCAACCACTTGTAATTGGCTGTCACTGCAGTGATAGCATGTCCTGTTTGAAGGAGTGATCTCAGCGGGAACCACCTCCCCCACCCATTACTGTTTACTAACCTCTAATTTATGTAAATGCTCACAAGGTTGTTTTTATATGCTCCCCCCTGTGCATCCCTTGGCAGATTTTTCAAGCAGATATTTCTCATGTGTTTTCCTGACCTCTAAAAACTTTCAAAAATGTGACTTTTGGTTGCATGTTCATTAAAATGTCATCTAAGGCTGTGCCTCCACCTACAGACACAAAAAGACATGGAGGACAAACCAAAGCCAGGAGACCCTGAATCTGGGGATCCAGTTATAATCAAGGGCCCTCCTTTAAGTATCTGAAAAATAATTTTTTAAAGTGCTAGAGGACAGACCACAGGCAACAGCAGTTTGAAGGAACCTAGAAGGGTACACTGGAAGCGATGCCCACATATGTCTGTACATACTGTTCTATGAACAAAGCTACTACTCCCCTGATATCCTGAAAGTCCCCTTTTCCTTTGGTCCTGATATTTTCCTATTTCTACTGTATTATGCTCCTTGAAGCCACCATCAATCCTTTTTGGTGAAAAAACATAAAATCAATTTGTTCTTTCAAAAAGTTGCAATAGTTTATTACTTTCAATAATAATTGAGTAATAATCATAGTATGATTTATACAGTGAGTTTAACCTTTCTAAGTAATTTAACACAGGCACAATCTTTCTTTTTGAAAGATCCTTACAGTAAATCCAAGAGAAGGATTTTTTCACTTTTAATGGATGAGGAATTGAAACCTAGAGACATGACTCTCCCAAGGTCATGCATCTAGTTATTGTTAACAACAACAAACAAAAACAACGGAAGCAACAGCTCAGTACCCTTGCCGATGATTAATCAGGACTTAACCTCAGGCTTCATGCCTGCAAATCCCACACTATCTTCTCTATCTATAACATATGCCTCCAGTATCCCAGAGAGAGAGTAACTAAGTCACTGGGTTACAAGGAGGGAGAAATCATTAAAGCCCAAGTCTGTTACACAAATCATTAGTCACTAGCATTTGACAAAATATTCACTTAATTGCTCAATTCTGTATTTAAGGAAGTGTGAACAAGAGAGAGTTAGGAAAAAATAATGGAAAGTCAGTGACCTGGGATCCACTTGGCGGCAGAACCAAAACAAATTACTACTCTTATTATACAGAATGTGCCCAATTACTCCCATTTAAGCCCATTTCTCTAACATATGAAGTTGAGCTAGGTGATTTAAGTTCTGTGACTCTTGATGATATCACCTATAAAATAATGTTGGTCTAGAAGTTCTTGAAGGTCTCTGTATTCTAGTAGTTTCTGCTTCTATGAACAAGATGTAGGCAGGTGTTTTTTTAACAGTTCTTGAAAAGTAACAATTGAGAAAGAAGAGCTCAGTGATGCTGAGATCATGTCTGAGCAACTCCAGCTCAATGATTCCAGCACTTCAGTGGCAGCAGAATCACCCGTGTATACATCTTTGCCCTCATATCCACGGATCACACTTTGAGAAACACTTCTGTCAAAGGCTACTCTTGAATTTGATGATTCCCCTGAGTGATACCTGCTTCCAGTGGGTGGAGTTAGAGCCATCAGTCATCTGAATTCCATATGAAATTATTAATTGCTTTGTTAAGACCAACTAGAAATAATAAATACAGTAAACTGGCAGAATACAAAAGCAATATGCAAAAATCAATCACATTTCTATATGTAAATGGTGTATCAGAAGAAAGAGATATAAAGAGAACAATCCCATTTACAATCACACCAAAGAAAATGACATACCTGGCAATAAAGTCAATGAAGGAAGTAAAGGACTTATATATTGAAAACTGTAAGATTCTGCTAAAGTAAGTAAGACACAAGGAAATGGAAAGATGACCCTTGATCATGGATTGGAAGAATAAAGTCATTAAAATGACCATATTGTTACAGGGCCGGGAGAGGGGCACCCCAGACCCCCCAAACCTGCCTGCTCCATTCTGCCATCTACCACATCAATACAAAACAAATGAGACATTAGTGGGAAGAAACATTAATACAATTAGTGGACAATACAGAAAAGACAAAGAATCTAGTTTCTAAATCAAGCACCCAAAGTTACCCATCCCCTCATGGGTAAAAGTCCACCCAAGCAGGATTGGCCCAGAGCAAGGCCCCAAAGCCTGTCACAAGTCCAAATCATCTACCAGACAAGTGTGGAAGGAAAAGAGCAAAATCAAAATCAAGACAAAAACCGCCATTGTCACCTCCCCACGGATCTCTCACCCACATCTGTGTCACCCAGTCCACGACCAAAAGGCAAACGCAGTTTCTTCAGGTGTCTTTCGGCTCCATGTGCCTCCTGCAGGTCTCCTTCTGGCTTGCCATCCTGCTTCCTTCCTTCCTCCATCTCCTCTGCAGCCTCTCTCTTTGCTCAGCTCCACCCTCCTTTTGGGTGGGGCAGGGAACCTGGAACCTTTCTCTTTCCTGGGGACCACCCTGTTACAATATGACCTAAAGCAATTTGCAGTACAATACAATAGCTATCAAAATCCCAGAGAGTTCTCTCAAGGAAAGTAACAATTACAAAATTTGTATGGAAGCACAAAAAGCTAGAGCAGGCCTGAAAGAAAAGAAAACTAGGGGTATCACATTCACTGACTTCAAACTCTACCAGACAGTGATAGTAATCAAAATAGCATGGTACTGGATAAAGACAGAAACTCAGACCAAAGGAATAGACTAGAAAGCCCAGAGATAAATCCACATTTAAGTACGAACAGCTAATCTTTGATAAAGGAGTCGCAACCATACAATGGAGGCATGAAAGCCTCTTTAACAAATATTGTTGGGAAGCATGGGTAGTCTTATGGGGGAAAAAAAAGAAATAAATTAGATCCAGACTTAACTCCACACACAAAGATTAATTTTAAATGGATTAAAGAACTGGATATAAGAAGTGAAACTACAAAGTACTTCAAAGAAAACACAGGGGACACACAACAGGACATCTACCACAAAGAGGTATTTGGGGTTGCAACTCCAATGCAAGGGACACAAAAGCAAAAATAAACAAGTGGACTATATCAAACTATAAAGATTTTGTAACTCAAAAGAAACCATCACCAAAACAAAATGGCAAACTATAGAATGGGAGAAAATCTTTGCACATCATACATCTGATAAGGGGTTTATTTCCAAAATATGCAAAGTACTTATACTATCTAACAACATAAAATAGATAGGCCAATCAAAAAAATGTGCAAAAGACCTAAATAGACACATTTCCAAAGAAGACATTCAGATAGCATACAGCCACATGAAAATTGTTCAACATCACTTATTAGAAGGGAAATGCAAATCAAAATCACAATGAGATATCACCTCACCCCTGTGAGGAGTGTCCATGTCAAAAAGAATGGAAACAAAAGCAAGGGAGGGAATCAACCACCCACTGATATCAGCAATATAAATGTATTAATGCAGAGTAAATAGGGCAATTTACACTTTGTACAATACTAAGAAATAGAACCATCAATTACTTTTGTACTCTCACTAACCCCAAGAGGTGAATAAAGATGACCTTCTAAAATTAAAAAAAAATAAAATAGAAACAACAAATGTTGACAAGGATGTGGGAAACAAAGAACTCTCATCCATAGCTGGTGGGAATGAAAATTGGTGCAGCCTCTATGGAAAATGTTATGGATATTTCTTAAGAAAATTAATATGGAGATCGTATATGATCCAGCAACACCTCCACTAGGTATTTACCCAAGAAACATGAAAACTCTAACATGAAAAGACTCATGTACACCTGTGTTCATAGCAACACTGTCCACAATTGCCAAATCATGGAACAATACTTTAAGGTCGAGGCCAGGGCAGAGATGGGGTAGAGGAGGGGGAACTTGAAACTGCTGCCACCTGCATCCCTGGAGCCGGCTCTGCCCGGATTGCATGGGCCCTGACAAGCAGCTTTGAAAGAACAACCAGTTATGAGAGAAAAAACTTCTTTGAAAAGCAATTTCAACTCCACATTCTCTACCTCCCTCCATGGCCAGACCCTGCCCTATAAAAGCTTGTCCCCCAACGGGGTGCAACTTCTCCGTCCCCGGCGGGGGTAAGTGAACTTCACCAGGGCACAATAAACTTTTTGCCTGTGAGAAATTTAGCCTGGCTTTCCTTTTCTTTTTTTTTTTTTAACCATTTTATTTATTTATTTTTTTTAAGATTTATTTATTTAATTAAACAAGCACTGGGTACAGTCAGAAGCGCGGGAGGGTGAGAGAATTCACCAGTCAGAGCGGGGAACAGAACAGGCAGACTGATGAAGTACACTGCTGAGGGGAGCAGCGGGCGGCAGGAGAGGTCTGCGCGCCATGTGGGACCCTCACCCGGTGGCCGGGGAACGAACCAGCGCTGCAGAGGATGACAGGCAGCCTTGCAACCCAGCGCTCAACCGCTGCGCCACCGGGGACGCCCTGGCTTTCCTTTTTTTTACGGCGTCAACCTTTTCAAAATCCATGTGCCCAATGACAGAAAAGCGGATAAAGAAATTACAGATTATCAGTCTCCCGGGTGGCGCAGCGGTTGAGTGCTGGGTTGCGAAGCTGCCGGCAGCCTCTGCAGAACCGGTTTGATTCCCGGCAGCTCCCCGGAGTTCCTCTGGCCACCAGAGGAGGGTCCCACATGGCTCGCAGACCTCTCCTGCCGCCCGCTGCTCCCCTCAGCAGTGTACTTCGGTCCTTCTGCCTGCTCTGCTCCCCGCTCTGGCTCTGGTGAATTCTCTCACCCTCCCGCGCTTCTGACTGTACCCAGTGCTTGTATGGATAAATAAATAAATCTTTAAAAAAAAAAAGAAAGAAAAGAAATTACAGAATATATACTCAATAGAAATACAGCATTGCTATTAAATACACATATATGTCTTTTGGGAGAAAATGGATGGCCCTCAAGGGGATTATGCTAAGGGAAATAAGTCAGAAAGTGAAAGACAGATATCGGATGGTTTTACTTATCTGTGAAATATAAACCAAAAAACACACATAGGCAAAATACAGCAAAAACAAATCTTTGACTTAATGATATAAAGGGAAGAACAGGGAGGTAGGAGGGTCGGGGAGAGGGAAGTTAATAGGGCATTGGCACAGGTGGTTTGGTTTGGTGGAGGGTGAATGGAACATGTGCAAGCACATATTGAGGAGTAAAAATGTAACCCAAAAATTATAATTAAAAATCAATTGATCAAGGTCCAGGAGAACTCATCAGACCTCCCTGATGGGGCAAGGGGTTAAGATGTGCAATCTATGAAGCTATCCACAGCCACTGCAGGACGAGTTCAATCCCCGGTCAGGGAGCTGACCCACATGGCACAGCAGACCTCTCCTGTCTTGCCCGCTGCTCCCCTCAGCAGTGTATTTCAGCCAGTCTGCCTGTTCTGTTCCCCACTCTCTCTGGTGAATCCTCTCACGCCCCGCACCTCTGGCCTGTACCCCAGCTCTTGTATGCATAAACAAATAAATCTTTAAAAAAATAATAAAATAAAATATATTGGTATCAAGAACCTTGCAGAGCTATATAGTATCTTAATCCTTCCTCAACTAAATCTTCTAAGCAATTGAATTTTTTTTTTTTTAATAAATTTTATTGTTATATTCCCCATACAATTGCAGCCCCCCCATTCTGACCCCAATCCCTCCCCTCCCACCCCCGCCCCCCTAAAAGTGTCTCTGGTTCATAGTTTTTTGTTGATTTTGATTTTCACTTTCTTATAGTTATTCATTTTCCTGGTCCCTTATTTAAGTTTTCTAGATTCCTGCTATGAGTGAGACCATCCGGTATTTTTCTTTTTCTTTTTGGCTTATTTCGCTGAGCATGATCCCTTCCAGCGCCATCCATGTTGCTGCAAATTGCATGTGTTTATCTTTTTTGAATGCTGAGTAGTATTCCATGGTATATATGTACCACATCTTCTTGATCCAGTCATCTATTTTTGGGCATTTGGGTTGTTTCCAAAGCTTAGCTATTGTAAACAGTGCTGCTATAAACATAGGGGTGCAGGTGTTCTTTGGAATTGATGTTTCTGTGTCCTTTGGGTAAATACCTAGGAGTGGAATTGCTGGATCATATGGAAGCTCTATGTTTAGTAGGTCCAGAAATCTCCACACAGCTTTCCACAGTGGTTGGACCAGTTTGCACTCCCACCAACAGTGCAGAAGAGTTCCTTTTTCTCCACACCCTTGCCAACATTTGTTGTTGTTAGTTTTTTTAATATGTGCCATTCTCACTGGTGTAAGATGGTATCTCATGGTAGTTTTGATTTGCATTTCCCTGATGACAAGTGATATTGAACATTTTTTCATATGCCTGTTGGCCATTTGCATTTCCTCTTCAGAGAAGTTTCTTTTTAGCTCTTCTGCCCATTTTTTGACTGGGTTATTTTCTTTGTTGTTGTTGAGTCTCATCAGCTCTTTGCAGATTTTTGTGATCAGTCCTTTATCATTAGTGTTGGGTGCAAAAATGTTCTCCCAGTTGGTGGGGTTTCTCTTTGTTTTTGTTATTGTCTCTTTTGCTGTGCAGAAGCTCTTTAATTTGATGTAGTCCCAGCTGTTTATCTTCGCCTTCACTATCACTGCTTTGGGTGATGTGTCTGTAAAGATGTCTTTGATGTGCAAATCACGTAGTGTTTCGCCTATATTTCCTTCTATATATTTTATGGTTTCAGGTCTTATGTCTAATTCTTTAATCCATTTTGAGTTGATTTTTGTGTATGGTGTGAGGTAGTGGTCAAGCTTCATTCTTTTGCATGTAGCAACCCAGTTTTCCCAGCACCATTTATTGAACAAACTTTCTTTGCTCCAATGCATAGTCTTTGCTCCTTTGTCAAGATTAGTTGACCATAAATCTGTGGGTTTATTTCTGGATTTTCTATTCGATTCCATTGGTCTGTATCAGACAATAGTCTTTTCTTTTTTAAGTCAGACAATAGTCATTTTTCATTCCCAGAGCTCAATGGCCATTACACAGTTAGATGTGCTGGGATGGCCTCTTACTGCAGAGATGGCCGCTCAGAGTCTCAGGCAAGTTGCTTCTCCCATCTGGTCTGGTGAGTCATTTTTCTCTTCATCATTACCTTATCTCAGTCCCCATTTTCTTCGTTGTTCTCTTCTCGTGGCTTCCAAGGTGCCCCAAGTATGAATCCCACAGTAATGCCCCCACTTTGCTATATCAAGACAGGCTCTAGTGTTTCCCTGCACTAAGCAAGTTCAGTTTTAAAAAGAAAAAGCACAATCTATTTTCAATACAAAGAGATAATGTTGTCTGAAAGCCTGGGGATAATAGTTAAACCCATTGAAAATCAATAAAAAGCCCTTTAAAGGCCACCATTCTCTTTCATGACATTTTTCTTAATGCTGGGTGTCCCATGCCAGTAGGCAGTCAGGTAATAGGATTGATTTTTATATAATTCTGGTTCATGGACATGCAACCATTATAGGGATGGTGAAGGGACAGAGAGGAAAAAGTGAAAATAAATTTCTATGCCTTCTCCCCAGCACAGCTCACAATTTCTCTGTAAGAAATAACTTCAGCACAGACAGCATTAGGAATTAGCGTTTTTTTCCAGCCACTACATTTAAGTACTAGGTACCCAACAGAGATAGCCCAGAAACCTACCAAATTCCTGACTCTGTTACTGATTTGCACTAAGGGGGGCCCTCACTTAACCTTTTGGTGGTTTAAATGAAGAGAATGATACCTGCCCCCCTGCCAGTCCTAAGTCAGCACCAGGCTCCAGGCATATTTACTGGTGATTTTGTTATAACATAATAAAGCAAGTATAAGCTTCAGAAATGTCTAGGAAAAATTTTAATGAGTGTTATCATTTCAAGGGACTTTATGAAATCATTAAACATTTCCCCAAAAAAAGATTTTTAATCATCTCCAGGGAGAGGGATGATAAAGCTCTCTGTCTAGTGAAGCAGAGGAAAGGAAGGCCAGGCTGGTCCCCTTCCATCAGACAGAATGGTCCTGGATCAAGTGGACTGAATGTGAATCCAGGTATCGCACGTCCACAGCGCCTGCCATGCAGTTTTTACAACCAACTTTCTTTTCTCAATCTGTTACAGGGCAGGAAGGGGGGCAGCCCAGACCCCGCAAACCTGCCAACTCTAAATAGGTTCCGCCACCCACCGCATCAACACAAAACAAATGAGACTTTAATGGGAAGGAACTTTAATACAATTAGGAAACAATACAGGAAAGGCAAAGAATCTAGTTTCTAGATCAAGCACCCAAGCACCCATCCCCTCATGGGTAAAAGTCCACCCAAGCAGGATTGGCCCAGAACAAGGCCCCAAAGCCTGTCACAAGTCTAAAGCACCTTTCAGTGGGGACCCACAGAAAAGGATCAGAAACAACCAGTCAAGTCTGAAAAGAAAAGAGCAAAATCAAAATCAAGACAAAAACCACCACTGTCACCTCCCCATGGGTCTCTCACCCACATCTGTGTCACCCAGTCCACAACCAAAAGGCAAGTGCAGTTTCTTCACGTGCCTTTCAGCTCCATGTGCCTCCTGCAGGTCTCCTTCTGGCTCGCCATCCTGCTTCCTTCCTTCTTCAGTCTCCTCTGCAGCTTCTCTCTTTGCTCAGCTCCACCCTCCTTTTGTGTGGGGCAGGAATCCTGGAAACTTTCCCTTTCCTGGGGACCACCCTGTTACACTTCTACTTAGTTGCTATCCTTGACCCAGGTTTCCTCCAACTTTCAACTCCATCTCCCAGATCACCTTGTTACCAAGCAGGCTCTGCCAGATGATAATAGACATACTCAGCTTTAGACCTCTCTCTCATGAATAAGCAGTCAAAGCCCATTGTATTCTGATTCCCATTTCCATAGAATGAGATGACAACATTCCTTTGAACAACAAAAGTGTCAGAAACATTTCTCAGAGGGCAGAAGACAGCACAAACCAGCAAAGGACCACAGCAAACCAACCCCAAAATATGTAAGTTATATTAAGAATAAAACCCAGTCAACATGAATAAATAACTTAACAGTTCCTCCAAAAAGCATCTGGAAAATAACATTGAGAAATCAATACTTGGGTGATGATCTACTACCAATGCTCCATGTGCTGTCTGCATACTCAACTTTACATTCCAGTCGTATGAAAGCCTCTTGAACCAGGATTTGAGTTCTGCACCCTTTTTGTAGAACTGAGTAGACGATCTTCAACTGACAAATTTCTGCTTCTCCCCCTGCCCTGCCTACCTTTGTCTGTCCCTTCCCCTCACCACAGTAGCACCTCTCAGAGAGCAAACTTCCTATACTTTGAACCATGGGTGTCAAGGTGAGGGATTGTAAAATGGATCATGTTCTTGGGTTCAGAAGTGAGGGAAAAGATACAAGAAGTTTTTATCGATTAGAAATGTTCATTTCCAATTCAGCCAAAAACTTTTGGGGATACATAAGTTAACCAAGGCCAACAAAAGTCTTTTCACTATTGCAGAACCTCTCAGAACCTTTCACAAACTACTATTAGTTCTAATAGACAAAAGGAAGATAATAGTACATAGGACAACTCATGTAACAAAATGAGCTTTTTTTCCCCCCTGAGCACCTCTCAAAACTAGTGTTAGGAAGATAGACTTTGAAAAACACAGTTTAGTGAAGGGGGAAATAATTTTCTAAGCCAAGGAAAAATAGGCAGTTTAAAAAGATGAGATTAAGGATCATTAGGTAAATGAATGCCTGATGGACAAGGTTCTAGAAGGTGGAAGAAGGGACAACCTAAGTGAGCAGGAGGAGGAGGGAAGGCTGCTATTGCCTCAGCTTTGAGACCCCTGAAGGCAGGGGACAATAAACAATGTCAGGTAAGTTAGATTAGACAAAGGGAAGATGAGACAGTGCATAGCAGAAGGCTTCATTCTTTTCGAAAAAGAAAAGATTAAGTGCACAGAAGGGTCAAGGGGCAGGGTTGACTATGGAGAAGAGAAACATAAAGGCACCAGGAGCCTGAGAGAGGGTACCAGGAACAAGAAAAAAGAGGAGAAAGGGAGGTAGGTAATAACAGTTTCAAAACTGTGTATTTGATCAGGCCCCCTAGATCTGCTGGCCTGAGGGAAGACAGGGTCCACTTAGACTTGATGATGTTTCACGTTATGACTTTGGAAAAGTCACCAAGCAGTCTTAGGTGTCTAATCTGATTATCACAAAAATTCATGCAGCTCCTAGTTTGAGTCCAATTCTATAGCAAATAGACTAGAAAAGGCTATGCTGGGTGATAACAAAACAATTTCAGAGATAAAACAAACTTTGGTTCCTAGTAAATAACATAAATAGGATTTCTGAAACATAAATGTGTTTATAAATAAAGCCTGATCATGCATGACTGAACTCCAGTTGAAATACGATTTGGAAAATGTTTTAAACATAATTTTATTTAAATTATTTAAAACACAATTTTACCTGAATATACATTTCATTATTAGTTCTTCTCTGAATTCATGAATTCTGTCTCATTGTTACCTTATTTATTTGCAAGGAGGAATTCATTGCCTCACATTCACTTTTCAAAAAATTCAGTCAAAACGTGTGGCTACAATTTGCTGTGCAGACGTTCCTTATAACCACTAGGGGTCAGACTACTACATTGATACAAGACAATCCCAACTTGAAAAGTGGTATTAATCGGTGGAGGGTTATGCCAACTTCTTTTCTGCATAAGAAGGGAGAGCGGGCCATTTAAATTAAACATTACTTGAAGAAGATAATAAGAAAAAATGCATTTGAAAAGAACGACTGAGATGAAAATATCAACTATAATAAATAGAATGAAGATGTTTCATGCTTAACAAAAATTTCAATGATTCACTTGCTCAGCCTGGTTGGTACGCTATTATTCCGATCTATTGGAGATCAGATTGGAGGATTAATCATTGAACTGGACAAATGCTAAGAGAGCAAAAACAAGTAAAATAATGAAACTATCAGCAAAAAAAGAAGAAATCCTCATTTTTAGAGGATGGACTGCATGACCCACAGAGAATTGAGATGGATGACAAAATCAGGGTGCCAATGGATTTCAGCAACAGTGATAATAAATCCAAATCATCTTATATCAGTGAAAGCATTCAGAGAGGTAGGTGGAGGGCCGCTGGGACTGGGCATCGTTCTGGTGCCAGCCCAGTCACACACTAGCCCTGTGGTCCTGAACAGCAGCTTATCTACTCTCAATCTCATTTAACCATTTTCAGAATGAAGAAGTAAGACTATGTGATTTATAAAGGCTCTTCAAGCCCTAAACATTAAACAGGTCAAATTAAACAGATTTATTTAATGATAGTGTTAGGAAGAAGATAAGAAAGTAAGAGGAAAAATGTACCAAAACTTAAAAAACGAAGGTTAGGATACATTATAAACTTTCATTGTTAAAAAAATTCATTATTAAAAAATTTTCATTATTAAAAAATATGGGGAAAAGTATGGAGCAAACTGACATCATAGATCATATTCATTGTCAGATTAAGTAAAAAGTCAAACTTTAATTTACGTTTTAATGACAGCATTCTAATGTAAATATGCTAACTTGTAAAAATGCATGCACATTATTCTCTGAAATAATAAACAAGAAATTAAAAATTGGATACCTGTTGGGGGTGGGGTAGAATTGAATGGCTATGAGTAGGAGAGGTACAAGAATACTAGGTGTGTTTCTTTGCATATCCTTTTGATATTTTTACCCATGTGAACATACTATATATAGAAATTTTTTGAATTAATTTAAGAACTTCATAGATAGGACTGAAATGTAAGTCAAAACAAAAATAAATACAACTGAAATTGAAAATCCTCCAGCATTGTAATGGGGATCAATGACATGGGAATTTCTGCTGTTAATACAAATTGGTAATAAAATCAAAAATTTTGCTTTAAAAGGGATGCATCAAATTTGCCAGTCACAATGACACTATCCAATCATGCTGTTTCCTTGTCACCTGGGAACCCACCCCTCACTGAGCTGCTAGTTCCTGATCCTCTCTCTCCAGAGAGACATTAAGCCAGAAAAAGGTGCATTCTGTCCAACTTCTTTCTACACAGAAACACACACACATACACCCATATACGCAAACATGTTTCTTACCAAAGTCTTAATGAATATTAATGCATATTAACCCATGCAAAAAGGAAAAAAGGTCACAGCAAATGGATTCTGTAAATAGCTAAACCCCAGATTCCAATATTCTTAACATACAAGTTTAATGTTATTCTTATCAAAAGTCCAGCAAGGTAATTTGTAAATGTAGACAAGATTATCCTAAACTGTATAGGGAAATGCTCCTGAACTAGAATAAAAATAATAAAATAAATCTATCTACTTGATTGCAACTCATTATATTTATTAATCAAATGTGGTTAATGGAGAGAAAGACACAAAGCTCAATGAAATCAAATGGAGAACCCAGAAACAGACCCAGAAAATATTTTTGACAAGAATCCAAAAGTAATTAAAAAAATAGTGCTGGAACAATTAAACAGCCAGAGGCAGAAAAGATGAACCTTGACCTAAAATTGACACATTAAATAAAAATTATCTCAAGATATATTAAGTACTTAAATGGAAATGTAAAACAAAAAACTTTGGGCAAAAATTAGAAAGCCTTTTCAGGATCTCAGACTAGGCAAAGAGTTCTTAAAGTTGACATTGAAAACACCATCCCTGGCAAAAAAGACTGACATGTGGGACTTCATCGATATTAAACTGCTTGCTCATGAAAGATCCTATTAGGAAGATAAAGAGACAAGCAAAAGTCTGGGAGAAGTATTTTCAAATACTTCTGACAAAGAACTAGAATCTAAAAGAAATAAACAATTCTAAAAACCCATCAACAACAAAAACTCCAGTTAGAATATGGACAGAGACATGAACAAGCATATTACAGAAGAGGACATATAGAAGGCAAATAAGAGAGGAAAATGTTCAACATCCTCAGCCATTGGAGAAATGCAAATTAAAACCTCAGTAAGTGATAACTACATGCTTCTCAAAGTGACTAAAATAAAAAATTGTGACCCTACCAAATGGGTCCAGCAAGAATGGAGAGAAACTAGACCACTAATACATTGCTGGTGACAATATACAGTGCTATAGCCACTCTGGAGAACAATTTGACAATTCCTTTAAAAAATAAATATGTAACTCCTATACTGTCCACTTTCCATAGAGCTTTAAGTCCAGAGCAAAGAAAACTTATAATCACACAAAAACTTGCAAAAGAATGATTTTAGCTGTTTTATTTGTAATAGCCTAAAACTGAACACAGCCCAGGCTGTCCTTCAGTGGGTGAATGGTGATATAAACTCTGGTATATCCACGCCATGCAACACCACTCAGCAATAAAAAGGAATGCTATGGATTCCAGGCAACAAGATGGATGCACCACCAAAGAATGACGCTGGCAAAGAAGTCAATCCAAAAAAAAGTGACATACTATGTGATCCCATTTATAGAACACTCTTGAAATGACAAAATTATAGAAAGGGAACAAGGGACTAAGACTAGGGTAAGGGAAGTGGGGGGCAGGAGGATGACTACAGGACCACTGTAATATATGGAAATGTTCCTTCTCTTGCCTGTGTCAGGATCAATTTCCTGAATGTCACAACACATGACAGTTTTGTAACTATTATAGCATACTTACCATTGGGGGGAAATAAGAAAAGGGTAGATGGCATTTCTCTGCGTATTTTTTGCAAATGGATGTGAATCGACATGATCTTAAAATGATAAGTTTAGTTTAATAAACATATGTACATACATACAAACTAAGACCTCAAATTCAGGACTATAGCAACATGCATATTTTCGTTTACTGGTAAGGCACATGTGTATACACATGTGTATGTGAGCATGCAAGTAACTAAGCAACAGTGTATGCATTTCAAATCTGCACTTGTCTCTGCTTTGTGTTTCTGAGACTACAAACAACTTTCCCACTGTTTTAGCAGCTTCCTTCTTAAACAACCGCTAGGGGGCCACAAAGGGAGACTAAAAGGCTGGAGGAGAATAGGCTTCCTCCTCATTTGCTTTGCCTGGGTTTCAACTGTTACAATAACATGTTTTCACTGAATAGTAGGAAGACCTTCTAGAAACAGCAGTTGAATTCAATTTGCATTTTTCCAACACTTGCAAAACCAGTCACATGGAACAGGTGTCAGCAAACTTTGCTATTAAAGACCAGATAGTAAATCTTTGAGACTGCAAGCCATACCGTTTCAGTGACAACTACTCAGCTCTGCCACTGCGACATGCAGGCAACCAGAGATGATATTTAAATTAATGAGCGCGGCAAGTATAACTTTATCTATGGACACTGAAACTTGAATGTCATATCATTTTCATGTTTCACAAAAGAGTGTAATTGTAATGGGTTGAACTGTATCCCCCAAAAAAGATGTGCTGAAGTCCAAACCCCCACCCCCAATGCTGAACTTGTAAATGTGATCTGATGTGGAAATGTAGTCTTTGCAGATGAGGTCAAGTCCAGATAAGGTTTTGAGGGAGGGCTCTAATCCTATGTGACTATGCTATCCTTATAAGAAGTGGAGAATGTGATGCGAAGACATAGACACACAGAGAGGGGAACACTTTGGAGATAGAGACAGAGACTGAAGCTATGAAAATGCAGACAAAGAATGTCAAGGATGGATGGCCACCACCAGAATCTGAAAAGAGGGAAGGCAGGATTCTACCCAGAGTTTCAAAGGGAGCATGCTCCAATTTGATGTTGGCTTGTTAGCCTCCATATTTAAGCCATCTGGTTTGTACAGAGTATTACTGTGACCCTAGAGAAATGATACAATTATTTTTCTGATTTTTTTTCAATGATGCAGAAGTATAGAACCATTCTTAACTTGAAGGCCATACATAAGCATAGGCAGTGGACTGGATTTGGCCTCCAGTCCTCGTTTGCACACTAAGCTGGAGTCTCCCCAGCCCCAAGTTGCCAGCTGCATGGTACAAAGTTTTCATTCAAACATCTTTCTCCTTTCCTCCATTTTTAGGAAAACTCTTTTCTATAATAACTTATTCCATTATACCTCACTGTGCTCTTTTTTCCCTTCAGTTGTCTGATTAGTAACTTTATGTCTGGTTATCAATTATTTATACTAAGAAGTTCTCCCTGTTAATATAACTCCATGATTTCTGTCTCTTGACTGGCCCATAACTGTATAATTTAGTTTTTAAAAGATTATTTAAAATTTTTTATGAAGTGCTCTGACCTTCAAACATTTTTTGACTGTCTCGGCAATTATTAAATTTAATTTTAGGCAATTAAGATAAATCTTTGTAGAGTTGGAATTTCTGACATAAAAATTGCATACTTTATTTGTCACAAACTTTAATTAATAATCACTCTTGCTTAATAGATTTGTTCCCCTTAGGATGCCCAAGTGATTTACAAGAACTAAGGAATTAATAGGATGTCACACTGAAGAAGTGAAACAGCCTGTGTTCTAAAGTGTAACATGCACCTGTCCTTCATGCCTGCAATTCCATCCTAGGTATTCACCCAAGAGAAATAATAACATACTTTCATGAGAAGACTGTGCAAAATGTGCCCAACAGCCTAACTCACAACCCAAGCCTGGCAACAACACAAATGTCCATTAATATAAGAGGTAAACAAATCAAAGTGTATTCATATAATGAAAATACTATTCTTCAGTTAAAAGGATACACAGAACAACATACACCATTCTCTAAGACATTATGTTGAACAAAAAGATACAAGACACAAAAGAGGATGTTATTTATATGCAGTCCAAGAGTCCCAGGGAAGTTGTGACTAATCTATGTTGATAGAAATCAGAAGAATTGTTGTCCTGTGAGGAGGTGCTCAAAAATATACAGTCATGAAAATGTAGAAGAAAAGTTTTATTTAATTGGAACAGACTATTAGCTAATGAAAGTTGACTTTGTGATAATTGGGGTATTTGTTGACATAAAATATAGAATTTAAATATTCATTGTAACCTAACTTTGTGCTTTAAGGAAGGTCACCAGGGCCTCCCCGGTGGCACAGGGGTTGAGCGCTGGGTTGCAAAGCTGCCCGCAGCCTCTGCAGCGTCGTTTTGATTCTCAGCTGCTCCCCGTCCACTGGAGGAGAGTCCCGCATGGCGCGCAGACCTCTCCTGCTGCCCTCTGCTCCCCTCAGCAGTGTACTTCGGTCCTTCTGCCTGCTCTGCTCCCTGCTCTGGCTCTGGTGAATTCTCTCACCCTCCTGCGCTTCTGACTGTACCCAGTGCTTGTATAAATAAACAAACAAACAAACAAACAAACAAATAAATAAATAAATCTTTAAAACAAAGCAAAAACAAAAATACCTAAAAAAAAAAAAAAAAGGAAGGTCGCCAAATTTTGTAAGTTTCAGAGTCAATCTGAGTCTTCTCCTGGATGGGGTGATCAAAAAAAAAAAAATGATCAATTTAAAAATGACACATATAAATAAATAAAGCAAGTGTGGAAGTTAAGATGCAAAGGAACAATCAATAAGCCTGAGCCCTGAGGAAGGGCAAGTCAGAAATAGAAGTTAACTTCACACCCCTCTTCTAGGCAATGTTGCTTTTCTCTTTATAGGCTGTTACTTAGTCATATATTTCTTCACTTATGATCTCCAACTCTCATTACATTAAAAGCAATAAGAAAGATTCTGAGGGATCTTTTTCTCACCAGATTTTGATTCCAAAAAAGCGTCACCTACATTAACTAATTCATTGAAAGAAAGTATTCTCCCTTTGGGAAAAGACTAAACTTGAACACTTTTCATCTACTTAAAAATTGTCCAATGGCATCAACAAATGTGAATAATCCTCTCAGAAACTATTGCCTGTCACACACAGCGCGAGATGGCATATTAAGATAGACCCAATTTAAGAATTTCTAGACATGAAATGGTCACTTTCAAGATAAAACGTGACCATAACTGGCCAACCACTTTCTTATTATAAATCTAGCCCACAGGTATCAGGACTCATCTGCTATGTCCAGTCATTTGGCATAATTTTTGCCTTCTGTCATGAATGGAGAAGGATCCCTTTATTTGTTTAACCCTAGTAGAATTAATTACACAAATAACTTTGTAATTGCTGTGTATTTTTTAAGAAAAACCACAGACTAATTTGGAAATAACCTAAACACTCAAATTTAATGAGAATTGATGAAATAATTGTAGAAACAAGATCTTTTTTTCTTTTATAATAGCTTCATTAAAAAGAAAGTGCATGAAACTTTTCCCTAAGTATGGTATCATACATAGTATGATCACAGATTTTTTTTATAACTATGTATAAAGAAATAAAGCACATAAATAGCATCAAATGAATAGAGAAAAGTCCACAACCATCCATCTAAACTGTTGAAGCAACTAACCATGAAGAATGTTATGAGGTTAAATTTTTTCATCAACATGTAACCTTCACTTCTAAAACAATGCTTGAAATATAGTAAATACTCAGTAAATAGTTGTTGAGTGAATGAATGAATGTTGACTAAATGATTAATTAATGAACTAAGGGATTCTTTAAAAATAAAAATCTCAGTGTAACAAAATATAAATAAGTAAAAGCAAATAGAAACTACTTAAAATCTGCCAAAGACTGTTGCTTATATTTTGTAGTGTATCTGTATACCAATATGCTTATTTTTCTTATCAATAGACTATATTAAACAAGACACAATGTTTTGTAAATTGGCTTTTTCAAACCAAAAATACACCAAGTCATCTTTCATGCCAATAATCATATACCCATTTCTAATGGCTGCAATCTGTTCTAACACTAATGATTTTTTTAATAAAAGAATTACTCTCCTTACCTTCAATGCCAGTAGTGCTGATTCATTCATTTATTCATTCACTCAATAGTTACTGAGAATCTACACTATATGAGGCAGGCAGGAACTCAGTTAGGTACAAGAGATATAGCAGTGTGGAAAAATAGGCAACTGTCCTCTTGAAACTTGTATCTATGAGGGAGAAAGAAATATCATGCTAATAAACAGGTGAGTACAGAGTTTTAAAATATGATAAACCCTAAGGGGAAAACTATGCATAAAACCTAATAGAAGAGTAGCATTAGCTACCAGCATCCAGTTCTGTCAATTAAGCTAAGATTGCAGGATGGGTTGGAGTTGGTGGGGAAGAGAGCTGAAAACACTGCAGGCGGTGAGCGCAGAGGCAGGAAGAGGATGGCCTTAGTGGAAAAGAGAGTAAGCTAGAAGTGAAAGAACATCAAAGATGGGGGAGGGGAAGTTGGGGGGACTAGGCTTCAGGGTAGAATTTTGGAACTTTACTTAAGTACAAAGGAAAGTTACCAAAAAGGGTCTGAATCACTCAAAAGGATTTTATTGTTTTCTACATTTTTTTTTATAGAGGTATGTTTTATTTATTTATTTATTTGTTTGTTTGTTTTGTTTATACAAGCACTGGGTACAGTCAGAAGCACGGGAGGGTGAGAGAATTCACCAGAGCCAGAGCAGGGAGCAGAGCAGGCAGAAGGACAGAGGTACACTGCTGAGGGGAGCAGCGGGCGGCAGGAGAGGTCTGCTCACCATGTAGGACCCTCCTCTGGTGGCCGGGGAGCAGCCGGGGATCGAACTGGCGCCACAGAGGCCGAGGGCAGCTTCGCAACCCAGCGCTCAACCGCTGCGCCACAAGGGAGGCCCTGTTTTCTACATTTTTTTGTTCATACATATACATACAGATATAATTCAAGATTTTTTTTTCATGAGTTGAACTTTTTTAAATGGAGGTATCATTAGCTTACAACTATATTTCAGACATAGCTGCTCACCTCAGCCACTGCACACATCACACCACACCCACCACCAATGTCCATTAGTGTTCTGTCCATTACTGTAATGTCCATTTCTCACCCCCTCTACCTTTTCCTGCCCCTGAGATTTTTTTTTTCAGTTCACTAACCACTGAGAGCACAGTGGATTCAAGGAGCTAAAATAAAGCCTTGGATAAAGAAAAATAAAATGTGGCTTCCCAGCCTTGGAATTGTACATGTCAAAAGTACAGAAATAGCCATCCATGAATAACAGTCACAATGGGATGATTTGGCAAAGGAAGATGATGAACCAAGGGAAAAATGTGTCTTTTGTAACACTTGAAAGCACATCATCTTCCACCTGTAAGTTCAGGGTCTTTGCAGAACCCAACCCAAAGCTTAAAGCCATGCCACTACCTGCATGGACCATTGGGGAGGGCTAGGGATTTATTTACCCATGTCCCAAGCCTTCTCTAACCACTCTTGCTCTCTCCTCTCTTCTTGTCTTCCCTCCTAACTCTCAGAAGGTGCAGAGAGTTCAGGAGTCAGGTGAAGTCAGTTTTAAAATATTAACATAAATTTGCATTCTCTGCAGAACTACAGCTCATAAGAGCAGGCCACGCCCAGGATTGTGCTGGGAGTGTGCGGGGAGTGTGCGGTGCCACTTCCTCACCACAGTCCACTGAGGACGAACCTGTCACACTGGCTGGGGTGGAATAAATAACTCCCCAAATTTCTCTGTCGACTTCCCCTGCCTGGCCCTTTCCTGTGGCACTTTTACATGGCTAAAAACAGTTTCACGAGCACGCCAACAATAATTGAGTCTGCCTTCCTCAATCTCTAGGAAACAGGAGCCTGATATGAAACCAAAAAGTATTCATTTTGAACAGAGGGACGTTTTCGTCATTTATTGTTGTATGGGTTCTTCACCGGTCTTTTAAACTAAAGACCAAATGTTGTCATTTCTCTGACCCTGATAAGATATTGTACTGTGTGTGTCTATAGCATTCTATAAATACCAGAGAAGATGGCATGTCCTGTGCCTTCAGGAATAAGGGAGATAGCCGTAGTTTCCGGTGACCTAAATAATTGGGCTTCTGTGACTTTCTGCTCTTCCTCATTGAAATTTTCCATTCAGCCTCTTTGGCTGCTCCAAGTCGTGGATTCCTCTCCTCTGGTGAACTCCAGGATTCACACCTTGACCTTGTTGTCAGGGAATTATGTTAGATGACATGCCTTGCCTTTGTGAGGTTCTGGAAGGCAGGCACCAGACTTAACCTCTGTCTGCTGCAGGTGAACTGGGGCAGAGCTTCTCCCCAGCAGGCAGTCAGTAAATGCCAACTGATGAATCATAAAAGCTCCTAAAAGTTGGAGGGGGGACTTGGAAATAGTCTTTTTAAAAAATGCATCCAGAAAGACAAGATATTCTAGACCTTAGAACAGTTTCCTTGACTATAAGATCATCTGCTTCCATTCACATTCTGAGACATTCAGAAGCAAATTGTGGTGTAAACATTAATGTTGTTCAGGAATCCACTGGCCAAACTCTAGTATGGGTTTGTTGAATGACAGATGAAACTTTTAACCCTGAGGAGGCACAAGCCCTAGGAAGTAATCTGATAACCTTGTCCCCCACAGCCTGACCAGGGTCATCCCAAATGTATTTTCTTTTTAAAGATTTATTTATTTATGCATACAAGAGCTAGGGTACAGGTCAGAGATGCAGGGGGTGAGAGGAGTCACCAGAGACAGATTGGGGAGCAGAACAGGCAGACTGACTGAAATACACTGCTGAGGGGAGCAGCGGGCGAGACAGGAGAGGCCTGCTGCACCATATGCATTGCTTCCTGGCAGGCCAGGGATCGAACTCCTGCTGCAGAGGCTGTGGATTGCTTCATAGTGTGGTGCTTAACCCCTTGCGCCACTAGGGAGGCCCCCAAATATGTTTTTTAAAGCTTGCAGATACCCTAGAAGAAATTCAGATCAGTAGAGGGCCTGTCCCTCCCCCCAGAGTGGACACAGAAGACCTTGCTCACAACCTAATTTCCTTAAACTTATTTTAACCACAGAGATTCTGTCAACCTTGTTGGATCCCCAAACCCGAGTAGTCAACTACCCCCAAAGGAATGGGCCCGGCTCAGGGCACTGTGTTAATGGTGGTGTAACACCCACAATTAAAGGAGTGAGAGCCGCGTGAGCTCAGCCTGCACTGACGCGCAAGGAGGGGTCTCCACTCAAGGAGTCACAATTGAAGAAGACATGACTCTTAGAGACTTGAGGCATGGAAAGACCTAGAAGCTGCCTTTTGAAGAATTGTTACAGAACTAAGGGTTCCAAGAAGTGGGGAGGCATATTAGCTGTCCTCTAGAATTTCCAAGAAGGTGTTCGAATGATGACTAGCCAGGTGGCAGAATTAGAAGGCATGAGCGAAGCTCCTACAAGGCAAATGTCTCAGTCTGGGTTCCTGAGAAGCAGGCTTTAAGACAAAGTTTAGATCTCACTGTTTCATTGTGAGGACAACATCAGAGACATAAAGTAAAAGAAAAGAAATGTGAGGCAGGGAAGGAAGGACAGTAAATTTAAGGGAGTATGTTCCTGAGCTTCCCACACGTCCCCCAAATACAGGAGGTCCCATGGGCTGTTTCTGGAGCAGGCAGTGCACTGTGGAGCACCGGGAGCACAGGAGGAAGAGGAAGCAATTCATCTTCTGGATCCCTCCTCTCTCTTCTCTTTCCCCACCTGGCACACAGGCCCCACCACTGCTTAGTTACCTTCATCTGCCCTTCAAGGGGGCACCAAGAGAGCCAGATCCCCTGTGGGTCCAGTGAGAACTGCCCGGCCCTGGGGCTGCCGCAGCCCTCACATAGAAAGTGTGACAAAGGCTGTGTCAAAACCCAGCCGCCCCCCAAGAAAGGCAGGGTAAGATGAGGTGATCACAGTGGCAGCAATGGCCAAGACTTTATCACAGAAAATGGCCAGAAGTGGGGTAGCAGTCAAGAAATTATAACAGGTCTTATTAAGATTATTTCCACTAACACCCCAAACCATCCAGTGCTCTTCAATCGCTAAGAGTATGCCTGGGGATCTTGACAAGTGAAGATTATGATTCAGCAAGTCAGGATGAGGCCTCAGATCCAGCCCTGGTCACTGGCACCCTGGCCTCCCTGCTGGTCCCCAGGCTGCACTTGGAATATCGAGTGACTCTCCGCTACACGGAGAAGTGGGTTTCACATCCCTAAGTGTGTTATAACAGATCCTGCACTGATTGATCTTCTGTCATAGAAAATCAGAGATTTGGAGGTGAAAAATTGAACCAAGGGAATGCTAGAAACTTCCAAATCTAAGATTTTAATTTATTTTCCAAAAGTTGATAAATAGCAAACTAATGATGATTGATAAAATGATTAACAAAGAAAAATGCCTAGATTTGCTTGGCCTTAGCCATTGTTCACTTTTCAGTGACTGCCTATCAGACCCCAGGCATAATTAGCCCAGACCCCGCCTGAAATGCAGAGCTGTGCCTCAAGACCATTGACCGGGAACAAGTGTAATTCAGTCAGTAATTAAAATGCCCGATGCTCTCATCTCCTTTCCAACATTCTTCCTCATCACAAGAAACTCAAGGAGTAAATGCAAAATCAAAAGTATAGACATCTAGAAATCGTTGCAGTCTTTCTCCTCTGAAGACTGGAACCTGAGTTAAATTTAAAATAAAAATGCAAATAACTTCACTTCTTTCCCTTGAAGAGTAGAAACAAACAAAATCTCCTCAAATCAGAGCCTTGGGGGATGAGAGTTTCAGGATAGCTGAGTTTTCTAGAGAGATGGAGATGTAGAACAATATGTATTTTTCTTCTTTTCAAATTCTAATTACTTGCAACCATTTTTAAATGTTTGTACAAATTTGAATTAGAGAGATCTCTTCCAAGAAACCTCTCAAATTCTTATACTATCAGGAGGCACACACAGCATCACCCTACATACATGCTGTCCCCAAACGCTGGGGCTTCCACACTCTGGGGGAGAATGCTGCTAAACTTGCATACTCTGCCAGAGAACTGGAATCAAATTGGATTATAGCTGCCACAGCTCCTCTCTGCCACAAGGTGGCAGCGTTGAAGACCGGCGCCCACTTGTGAGCCTTCGCTGATCTGGGCCCTGTAAAGACAGCCATGGTTCCCTGAGTAAGGGAAACCCCTTCTTCCAGTGCGAGCTCAGCCACCCAGTTACAGCAATTTGTTTTTTTTCTTTTATATATATATATATATATATATATATTATTTTATATAATTCTTACATCATTTTTCATTTTTGTACAATGTATGCATTTTCATTTCGGTTATATTCCCCACACAATTGCACCCAATTGTCCACAACCCCCTTCCCAGAGTGCTGACTAGCCCCCCTGGGGATATTGTTAAGCACTAATTCCAGCACCCATCACCTCACAGATCCAAAATCCTTTTCTTTCCTCAGCAAAGACAGATACACAGTATTCAAAAGACAAAAGGTATTATACTCCTCTTTCTTGTATAAGGTTTTACACTCCTCTTTCTAGCCATTTCTTGGGAAAACTAAGCTCAATGATTTAGAGGTGCCCTAACCCAGAATCCTATTCATTTCCTTGACTTCTTCGATGAGATACACTGAACATAATTTAGCTCTATATTCATGTCCAAGGCCAATATTAGAAACATCATGGTTTGGTTTGGTTAAATGTTTGTTTTTCAGGTTAACTACACAAGTGCCTTTCACATTATACAAATGACAGATCCAGAGAAAGGATTTGACTTAATTCATATCACAGAGGTGGTATTAGCATGTGACCAATGGGTACCCAGGGACCCAAGACTGTCCAGGGATGCCTTCTTTAAAAGGGATCCAGCCATCCAGTTGCACAAAGGCAAAGGAAACAGACACTTAGTATGAAAAAATTTCAATAAAATTGGTGTGCAGAAAGAAAAAAAGATTGTATTTCAAATAATAGTTTCCCAATAAAACTCCAGAAATTACCCATCCCCTCATGGGCAATGACCAGCCAAGCAGCTTGCCATATGTCTAAGGTGACTTCTGGTGGCAAACCAGAACAAGAAAGGGGTTAGGCAGGTCCCAGAGAGCTGGGCAGAAGGAGAGACTCAAAATTCAAAATATACCACAAAATACACCATGAGGTCAAGACAACAGCTGCCATTATCTCCACCAAGGCCCAGGAGCAATCTCCCTATCGCTCACCCACGTCTCTTCCCAGTATCTTTCCATGTCTCTCCTCTATATGTCTTCATTCCACCTTCCTTTGTATATCCCCTTTAATCCTTCTCAGTTGCCCATGTTCAGGAAGTCTGATTCATGGCCTGCTGGGAGTCATAGTCCCAGGCAGCTATGTGTAAGTAGGAACAGGAAAATATGGTGCCCATTCAATGTTCCTCCCTCTTTCAGGGAGATGCATCCCTCACACAGGTATGGGGAGAATTCAAATCCGTCTCTGATCCTGAAGCCTACATTCTTAATTCAGCACAGGGCCTCTCTGACTCCCTGCCAGGGCTGTCTGACATGTCATCTCCCTTCCCCCCCCTTTCATTTTTTTTTGGGGGGGGCACACACATTTCTATGCTCTAGCTAAATATAACTTCTACCTTTCCTCCAAAAGTAAGCCACGCCTTCCCATTTCTGTGCCTCAATGCCTTTGTTTCTGCTATTTCCGGTTTCCTAAGTAGCCCTTTATTTTATATCTTTTGAAACTCTAATCATTCTTTAAGGCCAACCTCACATATTAACTTTCCTTCACTCTTAAAATCCCTCCCACTGAAAGTGATTTCTTCCTCCTTTGAACCCATAGCATTTTGTGCATTTTTCTTCTAGTAATTTCATTCATACATTGCAGGCACTGGAAGACATCTTGACCTCAGTGAATGTATCTCTTTAATTTTTTATTTCCTGCAGCATTTAGAATAGCATCTCATACTTAGTAAGCATTTAGTAAATACATGTTGAATGGAATTCACAGCCAAAAGCATCCCAAAATCTTTAATAAAATTTCCCCTCCATTCTAAACTTGGTTCCTATTAGCATACTCCAATCTAAGGAGAGTTAGATATAAGAAATATGCAAAGTGGGAAGTAAAAAATGATATTGAGGGCATTTTTAGAAGTTGCAAACATCTCAAATGGCATTGAGGACTGGGAACTTCTACAAAAACCTTCAGTAATCTCACAGTATGGAAGGAAATCACCCATCCCAGAGTTGAGGATAACAGGGAAATGGTGGAGGTGAGGCTGGTATTTCATGATGCCTAACACACAGTCTCCCATGGGTAATGTGATGTCACACTCAGTTTGCTTTCCTGATAGCTCACTCACCCCATCCCCTCTCCTTGGTCTCTTAGTGCAGGAGTGCCCAGGACTTCTCCCACCTCTTCTATTATTCTCTTCATACACTTCTCCACAAAAGGGTGACTTTTACCACCTATGCAATTTATAACCAAGCCACTGGGACCGACTAATGAGGAGCAGAAGTAGGAACAGGTCAATATCTTTCAACCATCATAACATATTTCCAACTTCTGACATTGGCAGTGACTTACAGACTGTGAATGCCAGGCAGAGGGGAGTGGACAGAACCAGAACTTGCATTTAGGTGCCTCCCGAGACATGTGATGATTTGCAAGAAGTGGCAAAAAGAAAAAAATGTCCATGTTTGCTTAAGAGGCATAAGGAACCACATTGAACCAAAGTCTCTCTTCTTGCTTTTCTTCTTGACAGAGATCAGAAAACTGCACAATCTCAGACCTCCCAAGGCATAAATCACTGTTTATTTCATCTAGTAAATAGTTTGTCCTTTAGGGTCCTTTTAAAGACTGAAGAAAATCAAAACTGCAACAGCCTTTATGCCCACTGTTAATTTGAAGCCTGCCACTCCAACCACATCAAGTGTTGATTGCCAAGTATTCTTCTATAATAGAAGGTGCAGGCCAGTAAAAGCCTACAGGTCTGGTGAAAGTCAGGCAAGTCTTTTCCCGGACACATGAACACTGATGTGTGTGTGTATATATAGGTGTGAGCACCTGATGTAGGTGAAGTTCTCCCTGGCCTACTTCTACTTACTTTGATTGTATTCTCCAGGGAAGGCTGCTCAAGTGCCTAGTTAATTTTCTATGCAACACAGCTAAATAAGCTTCTAAGTCAATCAGCGGGTGAAGACCCTTCGTGACTTTTGAGGGTTGTGCATGATTTTCTTGCCCTGGTGAGAAGTCTCACAAAGGCATTGAATAGAAGACACAGGTTAAACAAACAAAATGAACAAAAATTAACTTCTATACAGAAACAATTTAAGTCACTTTAGAAACTATCTTTAAAACCTAAAAGCCATCAAGAAAGTCTTTTTGACTTAAATCTTCCAAGGAAAATGTGAGTCACACATTAATAAACTGGTTCCTCTTAGGATGAAATTTTGTTTACTTAGGACTTCAAAATTGCCCTGAAAAATTGCTCTATCATTCCTACATCTGAAGGATCTAAAGTACCCACATTTCAAAAAGAAGACCTACACCAAATGATCATGGCCAGTGACCCCTAAACATATTAAATTATGCACCTCATCAATAAAACACATTTAAGCATTCATCCAAATTTACTATAAATTATATATGTACTACTGTATAGGCTATCCCATTACCTACTTTTGTGACAGGAGATTTGTTGCTGCTTTGCGGCAGGAACGCAATGAGGAACACAGCAGTAATGGAGCAGGTTTGCAAGGTAAGACTCTGCTACTTGAGCAGAAGTTCTTGTGCCATTTATTGAAAGCAGACAGACTAGTAACAGCTGATCACGCAGCAATAGTATGAGGAATGAGGTCTGGAGGGTGGGATAGGAGTGGGGGATAGAGTGGGGGATAGGAGTGGGGGATAGAGTTTTACGAGGGATAGCAAAGAGGGCATCATGACCAGATGTCAAGAGACATTTGCATCAGCAAAGTATTTGATGTTATTACAGGCAGAATTATCCCAAGACCACCATGGAAAGAGTCACATAATAAGGTCAACCGCAGCCTAGGTGTCCCCAGGCCTGCCTCGTGATACGGGCTGTTCTCCGTAGGTAGAACAAATCACTGCTCTGCTGTGATTTGCAGATAGCAAATAGGTCACAGTTGCCCATGAGTGGCTAGCTAGTAGCCAGTTCATAGGAACCTACAACCTACAAAAATAGAATGGGTATTTTAAAATTGTACAAAATACATTAAACAACACTATTTTAAAAGTTAATTCATTTCATAATGGTATCAAAAAGTCTTTCCTGCCTAGAAATCTAATAGCAATATTTTTAGTGGCTGAATACATGTCATTGTTTGTGAATCTTTTCTTTATCTTTATGAGCTGAAAGATTAGCTTTAAATGTCTCTCTAGTCTCAGTGGCTTGATACTGTCACTCATAATACCTCAAGGCACACAGCATTATGGCAGAGGCCCATTGCTCCTGAGCTGGATGAGTCTCTGTAGTAGTTGGCTCAGGTGGGCAATGAAGGGCCGCTGATCGGTAGCCCCAGCAACAAGATCCTTTCCATCACAGTCTGGGGGCTGGGGCCTGAGGTCTGTCAAGGTGTTGGCAGGGTCGGATACTTCTCAAGGTTCTTTTTTTTTTTTTTTTTAAGATTTATTTATTTATTTATACAAGCACTGGGTACAGTCAGAAGCACGGGAGGGTGAGAGAATTCACCAGAGCCAGAGCGGAGAACAGAACAGGCAGACTGAAGAAATACACTGCTGAGGGGAGCAGCAGGCACGGCAGGAGAGGTCTGTCATGCCATGTGGGACCCTCGCTGATGGCCGGGGATCGAACCGGCACTGCAGAGGTTGCGGGCAGCTTCTCAGCCCAGCACTCAACCACTGTGCCACCAGGGGAGGCCCATTCTCAAGGTTCTGTTCCAGGCTCTCTCCTTGGTTTGTAGATGTCATCTACTCCCTGTGTCTTGATGTAGTAGGTATTCCCTGTATGCATATTTCTCCTCCCAAAATTCCTCCTTTTGTAAAGAGTCCTATTGGATTAGGTCCACCATAATGACCTCATTTTATTTTGATTACCTCTACAAAGACCTTTCTCTACATAAAGTCACATTCTAAGTACTGGGTGGAGAGAACACAAAATTCACCCCATGACAAATTCCATCTTTTATATATTTTTGTTCATACTTTTGAAGTTTTGGGTCAATGTCATACAGGCTGTGATCAGCTCTGCATCGACCTTGCCTCATCACCTAATATTACCTTCATTACATGGTTTCCTGACAGAAATCTATTAAGACCCTTGCTCACTTAGCCAAGTTCATATAAATTACAAAATATCACAAGGGGCTGGGAGTAAATGAATGAACCATGCTATACTAGACAACCCCATTCTCCCTCATGGTTTCTTAATCAGTGAGCAGTGAGGGCATGACTAATTCCTCATTGCACAGAGTAAAACTCTAATTCATTCTTTTTATATATTAAATGAGTTCTATTATTTTTTTCCAGTAGCTGTGATACCCCCACTTTTGAGACCTCAGATCTGGACCCCACTTTGGAAAAACTACCTCAACCTTCTCAAATTCAGGCTGGAAAAGTCATTTCTAAAATAGAGTTTTTGCTTAGGAAGTAGGCTGTGAAATCGTGTTGCAGTTAAATCAAAAGGGCCCACAGATTTTATGATTCTCACTTTCTCTTCATCCTCTCACAGACACAGGTACTTAATTGCTCCCTGAGGTTTAAGGCAGTGGACTGAGAATAACACCAGCCCCAGCAGCACTTCATTAGCTCCGTGGACGAGGCGTTCCATCCGCATAGGAGCATTTGTTGAAATGTCATTCGGAGGTATCAACACTGCCTGAGTCATGGCTTGATTGAATTTGTAAAATAATATAATAGGAACTGCCTTCTTCACGAAAGTCACAGGCAATAATGACAGTGGGGGCTGGCGATGAAAGACGCCAAAAAGCCTTTCGAGCACTAAGGCAAACAGACGGGTCGAGGCGTTAGCGCTCCAGGCAGCAGCTTCAGTGGAGGGAACAGCAAGTTACCTGTTTCAGAGAACTGCAGGCATAAAATCTATTGTTTAGAATGAATTTGGCCAATGTATTCTAGTTCTGGGGGTCTAAGCAGGCCATCAAAAGAACAATAATGCATTGACCAAGTGGTTTATTCAGAGGAAATCAGGGGGCTGCTGAAGGAAAGTAACTCTCCCCAGGAGAGCCGGAGAAGCACCATGTTGCGGCGCCCCTGCAGAGCTCAGAGCTGGTCCTGCAGGGAAATAGCAGGGAAAGCCAATTAAATGGAGACTGTATTTGATGTTTTTCATACTGAAAGTGCATTTGAAACTGGCACAGGGTAATTTACTCTCTACCATTCTGGGTAGAAAGGAAATATTCTGGGTGGGCATTACAACTGTATCTAATGCAGAACATCAGAAGTAGGAGACTGGAGGCCTGACTCCCTATCATGGATGGCTTCTTAGCTTCTTAGCCATACCTGCCCCACCTCATTGACCTCATTGCCAACCACCCCACTGGCTGTGTTTCCATGACTTTTATTGATAGTCGAAGGTTAGGCTAATGTCCCACTCCAGCCGCTTTAATTACTGCCTCTCTTTTGTTGCACTATTTCTACAATTAAGCATCTCTTATTACACCACACTACTGTTTTTTTTTAATTTCAGCCTCCTGTACTAGACTCTAAGAACATTAATGTCAGCAACTTGATCTCGTCACTGTCAGTATTCAGGGGACACAATGAGCACTAACCTGGTTTGCTACTGCACTGCTGAAAAGTCCCTGCTGAGGTTATACATGTGGCCTCCTGGACCCTCTCAATACACTTGTGAAATCATTATTAATATTTTTTAAAGAGAGGTTTTTTAAATTTTCTTTATTTATTTATGCATACAAGAGCTGGTGTAGACAGAGGTGAGGGGAGTGAGAGGATTCACCAGAGACATAGTGGGGAGCAGAACAGGTGGATTGACTGAAATACACTGCTGAGGGGAGCAGCGGGCGAGACAGGAGAAGTCTGCTGTGCCATGTGTGTTAGCTACCTGGACGGGGATCGAACTTGAGCTGCAGTGGCTGCCAAAAGCTTCATATTGCTGAGACTTAACTCTTGTACCATCAGGGAGGCCCCAAATTCATTATTAATATTTTTCTCTGTGAGATGGGCTCAGTGGAGACGAGTGGCTTGCCTAAATTCACAGAGCTTTTAGAAAAAAGCAGCAGGATACCCACCCAGAGTTTTTCATGCAAAATTGGTCAATGTTTTCTTACCAGCACACCAATACCCTGTGCTTGGATAAAGGAGGCACTCATGTGCACAGGCGAGGGGACCAGAGCAAATCTCTGGGTTTGCAAATGAGCAGGACCCATGAGTTCCTTTTATATTCTGATAGAGTAGCTGGAGGGAGAGAAATAAGCAAATTCTGTACAATGAATAATAAACAAGTGAATAAATGACCTGACAAACTTTCAAGCATGGACAACACAGCTTAGCACTGGCCTCCAGATCAGGTCTAATAACCTTATGATTGATTCTGAGGGAAATTGTGTGTGGGGTAAATGAGCTCTTGTTAAAATTGTGACTTTGTTCCCATAAAATCAGCACTGGTTAGTTTAGCTTATGATGGCCACCTTTGACTTGAGTTTCCTCAAGAACCTATAAAAAGGTAGGTATGTGTGCCTTCTACACAGTTCCCTGAGGACTCTGGACAAACTTTCTGGGCTGAGGGTATTGAACGTTCTCAAGGAAAGAGGCTTTGGACTGCGGTGGGATCCTGGTGCCTCCCCTGCCACCTAGGGGGTGCTGGCACATTCCTCACCTTCACCACACCCAGAGCCCCATCTCTGGAGTTGGGCTGATGCTGTGTCTACCTCAAAGGGTTTCTGTAAGACTTAAATGAAGTAAAACTTCAGTGGTAACTCAGCGAGTGTTTCCTAAGTTGGGATGCTTGGACTTCTGAAAGCTCTTAGATTTTTCCCCAAATGCAAAAAGTCCGTGAGAACAAAATTTTGTGTTTTCATTTTGATGATAATATGAAGATCAGTATTTATGCAAACACAGCCTGTGTCATGTGGATGAAGGCGAGGTTCTGATGGCTGCCTGGGGTGGGGGGGTCTGTGTTTCCTATCAGGTGTGCACCACACCACTGATGAATGATGTTAGGACTCCTCATGCAAGACTCACAGCAAGTTAAACAGAGAAAAGTCACAGGAGGATCAAGTCACTTTGTGGCATGTGACTGTCGAAAAGCTCAATATCCGAGGAACTGTGCTGCAATGCTGATGTGCCATATTTATGTTCCCAATAAATATTGGATAAGCATCTTTGGTTAAGTGATACTTTTATTTTTCAGTGTGGAGGAGCATGAATTGGAAATTGGTCAACATGTTAAGAGTTTAACTTGGCTGTATTGTTAAAATAGCCAGATGATGATAATGAAAATGACCATAATTTAAATAATGATTAAAGTAGAGAGAAAATAGTTATAAGGAAAACATAATTTTGCCCACACATCTTACTATTGTATTGACACAGCCAGCACTGACAATTCTAGTTCAGCCATTATCTACAGCATTAGTTTGAAATTTTTGGTTGTAGCTTAGCTTATATTTATTTTTTTGTTTTTGTTTTTATGATTGTGTAACACATCTATTTATGCATTAGTCTTGTAGTTTTATATACTTGAGGAATTTTATGATAGAAAGTGATATGAGATAATGCTGGAAGTCTACAAGAATGTATTTCCAGATTTCAAAGGGATTTGCATAGACCCTGATGACTTGAGTCAGATTTTGCACAGGACAGTGTTCCCAGGTCTGAAATCCTCTGATAAGGAAACTAAGGACTACAAGGTATAGGCAGGAGAGAGAAGAGCCAGGGGGTGACCTTAGCTTATTATAAGACATTTTGTTATGATCATTATATGATTTTTCTCCCTGCTTTCCTACAAGGAGGGAAAAAAAAACAACAGAGACATTCCTGACGATCAAGAATGGAATCCTATCATGCAAATTCAAAACTGTAAAGGGAAGCATCTCACACTTGGCACGGCTGTATCTCATCACTCAGAAGCCAGTAAATAAGGAAAGAGCTAGTAGCTACTGCTGAGTCAAATAAGCACCATCTTGCCGCTGGAGGACTCATCACAAACCTGCTTTTAATAATTTGTGAACAACAAAGTCCACACATCTGAATGTATTAACCCAGTGGCTTTTTGCAGAAAACCAGTCCCACAGCGCCTCTAAGAGACCAATATCAGCTCCAGTTTCCTCCAAGCCTAAGTGATGACAAAGACATTTCAAAGTTTCAGGGAGGGTGGGAAGGGGCTGATATTTGAATGTGCAGTATTTGTGCTTAGGCTGGCATCCTCTTTGCCTCTGTCAATGAGCAGCATGTCCTCTTATCATTGAACTCCTTGACATGGTGGCCCTGAGACTACAGACAGAGGGGACAGAAGTAATCATGCAGTCATCATGCAGCAGGGTCTCCGCTTCTGTATCCCAGGTACTAAGTTAAAATCTGGTCAATTCATGTAAAAATAGGTCTCCAAACTGGAGTCATATGCAAAATGTCAGCTGTGGATGGGTAGATCGGTTGGGTCAAGTTAAGGGAATGAGTCACCCGGAAGGGCACACACCTCTGAGGAGCCCCAGGTGGCCCACAGTGGCCCCATATCACACACACTCCCTTCCTGCCTCTAGTTACGGCAGGAGCAGGTTTTCTCAAGGAAGAGAGTATTGTGGACCAGAGGAAGCATCTAACCCCAAACAGCAAGTGAGTACACAGATGTCACAGACGCCTGGTGGGAGAGCTTGGCCCAGTAACCATGACAGTGACTCACAACAGCAATCTGTTTCTCTCTCAAACATTCCAACTCAAAGTTTAGATTGAGAGTCAATCTAAACTGGTGGATGTAACTAGAAAAATAAGGATGCAACAAAAACAATAATGACAGTTTTAATTTTTTGCAGCTACTGGTTCCTAGGAAATACTCTGAACACGTTACAACCAATATCTCATTTAATCCTACCACACAAGTCTATGAACTAGATATGAAAATTATTCCAATTTATCAGACAAGAAAATTGAGGTCAACAGAGGTTAGGTCAAGTACCCAAAACCATACAGATAATAAGCCAGAATTCTATCTCAAGCTGCTTTATTCTAGGAATCCAACTAAATCACCTCTGCTTTAAGCAGAGACAAGGAGAGTTGTTGAATTGTGATAAGAGTCAGGCACTAGAGGAAGAAGCCATGAAATCCTGCAGCTGGGTGAGCAATGCCTCAGACTAGTAGCCATTCCAGATCCTGTATCAATCACACTACACGCTCCCAGGCCCCATCACAGTTCCTGGGACGCCTAGCACCCCACAACCATTCAGGACATGAATCCTGGTTGTGCAGCTTTTCCTGGTTTCTCATGAAGACTGATTTCTTATTCAACAAATATCACTGTCTGAAGATAAGCCAGCGGATCTCTCTTTTTTACCTGTTGAAGGTCTAACTTAAAGAAAACGTAAAACCATTGTTGAGCAGTAGTTCTGAAACATTAGTGTACATCAGAATGAAAGGCTTCTTAGCCCAGATCGCTGGGCTCTACCTTCTGGGTGACAGTTTTCTAGGCCCAGGAATCTGCATTTCTAACAAGCTTCCTGATAGTGCTGATGCTGCAAATCCAGGGCCCTCATTTTGAGATTCATTGACCCAGAGCCTCTCCCCACCAAAATATGGAGAGCAGTAGAAACAGCCTGACCTGAGAATGTGTTCAAAGTGAGCTCCCAACACTCAGGCCTACTAAGGAGGAATCTGCATTTTGACAAGATCCCCCATGCTTTCCATACACAATGAGGCTCGGCCAGAGCCATGGTTCTCAAGAGGCTACTCTCAAAAATACTACAAAGCCTTCAAAAACACCAAGGACTAGTGCACATGCAGAGATGCTGCTTCTGGCACCTGGCCTCTTCCCCAGAGATGCTAATCGAACAGATTGAGTCTGTGGTATGCTGTGGGGATTTTTTTTAATCACTAGTGAGTCTAATGTATATCCAAGGTTGTAAACCCTTGGTCCAGAAGTGCTGACCTTGGCTCATGATATTTTCTCTGACCCCACACTCATTCACAAAGTATGCACTTCTAGAGGGAAAAAGAGTAGATACTGTAGTATGTATTAAACTGCCATAAGAGGAGAAAATAACTTTTAAGTGTGAAATCCCCATTTCACCCAAGACAGACTTCAAGTTGTACAAGACTGTGGAATTAAAGGAGATTGACAAAGTCATATCATTTGTAAATCCAACAAATATGACAAGAGCACAAATCTGCTGAACTCGTAGGGGAGCCAGGAAAGTATGCTCTTCCCAAATAGGTATTTGTTCTCAAAATGAAGTGCTTCATCATCTTTAAAGTACTTCTCCTCCCCTGTCTTTTTAGTTTTGTTTTGTGTTTTAATAAGATGTGTCACTGTACATAATTTCAATTCTCTGTGCCTCTGGTTTCTTAACTGAAAATCGAGATTGATCCTTAGCCCATAGAGTGTGAAGAGCTAGACTCCATGCGGCCTGCCCCAAGCATGCCTGGCCATACAGTGAAAGCACAATAAATGGGCTGTCAGGGAGAACTCCTCAATTAGGAGCTTTACTGATTAGGTAGCTAATGATCCTTAATACCCTCCTGAGCACCTGCTAATCTCATTTTAATAAGGAGAATATGTCCGGTCTTCTACCGGAAGCCCCAGACACATCAGCCAGCAAAGCTGGACACAGGCTAGAACCAGACCGGGCAGTCTCATCATACTGATGAGTTTTATCTTTCTATATCTTCTTTTTAATTTTACTGAGTAATATCAGTTTACATCATTGTATGTTATTCAAATGTATAAGATCATAATCAGGGCCAGCAAGTTGAGGACTGAAATCAAGGATCTGGAAGGTTTCCTGGGGCTCCGATGGCCTGTAAGGTGGACAGCAAGAATCCCTCTAACTCTTGCTGTAGCCAGAGTTCCAGGTGTGAGCTCACTCCGAAGAGTGGGGTGCAGCATCTCGAGGTTTCATGGCCAAGAGAGTGGAACAGTTTGGGAGAAGTTGAATGCTTCTACAAACCTTTTTTCTATAAAACCTCGTTTTGACCGAGGAAATACAGGAGGGAAAGGGATGGAGTAAAAAGTGAAACATGTCACTTTCAAACTTGTTTCTCCCAGCTTTTTCCTCAATCTCCTTCTCTGAGCTCTGGGATGGGTGTTCTTTAAAAAGGCCCTACTAACAGAAGTTTTGTAATGCCTCAGTGGCATTTTCTAACTTGGAGTCAATATACTTTTTATACTGATGAGATACTGCAGTAATTAGCTGCCTGCAACTAGTTAATTAAGAGGTATAGCAGTACCTTGGCCTCAGGCATTAAGCAAGTCTAGCTGATAAGCTGGAAATTGGCAAATAAGAGGATTGACAGGGCACAAGGGGATAATATGTCACTCACTTAGGAATTTGTTTTTCCAAGAGATCACGGCCTCCGAGGTCATATGGGTGGGTTCTTCCCAAGGCTCAGTTATGGGGAAAGTAGGGATTCTTGGCAATGTGGTTTTTCCTAAATTTCATTTTGTTTTCCTCCTTTCTATTGTCCCAACACCCAATTTACTGAGGTTAAGAAAGACATTAAAACAGAGGCCCTTGGGTATGTCAACTGTCAGGGTCACATCTAGCAGAGATCTTGTGTGGATTTTCTTTCTATGAGCTTTATCTTTCTATATTTTCTTTTTAATTTTACTGAGTAATATTGGTTTACAACATTGCGTATGATTCAAATGTATAAGATCATACCCTTTTGATGGATGTTACCCACCACAGTCCCACCAAGGCCCAAGGCACCCATAGTCTTTCACCATAGCCCATTTTGTGTCGATTTTTTTAGATGCCTCTTCCTCCAGTAAGGCCTAGTTCCTCTACTTGGTCTAATATCAGCTCGGTGAATCGGTCTATCACCCTTTGGGAATGCACATTCAACCTGTACAGCCACAGGAAGGACTCCCTCTCACCCCCATCCTACCCCCTTTTTCCAGATCCAAAGAAAACTAGACTTTGCAGAGGAGCCCCCTTGGAAAAGGGGCCAGATTATCTCTCCCCAATCTCAAAGGAAAGCAAGATTATCAAGTATAAGGTCTTGTCTGCTACTCACTCACAATGCAAGTCCCATGGTAGCTTGAGTATTAGCAAAAGTCTCTTCACACCCAAAAATTCCCCACCAGAAACATTTGCTTTCTCCAAGCTAAGAATCACCTACTGGTGAGTGAAGTGGAGAAATATTACCAGAGTCTGGAGGATTTTCCCCATGTTACCTGGAGACCTCTCCCCACAACACAGGAGCAGGCATTCTGCAGGTCTCTCCCCCCATAGCTTTCAAATTCCTGTGTAATGAGATAGTGGTGAAAGTACATAAGTGAAGAAGATCAATGCAGAAAAAAATGCTTGGAAATTAGAGCGAGTCCTTTTAGTCAACATAGTGAAAGATTTGATGGTGAGTGCCTCTGTCCTAAGCAGTTTCTGCTATTCAGTGCCACGCTTTCTTATTCTGTACTCAACTGACTACTTGCATAAGAATCACTTGAGGCGCATGTCAAAAATACGACCCAGGCATACTCAATCAGAATTACTGAGAGCAGTACTTGAATTCTACATTTTTTTAACAAGGTCCCCCGGTGGCTTTTATGTATTCTAAAGTTTGTGAATGATTAATCTACTAGATAGATTACTCTACAGGTAGCTTATGTAGTAAATATTTATTCATCCAATTTATTTGGTTATGACTTCTTTCACATTTAGAGAGTAGAGAGTGAGTCCCCAATGTTATTTACATACACATCTGTTGGCCTAACCTAGCATGAGAGTTCTATTGACTATAAGCCCAAAATAGCAATCTAATGGCCATAAATAATCAAACATAAATTTTTGCTAAGCAGTTCTTGTCCAACTCATATAGCATCAAGCATCTAGTTGGACATAGCCCTGAACGAATCACATCTCAAGAATTTGCCTCATCATCGTATGTATAACCCCAACCTTTCTGTTCCCAATGTTTGACACCTGAAAGGAACCTCTTTGTAGGAAAGATGAGTAAAGAAGCAGATGGAATTGAGTGGAAAACAGATGAGAAAGTCAAATTGTCTTATGGACCAAGGCAGTCCATTTCCTGGCCACATCCATAACCCCACTTTCAGTGCCCTTAGGATACTGTGAAGTTAGGGAGCACAAGGAGGACAACTTAGAGTCATTGGGTTGTAATAGCTTCCTATTGCTGCTACAGCAAATTATCACAAACTTGATTTTCTCCATGTCTGCCTTTTAACTCTTAACTTTTTTTCAAAGATAAATGAAAGGAAATCAACTATATATACAATCAGAGGAAAATTAACCTCTTTGTCATTATTTTTTTTAACTTAATTTTATACATATACTACATGTGAGTGACATCTGGTTTGATTATAACCCCCTTGGGGGCATTGCCTTTATTCATTTTTGAAAAATTTCTCAAAAGTTTTGCATGTATTTTAGTACCTATTATAGAGAATGTTACAATGTCATGAACCCACGAAGCATTAAAATGTAAATTGAAGGGAAGAGAAAGTATTAAAAAAATTGCTTCAGGGAAAAAACAAGAGGTCATTCTGAAGTTCAGAGCCAGAAGAATTGCTGAGGAATAGATAATGATGCTAGTGGGAACACTGGCCAGAGTAGACAGGGACAGAGGAGAAATTGAATTCTTGATATACTAGCCTGTGGTTTTGCCTGGAGCAGATTTTTTTCACACTCCCTAAGTGGAGTGGATGTCAGCATGGAGTTCTATCACAGAAGCTGGTGGAGAGTCACCCGTGACCTCAAGTTGCCGTTCTCTGCCTCTGGTCAAGAAAGATAATTGTCCACTACTGACTGTTCTTCACTTTCATCTTACCAGTTTATTTTAAACTGTAACAATAACAAATGTTCCATTTATCTCCCCAAATTCAAAACACGAAATCTGTGAAGAGTGAGGGTCACCATACTCACCCCTCCCCCAATCTGCCTTTTCTCTAGAATACCCGCTAAATGGCTAAATGGCTTTAACTTCCTGATCATTCTCTAGGGGTGTGTGTGTGTGTGTGTGTGTGTGTGTATGTATGTATGTGTAGGTGTGTATAATATAGGTGTGTATAATATAGGTGTGTGTATATATATATATATATATATATATATATATATATATAGTTCTCACTGACTTGCTTTTGCACTCAATATATTATATCCTGGATACACTGCCATGTAAGTATGTACAGTCAACCACATTTTAAATGACTTCATCATACGCCTTAGAGAGAAATGTTCTATAATCTGCTTAACTCTTGCTTTATGGATGCATATTTCCTTGGTTTCACTTTTTAGTTTTTAAACAGTATTGGAATAAATATCATTGTGCATACATGCTGGAACACTCCAGTGGTTGTTTCTGTAGGATACATGCCAAAGATGAGATTTCTGGGTAAATTTTAGTAGGTATTGCTAACTTACATGGCTACCAAAAGCAAAATAGAGTTCTATTTTCTCTGTACTCTCAAATACACTGGATATTTAAATATCTATAATTTTTCTTTATGTGATGTCACAAAAAAATTGTACAAAGCATTCATTTTATTTGCTTTTACCTGATCAGTTATAAGATTAAGCATTTCTCATATTTTATCATAGCATTTCCGTTACAGGCTATTTAGTTCATCAGGATCCTCTGAAAGATGACTGTAATATTTGACAGATAGTATGAGGTCATTTGCAGTTAATGTGGCCTTAACTTGCAAACTAAAGACTCTAGAAAAGTGGCATAGAACCAACCTTCATATTTCATTTAGGCAGCTTCCTCTCTACACAAAGGCTTAGTTCTCTGTGCTTAGAGGGTATCAACTAATGGTTCTCACCCTGCAAGTCATCAAGGCTGGGAAATAGCTTAGACTTTTCTAACTCTCACCTTCCAGAAGAATAGTTGGGCAAGAATCCCTGAGAATCTCCAAAATGTCATAAAAGAATATGGTTTTAGAGTCAGTTAATTCTAAATCCCTCACTTAGCAAAGTTATATCTTGATCAAATCATTAAGCCTTTCTGTTAAGACTGTTTCCAGGATGTAAACTGGCCCAGCCAGTTTACATGGAAAGCAGCGTGAAGTTTCTTCAAAAGCCTAAAAATGGATTTGCCATACAGTCCAGTGATTCCACTCCTAGGTATCTACCCAAGGAACACAAAAATACTAATTCAAAAAGAAGCCTGAACAGGACTCCCCTGGTGGTGCAGCGGTTGAGTGCTGGGCTGAGAAGCTGACCGCAGCCTCTGCAGCACCGGTTCAATCCCCAGCCGCTGGTGAGGGTCCCACATGGCGTGACAGATCTCTCCTGCTGCGCCCTCTGCTCCCCTCAGCAGTGTATTTCATCAGTCTGCCTGTTCTGTTCCCCACTCTGGCTCTGGTAAATTCTCTCACCCTCCAGCGCTTCTGACTGTACCCAGTGCTTGTATAAATAAATAAATAAATCTTTAAAAAAAAGAAAAGAAAAGAAACTTGAACTCCTATTTTTACTGCAGGACTATTTACAATAGCCAAGATGTGGAAACAACCTAAATGCCCAATAACGGATGAGTAGATCAGGAAGAGGTGTTATGCATACAACTGGAATACTACTCAGCAATCAAAAAAGATTAAACACATGCCACTTGCAGCAACATGGATAGGATGTGATTAAATGAAATAAACCAGAAGGAGAAAGACAAGTACTTCTTAGTTTCACTGATATGTGAAATACAGAGAAACCAAACAAAGGCTTAAACAAAGACACACTATAAAACGGACCATAGATCTGAGGCATCCAAGAGGGGAGGGCAAGGGATGGGATTATGGGAGGGGAGTAGGGCACAATGGACTATAACAGAGGACTCTGGTGCTTTGGTGGTGGGAAAGCTAAGATGACTACTCCTGAGGGGAGAAACACTAAAATGTCAAAATATTAACAAAGCTATATAACAATGGCACTTCAGGGCCTCCCCGGTGGCGCAAAGGTTAAAGTCTCAGTGCTATCAAGCTATCACTAAACACTGTGGCTTGAGTTCAATCCCCAGTCAGGGAGGTGACCCCCATGGCACAGCAGACCTCTCCTGTCTTGCCCTCTGCTCCCCTCAGCAGTGTATTTCAGTAGATCCGCCTGTTCTGTTCCCCACTCTGTCTCTGGTGAATCCTCTCACTCCCCCCGCATCTCTGGCCTGCACCCCAGCTCTTGTGTGCATAGGTAAATAAAAATAAATCTTTTAAAAAACAATAGTACTTCATTAATATAAAATTTAAAAATATTAAATAGCTGACATTTAGAGAAAAAAAGAAAAGACTGCTCCCAGGATTGCTGCACGAATTAAATAGAGTATATGAAACAGTTGATGCTCAGTACATGTGAGATTTTCTTACCTTCTCATTTTCTCTGTGAAGGCCTCTTGAATACCTGGGCCTCTACCTGTACCACCATTTCAGTGCCAGCGCATAGTCTTGCCCTCTGCTGGGATCATGACTAGGGCTTGCTGTTTGGTTTCTGTCCAGCCCACTGAATTCTCTAAAGGTTAGTTTTTTGTTCTTGTTCTTCCTCCATCTTATATTGAGGAAGATTTTCTTAAAGGACTACACTTACTAGTGGGCCACCATCTTGTCCCCAGAGTTTAAATACCTGTTCCCCTTCCTCTAGATTTTAATGTTTACCTGACATTGGACCAGAATTGCCTCACCCAAGCTTCAACTTGGACTTGCTTCCTGTTTTGCACCCTCTCCCCATTATAGTTCACTCCCTGTTTATATTTGTTTCCCCACCCCCCAATCTTACCTCCTGTTCCCAGTCTACTCTAATTTCTTTAAAATAAGAAGACATCACAATGTAGTCTAATGGGCTTGTGCTGACTACTTGTCTAAGTTCTAGCAAATGATGCTGACACAAAGAAGGAAGCAAAGTTACTCTATGATAAAGGCATGTCTCTGATGCCTCTGTTTCTCTTTCTTACCTATCACCTCTTATACAGCCACTTGTAGTAGTTCCCCCTGCTTCATAAGCTGGAATAATTCATCCATCTAGGAATAAATCTCTGACAGGGTGATAAGTCAGGACACAATATTCCATTCTGGAAGCAATGGGCAGTGATGGAGAACAAAGTTGTCACTTACATTCTATAGGTCTGAGACGTGGTTTTAACTTGTAGAAATAGCAAAGCTTTCACCTTTTTACAATTGCATCTGATTCTGCCTTTTCATAAAGTTATGTCTAAGTGCTTTTATGAAGCATATGCACATCTGACTGCCAGAACAGCAGACACACGACATTAAGCATCCTGCTTTTATTAGCAAATCTCCTGTGGGGCTTGCTGCTTAGTTACATTACTAAGACCATTAGTGTCCTGAAATATTAAATAAGCATAACAATAAGAAATGAAAAATTTTACATATTTTACACAGCTGCTATCTGTATTAGTTAGGATATTAGTTCTGCTGTTAAATAGATGCCAAATCACAATGACTGAAAACAAGATAGTAGGTTACTTCTCTCCTCGAAGTTCCCTTTGATAGGGTTAGCAGGTAAATGCTCTACTCCACAAGATCATCCATGGATCAAGGTTCTTTATAGCTTATTATTCTGCCATTCTTCAGTGTTGTTCTTGTCCTCGTGGTCAAAACAGACTCATGCACTAGAACATCCATATGTCAGCCTACGCAAAGGGGAAAAGAGGGACTGGAAGGCAAGCAGCTATCATTTAGGGTGTGGTCTGGAAGTGGCATACACATTTCTGTCCACATCCTATTGGTCAGAACTTGGTTGGGTAGCCATACCTTGCTAAGGGAAACTGGGAAACATAATTTCTAATTAAGCAGTTATGTGTGCACTTAGACCTCAGGTGGTTTTGATATCAACATTCCATCACAGTATATATAGACCTTTTAGTCTACTTTTTCATTTAATATTTTAACATTTACTTCCCCAAGTCATTAATAAATCTCCATGACTGTCATCTTTAATGACTATAGTTCTCTATATAATATTTCCCTACTATACACAAGGTTGTTTCCAACTTGGGAGTTTTTCAAATAGTATCACAATTGACATTTAGCATATTAGAATTTATTTGATTTTCTGGCAACTTCCTCAGAATTTATTCCTACAGGTAGGATTGTTTTACTTAACAGTTATACAAATTAACCTTCTTCTCAGGAGTAAATTAGAAGATCAGATTTTTGCCACCATCACTAGCAGTAATTGGGTCTTGTTTCTTTTTTATCTTTGCAGGATTGTTTGACTGAAAATAGTACCTAGTTGTAATTTTAAATTTCATTCCTTTAATTATTATTAATTATTATTATTATGTCTGTTTCATGACTTTTAAATGTTAACAAGTTCCAAATATTTATTAACTGCTTGTATTTGTCCAGAATTTGTCTTTTGCCCATTTGTGATCTCAGGTAGTATGTTCATCTGTGAAACAGGATAGTAATATACCTATATAACAGAGTTTGGTGAGGATCAAATTTTGTCTCTTGTATTCCGTTTGTTCTGGTTTCTTCTGGCCTAGTCCTGCAGCCTTGAGACCAGTCTATGCTGGGTTCACCTGAAGTGGTCTGAGGAGCCCCACTCATTCTGCTGCTCCACCCCATCTTATTCTGTTCACAGCAGTCAAGATTATCAAAAGCTATATTTTTCAATGGTTTGCTTATTTTTGCTCCCTCACCTTCCCACCACCCTCCCCCACTCTCAGAACCATGTTCTAGTTTCTCTTCTCTACTTGTTTTCTCTACCACCAAAATAGCATCTGGTATATAGTAGGTACTCAATAAATACTTGTTGGATAAATAAATGAGCCTTTTTCTCCTGCTGCCAGAATCTCTTCTCTGTGTTAAATACTTAGGCACAGTCTGTAAATATCTATTTTTCAAAAACAAGTCTTGAAGCCCACCCCCCCACACACCCTCCCACATTCATGTACACTCACTCACTTAGCTTCCACACCCCTGTCTCCTCCTGTATCTGTCACACTTCCAATCCCAATTCCACAGCCACCACCAACTCTAGTCTTGCATTCCACAGCATGGTATCACACAGCTGGCTCACTTTCTACTAAGACCCATATTCTCTGACCAAGAATGAAGACAGAAGAAAGAAAAGAGGAGCAGATCTCTGATCTGGTTAGCTAAAAAATAGCATCCTCATGCAGAAAGAAATGTGGTCACCTGACTTTCTGCTTGGACTCCTTGAACAAGGAACAGACTGTTACCGTAACAGTTTCCTCCTCTTCTGCCAAATAATGAGTGCCCTTCTGAGGCAGAGGGTGGAGCATGCAAAGTCCACTGACGTGGCAGCTTGTGGAGATCCTCCTGAGACCAGCATATGATCTTCCTCTCTCCCGCTTCCCACAAATACTGCTATTTAAAAAAGCACTTTGGCATTTTCAAAGGGATTTCCATGGAATGGTAAGACAGATAAGGTACCTCTAGCACGTCTCCAAATTAAACCAGAAGTTTAGCTAACATCTCATTTTAAATTCATTTCCTTCAATTCCATCTAGCACAAAGAGACAGGTACTATAAGTACAATTTTTTCCACATTTTGTCCTATTTTACTTTTGCTGTCTCAGAATTATTATGAGTGGTTTCAAATATATTTTAATATATTAAAACTAATTCTACTTTGATAAATATATTACTAGGTCTATAATTATAAGAGTAACCTTTTGTGAGACCTAATAATTAAGAAAATTAAATTTGTCTATTTTATTGACCAATTAAAAAGCAGAGAGAACATATAAATTGTTTTTGGAACTTAGGCTAAATATTCTGCAATGAAAATATGAACTATTTTTCTAAAGTTCCCAGGCAAAGTATACCCTTAGTTCCCCCAATTGCTAAGCAACCTCTTATTATTTCTGCTTCTACTTACCTCTTTTAGGAATGGAAGTTCACATTAGTAAACCTACTTCAAAATTATATCCTGACCAGTCCCAGCCCTAGATCCTACCATCATGAAACATGGGAAAATGCCCTTTTTTCTCATTGTTCCACATAAAAGGCTATCTAAACTCATGAAAATATTGTGTGTGACATTAGAGTCACAACAGTTATATTTTCACTGGCTTAGAGATTCACTGGTAAAGAAAGATAACCAGCCCCCGTGAGTCCTGTCCTGCAACAACATCCTCAGCCTCCACTCAGAGGGACCCTGTTGTGGTTCACTTCCAGTCTGCCTGGGCTGACTGGAAGCTTAGTTGTTCTCCACTCTCTCAGATCTGGCCTTGGCTCAACATTTGGGGAAAAGGGATAGAGCCATCCGAGAATAATTAGGTGGGGAAAGATATTTACCATGAGAAACAAGGCACTGATGGGGCAAGCTAACCAAAACCTCCCTGAGCAGGGGTATGATGACGATCTGTCTCCCTACAAGTCCTCTTGTCCTACTGTCATTTGAGTGATTATATTTAATCTCATCTTAGCACTTCTTAATGTTCCTCACAGATTGATGAACTAATACTTCATGCTTCAGGATACTCTCGGCTATATATTGCGAATCTAAGACATGTTTATTATCACTGTGCTTTCAGGAATATTGATTTCTACAATATAGAAAATGTTAAGAACTTGTATGTGAAACCAGAACTTATAAAACTGATCTTGCTCTGGGTAGCATGAAAACAGTCAAAGGATAAATCGGCCTCTAATAAAACTACTCTATTACCACAGGAACTCGGCAGTACACAAATAACAGATGGTCAGAAGGAATAAAATCACTACCATTGACTCATGGCACCCCTGGCACAGTAAAAGTGAAGCAAAATGACATACAAATGGATAAAATTCTAAAACAACTTCAGAGGGAGATGTTTAGAAGTTTCCAAGTTTCTCCGTTTATAGAGCCAGTTTTTTTTTTTTTTTTTTTTTTTTAAGTTTTAGAACATGAACAAAAGTTTTAGTATGTCAGCAAGGCCTAGCCTGCTAACTAATGAATCTGAAAGATTCAATCTAGACAGAATTATCTTTTGTTCACAGTATTTTAAAAGACATTAAATCTCAGATGTTCCCCCAGATTATTCTTCTGAAGAGTTCAAAGAAATGGCTTTGATAGTGATGGCTTTGAATGTGGGTAGATTGTCCTTTCGAAGAGGAAACTTGAAACTAGGTTGACAAAGTGACAGCAAAGAGCAAATGCAGGTCCAGGAGACTGCAGGCAAAATCGGGCTTTAGGCAGGGTGAGAGGTCTGCCTTGTCAGTGCCTTAAAATGAGAACAAGTGTAAAGTGCTCAGGCAGCTACAGAAGCAATTGGACATCCAGGTTATGTGGCAGGATTTCTAAAACCCAGGTAGAAATCCAACAGATGGGTTCATCCAGAGGAGATTAAATAGTTTTTTCTCTTTAAGCAGCTTTAGAAACCCCTAGGAAAGAAAGTATAGCCAATCTGAACTTAATTCACAACCCTGACGTAACTGTACACAAGCCATCAACGCTGAGTTGTCATGTCATGAAAGTACCTACATCATTATTTCCCAAACCTGACTTTGTTTCCCAAAGGTGAATCTGTGGATCTGGATACAGGCGAGTAGGAAAAGGTGTTATTTTTAAAACATAGATTTCCAGGCCACAACATCAGGCCTTCTGACTCACTTGATCTAGAAGAGACCTAAGCATGTCTACTTTGAGCAAACTCAACTGTTGGAAAGCAATTTGGAAAGAGAAGGACAGAGAAAATTGATGGAGCTCAGGACATTGGAAGCCAGCCCACCTGCTACCTGGAGTCAGGTACTTGGTTAGTCTTGGGTGAATATCCCGACAGGATGCCATATCAAGGTGTCATCAGACTGGATATCCCTGCAAGAGGCTGGGGCAGGACAACATGTAGAGATCCAAGTAGACAGACAGCTGGTGGAGGCCAAAAGTCTGGGAGAAGGAGCTGTCACAGCCACAGCAGGGTTCAGAGAAAGTACTCAGTGCTGGAAGTTATCAGACATGAGGCAGCATCCATACAGAAGCATAGGCATGGCAGGACCAACAAGGTGTGTGGGTGTTGGCAAAGTGGGAGCTTGGCCATAGGACAGGAGCAGAAGCCTGGACTTTCCATCTGCGATGATCCAAGGGGAATTAGCGTTGGTTGACTACCTTCCCTGGGGAAAACACTTTTCACAGGTCATCTCTTAGCACTTTCCAGGTATTATCCTCAAATGCCCAGTCCTACTTAACGTGATATGAATTTAAAAAGGTAACCATGGGCTAATGGCTCTCTCTCTGGGCCATAACATCATCAACTTTAAAATGGGTGGGATAATTCTTATTCCACAGAGTTGAGGAAGGATGAAATACAGCAGCATGGTCCCTAGCACATTGTAATATTGAATGAGGAGGTTGGGAAGTGGTACAGGCAGTCAGGTAGGATCAGGGGGCCCCAATCCCCCTGAATGAGAAACAATCAGAGTCAGTGTGCCCCAAGCCAAGAAAAACTCAATGTTCAGAAAATCCCAAAACAATACCAAAGCAACAGACCAAAGCTCCTTCTGGGAAACAGACCAGGTAACCTGGGAGACTCAGTGGGCCTCAGTAACCTAGGAGAACCCACAGGCCTCAACCAATCAGCAAGAGACACAGGGCTGAGACACCCATGACCAAACCCCACGCCTTGTCCACTAGACCCATGTAAACACCTACTTACCCCACTTCGTGGCAAACCATTCAGGACCCCTCTCTGCTCCAAGAGCTTTCCTGTCCTTCTCATCTGCCAAGAAAACTCTTGATTTTCTGCCCAATTTTGGTCTTGACATTGAGTTCTTTCCCTGGGACCAATAACTAAGAGCCCCTCAGGGTACAACTTCAGCTCCTAGACCCCGAGTTCTGATTCAATATCTAAAAATCATTTTCATATCCAAAAGGAAATGCTAACCTCTGGTATTATTTTGCAAGACAGTGTGTTCAAACATCTGCCATTGCTGTCTATCCCACTAACGTCCCTCTCTAGCTTTGACAATTCTCTGCTAACCAAACAACCTCTGCATCAATCGCATTTTTGCCCACAATGCCAAGCCTCACAGTCCAAGCCAGCCAACCAGAGAGACCACAGCCAGGCACAGTCCCCACCCTCACCGTGTCTAGATGGGCTGTCTTCACCTGTCACCCTTCCCTTCTTACCTCTTTATATAAGCAAGTGAACTGTATAAAACACATACTGCAAGCCAAGTACTAAGTATTTTATTGTTATGATTTCTTTCAAGGGTCACGGTAGCCCTATTAGGTAGGTAGGAACTATTATCATAAGCCTTCACTGATGAATAAACTGAGGACTTGCGCAGGATCACACATTTCACAGACAGCAGAGCAGTGACTGGAACTTGGTTTATCTGTGGCCCAGGCCTTTCCTTCCAACTTCGCTGTCTCTCTGCTGCTGACCAAGCTGCCTGTCACTCAACTGAGACCCCACTTGCCCTGTGTAGTGGAGGGCAGCTCTGGGCTTCATTGGATCAAAGGCAACACCAAAAAATTTATTTAAGTACATCAAAGTCCGGAAACCAAAAAGAGAATCAGTGAGAATAACTTCATTATCCCTTGCAAAAGGTGCCTTCGGGGCAAACAGGGAAATGGTGAAGCTTTCTGAATACTTAACTGGAGTCTTTTCCCAGGAAAGTATTAGCTGAGTCTTGTTTTGTTTTGTTCTGCTTTGTTAAGAGTTAGTCAGAAGTACAAAAACAAATGGTGATAAATGCTTTAGGAAAATCTCTCTAAACTTTGATTTTAACACCAATTTAAGTGGGGATAGTGTTTCAAGACAAACACATTGGAGTTGGGCCAGTCCTCATCTCTGGATCTTTCCTCTCTGAGCACTAGGACCTCCTTCCCCACATCCATAGCCCCAGCGTTGGTCAGGAGGAGATAAGCTTATGTAACTATACACCTATGCATAGATCTAGCTTTATCTATATTGATCAATTTGCATATCTATATAGATAAGTCTGTGTGCCAGTTACCTCGTAGGTGATTTGACAGGATTTAACAAATATTTCTAAAGGGTCTAACATACACCTGTCTCTATATCCTGGGCTAGAAAAAAAAAAAAGTACAGGCGATTTGTCTCTAAATAGTTTAGAGTCAATATCATGCCCCTATATGTCTCTCATTTAGTCATCAAAGAAACCCTGTGACACCATTATTATTTTAAACAGAGTAAAAAGAGAGACCAAAGGGTGGCAGAGAAATGAAATTTGCTCAGGGCTGGATGGTCAACGACACATGACTTGGCCCCCAAACCACAGACACATCTAGCCTCACGTGCTGCTTTTGAATCTTCCAAAGATCTGGCCTCCCACTTTGATCATGCTTCCTCCTCGTCAATCTACCTAGTAATCTCCTTGCCTGTTTCCTTTCCCAATAACCTTAAGTTATTCCTGACCCCCCTCTCTTCCTTCTAGACCAGGAAGTGTTTCCTTAGGGATTGAAATTCTTCTTCTAAACTCTAGGTGACGCTCTGACACTGGAAGCTCTGCCTCTGGATGTCAGTGGTGGGGCCCCCAGCATCTCCAGTTTCCCTTTTTTAAGAAGTGGGCTCCAGCGCTGGCTCAATTGGCCCATCAGGATCCCTGATACTCCAGTGGTGGACTCCCTAACGCTCCTGGTTTCCAGATGACACCCGCTCCCTCAGTGCTTGTCTCCCTGCCCTCGGGACTCCACACTATTGTTAGGGGGAAAGGATGTCCTCGGGGTTGCTCTACAACACTATGACTGCACACACTCTTGGGCTTCCTAGGTGTGTTCTGAGACTTTACCTCTCCACAGTGCCCCATCCCAGCATGGTTAATCAACTTATGCCTGACCATACCCAGAGATAAAACAGGGAACACCATAAATGCATTCATTCTTCCTGCAGTGCAGCTTGTCAATATGTGACAGCAGACATAAAATATCAGAAAGGGTTTCTACACCAAAAGAGAGAGTATGACAGTGTAATCCCCATGGAAAGGGGAGATTCCAGATTCCCTGCTCCACCTAAGCAAGGGTGGAACTGAGCTGTGAGGAGAAGCTAACAAGGACTTGGGAGAGGCTGAAAGAGGAAGAAGAATTGAGGAGGAACATGGAGCAGAGCTAGACATATGACAAAGAATCTGTGCTTGTTTCTTGGCCTTGAATTTGTACTATGGACTTGGGGGACATGGATGGAGACACTTGAAGGAGACAGAGATGTGGGTGAGATACCCATGGGGAAGCTGACAATGGCAGCCTTTTTTTTTTCCTTGTACTTTGATTTTGCTACTTTTCTTCCAGACATGCCTGGACACTTTTGTCTCTTTCCTATGGGTCCCCACCAGAAGGTGGCTTAGACTTGTGGCAAGCTTTTCAGCCTCAGTGGCCCTGCTTTGGGCCAACCCTGATTGTCTGGGCATTTACCCACAAAGGGTTGGATAACTTTGGGTGTTTCATTTGGAAACTATAGTCTTCCTCTTCTCTCTGTTACATACTAATTATATTAAAGTTATTTTCTATTGAAGGTCCTATGCATTAAGAGTATGTTTTGTCTTTACGCATGAATAGCAGAACCCATGTAGAGCAAGCTCTGCAGGCCAACATCAGAGCTAACACCTGCCACTCTTTAGGCTGCATTGGGAAGGGCTGGCGAGAGAGAATGCAGTGCTAACTGAGCAGGATCGGGACAGCAGGATAAGCCACAGAATCTCACCTGTAAAATGGGGATATGAATACTACCTATGTTGTTGGGATGATTCAGTCAATCACATAGGTACAATGTGTAGCCTGGTGCCTGACTGGGTCCTGGAGAACCACTCAAGGTGTTTTGTATTTGAACCTGCCTTGAATACAGTCAGAAGAAAGGAGTTCCAAGTCTCCTGGTAGGAAAGTTGCAAGTTCGTTTGGGAAAATAACACAGCAAGAAATGTGAACCTAATTTTACTTAAAAAATAAATCAACACAATGTGAAATTGCAGTTTATTTGTTTCCTTATTGATTCAATGGATTTCTCAGTAAATTTCTATGTATTCAGTTGGTTGGTAATTGGTTGCTTTTCCTTTATAAAAACAGTAATAGTTTAAGTTTTCCTAATAGTGATGACTACCATTACTGTATTTTATTTTCTAAACGGATACTGCACTCTTGTATCAACTGTTATGTTTCTCTGTGTTGTGGGGAAAATTGGACATTTCTTCCTGTTGAAACGGCTCACAAGGTGTTTGTGGCCACCCCCTATGCCCCTTCTCCCCAGAATGTGGGGCCTCCTTTGAGTGGACTTGCCTATCTCTCTCTTTTTTTTTAAGATTCATTTATCTATTTATGCATACAGAAACTGGGGTACAGACCAGAGGTACAGTAAGGGTGAGAGTATTCACCAGACAGAGGGGAGCAGAAGAGGCAGATTGACTGAAATACACTGCTGAGGGGAGCAGCAGGTGAGACAGGAGAGGTCTGCTGCGCCATGTGCGTATCTCCCCGGCAGGGTATTGAACTCGTACTGCAGTGGCTGCGGACAGCTTCATAGGCTGTGTCTTAACCCTTATCTCTTCAGAGATAATGTCTCCGTGCCTGGCCCATCACTGGAGCTCCCGCCCTCAGGAGACATGTTGATCCCCCAGCACTGAGGTTTGTCTGCCAAGCTCTTTGGAAGTGATCTTATCCCATTTAGATTCTAATTCTACCTAATCACAAAAGGTCAAGTCTCAACCTTACAACAGAGCTGCTTAGACCAAAACAAAAGAAAACTGGGTAAACTGCCAGAGGGCGTTAGAAGGTTAGAGGCTGTGATTTTTATTCCAGTCAGCTGTGGACCCCTTTGCATTCCTCTGAGGGGAAAAAACATCTTTTACGTGATTAAGAAAAAGTTTCCACTAGCTGTAGTCCTATTGAAAGCTCTCACAGAAAATATTTTGAATGCACAAGGTTCCTCTCAGGCAGGAATATTGATCATTTCAAAGGAGAAAAGGAGTGGGTCATAAATTTTCTCCCACTTACCCTAGCAACCACAGTTAAGTGAATTAATTTGGTTTTGCCTAATCTCCATGACAATGCGAGCCTCTCCTGCCCTCTCCAATTCCCCTCCATTCACAGATTATCTAACCAGAAGGTGTGGCCCCAAATTCTCAAGTGGTGACTAGGGTGAAGATGGGGTCAAGTGTACAATCACCAATGGGGCCTAAATCGGTGGGTTTGGGGACCGCTTCCTCAACTGTACCCACAAGTCACAGCCAAGTGCTTAAATATCCCCATGTGTTTTTGGTTTCATTGATAAGTTTCTTTCAGAAAGACAGGAAACATCTGCCCCAGCTCTTATTAAAACAAGAGCCCTCACATACAGAAGAAACTCCAGGTGAAAACATCATTAGTGTCGCCATGCACTACTTTCCAAAAACAGTTTATAAATAACAGTCAAAATTAAAAGAGAATCATGAAGGACAAAATGAATCCCATGGAATAAGGTCAAAATCCTTTCACAGTTCTTCAGCAAAGGTTGACTGCTACAACCTCAAAAATGAACATGAAGCGAAATTTTTCAGAAATACAGTTGTACAGAATTCAGCTTCATGTGTTGTATTTAGGAAAGGCCAAATAATTTTTTACTAAAATATTCACCAACAACTGTGATGACCAATACAAATACACATTTACAGGACCTCAGGGGATGTCTGGGCAGCCTTATAATTCATCTACTTCAGTATTATAAATGCCACTGCTAATTTACCAAAATTACACTGTCAATTCCTCCTTAGTTATCTAGTTTCAAGCTTACATTCTCCTTTATGTCTGACCTCAGAATGACACACAAGTTTAATGAATGTGTACATTAACAATTCTAGGATATAGTTCAAATCTAAATCCATGCCCTTGTGGGCAGAGAGAATAAAAGAACCCAAGCCCTGCGCACCCCAAGGGTCAGCGGGCAGCAGGCCGCCCCTCAGCCACACCTTCATCTTTGAAGGAGGAAATTGTCTCACAGAGACCCCTCAGGGCAAACCTATGCTCTGAGTAGGGAAAATTCAATCCGGCCAATACCTGAATGGCTCACTGATTTTTGCCCTAATAGCTATGGATTATCTGCTAGGTCATGGCCTCCTAGGTGCACTGCAAAGAGAGACAAATAGATAATTCTCACACCAGGCTAGTTGCTTAACCTATTACCTTCACAGTGACCAAGGTAGCCTCCTGATTAAACAGTTAGCCAGTTTGAGATCTGGTTGGAGAGGGAGGGAAAACCACTGCAGCGCTTCACAAATGATTCTGACTCTGACATACTAGGAAAAGGGCGCTTTCCAAAAAAAAATTGGTGCTGATGCATGCATTGTCTCCAGAAGCAAATCTTTCTTGACCATACATTAGGCAGACCGCCCCACTTGCCCGCTTACCTTTCATTGGTTGGATTTGCAGTTGGCATAAATTTCATATTGATTCTCTTAGACATCCATCAGTAAGACTGGATGCTACTACAAGGAGACTGGTCCTGCTAGCTTTGAGTTGTTTCAGCCGTAATTTTAGGCTGCAAGGAACACACTCCATAATGCTGAGTGGGAGGGAGAGCGCCTGACTGTGAGTCACAGGACCCAGGTCTGGTCCCGCCTCCACCAGTGACATGCCCTCCTCACCCTTCAGGTCAGTTTCTCTATCTTTACAATGGGATGATGGCTGCCCTCTGCCAAGTCCAAAGGGAGTGTTAAGGGCAAATAATAAGGGAATTCAAATAATTTCTAATTATTTGGAAGAGAAGCAAGCAGACTGCTAAGGTGGGGGGGGGTGCAGAGGCTGTTTGCACACAAAGGCAGAGAATGGAGGTAATTAGCCAAACAATTACTGCAAAAACTACTCCCTCCTCCCACAGAGGAGGGTAAACAATACACACACTCACCAACACTTTTCCCACTAATCTGAGAATTTCTGATGAAGGGAAATTTAAGGCTGCCTTGCATTACTCAGCGTTGCCTTAAAATCTCCATTTCACGTGTATAGTAATAACCTCAATAAGGACAATATTCTCTTCTTTAGGGAAAGAGACACAGGATTTAAAACCACTTTTTCCTCTTTGGATTTAATTCTTTTTTTTTTTTTTTTTTAATAGAGGCATGTTTTATTTATTTATTTATTTGTCTGTTTGTTTTGTTTATACATGCACTGGGTACAGTCAGAAGCACGGGAGGGTGAGAGAATTCACCAGAGCCAGAGCAGGGAGCAGAGCAGGCAGAAGGACCGAAGTACACTGCTGAGGGGAGCAGCGGGAGGCAGGGGAGGTCTGCGCGCCATGTGGGACCTTCCTCCGGTGGCCGGGGAGCAGCCGGGGATCGAACCGGCGCCACAGAGGCCGTGGGCAGTTTCGCAACCCAGCGCTCAACCGCTGCGCCACCGGGGAGGCCCCTCTTTGGATTTAATTCTAAGGAAGATAAATTTATCATGCTATATTCACCCACGTGGAAGCGTAAGACTTCAGAAGGTCTAAGAGCTATCTAAAGTTTCGCTAAGGTTTTAAGATTCAGTATTTCAGAAAGTGTCTCTTCAAGGGAGCTCTCTAGGATGATAATATGAACCCAGGGATTTCTGGGAGACTTTTGTAAAACTTTACAATTTAGTTCTGTGGTTGTGCTGCCAGGAGAGAGACATCAAGATAGAAATATGTCACAATGCTTCAGGCTGAGGCAGGCTCTGGGGGATTTTATTGTGATCATTAGTCTAATTTCTGTAAAGAGTTTGTGAAAGTTATTCTCAGGCCAATTGATGGGATGAGAGAGTAGTATAACAACTTGCATGTTCAATTACAAATATTTAGGAAATGGAAATAATTTATCATGCTATGTGTCTTACTCTTTGATTCCAGTAATGAATCCACATTCCTAACTTTTCAAAGACATTTGATATATATAGCTGAAAGCCTCAGTGCCTGAATTTATAAGACTAATTTTCCCTCAACTTTTTTCTGTAATTCAGGTATGTCATTTAGTGCAACAACTTCCTTATCTTCATTAAGTGGGTCATTTTAATAATGCATCATAGTTATTGAGAACTTCAATTCAAAGGACTTTATGATACATCCTTACAGGAGAAGCCTTGGGTGGAAGAGAGGCGGTGTTAGATATTTATGAGTATAAGCTGTTATATGTAACTTCCTGATTGCCTGAGGGCGGGAGGAGGGGAAATGCTGTTTCTAGAAGCACCTTCTCTTAAAGTATCTTATGTTAAGGAGAAATTGACTGAACAAATATGACAATGTAAACTTCATAATATTTATGCTACTAGTTTGTAAAATTTGTCAGTCTTCCATAGCTCCTATAATCTGTTAAATTCAACACCAAGTCCCATGAATACGGAAATCCAAACTGTCTTATAATTTATTGCATAAGGCTTACCTCAGGTTTGCACAGTGGTCAGTCTCCCCCTTTGATCTTAATGCTGTACCCTTTTACCCAAGCTGTAACTTTGTCACAAATATACCTCATGAAGGAGAGATATCATTTCCCCACCCTCACTTATGTGCACACCTTCCTTGTGTTACAAGCCCCAGTATGCCATGAAACAGATTTCTGAGCTGGGGAGCTACTGGGAACTGGAGTGGAGCTGAGCAGCCTGGAGAGACATATGGGGAAGCTGTCCTTGACATAGACAATGGCAGCTGTTACCTTGATATGGTATCTCCTTTTTTTTTTTAAAGATTTATTTATGCATACAAGAACTGGGGTACATGCCAGAGGTGTGGGGGGTGAGAGGATTCACCAGAGACAGAGTGGGGAACAGATCAGGTGGATTGATTGAAATACACTGCTGAGGGGAGCAGTGGGCGAGACAGAAGAGGTCCTCTGAGCCATGTGGATAGCTTCATGGCCGGCAGGGATTGAAATTGTGCTGCAGAGGGTGCGGATAACTTCACAATGTTGTGCTTAACCCCTTGTGCCATGTCCCAGTTTTCTGGGGCCTGCTTAACCCCTTTCTTATGGTTCCCAGCCAGAAGGTACCTTCTGGCTTGTGGCAAGCTTAGACTTGTAGCAAGCTTCTGGTCAACCTGTTTGGTTAGGCATTTGCCCATGAGGAGATGGGTAATTTGGGGGGCTTTATTGAGAAACTATTATTACAAATATCCATTCTTCTCTCTCTGTGCACACTCATTCTATGAAAGACCTTTCACACTAAGAATATGCTTCCTTTGCCTTTGCGTAGCAGGACCCCTTTTAGAGTGAGCATCCCTTAATAGTTTGAGGTCCCTGGGTACCCCTTGGACACATGTTAACAGTTTTACCCTTGTCCTGACTAAGTATGGGCTCTCATTACAGCTGCTTTATCAGTCCAACTAAGTCCCTAGCCCTAATCCACTTTCCCTGCCCTCTGGAGAGCCATGTGGGTTCATCTGGGATCTCGATCCAAAGCAAGAGCAATCTGATGTTACACAGGAAATCCTGGCCTGTAGTGCTCTAATCATTCTAAGATTTTCTTAAAGATACAATTTGAAAATTAGTAAGAACCCAGCATTATATGTATGCCTGCAATCCCAGACCAATAAACAATGATTTGTTTTTGACATTCAAGAAAAAACATGACGCAAAAAGTTACGTCAAAATCAAGCATTTTGTTTAAAAATAGAATGTTCTGATTGTAGAAAGTCAGTCAAGTGACTATGCAGGTTTCCCCTGTTATCTGAAAGCAGTTGTTTCCATGACACCTTTGATAAACAAAAATGAAATAAAACAAAGAAGCAATTATCTTTAATTTATATGGAAAATTTTTGAGTGTCCCAGGCCCAAAAAATAAACTAACAAAGCACATCAAATAACAACCTAAAATAACACTAACATATAGTTAAAGCAAGAATGACATGATAAATACACAAACCTGTAGAAAGCAGAAATAATGTACATAGGATATATTATACTTTCACTTACCACAGCTAGAAAGATGGCACTTGTTGGCAGGCTGAGAGGTGGTGATGATGGTGTGTTAGGCTGAGGAGGCTGGGGTGGTAGGAGGTACAGATTTGGGTGCGGGGAGAGTATGAAAGGCCCCAATTAAGATCTCACCCTTCTCTGAACCTATCAGGGAAGATGGGTCACTAACATCTCCACCTTCCTCTGGCTCTGCCTGCACATAAGAAGGTCGCCGTTCACCAGCAGCTGTGGCTGATTTGGCTGATGTGGAAGGTTTGAAATGCAACAATCCACTTGACCACATTTTCCTGCATTTTCTATCATACAGTTCTTTGCAGGCACTCAAAATCTCCTGCAAACCTGCCCCAAAGCTACGTACACTTTCAAAATTAAAGTCATACTTTCTGCAATCGTTGTGACCTGTCAATTGTAGCACCAAACTCACCGAGTGCTTCACCTTTTAGTCACCATGATCAAAACACTTAATTACATCCAGTTTTACACTAAACATAACAGTCTGGTAAGCACTCTCAGGCTTTTCTGATACCTGAGGACACATCTTGCTAAGGGAGGCACAAAATAAATCAAGATAAAGCACATTCTTACAGATGTCTAGAACTGATGCTGAAGAGCAGAGTGTAATTCCTGGGGTGGGGGCTCAGCGGCTCCACCTTGGCTTCTGGGGAGCAGGTGCACTGACTGGATCATCTCCGCCTACCACATAGCAAATGCGGACTGCTAGTTTTGCTTTCTGTCTTTTGTCATAAAAACAAAAATCTTCTTCAGACTTCTTTCAGTTAGGAAAAAAAGTGGCATAACTTGAACTTTCAAAAAACTGCAGATAACAGTATTTCGGTTTCCAAAATTTTAAATATTTACTGAAAAACACCTTTTTAGAAATATACATGCTTCCGAATAAAATAGATGTATATATGTGAATATATATGTCTATCTTGAGCCCCTTTAATTGAATATCAGATTTAAAAGGGGCACACAGACACTGACCTACAGGCTGATTAAATCAGTATTGATATTTAAAAGATCTAAGCAAAATGAGGGGGGAAATTATTTGTGTGTAGCATTGTAAAATTACCGTCCTTACTCCAAAAGACCTATTTATTAACCCTTCCTATTATTTTTATAAAATTATCTCTTTTTTAAGAAATGATGGTCATCCTAAAAGAGTTGTTTTGTTTTGTTAGTTGCTGCTTGGTGTGGTTCTTAGTTAGCAAAATAAAATGTTGAAAACCCGATGAGTCTCCAATATTGGGAATGGCTAAATTACTGATCCTTGAAATCCTTCCATCTGGGATACAAGGTCTCAGCACGAGTTCCCTACTCTGTTCGATGTCTGAATGCTTCTTAATAACCTTTACCATTAGTCCTTGTTCTGGCTCCTGCAGCCACAAGCACTCATCTGTCCTTCCACATAAAAGCCCTTTCTATAGTGGAAGACAGTTCCTCTGTTCCTCCTACAATCTTTGTTCTTCTGGATGAAAAATCTTCTATTGTCTTCAACTATCCTTTTGAGCCAGATCTGTAAAAAGAGCCTGTGAGGAGGAAGAAAAAACTTGAAAGAAAAAAGTAGTGTTATCATTATTATTATCATTTAAGGAAAGAAATCACTGCTCTCCTATGTTTCATTAATGAGAAAACTGAATCCGAATGGCTGAGAGATTTAACCAACATCACAAAGGTTGTATATGACATTCAGTGGCCTGCAAATCAAAATGGCTTGCCCTTGATCAGTGTATACATTAAGACAAAGGACACAGACAGTAACAGATGCATATAAATTGATTCAATAAACATGTTCACTGTATAAACTATGCCATGTCACATAGCAGCAAGGTTAAAGAGAACATGGCAGCAGTGCTCCTGCTTTTGAAGACCTTACAGTCTTGACACCATATGTAATTTAAATAGTGAAACTATGAAAATGTTGCATGAGGAAGTAGAAAGAAAAATAGCTGACTTTACTTGGGGGCTTTCTGAAGGCACAAGAGAGGATGTAACATTTAAGCCAGGACATGAAGGATGAGTAGGAGTTTTCCAAGGAAAATGAGCCATTACCTTAGATAATTATTACAAAAGGAAGAACTTTTTTTGGAAGGGAGCTATAATGACTCAATTCCAGAGTGTTGAAATTCTGGTAAACATCCAAAGGAGATAGCCAGGAGGCACTTACACCATGTAAAAGAAAATTGGGGTGGGGGGAAACTTATAAGTACATGCACACAGAAATTGGAGCTGGAAAACCTCTTCACTTGTCTACTGAATTGCAAAATGCTTCGTATAAAAACAGGGCAAATTTACTTCTAACTCTATGATACAAGAAGGTTTTCTTTTCTGAATCATATTGCAGAAATACATTATCATTTATAACGATGAAATGAAAAAGAAAATTGGAAAAATATCCTTCCAAAGAAGTGAATTTCAGCAGTGGAAGAATAATTATTTAACATCAAACTTTCTGTCTTTACTTCAGAAATGTACAGTTAATTGACAGCCAACAGATTCTGTGTTTAAAGAATAGCTGCCTTAACTTACCACTACTGGAAAAACAGAGGAGGTAGTCTTAGTTTTGAAATTCCTTGAGTCTGCCTGCTTAAGGTTATCTACACATGAATATGGAAATGACTTCTTGACACTGAGAGCATGCTGTGGTTTCATCCTAGTGGAGATAGGTAGTAGGTTTGAGATACTGGTAGGCATATTTAGCATCATCACCTCTGCCTTTATGGGCACACTGAGACACCTGGCAAGGAGCCAGTGCCTGCGGTGTGCCCAGCAGCATGGCCTGAGAACCGTTTGCACAGTCCAGGAAGCTTCCACCAAGTTGCTCTGTATTCAGGAGGCGTGTGTACAACAGGCTGCACTGGCATGAAACGCCGCTGGCATCATCTCTTCAACCGTGTGCCTCTCACCCTCCCTCCATGCTCCCTTCAACACCCAATGATCCGGTCCTGGTGTCTCACAGAATGTATCCTTCAATTGTGCTATCTTTGCTCCCAGTGCCACTTAAACAAATGCATACAGTAGTACATCTGTTGCTATTTTTTGTTTGATGACTCCCATTCCAAACAAAAATCACAAATTTAAAAAAATGAATTTGAGTCAGCAATACCTAGCTACATGGCTACTCACGCACACAGACTGCTGTTTGGAGTCTCCAGCAGGCCTCATACAGAAAATTTCAAGCAGGCATTGTTTACATTGTTTCCTCCTTCCTTTTCACTCTCCTGAAGTTTCAACTTGGAATTTTGAGTAATAACCCAGATGATCGATTTGGCTTTTTTAACCTCTACTGTTACATTTAAGCTCACTGAACAAAATGATCTCTCTCCGTCCTAAGGCTTCTATTTTGAGTTTTCTCTTGGCACCATTTTAGCATCACTTAAAACTGAGATTTTTTTTTTTTTTTGAGCTTGGATGAGATGTAGAATAATTTTCTGTTATGCATGACTGAGAGGCAGGGAAAATGTTCCAGAGAAAAAAAAAGCTGTCTCTAAGCGGTTATAAGAGTAATTTGAGTTAGGACTGATAGAGAATATCATATTAACAGTATTAATATGTGGAACAAAATCCTAAAATGGCATCCTCATATTTTGTGATATATTGCTAATCATACATAATAGCTGTGATTTAGATGGTGGCATCTAAAGATTTCTCATCTATTGGGCTGTATTAGTCTGTAAATACAAGTTGAATAAGAGTACTTCAACCTGTTATTATTTATCATCTAGCCCCAGTCATGTGCAAAACACAGGGAAAAATCTTTGGTAATTACATTATAATGATGACTCCAAAACATTTAATATATGTACAAAAGTTCTCCAATTCCTTATTTTGGTAGCTTGTTTTATACACAGATGGCAAATAAATTAAGAGCCTCCATTAAAAATACTGCACTTCAAATTAAAAACTCAAGGCTTAGATACGTCCCATTCAAAGATATTATTCTCTTGGGCTGTTTTTGGCCAGCCTCTCTCCAGTTCAATCTTGGTTCTCAGCAAAAATGCTAAGATGGTTTCAGAGAATATTACACTCAAAAATATTGCTTCTATATATAATGGCAGGAAGTATTGTCTGGGAAGGAAAATCATCTTGCCCCAGGAGACTGCAGAAATTGTCCAGTGAAAATAATAAAGCAAATCCAATGTGGCAAACCAACGCAGCAAAAACAGATATACATTTTACAAAAAAGCAAATTTGAAGTTTTCTTCTGAAATTGCTTGATTCCTGTATAGACTCTACTCCTTAAGACTAGAGAGGAAAGGGGCCTTCCTGGTGGTGCAAGGGGTTAATTAAGTCTCGGAACTATGATGCTATCTGCAGTCACTAAGGCAAGAGTTCAATCCCTGCCAGGGAGCTGACCCACATGGCACAGCAGACCTCTCCTGTCCCACCCACTGCTCCCCTCAGCAGTGTATTTCAGTCAGTCTGCCTGTTCTGCCTCCCACTCTATCTCTGGTGGATCCTCTCGCCCCTCCCACACCTCTGATCTGTACCCCAGTTCTTGTATGCATAGAAAATAATCTTTGAAAAAATAAAACTGGACAGGAGGGAGAAGAATCTCTCTTGTAAGTAACAACTCACAGGAAAATTTAAGTAGTAAGCTGGTATATTGTGGAATAATCCATTTTAAAGCTAATTGTCAAAGCAGGACCATAATTTAAAGAAAATCAGAGGATGATTTTCCTGCTGACAAATTAAGGGACTGATGTGTTCCTTGTTCTTTTTCTCCTCAACTGCTTTGTACAACTAACACAGCTGAAAATCTTGGCCCCCTTGGCCTCTGCTTACAGCACTTGCTTTGTTCTTTTCCTTTCTCTCCAACCATGTTCTAGTTCTCTCCTCTCTGTGTTACCTATTATCCCCCACTGGTCATTAATTCACACAAGGCCTCAGCCATGTAAACTTATGGAAATATGTCTCTTTAATTTTATGATTTTCCACATCAAATCTAATACCTACATCATCTTCTTTCTAAAATCTGGCATTCTTCTTGACTGTTTTATCTGGCAAAGTCACCTTATCCTTCCAGTGCCTCAATGCACAAACCCAGTCAACTAATCATCTCACTTGCAGGTCCCATATCTAGTTAGTTACTAATCCCTCTGAATTTTTCCACTGTGATATCACCTAACAGTGCTTATTGTGGGTGGTGGGATTTTATAATATATACATATTAATCCTTTACACATACACACGCACACACACACACAGAGCATCCCTAATAAACATATCTCTATCTACATCTTGTATCTGTCTCTTATCTCAATGCTAAGTACTCATTTTATTTTATTTATTTATGCATATAAGAAGTGTGGTGCAGGCCAGAACAGGCAGATCTACTGAAATACACTTCTGAGGGGAGCAGCAGGGAGACAGGAGAGGTCTGCTGTGCCATGTGAGTTAGCTCCCTGGCCAGGGATCGAACTCACGCCATGGTAGCTGCTGATAGCTTGATAAAACTGAGACTTAACCCCTTGCGCCACCAGGGAAGCCCTATCCAGTCCGCTTTGAAGCAAGGAACTTCACCTACCTAAAAAGATTGAAGCCATCCAGTGGATGTTCTCCTCCACTTCCACTCTTAAAAACCCCCAAACTGCCCAGGATCCTTGAATACTACTTCCTTATGATTTTCAATTGGCTTAATTTATTTGCCTTTGTTGCTGTTCTTGGAAATTGGGCCCTCAATTGATTGTCCCTTATCTCTCTCTGATCTCTTCTACCTCTTTCTGGAAAAAACAATGTTTCTTCTACCTACATCATCTCAAGGACTTCATGTCAAAAAACAAAAAGGTCATCTTCAGTTTATATTCTTTCAAGATACCAGAGGCTGGGCTCCCTTCCCCTCATACTATTCTTCTTGATTCCTCAACCATTCCTCTAACCATTTTCAGTCTTTTGAGCTCTACTGAAATAGCTGTCTTTTTTTTTTTTTTTTAAGATTTATTTATTTATACAAGAACCAGGGTGCAGGCCAGATGTGTGGGAGGGTGAGAGGATTCACCAGAGACAGAGTGGGGAGCAGAACAGGCAGACTGACGAAATACACTGCTGAGGGGAGCAGACGGTGAGACAGGAGAGGTCTGCCGCACCACGTGAAATTCTCGCCAGCCCGCTGGATAGAACACACGGTGCAGAGGCTGCGGACAGCTTCACAGTGTGGCGTTCAACCATCTGCTCCACCAGGGAGGCCCTAAAATAGCTGTCTTGAAGATCATCATTTTACTCCTAAAACCAAAATCCAATTGTCTCATTGCAGTCCTTAGACTTCTTGGTCTCCCTAATGACTTTGCCACTGCAGAAAACCCCCTCATTCTCAAAATTCTCTCTCCCCTGACCTGGTGACTAGCCATTCCTCTGAGTTCCTTCCTATTTTCTTAACACCTAGCAGGTTTCCCTTCCTGGATGGCTTCCCCTTTCTAGCCTTAACTATAGATTTCCCATCAAGGGACCATCGTTAACCTCTTTTCTCTCTATATATATTCTTTTTCAGGTTAAGTCACTGGCTAGCAAATTTGTATCTCTTAGTTCTCTGTTGAAAAGCACACCCGATTTCTAACCACTCCCCAGACAGCTTTATTTGGTCTCTGGTAGACACTTGAATGTAACTTGTCCAAAATGCAGCATTAGAACCTTTTCTGTAAATTTCCTTTCCTTGCCTGAATTTCCTGTTTTAATCAATTTTCTTCCATATTAAAAAATAAAATCTAGTACAGTTGTTTTTATGTACTGTCCTGAACACAGCATGAGCATTTTTCCTACATGTTTTAAGTGATCCTCATTACTAGGACATCTTCTTCTTTCTTTCCAGCAATTCAAGTGCTGCACAACATCTTACACCTTGTTGTTGAGCTGCTAGAGTTTAGCCTGCCCACCCCTTTCCTCTGGATCATGCATCATCTATGGTCTATTCCTTTGATTGGACATTTAACAAATGATTACACAAGACCCATTTATTTATGCATCACGTTTTCATTTAACTATCTATGTGTCTGTATCTCATTGACTCAGATTGTGCTTTTTATCAAAAGCATGGCCCATTTATTACATTTCATCAGTCTGTGTTCATCTCCTCATATGTTCAAAATGTTTATAAAACATATTTGGTACTATATTCCAAACACAATGGTAGATATTGGAGAAAGACATATATATTCCTGGCTGTAGAGAGATTTAACATTAATAAAGGAGCCAGAAACAAAAAGTAAATAAGTGCAGCAAAGTGATGAGCATGAGGTGATCAGGGTATGTGCAGAGTACTTGGGGTCCTGTGGGAGATTCATAAGTGTCCCAGAAGATGTCACCTGGGTTTACTCTTAAAGGAGGAATGATAATTTCACAGGTGGACACTGATGAATGGTCTTTCCAGATAGAGCAAAAGTAAATAGTAAGAAAAATACAGTTTATTTGTAGGATATAATAGTTAGATAATTAGTCTGGGGTAGTGACAGGAATTTGAAAAGACGAGAATCACATAAGGCTTGGGTTAGCCATATCAAACTAAGGGTTTTCTCTCAACCCTGGGGACAATGGGAAGCCATGAGGAGATTTTAAAACAGAACATTTTGGGGCCTCCCCAGTGGCGCAAGGGGTTAAGATGCAACCTTTGAAGCTACCCACAGCCACTGCAGCACAAGTTCAATCCCAGTCGGGGAGATGACCCACATGGCACAGCAGACCTCTCCTGTCTCGCCCGTTGCTCCCCTCAGCAGTGTGTTTCAGTAGATACATGCCTGTTCTGCTTCCCACTCTGTCTCTGGTGAATCCTCTCACCCCCCCCCACCTCTGGCCTGTACCCCAGCTCTTGTATGCATAAATAAATCTTTTATAAAAATAAAACAGAACATTTTTGTTTGTCATACATAACTCATGAGTATGTTTACAGCTTCGAATTTTCACAAGCAAACACACCTGTGTGGCCAACACATAGCCTAAAAATAAAATGCTACCAGGAGTTTATAGTAGCCCTTGTCATAGATTCATGTTCCAGTTTTAGTTACCTGAAGTTATCTGTGGTCAAATATTCACATAACCTTTATTATAGTATATTATTAAAATTGTTCTATTATTCAGTATTATTGATTATCTCTTACTCTGCCTAGTTTAGAAAACTTCATTAAAGGTGTGTATGTACAGGAAAAAGCATAATATACATAGGGCCACACTATCTATGGTTTCAGGCATCCTCTGAGGGTCTGGAGACATATCCCATTGGACAAGGGGAGACTGCCATACTGATTATGGAGGTTGAAGAATCCCAAGATGTGGAGACCCAGGGAGAACCAGTGGCATAAAGTCTTGTTTACTCCTGAGTCCTGAGAACTGGCAGTGTGATCAAGTTTGAAAGCAGGCCTGGGAGCATCTAGGCTGCTGTTGACCTGGTTACGGGACTATCTCCATGGTGGTCTCAGGATAACTCTGCCTCTGATAACATTATACTTTACTCACACAAATGTCTCTTGACATATAGTCACCATGTCCCCTTCCCTGTCCCTCGTAAAACTTTGTCCCCCATTCCTATCCCACCTTCCAGACCTTATTCCTCATAGCATTGTCACATGATCAGCTCTTACTAGCCTGTCTGCTGTCAATAAGTGGCACAAGAACTTCTGCTCAAGTAGCAGAGTCTTGCCTTACAAACCTGCTTCACGACTGTTGTATCACTCATCATATTCCTGCCACAAAGCAGCAACAAAGTTCCTGTCACAACAGTGATGTTTTTCTATTATGATTATATAATAAATATAAAAAGGAAAAGGATAGATAGAAAACAGAGTAACATGTGAAAACAGTGTCCTCTCTTAACTTTAAATCCATTCCTAACAATGTTAATTTCTAAGTATCTAAACAATTAAACATATTTATTCTATTGCTTCTATTTTACTTATTTATTTTTTATCATCCAAAACAAGGACCAAGGCACATGCAATTCCCTTAAACATTTTTTCCTTCTTATTCCCAGTCTTATTGAGATATAATTGACATATAACATTTTATAAATTTAAGGTAAACAACATAATAATATATCTATATATTATGCTATTACTTTGTATTTTAATTGTCTGTTTCTCTTGTCTTTAAGTTTTGAATTTTTAAAAACCCATTACATAGATCTTGACCTCGGTTGCTCTCTTATGTCTCTGGCTTCAGAACCTTCCCTGTTTCTCCCTGGTAAATTTTTAACTTTTATTATGCCTCATAAAGCTCTAGAATGAAGCACAGTGATGGCCTGTTCCAGAGCACTGCACTTCTTGGTTGTGGGATGCTTTTCTGACCAGTCTTCAGTTTTCTCCCTGGCACACTCTTCTCCATGCCCTAAAAATTCATGCCTTATAAGTGTCTCTCAGGACTCTTTCCTCTTCTCATCCCATGGCTCTCTTGGAGGAACTCATCTATTGCCATGGTTTTGCCCACCTGTTAGTCTAGGTCCTCAAAGAAGCAGAAGTCCAGACTGGGAAGAAAGTGGGGAGTGAGCAAGTAGGGGCAAGGAGGTCCATCAAACTGGGCACCATTCTGACCTCTTTTGAAGCAGAGGGGGATGGAAAGTCAAGTGCCTGCATCCTAGGCTGCTGTGAAGTTCTGGAAATGCTTGGCAAGGCCACTGGAGAGTCCTCAACTCAAAGCCACTTACAGGGTAAACCCCATCTTTCTTTTGTACCCAGTCAATGTCTGAAATCAGCCCATGGAGAGGGTGGCCTCAGTGCAAAGATGGGGAGAATTTCAAGTACAGCAGGTGGAGCCTTTGGTTTATCACACTGCCTGCATTCAGTGATGGGAGAGCAGCAATGCACAGAGCCTGAAAGTCCAATCCCAAGCCACACCCCTCCAACTAGATTCTATTCTGAACATTAGAATCACAATTTTGATTGCCACCAATTATCTTCAACAGATGGCCCATACAAACCTCATTAAAGTGTACAATAAATTACTATTGAGTGTCTATTATACCCCAGACATTATACTCTTCTGAAGAATCTCATAGACTGGATGGAGGATATGCAAGTAATAAATAATCGCGAGTCATTTGTTCTTACAATAAGTATTAACTGTGCACTTGTAGTAGAGATATAACAGTAAATAAAATATGATATATATCCTAGGAAGCTCATGGTCCAGATGGATACATCAAATATATAACCTGGCATTATACAATGTAGCATGTGAAATAGAAGAGCCATAACCTATATCATAAATAGGAGGTGCCAACACGAATAAGGGGAAGCACAGGGTTTTCTGGGTTCTTGGAACAGTGTAAGCAAAGATCCTTTGGCAAGGAACAGCTTGGTATCTGAGGAACTGCATGGTCTTACTGTTGCAATTGGCTATTTCCTAATGAGAAGTAAGTATCTGACTTAAATGTTTGTCAAATGAATAAAATGCTATAAAGGGAGAAAGGAGCGGGTAAGGGAAAGATATGTTAGCAATATAATTGTGAGGTTTTGGTGACAGACTGGATTTGGGGGTGGCAAAAAAGTAAAATATTCTCAAACTCAGCAATTCCTGCATTTGTTTTACCTCCTATGTTTCATTTCTCCCTGATAGCACCATTCAGAAGGGGCCCTAGTCAAAACCACATTCGGATTCCAACACCGAGTCTGCTAGGTATGTGATAAGTGCCTATGAATAGACTATTTAATATCTATGAGTTGGAAACATATTGGCTTCATTGCCTGTATCATGAGTTCTTAGGTGCAGCCACAGAATCCATTTTGGCTAATTTAAGCTGAGAAGATTTAATACATGCTATTAGTTAGCTCACAGAAAAAAGTAGCAGAGCTGCGAAACAGACTGGCAGCTACGTTTTCTGAATGTGTGAGACCAAACCACAGAAATGGTCTGAGGCTTAAAACAGAGGCTCACTCCTCCAATATTGAGTATTTAAGCCTAGAGTTTTACGGGGTTTTCTAATTATTTATTTTCTGGCATCACTGTTCTCCTCTCCATATAGTCCCCATAATTCTTCCATAGCACCCCTGAACCATCACCTTAGCCCCTTATGCTCTTCCCTCCCTTCTTTTGACCCCACTCCTTTCCCCTGCATCGCCATTTGCTTCAAGTCTATGGTCAGCTTGCAGACTTTGTCTTTCCCCCATCCTTTGTTCGATTTCCTATGCTCTCCCTATAAGTGAAACCATTCAATATTTTTTCTTTTTCCTTCTGACTTATTTTGCTCCTTTCAGCACCATTCACGTTGCTGCAAATGGCATGAGTTTATCTTCTTTGATCGCTGAGTAGTATGCCACTCCTAGGAATCTATCCCAATGACACAAAAACAGTAATTCAAAAGGAAACCTGCTCTCCTCTATTTATTGCAGCACCATTTACAATAGCTAAGATATGGAAACAACCTAAATGCCCCAAAACAGATGAATGAATCAAGAAGACATGTATATATAAGCCTAGAGTTTGACAAACAACTGCTGAAACCAGCCCCAGGGCCACTTCTGTCAGGCACTGGGATTTGTCGATACCACTGCTGCTACCACTGTCAAAACTGGGAGCCACCCACAGCAGTGCCAACAAGCACATGGCATCTCACCTGCAAGGTGCTCTAGGCATCAAAGCTTGCATTGGTGTCTAACTAGTTGTGCCCGGGTCACTTGCCTGAGTCTGTAAGAAAGAGAAGAATTTGAACTTTATCTTCAAAGTGAGAATTTCTATGTTGGAAAGTGGAGCTCACGATGTGGGAGATTCCTCCAAATAGAGCATGCATCCAAGCTACAATGGGCAGCCACAGTACACAGAGCTTTACTCACCTTAAGACCTTATTTAACAACTAATTTAGATGCCAATTATAAAAGTCGCCCAGCAACTGTCCAAAGCTGACAAGGAATAGTCTTTATCTTGATGTGCATGTTTCAGACGCTGAGACCCCTTTAAAGAGTGTGAAACTTCCCTACAGAGGATGTCTCACAAAATGTTTTGGTTCATGTTCCACAAAATGCATTCCCCTTTTCCAGGCTTAGTGAGTCGATTGACAATTTCTTCCGTTTAGTGTGTGCCATTATTTATCTTGGCATGAAGGGCAGTCTGCTTTCTTCTCCCTTCTTCCAATTGAACAGTATGGGAGTGCCGTGTATCATCCTGGCAGCTACCACACTTGTTCTTGGATAAAACTTGTTTGAATGTTTTATAGTCTAGACCAGTGCTTCCAGTAGAACTTTCTGTGCTGGTAGAAATGCCCTATGTCTGTGTTGTCTGAGCAGAAGTCACTAGTGCCACTGTGGGACTAGGTCACCTCATGACCTTATTTAACATTTTACTTAATTTTAATTAATCTAAATTGAAATTTAAATAGCCATGTATGGCTAGGAGCCAGCAAATTGGAAAGCATAAACCTTAAATATTTGAAAAATTATGGTAGGCTCTTCAACCCCGACATTCTTCCCTTTACCTCTCTTTATCCAGAGTATTACTGGTCATACTCTCTGGTCATTGGGTCCCTTCCTTTTTTTAAAATTTCATTAGCAATCTTGACATAGACTAACACCACTTTTTTTTTTTTAGGAATTAGTCAGAATTAGAATTGGACACAATCCATGTATGTAAAATCAGAATAACCTAGATAACTGTGTGGGAACCTCCTTGCTCCATCCCAGTCTCCACCAAAAAAGGAATTCAGTGATTAGCAGTGAAGTGTGATGAGACAAGTAAATTTTGGGGAAAGTTATGTTCATATCCATTTTAAAAAGAAAGGTGTAAATAGAACATAGGGGCAAAAGATGTGTCTTTATATTTAGTTATGGGGGGGAATGGCCTCAGTAATATTAATGTAAATATGCATCACTGCAATTATAGGACTAAGCCAGTGATCTCAAATGAAAATGAAGGGATAAACTAATAACTACCTATATATTTTAAAAAAGACAGTAGTGACTGAAAACCACACTGGTGTGAGTCAACTCTATAACAGGTGTACTCAATTCTCACTCACATGCTCAGCAGGAACCTGCTAGGTTGACAGGCAACGCATACCAGCCTGACATCTTAGCAGAACGTAGATACAATTTTAGTTTATAATTACAAGATTTTAGACCTCACTTGAGAGGACAGTCAAGTTGAACACAAATTTACCATCCACGTAAATTGTGCATCTGTTGCACCAGGAAATTTGTTGCTGCTTTGCAGAGTGATGAGGGACAAAATAGTCCTGGAGCAGGTTTGCAAGGCAAGACTGCTACTTGAGCAGAAGTTCTTGTGCCATTTATTGACAGCATACAGGCTAGTAAAAGCTGGTCATGCAACAATGGTATGAGGAATAAGGTTGGAGGGTAGGACAGGAGTGGGGGACAAAGTTTTACGAGGGACAGGGAAGGGGACATTGTGACCATGTGTCAAGAAACAATTGCATAAGCAAAGTATTTGGTGTTATCACAGGTAGTTATCCTGAAACCACCATGGAGATAGGTCAACAGCAGCTAGATGTTCCCAGGTCTGCCTTGTGATATGGGCTATGTACCATAGATAGTCAAGGACTGCTCTGCTATGATTTGCAGATAGCAAATAGGTCATAATTGCCCATGAGTAGCCAGCAAGTAGCCACCGCATAGGAAACCACAGGCATCTTTCACATGGAAAAACTGGAGGGAGAGGCTGCTTTGCCCTAGATCAGTTAACAGCCCAAATGACTCCAATACTTAGAATCACTGCCCTAGAGAGTAGGAAATCCTTGTATTTAGACTCATAATTCTCTGATACTGTATTTCTACTTTTGGGTCATAGTCTCCAGAATTTAAGTGGATAAACAAGCAGATCAGATAAGTAAGAGCAAGATACATAATGCTTAACTGGACTGGATATTAAAACATCTTCATATGTACATTGAGAAGGGTTCCTCATCCTTCTAAGATATGGTCTCCATCATAAAAACTCTCTTGATCCCTACACATGATATCAGGAATGGGGGGAGCAAAATAGAGGAAAGTGGAAAGTTAAGAGGAGTCCTTGAGAACATGGAAAAATACATCAAAGCCAACATAACCTTCCTCAACTATACCTAAACCCAACTGTTCTGTGGCATTCTTTAGGGAAACCAGATGTCTCAGACAGAATATCATCCTTTTGATGATCAATAATTATTGGGACCCAGCTTAGCAGCCTCACCTTAGTATATGATGAATATAGAAAAACGTAAACACTGTATCTTCTTTCCAGGGATTGCAATCTACTCAGGAAAACTAGTTTGTCAGACCCATTCTGAGCATAAAGTGACAAAATATAGTTCAGTTTAGCATTAATTGACGCTCTCATTTTTTTAAGGGTGGCACATCGAATCTAAATATTGCAGAAGTTTCTATTCATTTAACTGTTTTTACATTATTGCAATGCTGAACAGAAATAAAATATCTAAGGAATCATTTATCAGTAGTAATGACATCAGCATTATCACAATGACCTGCATAAAATGTTATTTCTATGATGACATGAATATGTAAATCACCTTTAAACATCCAGAAAATGCAAAAGTCATAAGGATAGCAAACATCAGAGTCCATTATTTTTGAAGACCAATGTTAAAGCCAATTATCAAGAATAATAGTCCCATAACCAGAGATGGAGATACTCTGTAGCAAAAGGGAACATTAAATAATTTTTAATATTTCTACGAAATAGAAATGAAAAGATAGTGTCCAAACTGAAACATAAGTGAAAGATTTGTTAAACTGTCCTACATCTAACCTCTTCCGGTCAATTTAATAGCATGGGTTCCTCATAGGCATGTTCACCCAACAAATCCCTCTAACGCCGGGAAGTAGAGAAAAGTGAACCAATAATTTAATGTTATTGCTTCACACTATCTTTCTGGAAATTCTTAGAAAGTGTTTGTGACACATTCATGCTAGAGTCCAAAATATACTCTTAATATAGCACAAACTCATTTATGCAAACAAATCATAACCTAACTTGATTTCTATATATAAAATATAGATATCTCCATGTACAGAGGGACCACTCCTTATGTAGTCTCCCATAACATTGCTTTTGTCTTTGGACACAGACACAAGCAAATATTTTCAGTGTCTTTTCCACATACCCTGGATTCTACACCAGTAACCTCTTCCATACCCCACAGGACTATCCAGTAATCTCTCAGGAGGAACTATCTGAACATTTTCCTGTGTGCACATAAAAAAAGTAAGTAGATTAAGGCTACTAACATCATCTATATCAAGGCCCTCACTTGGTCCTTGGGTTAGATGCAAAATGTGTCCAGAGGGAAGCAGAGAAGTTCTTTGTTACTGAAAGACTGGAAATAATAACCTCACCCCATCTCTGCTTCTGGTATGTGTTAATAAATTGTAGCTAACGTGCATTGCATGTAAGTTTATTTTGTCTTCCTTTGCAGAATCCTAGATACTCTGCAGAATTGAACTGTTAAAAGCAGAGTCTCTAAGAACAAAATGGGTGGGTTCAAATTCTGCCTGACTTTCAACAAATTTCTTGTTACTTGTCTCTCTATCTTCACATCTGTAATTTAGGAATGAAACCTCAAAATATTATTATGAGATTAAGTGAGTGAGTATTTGTAAAGTGATTACAATAAAGCCTAGCAAATAGTAAGTACCATAGGTGTTTCTATTGAATAAGTAGGTACTGGTGAGGTGAGGAATATCTGTAAACATATTTGGTAATGCAGAGAGTGTCACTGGTTATCCTGTAGCAAAACATTCCAAACTCTCCTCAAACTTAGTGATAAATTATGTAGTTTTCTTTTATGGAAAAGAAATGTGTTCCAAATTTGTTGATTTTTTTCTTTCATGACAACTGTTTATCAATAGTAAACCTCCTATAGATATCAGAATAAAACAAAAACCCTAACTATGTCTTGCCAAGCTAAAGGTGAGATTTTTAGTAACAAGTAAGAAAGTAATTGCTTCTTTTTGAGTGTTATGAAAACATTCTCTGAAAATGGGTGCTTATGTTTTTATCATGTGATTTTGTATGAAAATGTTCAATGTTTGTTAGAAAGTGTTTGTGACATATTCATGCTAGAGTCCAAAATATACTCTTAATATAGTACAAACTCATTTATGCAAACAAATGAGTGTGCTATTTATTAACATTTTAATTTCTACATACAAAACTTGGAAACAGAATTTTCTAACTTATTTTTTAAAATCTGGAGTTGCATTGCCATTTATAATTGTTTGAAAAATTTAAAAAGCTATAAAGATCCTATAGTGTCCTATATTTTTATTAATTTTAAAGTAGGTTTTAAAAAATAAAAAATTGACATTACCACAAATTAAAATCTTCTATACAGCAAAAGAAAACACAAGATAATTAAGAAGACACCTGTTGAACAGGCAAAAATGCTTATACACTCTACTGATAAGGGATTAATATCTAACATATATTAAAAAACTCATATAATTCAACAATAAAAAAAAACAACCCAATGAATATATAGGCAGGAGCTATGAACAAACAATTCACCAAGAAGGCCAAAAGACATGAAAAAAATGTTCATTGTGATCTCTACAGAGAGAGATGCAGATTAAAACCACGATGAGATCCTCTCTCATATCCAGATAATGGCACATATTGAAGATGTCCAACAAGTGTTAGAGAGAACACAGAGAAAACTGAACCTTATTGCACACTTGGTGGAACTGTAAACTAATGCAACCAATATGGAAAGCAATCTAGATTTACTGTAGAAATGGAAATACTGCATGATCCAAATACCCCATTCTTGGGCATACATCCAAAGAATATGAAACCATCAACAAAAAACCCCATATGTTTTTTGTTTTGTTTTGTTTTTTATAATAGCTAAGATATGGAAGCTGCCTAAATATCCAACAGCAGATGATTAGATCACACGCCACACCATGGAATATTACACAGCCAAAAGAAAAGATGAAATGAAGCCATTTTCAACAGTGGAAGAAGTTGGGGAAAATTATGTGCAGCAAAGTCAGTCATACTGGACATTTACATAGCAGACAATTCCATAATGGAAGACATTTTTTTTTTAAAGATTTCTTCATTTATGCATACAAGAGCTGGGGTTCAGGCCAGAGATACGGGGCGGGGGGTGGTGAGAGGATCCACCAGAGACAGAGTGGGGAACAGAACAGGCAGATCTACTGAAATACACTGCTGAAGGGAGCAACAGGCAAGACAGGAGAGGTCTGCTGCGCCATGTGGGTAGCTCCCTGGCCAGCTGGGGATTGAACTCGTGCTGCAGAGGCTGTGGATTGCTTCATAGCACGGTGCTCAACCCCTTGCGCCACCAGGGAGGTCCAGAATGGAAGACATTTTCAAAAACCAGTGGCCACAAATAAATGTCTTGAGGATTCTAAAGTTAAGAGAGGGGAGGAAGGGGAAGGAATAAGAGGATATGAGGGAGGCTGTTGAGGAAAAAAAATAAATAAAGAACTGTTTATCTTTGCCACATTCTTCTAAAATTTTACTTTTATGTATGTTTTATGCAAGTGCTGTGTTAGTTTAGGAGAAACATGCATATAACATAAATAATTATGGGCTATATGATGAAAAAATATTTACACTGATGTGGGCTCATAATAAAAAATAAAGACCACCATTCCGCTGTCTAGAATTGGTAATTGTTGAGTGCCTATTGGGTGGCCCAGCTTATTACATATGATCTTATTTAATCTTCATTGTAACTCTTAGACATAGGCACTTAAATTGTTCCAATTTTAAACAAACAAGGGTTAAAAAAAAAATCCCTAATTGCTCCAGTGCCAAAGAGCATGCAAGTGATTGAAACAGGATTAGAACACAGTTCAATTTGGCTTCAAGGGCATGATAATGAACAACCTGCAGTGCCACTTGCTAAACAAAGAACAAAGGGATTCTGGTGATACTGCACAACAAAATAACTTGGACAGAATAAGAGAAATTCATATTATTTAACTTAAAGAAAAGATATTTCACTGTATTTTTAGTTACTTTGTACAAGTAATCTTCACATTTCAAATGATTTGTGCTCTAAACTTAGAAATCACTTGCTGGGAAATAGAATGCATTATCTTCTAGAAACATGACTAAAGATAGTGGTTGAACTGCTGGGCTACACAGAATCCTATTTTTCTGAGTATACTTGGGTTGTTAGATATTAGCAATGAAAAGTATTAGGAAACTAAAGTTTGCAATTGAACACAGACATACACACAATCTGAATATTGCTGCTTAAGGAAAAAATATGTTTTAGGGGACTGTGATAATTCATTGAGAAATTTTGTGCATATTTTCAAAGGAATAGCTCCTCATTTTCTTGGACTTCAGAAGTTAGCATCAGTTCTTCACAACACCTAATTTCAAAGAATATACATTTAATTTTCTCCATAGAGGTATGTAATTAGCATTCACTTACTTTTATCAGAATTAAGGCTGGTTTTTGAGCAAATGGAAGAGTGAGGAATCAAGCAGAGAAAAAGAAAGAGGTACTGAAAGTTTGATTTTCGTATGGTAATTAGAAGAAATGAAGAGAGAGATTAATGAGTTTAGCAACAATATGTGTATACTTGTGAAAAAAGATTGTTCTCAGTAAAATTTACCAGTGGATGAGATAGAAAAAAGAGGCACCTGGCAAATGCTTATTCAAACCCATCCAATGAGGTTCTGCAAGGTACCCGTTGTATCCAATGTTGTAATCTTGCTTAATGTTTTGGATGATATAGTTTCTTCTTTCCTAGCATTCCCAGAAGCTTGGTTGGTTCAGGGCAGTTTGGATGGTGCAGGGTTGTGACTGGAATAGATGTACATCAGGTGTCGTGATGGGAAAATGGCTTCAAGTGGCTTGGAGAGCAATGAATGACCAATGCCCAAATGACAAATCCAGAATTTTTAATCCAAAAAGCACTCGGCAATGGATTAAAATAAGCAACCTCCAACTAAGAGAGATATTAACTATGTAATTTTTCTTCAAAATGTCCCTGTATTCTCTGGCTCCAGGGAAGAACATTAGAATTAGAAGTTTTCAGAGACCAGGGCATTCTCTTCATCTTCAAGAGGAACATAAATGATTTTTATCCGCTTCCCTGGATCATTGCTCTTAGAAACAACTGGCTACCTCCTCTTCTTTCTTACAATATACTTTTAAATTTATTGTAAATTTAGCTTGTTAGTCCTCATCCTCTCTAACTTTGATATAGAGCATATTAATATCACTTACCTCCTTCCCACTTGGAGCTCTTGTCTCCCACTTAACTCTTCTCACTCTCCTCCTACTTTTTCAAATGCTCCATTTCTGTCTTCCTCTCTGACTTTATACTTGCCACACTTCTAAATTTAAGTATCCCCTGACATTCTTCTTTCAGCTCTATTTTTCTCTCTGCCCCCTCCCCAGGATGCCATCCACACACGACTTGAACAACCACCACCACGGAATAGCTTCCCTGTGCATATTTCTTTGTCTCCCATATTTGGCCCCTAAAGCCCCAGGATTTCCATCACTGATGCCTGATAATAATTCAATTTGCTGAATCCAGTCGATTCTGTTTCCTTAATGATTTTCCTATTCAGTCTCTCCACTCCTTCTGTCACCTCAGTGTTTGGGGAGCTATTATTCAACCCTGGGCTATTGGAGAACAACCTAAATACTTCCAGTTTTTCTCTGTGGATTCCTTTTACCCAAATAGTCTTCTGCAAGCATATTCTGAAATACAATGTCCTAGGCCCAAAACATTTGACAGCCCTAAGAAGAACCTAGTCATAGTATGTTGGAATCCTGACCTACACAATGGTAATAAGCTAATAAATGGGTACTGGTTAAACTGTTACATCTGTGGCAATTTGTCACACAGAAATAGAAAACTAACATAGTCTTCATGCCCTGGTAGCTAACTAACATCACCCATTGTGGGCAATCCAAGAGAGAGCGAGGAAGGAGCCACAATGCTGTTTTGTGGGAAAACAATGTAGAGTCTATTTGTTAGAAGTCATTAAGCCCAACCCACACTCCAGGGGAAAGAAACCAGGCTCCACTTCTTGAAGGGAGGATATCAAAGAATTTGTTACATATTTTAAAATCACCATAATAATAGCAATGATTAATGTTTTCTTTTTACTATTGACAGCTAATAGTTTATGTAATACAAATAGTAACCCTATAAAGTAGGTTTTATATATATATATATATATAATATATATATATAAGAAATAAAGAAACTGAACAGCAGAGAAATTAATTTGTCCAATGTCATGGCTAGTAGTTAACTGTGCTGGATGCCAGTCTAAAAATCTTAACTGCAAAACCTGAATGCCGAACCATTTTGTTAAGTTTAGCAACAAAGTTAAAAATAAGCATTATAATAGAATCCATAAACAAAATCATAAAATATTGGCAAATGAAAATGAAAATATAATTGACTTGGTTCATAATTAGTTCAATGACCATTTCCATCGATGATCAATTAATGACTAATTCAAAGTCTATCTGGAAGGAAAATTACAGTGGTTTATTTAAAATTGTACCATCTATCATTTTCTTTAAAACATTAATGCCTTAAACAACATCAACAGAATGCTTAATAATTAATGCAAATCAGAAGATAGTAGAGTAGCCAATATACTGGACAAAGGAGTCAGATCCTAGAGTTTCTCATTGAACATAAAATTAGAGGCCAGGTCTAGCATAATGAAATTTTAAAATGATAAGTTTAGAAATTCAGCACTTGAATACTGGACTGGGAAAAGCAAATTAATATTTGCACTTACAAAAACTAATTTTAGCCAGGTGTTAGTTGACTACAAGCTTAATATATATCAGCTCAGTGATGTGCCAGTCAGAAACTTGAATAGACCACTGCTAGAAATGCCCACTCAGTATTGAGTGCTACATTGAAATAGGGGAGCAGGAATTTACAAGAAAGAGCAGCTAGAATTGCAGGAATCTTAAAAAGCATATTATAAAAGAAACAATTGAAGGACCCAGGAATAACTAACTTAGAAAAGAGAAGATAAAAGGAGAACATGATACCTGACTCATATACCAGAAGAGTTGATAAGAAAAAAAAAATCATGTTATTTTATGTGGTTTCAGGAGGCAGAACTAACATAAATGGATTGAAATTGTGGGGAGGCAGATTTTTGATCAATAAAAGAATTCTGGCAATTTCAGCCACTTAGCGGCAATCCAGGCTGTCTTAGAAGGTGGTGACTTCTGAGTCACTAGAGGAATTCCAAAAGCAGCTGAATGTCTGCTGGTCAGACGCTGCAAGAAAGAACCATTTTGTAGATGGAAAATTGGAATAAATTACTTCTAAATCACCTTCTCTAAATGTCTTCAGTCCTATCCTATGAGCCACTAATACCTCTCAATCTTAACTTCCATTGTTTGGCCTACTAAATTATGCCTTTCAACCAAGCGTGGCTACTCTATAGTCCCCATAACTATCTCTTATTTCTTGGCTCTGTACTTTTCCTCATCTTCTTTCCTTCACCTAGACTGACCATCACCATCTTACGTAATTGGCAAATCATACCCATCCTTGAAGATCAAGTACAAAACTATCATATCCCTGGTACTTGCTCCAATAATTAATCTAATTATCCTCTTCACTTCCTTAGCACTGCGTTCATTTCTCAAGTATAGCTTTTATGACATTCTGGCTTCTATTAGACATTTTATAACTATCTTTACTCTCTATAAAATTGAAAGCTACTTGAAGGCAAGGATCATCTATTGCTCATTTCAGCATTTCCATTAATTAAAAGTACAATGACTGCTTATGACTGCCCTAATAATACATGCTTATTAAACTGGATTTGACAAAATTGATGCATGATATAGAAGGATAATTTAAACATGTTTTCTGATTAACAGTTCATTTGAGGCAGTATATTTGTGCTTCTCTTTCACGGACTCTACAGTTCCTTTCTTTCCTCCTTAATTTTTTTTTAGTGTGGTAAATACATAGCATCTACCATTTTAACTATTTAAAAATATACAGTGAGTGAATATACAGTGAGCATCTAGTGCATTCACAATGTTGTATAATCATCACCACCACTAGGTAGATCCAGAATGTTTTCATTATCCAGAAAGGAGCCCCCACACCCATCAAAAATGCACTCTTCATTTCCCCTCCACCTAGCCCCTGGCAGCCAAGACTCTTTTCTGTCTCTATCCTTTAATTTCTCTTGTAGCTCTGATACTAAGCCTGATACCAAATGGTTATTCAGCACAAGTTTGTTGAGATGAATTTGGATAAAATGGCACTTCCAGAAAATACACATGATGCCAGAAAAATAAACCACAGGAGAGGTCTATTTATCAAAGTGCAAATTATTTTCAAAAAATATCTCTGAGCCTAAAGTTGTGTAGAACAATGTAGTTATTGTCAAGCAATCACTTTGAAACACATAGTTCTAAGTAAATGATTAAAAATAAAACAAAATAATGAGCTATAAAAAATCTGAAATTAGCTGTGCAAAAATATTTTGGAGGAAAATATTTTAAAGTCTGATTTTACCTTTAGAGTTGACTTTAAACTACCCATGAATGATTAAGATGACAAAAATACATCTTAGAAATTGGCCTTGAAGAGATGTTATATTTTCCAAATATTCTTCACCTCAAGGGATACTTTATAGTACTCAAAATATTATTTATTTTTTTATTTTCCTTCTTAAAAAAAGCAGGGTTTTTTTTTTTACATGTATTTGGATGATTTTGGGGAGTTGAGGGTTCATGGGGTGAGTTCCCATTGCCAGTTGTCACTTTCAAGCAATGACCTCATTTAAAATTCTGGTACTAGTTTGCAATCTCATCTATTAGTGATTACAAAAGACTGAATTTGGCACAGGGAGACATTCCTTTATGTTAATTTTTCCATTCCCCCATGGTGACATCTTTACTTTTACAATTTTTCGACATTTTTTTATTTCTACTGTTGGAAAATCCTCTGCTTTATGCCTCAGTTTCTCCACCTAATGAATCAGACAAATAGACCTTGCTACATTATTTTGTTCAGTAATAAGAACTCTCTGATTAAAAATGGTTTACCAAAGTATAATGGAGTGCAAGTGACAATTTAAGTTAATTAAATTCTGTGACATTAAACTAACCATAAAATTCCCAATGTGTACAAAATGACTCATTTCCAACAAGCCCTAGTTAAAATAAATGAAATTGTAAAGGATTATGATTTAGTTAGCTATTATTCCAAACAATCTTGAGATCAAGATTAACAGTATATTTTACTGAAAAAGACTACTTTGCTTGATGATTATTTTTAGTTATTCCATCATATTCAAGATAGTTCTTTTTTTTCAAGACATTTCTTAAATCATGTTTTATTTCTTTCTATATCACAGGGAAAATTGGAATTAGGGAATTTTTAAACTGTTTTAAGTAAAAGTAGAACAGGTACCAGCTACATAAAAGGAAATAGATGAAGGCGGAAAGGCAGTGTTGTTGATTAAGAGATGTTAAAATTATATTGCTCGAGGGATACCACCATAGGTACTACCTTTCTGGGATTTATCTTGACAAAGGTCTTAAACATACATATCCTTTGTAGTAGTAATATCACTTCTGAGAATAGATTCTAGGGGAAAATTTGAAAATGAGAAAAATGTATGACTAAGAATGTTCATTGAAATGTATTTTAATGGGGACTGCAGGAACAAGGATCCATCTAAACAGCCAAAGATAAGGGACAGCTAACAAATTATAGAGCATGTATCCTATTTAATACCAGGTAACCATTAAAAAAATTATGTAGTTCTACATTATTGTCATGGAGAGATGTTATAGTGTAATAGTGATAAAAGCAGTTTACAAAACAGTCTCACAATATGAATCATTGTGAATAAACATGTGTCTGTATATGTATATGCTTAAATACAACATGCAGAGAGAAAAGAAGTTTTGTAAAGATAAACAAGGAAATTAAACAAAGATTATCTCTAAATGGTATATGTATGCAGGGTTTGCAGTTTCTTGGTTGGTTTACTTGTGTCTTCTAATTTTGTTATAATGATCATGGATTTTTTATGAAATTTCAATGCAGAAAATTTAAATAATTTTTTTCAAATTCTAAAATCTCAGCACCTAAAACTCACTGCATTGTTCCCAGCTGACTGTATAAACTGCAAAATAATGAATGTGGATGGAAGTGTGGATGGACAGAAAGAAGGAAAGGTGGGTGGGTGGGTGGCTAGATGGATAAATAGATGGATGGATGGAAAGACAAATGACAGGTTGATTGCAAGTAATAGTAAGCATTATTACAGCTCTGCTATTTGCAATCCCTTCCCCCTCTTATTTAAAAACTTTTGTTGAAGAGTTCTGTTTAAAATACTTGAAAATGAAATGACTTCAGTGACATTGATGATTTCATTTTATTTTCAAGTTCAATGTATTTTTATATTTCATTTAATAAAGAGATGTACAACAATGAACCTAATTCATGTCAAACTAAATGATCTGATTAAATGATTTTGATGTTGTTCACTTTGTGGCTTAGACTAGAAAATGCTTACGCTTGAGAATTAATTTCTGTTTATATCTACGTCATAGATGTTCTAAGTATATGTACTCGTCAGCTACTGTCAGAATAATGTTGCATAACAAGTTACCCTAAACCTTGGTGGCCACACAAACACACATTACAAACTCATGGATCAGCAAGTGACTGGCTCTGCCGATCTAAGCTGGTTTGGGGGCTCAAGTTACCCATTAAAATTTAAGATGGCTGAATTTGGCCCCAAGGTTTGGACTGTGTTCAGATCTACTCCATTCCTGTTTTTCTGGGGTCTGGGATAAAATAGGAGCAGCTACCTGGGGCAGGCTCTACTCATGGCAAATAAATAGAGCACAAAATCAAGCAAAGTTACACAGCCTAGTATAGCTTTGTCTCACTTCCACTAGCCAAAGTAAGTCACATGGTCAAATAAAGTCAGTGGATTAGGGAAGTATATGTTTCTGTCCAAAAGGGAAGTGAACGTGATTGAATACTGAATACTGGTTTAAAATTACTCCAAATTAATCAGTGACTGGGACGTAACTTACAGCTCATTACATGGGAAACCCTATAACAGAAGACTTTAATTTGGAGCTTGAGAGAAATCTTAAGTCAGTTCTTGAATGGGCACTTCTGTGTTCTGTTTTTGTTTTAATTACTGGTGTATCTTTTCCTTCTCTCCTGTCTCACTTAAACTCTCCCCCTGAGTGAGCCATTTGCCCATATGTGAGTATTATTATGTTAACAGGCATCCTTTGAGTACTATGATAGGCCTCCATAGGATGAAAACATATCTGCTCACATAATTGGAGAACTTCACAGCAAGTGTGCCCACAAGAACAACCAAAATCAGTTGAAGAGTTCTGCAAAAATAAATAAATAAATAAATAAAGTAGCAGGTTTATAATAAAAAGAAGTCATAGAAAGGAATGTTTTTCCTCTGTGACCTGGAAGGGCTCCTCTAATAGCTAAAAGGGGAAAATGCAAGTTAAACATAGCTGTATTTAATTCCCTCTGGGTGAAAATTAAGCATCAAGAATGTCACTGGAAAACTACACTCATCACTCCCTAAGCGTGCTCATTGCTAGCACCCTGGCATCTGGCAGGTGAAACCTCTAACTGTGCCCTTGCTTACTCTCCTCACTCACCCAGGTGCCGGAGCTCACTCCCTTTCCCCCCAGTGTTGTGTAGGTGATATTGTGTCATCCACAACACAAAGAGAAAGGGTAGCATATTTTCTTGAGATCTGTTTGAATAGGACTAATGACACAGGTAAGAGGAGGTAGCAAACTAGGAATACAGGTGAGCTGTACAGACATCTATCCTGTCTCAGGAGGCATTCAGCATGGAAGTGACCTTGGATAGGTTCCAGTAAGCATAACACAGTTGTAGAGGGTTACAGAAGACCCTACAGAAGTTCTTGCCCAGAAGAGCTTGTGCTTCAGAGCATACTGTCTAACATTGTAACTGAAGCCAAGGTGGAAGGCTAAGGGCAGTGTAGGGAGTCCACCCAATTGCCAATTGTGCTGAGATCAGTCCTTTAGGAGAGCCCCTCCTCTTCTGTGTGTTCTTGAGTGCCAGGGGTGGGGGTGGAGGGTTGCTGCTCTGAGTCATTATGCAGAAAATGTAGTCTAGGTATTTCAATGAAGGATGGGAAATGGGGGATCAGAGGTGAGGTCTGCCCTATCCCACCCCTCCAGTCTTCAAATTGGGAGACAAAAGTTCTTTTTATTTAAAAGATTTATTTATGCATGCATGCAAGAGCTGGGGTACAGGCCAGAGGTGTGTGTGTGGGGGAGGGGTGTGAGAGGACTCACCAGAGACAGAGCAGGGAGCAGAACAGTCTGATTTACTGAAATACACTGCTGAGGGGAGCAGCAGGTGAGACAGAAGAGGTCTGCTGCCCCATGTGGGTCACCTACCTGGCCAGGGATTAAACACATGCTGCAGTGGCTGTGGACAGCTTCATAGTGCTGAGACTTAAGGCCTTGCACCACCAGGGAGGCCCCAGGAGACAATAGTTTTTCTTGTCCACTCCATCTCACTTCCTATCTTTGGTTCTCAAATATAATATCAGAATGCCAGAAACATAAAAGATCATCTTGTTCTAATACTTGGAGTCATCTTTGCCTTATACCTATTTATATAATTAAGGCCAGAATTTACCTGAATAATGTGAATAATGTAGATTTTTTTTTTTTAACAGAAAAGGGCACTTTGGGCAAAACTATAAAGGAATAGAACAATTGTTACAGATCTTATATGTAGCAAATTATAAATTCCATGTGGTGTTTATATGACAGGGACTTTGTGCATTTAGAAGTTGTGCCGTAGGCTGGATAGCCATTGAGATTTAGCATTTAGATGGCATTTGAAAATTTAATCCTAGACTGGAGATAAGAGAGTCAACTGGAAAGTATAGAAGATGACAGTAAATAGCTGCAAAAATAATGATTAACAAAGAGATTTAGGCTCAAGATAAAGTAAATACATCACACACACCGCCCTGTTGAAATTAAGCTGTCCGAAATAGTAGATGTTAATTAGGTTTTCATTAGTAAATAAAGTTTAAAATTATAAAAACAACAACATCAATATACTTCTAAAGTGTTCCCTCTAAAGAAACTATTTTTTACCATAGGAGCACATTAATAATTGCATCAACATAGCTGACCACACCTTCCTTTTTGAAATACTATTTTCTCTGTTTTAGAATTACTCAACATATCCATCCTGGAAGCCAAACTTGATAGCTCCTCTGTAAAAAGACCTCTTGAAGCTTTAGTTCCTGTGGTTGAAAATAGGCTTATCCCCTAGTCATTCTATGTTCATTCCACATAGGAGCATCAAATGCCATCTAAATGCTAATGACTCTCAAATATGCAATTTCCAACTAGATCTATTTTCTGAGTACCAAACCTTTGTATTCAACTACTTGACTCTTCCACTTGGTTCTCTGACAAGATCTCAATTTCATGTTTAAATTTTTAAGTTTGCCTTGTTAAATTTTGAAATATACCATCTACATCTTAAGCAAGTAATAGAAAGATTGTAGTTAATGTTTCCATCCCTACTCCTGATCCATTAGTGAGCTTTATTTTCCATACCTCCAGAGTATACTTCAGTCTGCCCAGTTTTCTTCATCTCCCCAGTGTTTTTGTTGTTGTTGTTGTTGTTTTAGATTTATTTCTATTTATTTCTGCATACAAGAACTGGGATGTAGGCCAGAGGTGCAGAGGGTGAGAGGATTCACCAGAGACAGAGTGGTGACTAGAACAGGCAGATTCACTGAAATACCTGCTGAGGGGAGCCAGCAGGTGAGATAGGAGAGGTCTGCTGAGTCATGTGGGTCAGCTCCCTGGCCAGGGATGGAACTCATGTTGCAGTGGCTGGTGATAGCTTGATAGGGCTGAGACTTTAATCCCTTGCCACCAGGGAGGCCCCTATCTTCCCAGTTTTAAATTAGTGGAAGTCACTTTCATCTCTCTCACCTGGCCATCTTCAGTAGTCTCCAACATGGTTCCTTTCTACTCTTGATCTTGATTTATTTTACTCCATTTCCCACGTAGCACAAAGTGGTCTTAAAATGTGAACAGGCACCTGCCACTCCTCAGCTCAAGAAGCTTCCACAGGATCAAGTGACCTGAAGGTGTCACTTGATCTGGTTCCTTAGTGTTCATCATTTTTCACTCTCTGTCTCCAATTACACCAGCCCTTTTGCTTCTGTAGCGGCCTCAAACCTATCTCCAGGTTTGAGGAGACAGCCTGTCTACTGGTTAAATCTGATTCTACCGTTACTTCCCCAGGGGGTTTTCTTTGATGAATACCCTCTTCCCAGAACCAATTCAAGTTCCTCATTGTCTACTAACACATTTACCTCCTAACATGAATCCTACTTTCTAAACATATATTGATATCTACTTGTTTAATATATGCTCCAGATCAGACTCTGAGGACCTTACACCAAGAGTCGTATTTGTCATTTTCACTATTGTATCCCTAGTATAGCACAGTGCTTAGCCCAGAGTCAAATTTTAATATTGCATGTATGACTAGTTTCAATAATGCACTTATGCAATTTCATGTACTGAATTTTTAACAATTAAGCTGGTTTCATAAACAGTCTAGTTAGTTTCCACTTATTATTTATAAAAGGTATGTAGTATTTCATCAAATATGAGAAAATGCCCTCATTTCCCATTTCCTGAGAAGTGTTGCCCATTTTTGTAATTATAACCAAAGCTACTAAAATAGAACTGTTTCCTTGAGAGAAACTCACAGAGGGAGGAATCACAGGACTATAGCTTCTGAATATATTTTCCCCTACCAAGGCATCAATTTTTTTTGAAAGTATTATAACAAAATATAGTACCCCCCAAATCACTGATCTTGAATGCTCTTAAGAAGCTTATCCAAGCAAACATGCCTATTCTCTATAGACGTCAATCCTACAACAGTCTCCACATGTGGGTCATACACTCATTTTATGAATCACAACAGTATGGACACTATAAAGTCTACTTTCTCATAAGTCCTGGAACAGTTCCCACTATATTTTATGTGTGATAAAATTACAATGACACCAGATGTCTGTAGGGAAGATACATTTCTTGTGACTATGACACCATGATTCTGATCTAGAGTCAAGGTTTTGAACTGATTCCACTATCAACTACTAGTAGTAAAATGACTTTTTTTTTTTAATTTATAACTTGCAACCAGAAACTCACTGCCTTTACTCAAGGATGCATTACCAAAGCATAAGTCAGGAACACTAAATATTTTCCAATAAGATTTCTACATAAAGAGAAGATACTAGAACCTGAAAAAGATTTTCAAAATACTTTGAAAGAAAATATGAATATGTTCACCTACAAGTGGAAACAGACACAGGACAAAAGTGGGCAAGAGCCTAGAACATACTAGGGATCAAGGTCTTACCAAACAGAATTGTGATACTATTCTAGAAAGAAATCTGGATGGCAAGTGCTATATTGGGGTGGATATGACTCTCATCTGGTCTGGTTAACTTCTGGAAAACTGAAACTGTTGCAGGCCCAGTGTATAAGGCCCTTTGGGATGGTTCCTGAGTTCCAGTTTCAAACAGGCTCAAGTCCACCCCTGAGGGTGACTTTAGCTTTTGATAGATATTTACTTTGTTCATGGAGATCTCTTCCCTCTCTCCTTTCCTTTTTCCCATTCAGAATTAAATAAGCTTTCACCTCAGGCATACCATGATCAACATTATAGAGAATATAAGGAAAGTTCAAGCAAATCTCAAGCCTCAAGCAGGATGGATTAGACCTGTGCAAATATACTTGGACATCCCCAACAGGCTCCAGGAAGAGCCAAAGAAAGACATGGCAAATGAGCAGGAGATGCCTCTGGCTGACACAATCATTAAAGATTTCCACAGAGAGCTCAAATTAAGACAGGACAGGATTTAGATAGGGATGGGGCCTGGAAATGGGAATAAGAAAGGGCATCCAGGGCAAAGAACACAGACTTCATCTTTAAAGTGCTTTTTATTTTTCTTTCTGTCTTTCTTGGCTGAGCATCCTAGGGCAGTGCTTCTTAAACTGTAATGTACAAATGCATTACCTGGCAGTCTTGTTAAACGCAGAGTTTGATTCACTAGGTCTGGAGAGGCAGGAATCTGCTTTTCTAACTGGCTCTCAAGTGATATTGAAACTACTAGAATAAAAAGAGCACCCTGAGTAGCTAATCCAAGGTTCATGTTGCCAAGAGGAGGCATTGTTTGCAGGCAATCACAGGGCCACGTCTAGCTGGCCAGGTGGGTTTGGCCCAAAGAGCTGCTGGGAACAGAGTAGCAGGAGCTCCTTACACTGGTAGTCTTTTGGGAGGGCTCAGGGACCACAACAAGCAGAAGAGAAAGAGCTGTGTGTAGAGCTCTCTGTAGTGGAGAAGACATCTCTGGTGCAGACTTGACCACCTCTTTCTATCTGCCAGCAGCACAGAAACGCAGGGAGAGATGGCAGCTCTGTGTGGTCACTGACTTGCTTGTGTCCCGGCAGAATAAAGGATTCTTTGTTAGTTCAAAGCCTAGCAGTTTTTCCGATCATGGTGGAGACAGTCATTTTAAATCCAAAATGGATCTTTCAAAAAGATTGCCAAAACAAAGAAAGCAGTAATCAGGATGGTTCTGTGTGCCAAAGGCTGAACATAACACCACAAACTAGGCTGAGTTCAGGAGGGGAGGTCCTGTGACATCAGAGGGTGGTCAGAACAGCCTTAGGGTATTTTTGATTTTCTGTGGATACTGTTCTTCAAGACATTTAATTCAAGCAAGTTAAGAGATTAGAGCCATGGTTGGCTATTTGTGATAAAAAATGTTTAAACTTATTCATCCTGTAGAATGCCTTAGCACATCTCAATTGAGTCCTGACTTAATAATCTCTAAACTCTTAGTTTACCTCCTTTGGCCTTTTCTCTGGGAATCTAGTATTAGGTGGAAACACCAGGATATCTGGACTGAAGAAGAAGGAAGCTTTTTAAAAAGTACTATCTATGTATGTAAAATTATTTTTGTGAAAACAGACATAGTATATGGCATCCATGGAGATTGAATATGATTGTTTATAGCAGCAGTAGATCTTCTAAGAAATAGCTCATATTGTAACAGGGTGGTCCCCAGGAAAGGGGGAGGTTCCAGGTTCCCTGCCCCACCCAAGGAAGGGTGGAGCTGAGCAGGGAGAGAAGAAGCTGGAGAAGAGACTGAGGAAGGAAGCAGGATGGAGCCAGGAGACCTGGAGGAGGCACATGGAGCCTAGAGACACGTGAAGAAGCTGCGCTTGTCTTTTGGTCGTGGACGGGGTGACACAGATGTGGGTGAGACCCATGGGGAGGTGACAATGGCAGCTTTTATCTTGATGTTGATTTTGCTCTTTTCCTTCCGGGCTTGTCCGGTTGTTTGTGACCCTTTTCTGTGGGTCTCCACTGGAAGATGCTTTAGACTTGTAGCAGGCTTTGGGGCCTTGTTCTGGGCCAATCCCATTTGGATGGACTTTTACCCACGAGGGGATGGGTAACTTTGGGTGCTTCATTTAGAAACTAGACTCTTTGCCTTACCTGTATTGTTTCCTAGTTTTATTAAAGTTCCTTCCCATTAAAGTCTCCTATGTTTTGTGTTGATGCGGCGGATGGCAGAACCCATGTAGAATAGGCAGGTTTGCGGGGTTTGGGCTGCCCCTCTCCCTGTCCTATAACAGATTTGGCGTCCAACGTAATTTAGGACAGAGGGCCGGAACTCTAGGCTCCATGTGCCTCCTCCAGGTCTCCTGGCTCCATCCTGCTTCCTTCCTCAGTCTCTTCTCCAGCTTCTTCTCTCCCTGCTCAGCTCCACCCTTCCTTGGGTGGGGCAGGGAACCTGGAACCTCCCCCTTTCCTGGGGACCACCCTGTTACAATCCCCCCTTTTAATTTTTATTCCACCATAAGAATAGGCAGGTTTGTGGGGGTCTGGGGTGCCCCTCTCCCTGTCCTATAACAATATTACATATTAAAAACACACTCTTGGTTTTCCCTTCCCATTTTCCTGGAAGTTACCAGGACAGATTTATTTGGCTACTGCTATAGGCCAGCTATTATGCTAAGTATATCACTTATCTGTTCTCTTTTAATCCTCCAATTAAAACCATGAATAAGGGGCAATATAAAGCTTTTAGAGGGCCTCCCCTGGTGGCACAGGCGGTTGAGCACAGTGTTGTGAAGCTGTCTGCAGCCTCTGCAGCGTGGGTTCGATCCCGGCCTGCCGGCAAGAATCCCGCATGGCGCGACAGACCTCTCCTGTCTCACCTGCTGCTCCCCTCAGCAGTGTATTTTGTCATTCTGCCTGTTCTGCTCCCCACTCTGTCTCTGGTGAATCCTCTTACCCTCCAGCGCATCTGGCCTGTACCCCAGTACTTGTATGCATGGAATAAATAAATCTTTAAAAAAAAAAAAAGCTTTAAGAGACAAGAAATCTGGGGTTTAGAGAAATTGTAGATTTCTGCCTGTCCGTGGTTACATAGACAGACCTAGTTCAAATCCAGATCTAAGATAAAATCTATGCCTTTCTACCAATGCATACTGCTTACTTAGCACCACACTGTTTTATGTTTCTTATTGAGGATAGTTTACTTCCTTATGGCTGTGGGTTTTATAGGATGTTGAGTTGCACAAAAAATCTATGGGGTTGGTGACTAGTTAAATGGAAAGAACTTCCTAGCTGTGGTGCCCGTGTACTTGCCATTTTTTGTCTTCCTGAAATGCTCTTTTTTTGCCTGCTGAACTGCTTTAGATTTACATTGTAGACCTCAGCTTGATCATTATTTCCTCAAGAAGTCTTCCTGTCCTTTGCCCAGTTTCTATTACTTCAATAGTATGACACTTCTGATTGTAAAACTTATCACAGATGCAATTTTACACATGTTCTAAATATCAGACAATTTATCCCTTTAGAGAAAATGACCTATTTGTTTTCTGTCCCTAATGACTCGAGTGAATGGTGACAGGTTATAATTGTCATTTATTAATGGCCTCCTGCTTCCTTGTGGGAAATTGAAGATCCCTGAGACATTTTCCTAGCACTCAAGGAACTAACAATCTAATTGAAAGATGTGGCTGACACATTTCAAAGGACTGCAGAGCAACCAAGTCCAGGATGTAAACAAATCTTTTTTGAAAGACTAAGCCTTCTTTAGTTTCACGTTTTCAATTAATCTAGGTTGTATCTATGTTGTTATATGTAAACAAAAGCAGCAGACAGAAGCTTTGAGAAATGTGGAACCCAATAAAGACAAAAGGGAAGACATGAGAACTGCGCTTTGCCATGTTTCACAGAAATAGTCCATCTTACAGTGAGTCATAGGGGTTGAAGGTCACCAAATCTCACATCAATAGTTAATATTTATCCCGGCTCTTAAAAGCATAAGAGAGAAAGAAACTATGTATTTAGTAAATTAAGGACAGAATATTGTACTGAGCCAACTATAACTCAGCCAAAAAAAAAAAAAAAAAAAAGGTGGCCTTAATTACAAATCATCCTTAAAGGATCAAATACAGATCAAGACTAATCATGTGGGAAACAGAATAGGGTCCCAAGCAGAAGCTCCATAAATTGGGCATATCCCGCAGACCCCACCCTATCAATTTACTAGAAGTGACTGGGTTTATTTCCAACTTATAGATGGTACACACATGCCATAGCTGCCCCATACCCATGAATCTACCCCTAGTCTCAGGATGTTTGCTGCTATTGACAGAGGAGTCACTATAAAAAGCAAAACAAAACTGAGAGCTTGAAAAGAATATATAGTTTTGAAGGCTGATGGGAAAAAATGATATAGTAAGATAGAGAACTGAACCAGAAGTTTCTCCTTCCTCAATCTATTATTTCTACCCCTCTCTACCAGAATTCTTCCTCTTGTTACTTTTCATAATCTAAAATTTCATTATAAAAATGCATCTTTGAGGGCCTCCCTGGTGGCGCAGCGGGGTGAGCGCTGCGCTGTGAAGCTGTCCACAGCCTCTGTCTGCAGCGCAGGTTCAATTTCTGGCCAGCCAGGGGAGAGTCCCACATGGCGTAGCAGACCTCTCCTGTCTCGCCCGCTGCTCCCCTCAGCAGTGTATTTCAGTGGTCTGCCTGCTCTGCTCCCTGCTGTGTCTCTGTGTCTCCTCTCACCCCCTGCATCTCTGGCCTGTAGCCCAGCTATTGTTTAAAATAAATCCTTAAAAAAAAGGCATCTTTGAGATCACAAAATTTTCTTAAAATTGCATTTATCTTAGGGAAGGTTGATAGTCTTCTACACATGAGTGTGAATTAGTTTAATCAAGTTATTTCACTTGGTTATAATCTGCAGTATACTATAGCTGTATTGAGCTTTAAGAATAAACAGCAAGAGTCAAGCTGGGTGAGATAGGGGAACTAAGTCTGACTGAGATCAGCAGGTTCACAGAAACGTTTCAGGTTTACACTGGGAAATTGAAGCACAAACAGAGCAGAAGGAAGCTAAAAACTATTTTTACCTATTTTAAGCTCAACCAAGAATGAATATTTTTACCTATTTTAAGCTCAACCAACTGTACTTATCAAGAGGGGAAGAGAGATTTCCTCCTCTTTCTTGACCCTTCTATACAGTTTAGGTCCAATTTCCAAGACCAGATATCAATCCAGTACCATTACAAACCTCAAATATTCTTTGAACTATTAGGGGGAAGTGAATGATATTATAAGCAACTTAAAGGAAAGGGCCTTCTAGTCTCTAAAAAATATCAACCAATTTTGAGAATTATAACCAAGATCGAACCACATGAAACTGTCAATATTCAAGTGACCAACAAAGATGGCAGTTTCATATGGATCAACCTATAAGTTGGTAAGTTGAGACTTCCTGAATTTCTTACCTGAAATTATATTATCAGAACAAAGAATTTGAAAAGCCATTAGCTACACTGTATACTAGAAGGCTTTAAAATAAATACAGACTTTACTAGTCTTGAAAATATACTGTGATTTGATAATACTATACCGTGAGTGACACACCTGAAAATGGTTGTTATAATGTGCAGTTCCCTAGGTCAAGCTCTCTTTGTCCATGTCAGTGCATTCCATTTGTTATTTGGACAGAACTTCCTTCCCAGCCCTAGGCACCCAAGGACATCTAAATCTGAGGATGTTTTAGATTGAGGTTGACAATGGGCATTATGGGTTTTTCAACAACACTGGGTGAACTTAATTCCTGCACCACATAATGCTCAGAAAGGACACTTTGATATGTGATCCAGTATTTTCATGGACACAAGTTTATCTGTGCCACAAAGGAAAATCACTCTCATGTATTCCTTTTCTATTTCAGAATATAACAGCAATTTGAAAGTTTATAAATTTACATCTAGATGAACTATTTGTAATTTGCAGTTCCATGGTTTCACGATGTACTTTGAGGGGGAAAAACAATTCTGCTTGCTCTCATGTGGTATTTCTGTTACATGCAAGAAGCTGGCAACAACAGTAGTTTTGAGGAGGGAAACTTAGTTTTTCCTTGGATTGAGCTTTTGCACTGTGCTTCCTTTTAATATCAAATATTATTTACTGTTGCTAATAAAATAATTTAAAAACAAAATACAACTAATGTAAAACATAAGTAGACAAAGTATTATGATTGCTATAGCAGAGAGCTCCCCTTTTATAAATGTTTACCATCTGTTTTTCTTGCTCTCCTTTACAACATCATCATTACTTCAATTTTTAAAAATAGTTCTTGGGAACTGTGGGAGGTGGAACAGAGACAAAGGAGATTTTGATGATGAAAATTGCTGTTTATTCTGCAAATATTTATAATTACCTGTTATATGATAGGTCCTCTGCTAGGCACTTCCTCCTTTCCAGGACTTCTAGCAGGCCTCTTATGTAAACACCTAAGCATTTTTTTTTTTTTTTTGAGCGTGCTGCATGCTTTAAATACTTCTCAGACATAAGAGATGATCTGTTCTCCATGAATACAGGAATTGATGAGCTCCCCCATAGAGAGAAACACCCAGGGCTTTGAGGGAAATCCCAGGAGTCTGGTTGAAGCAGAAACTACATTAATGATCTACAGGTAAGATAGAGAGTTACTTGGGGATGGGGTGGAGTCCTTTTGAGATAGCTCTGCCATACTGGGAAAACAAGAGATAAAAGGAAGACTTTTTTTTTTTTTTTTAAAGGAAGGTGGTGGAAGGGAGAGTGGTTGGCAATAGAAACTAATACAAGGATATCTTAATTCACAAAATTATTGAATTACACAAAAACTGATTCCAAAGATTTGTTGACCAAAAAACCTTGCTAAATCCAAGAAGCTTGCTACTTAAGACAATTTTGTAAAGTGGTGCAACTTCCTTGTTTAAATTCAGATTTCAGGGGCCTCCCCAGTGGCGCAGCGGTTGAGCGCTGGATTGCGAAGCTGCCCGCAGCCTCTGCAGCGCTGGTTCTGCAGCGCCAGTTGGATCCCGGGCTGCTCCCCAGCCACCGGAGGAGGGTCCCACATGGCATGACAGACCTCTCCTGCCGCCCACCGCTCCCCTCAGCAGTGTATTTCTTCAGTCTGCCTGTTCTGTTCTCTCTTCTGGCTCTGGTGAATTCTCTCACCCTCCCGCTCTTCTGACTGTACCCAGTGCTTGTATAAATAAATAAATCAATCTTAAAAAATAAATAAATAAATTCAGATTTCATATAGATGATGGGTAGATAAGAAAAATACCTAATATTTGCTTAAGCTCTCAGAGTTTTCAAAGCCCTTAGGCATACATTGTTTCTTGGAATCCCTGCAAAAAGAGCGCTATGAGAATTGTTTTCCATTTGAATGGAAATGGCTAAGGTTCACACCAGGAACCAGGTGCTCTACCTGTGTGTGCTAAGTTAGCCTCAGAACATGCCTCGCCAGAGACAAGCAATGCGTACATGATTTTACTACAGACGCCCCTCAATCTTTCATAAAACCACAATAGAGAGTAAGTATCCTCAGTAGCTGTTTCTTCCATTCTTCTCCAAACTATCTTCCAGGGTCTGCGGCCAAGCCCACCTTCCTAGAATTCAGTTTGAATTATGTAATCTCTTCCCCCAGTATCCTTACTAGTTTCACATCCTAGAAAATGAGGTTCAGGATCCACAGAAGGGCAATCAAGCACTCTGCTTCAGACCTCACCACTACTTCAACCTTCTTTTCCATTTCACCATGCTGTTTCTTACTCCTTAGAGCCTAAGCGAGCAGATCAGTGTGCTGTTACCAAGGAACACCCAGCTGGCCATAAGCTAGGGTAAGGAGACTGACAAAGCTTATGGGGACTTAATTCAGTAATCAAGAAAAACATTCTAACCCAATATTTTAAAAAAGCATGCAAAAAGAAAGAAAATACCAATAATTAAAATAAAGACAGGGTCAGTACCAATGTTTTTTTTTTTGGTTTTTTTCCTTTTTCTTCAGACCCCTGTCTCAGCAAGACACTATTATTGTTCCTGCAGTGACTTCCCACTTGGGTACTTTAATATTTTCCAAAAGTTAGTTCTCACAACAACCCCTTTCCACATCAGGAACTTTTCTTCTTGAATGTCCCATCGTTTATTTAGCTGTAGCTCTCTTCTGTCCGGAAAATCCATTTCCCCTAGTAACCGGTAGTATTTTGATGGCAATCGGAATCATGTTGGATCCTTCCCAGTTCCTCCCCAAACCTCAGCAGGCCCTCAGCACCTCTTTGCTATAAAAGACTGCAGAAATCACTGTGCTTATATTGGCCTCTGTGGATTGAGAAAGACAGGTACCTACATAAGGTTGTCTAGTGCGGAGTATTTTTTAAAAAACTGGATTTGTTGTCAGGATTTAAAAATCATCATATTTTACATGAAAAAAACCGAACCTGTCTTTCCTTGAAAAACAAAACAAACAACAAAAAAAAAAATCCATTAGAATTAGGCCTGAATTCTTCCAAGACAGTCCTGGGCATTTAGAACAGAAGGGGCTCTGCCTGACTTCAGAGAAGTCTCCAGTTGGCTGCTTCCTCCCAAATCCCTCACTGCCACAGGCCTTTGAGTTTGGACCTGGACTGTGAAGAACGAGAGCCCTGGACAAACCCCCTCTGCTGGGTCCACCGGGTTACTTACTCCAGGGGAACAAGCCCTCCCCAGCCCGCTGGAATTCAGGTTAGCAGAGAGGCTCGGAGAAGCAACTCACCTTTCAAGCCACAAACTTCCCACAGCCCGTGGAACTTGCCTGCCCCTCCGCACCCTTCCTCCCGGCCTGCTGGCCCAGCGCCCTCTCCTCGGCGCTGGCCCACCTCTCCCTCCCGCCCTCACCCCCGCGACGAGGCGCCGGGGCGGGTCCCCGGCCCCCAGCCGCAGCTCCGCGCTCCGGGTCGGGGCGCCCGGGCTCGCCCACGGCGGCACTGGGCATGCTCAGAGGCGGCCGCGGGGGCAGGTTTGCATCGCAGGCGCTCGCACTCGGCGGCGGGCGGGCGCGCGGCTGCAGCTGGAGCTCCGGCGCCTGGAGTTGGAGTTGCCGGGAGTTTTCCCTCCCACCCCTCCCGCTTCGCGCGCGGCAGCGGGAGCCCGCGCGGGAGCCGCGAGCGGCGGCGAGCCAGCACCCGGGCCGGTCGAGCCTTGTCCGGAGCCCCGCGCGGGGCAGCCCCCGGGGAGGAGCCTCGCCGGCTGGGACGCGTGCCGCGCACTGGCACAGCCGGGGCATCAACCGGGCTGCACGGTAGGGCCGGGGCGTGGAGAGCCGGGCGGGCGAGGTAGAAGCCAGGCCAGGAGGGGGATAAGGCTGCAGCAGCTGCAGCGATTTGGGGCGCCCAGCGCTTGGTCCGATGCAGGCGGCCGGGGCAAGCACCCCGCTGCAGGGCCGGAGCAGTAGGCGGGCGCCCTGAGAGATGCTTTTAAGTTGGCGGGCTCGCGGAGAAAACCCATGTCCGTGGTTTCCCCCCAAATCTAGGACCCCCCGTGAGGGCAGGGTTAGATAAGCCGCGGAGTCGAGCAATTTCCTCCGAAAGTTGAGGATGGAACCTTTCCTCCTGCACTGTCCCCGCGGCGGCGAGGGTCCCCAGAGTGCAGCCCCGAGGCCCCCACCGGGGAGGAGCGGAGTGGGTGTCTTCACCCCTGGGCTGAGCTCATCCACCCCGCTGCTGAGATCCACGAATCACCCAGATCTTCGCTTCCCTGGCGTCTTCTAGGAAAATCATTACTGCCAACACTGAGGCAGGCTTTCCTGGCAGTCAAGTCCCTTGCCTCCAGGGCGCCTAGCTAGGCAATGCCCCCACCCCACCCCTAGACGTGGCCGAGGGCGCTGGGTTCAGAGTTAGCGCTTCTGGTGCGCCCGGGGAGTCTAGCCTCTCACACATGGCAGGGCAACGTGGCGAGGTAGGTGAATGTCCGGAATTTTCCTGCAGCCTTTTCCTCAGGTTCACAGCACCCCACCCCTTTCATCTTCTTGGAAGGCAGGTCTTGGAGGGAAGGGCCAGGTGGAGAGTTTAGAATAACGTACATACTGTTCCTTAGGAGAGAGTGCCTGCATTGTAGGGTTCAGCCACCCTCGCCCCTTTCTAATATTCTTCCTGGGAGACTGGGTGGGACTGGGTAAGGCCGGGGGTCCACAAGAATGTCAGTTTCATCCCACCATCTCCTAAGATAGCGCGCAGGCCACCTCGGGACCCTGGAACTGGCCTTGGGTGGATTGCGAGGGTGTGGAGGATGCTAAGGGTTTCTTCTCTCTCTACTTTTTTCACTTCTTGTTTTGAGTTTTGGGGTTTTGCCTACACACGAGTCAGCTTCACTGACATAACCCGAGGGGTGGAGGAGCTTCAGCCAGGCAGTGAGCCGCTGTTCGCCTTGGAGGCTGCTAGTGGGAATTGTTCCAGAAATGATTATGCAGGCTAGAAATATGCCTCGCTTTTTTTTCTTTTTTGGCTGAACACCTTGGCTGTTGGGTTTGTGTGTTAAGTTCTTAAAGGGGCACCCACCCACTCACTGCTCAAGTGCCATAGATTAGGGGCAAACCATTTCTCCTCCATCTTTTTCTCTTTGCTTTTTCCTTGGGGCAAATTTGCAGATGTGGGCGTCACATGGTATGGACTCACAGGTTCTAGAGTCAGAGAGACAAATTGTTAGCCAACCTGAACTTCAATTTTCTCCTCTGTCAAATGAGGATAATAGTGTTATCTCCTTCCATTGCAGGGTTGTTGGGATAGTTGGGTGAGATAAAGGAAATGAAAAGTGCTTAGAAAATTTTAAAGCTTCACTCATCTCTTATTGTGGTGGTGCTTTTTCCTCATTTAAAAAAAATTAACAAATTCTCTTAATTATAACAAGTCACCTGAGTCTTTTCCCCTCTACCAACTCCTTCTTACCTAGGGATTTAGTTACTCGGGTCTTTGGAAGTAGCTACTTATCTTCTTTTCTCTTTCCTTAAATCCATTTCTTGATTTTAAGGGTGGAGACTCCAACCTTCATATTTTCTGAGAGCAGCAGCATGGGCAGGTTAAGAGACCACTGGGGTTGCTTTATCAATGTTCACAGTCCTGGGACCCAAAATTGGCATGTCAGCAAAGTCCCAGTTGGAGCTCCAAGGTTGATGAAGGAGTCAGCCCGACCACAGGCTATAAATCTGACTTGACCTCTAACAATGACCTTGAAATAAGGACTTGGGACCTCATAGGAGAAATTAGTCTGTGAGATTGAGCCAATGGTGATCAGAGACAAGAACAAGTTGCCCCCTCAGTAAATTAGGGTTTAATTAGGCCCCTGACACCTTCTACCCCAAGTACTGCATCTTCCCAGTGATTCAAACAAAAGCATCAGAGTCACCTGGAGGTTATTAAACCACAGCTAGCTGGGCTGTGAGAACAGAGCCACTGATTCTCTAGGTCTAGGGGAGGGTTGGTGGTGACAAGGATTTGCATCTTTAATTAGCTCAGATGATGCTGATGCTGCTAGTCCAGGGACCACACCTATAGGATCCTTGATTTACAGGATGAGGGAAAGGGAAGTGAGGTTTATTCTGAAATGCCATTATTTTACTACCTCATGACAGTGTTATAGGAAATTGCTTCAAGCTTTTCATATTTCTAATACCTATTTCAGATACTGTTGTCCAGTTGTAATAATTCTGATTGCTCTTCAAATGAATGAATTTTACACAAAAAGAGGATTCCCTCTTCTTTCCATACTGCAAAATAGTTAATCCTTGGTTTTTAGGTCACTCTTGGGTAGACTGAGATAGGTAAGCCCAAGATTGATAAATCCAACTACACTATTTCCTTTTGTGGGGAGAGTGCAGAAATTTATAGAGGAGGCTGCATGAAATTCTGGCAGCTTGAACCTTAAGATTGGAGAAAAGGTTGAATCACTTATGAGCAAGTTTAAAAAGAATTTGCAGTGTAATGTCCTCTTTGAGTGGACAGCTTATCCAGGCCTGGGGGTAGGTAGTCCCCACTATCCAACCCAGCCAAGGCCTTCTTTCCTGCTGGAGGATAGTGCTGTTGGCAGTGGTTGACAGCCTCTCTTACTGAGGGCGGGTGGGGCGGAGGGGAGCTGACTTTCAGAGACAGCTGCATGTATCACTTCTGTTTTGTGTACTGTAGTTGCATCCCAATCTTAAACTCTTCCCTTTGTCCCTCACGCTACAGTCCTGGGTTGTGACTTATGCTGGCCTGGCTTGTGGCCTTGAACTTTGGTTGATGTACATCAGAGAGGTTTTAGGAGGGAGCCTGCTTGAGCCAGGAGGGCTCCTGAGATGACAGCCGAAGGAAGGAATAAGGTTTATGTAGCACCCAAATGGACTGGATGTAGGAAGAGGTCAGCACTTTAACTAGTTTTGTGTTGCTTTGCCAAATGGAACCCCAGCTGACCGTCATGTGTTATCTCAGCTTTCCATTTGGGCTTTGTTTTACTTTCAAAATGATTAGCACTGGAAACACCTATCAGTAAATCAGAAACCTATTCAAAAGCTCAAGGGTAGCACTTAGTGATTTTATAGATAAAACTGTGAGTTCATGATTGTCTTCCTGATGCTAATCAGCACTTTGAGAAGAAACAACCTTCAGGTTCAGGTTCCAAATGTTAAGATTCACTTGCTAATTTATATGATTTCTCCTACTAAACATGAGTAGGGAACATTTCTATTTTAAAATTCCTTCCCATAATTTGATGTTTATATTTTGGGTGTTACCCCTACTTTCCCTGTGAGGATTGTTTTATAGTGTGGGAGAAGCCTCTTTCCTTGTCACAGTTCACTTTTCTCAGCACATATACTTGATATCTTTGCTCTCTGGATAAGTCTATTGTCAAACAGTTATTAGGACCCTTGATTGCTCCTTGATCATCAGAACTGTTGTTACTGGGTCATGAAGAGTTGTGGTGCACTGTCCGCTGCCTTACAAGAAAGTGCTTTTAAATGAAAAGTCCAGTTCCACAGCACTAGCTCCATTCCAGAATATATTTTCCCCATTTTTCATCATTTTCCAATTTCAGAAATCCAGATGGATCTCCAAAATTATGAACACAGTTAATGTATGGTTTCTTTTTTCTTTTTGTCACCTGATGTATTAAGAGAGTGATTGGATTTCATAGCATCCTAAAACAAAGCAAACATGGTTCCTTACACTGGTAGGACATAAGGCTTCTACTCAGTGCTGTCCAGCTGATAGAACTGAGCAGCCACTGAATTAGCTCAGCAGTTCCCAGAGTATGTCTGCAGAATCTGTGGGGTGGATGTTAATATGTGTGCTCTTGTAAAGGGTAAATCAATTGGGAAGCACTGCTTAGTATTTCTCTGCTCTTTGAGAGAGAGTCTTAATTTGTGCATTGTCATATCAAAGACTCTGAGAAATAACTAAAGTTTACAGTCTCAGCAACAACAAAAAACCCTTGTGTATATTCAATTAGATGTTTCCTAGACCACAGAAAATTTTGAGGGTTTTTTGTGTGTATCTTCTAGAACTGTACTGTGAATTAGCACATGCCAACCTTTCTAAAATGTTATTTTATAGCCGCTATGGGCTGTTTCACCTAACATATCCCTAAAGTATAGGGGTATTTGTTAAATATGGATTATTAATTGATCAATGAACACCACTGGTGATTATGGTTTTGTTTCAGAGTAGAGAGAAACCATTTGAAGTTGTGGTGGCTAAGGATGTCTCCATGAAGGGATGGACTATGAAAATATTATAAATGATGGGCAGGAGAAGAGGGGCATTTCGGGTTGTGGCATAATGGAGTAGGCGTATGAAGATTTGTACTGCTATCTGTATATAAATAATTTTCAGAATACACAAGAAAGTGACCGAACGTAGCACAGTGTGAAATTGATTACATTTGTGAAGGTATTCCAAGAACCTGTTAAGTCTTTTCTTGATTCTAGAAATTCACTGAAGTGCCAGGTGAATTCTAGTGACCACAGGATAAACTGGAGGGGAAGCGCTCAGTTACAATGGTTGAAAACAACGAGGGAAGCCTGGGACAGAAAGGGAGACTGAGAATATTCCCAGGCCTTTAGAAGATAGTGGTCTAGGTAGAGAAGATGAATTAGAATGTCGTCCAGTTGATGAATACTGGATATTTGGGGGAAGATGGGCAAAGGATTTAAATAGTCATTTCTTCAAAGAAAATATATAAATGGCCAAACGCATGAGAAGATGCTTAAGATCATAGTCATTAGGGAAATACAAGGAATGCCCCTATAATAATAAGTGTTGTTATAGTAATAAAAAGACGTAATAACAAGTATTGGTGCGGCTGTGAAGAAATTGAAACCCTTGTGAGAATGTACAATAACATCAGTGAGTTTGAAAAACAGGTACTACATGAACAATTCCTAGGTATATCCCCAAGAAAATAGAAAAGTGTGAATGCAGATGCTTGTGTACTAATTTCATAATAGCTTTATTTGTAATTGCCAAAAAGTGGGAAAAACCCAATGATAAGTGGATGAAGAAAAATTTCAGAGAATGGAGCACCATACAACCATAAAAAAGGAGTGATGTTTAATTCATGGTATAATATGGGTGAACCTTGAAAACATGCTATATGAGAAAAAAACAGACTGAAAAGGCCATGCAATGTATTATTCCATGATGAAAAGTCTCAAATAGGCAGATTCATAGTGACAAAGTGCACCAGTGGTTGCCAGGGACTGGGGAAAAGGAGGAATGGGAAGTGACTCTTGATGGGGAGGGGGCTTCTTATTTGGGGCAGTGAAAACATTCTGGAATGAGATAGTGTTGATGACTGCACAATTTTATGAATACACTGAACACCACTGAGTTGTACACTTTAAAAGGGTGAATTTTATGGTACATGAATTATATCTCAATTCAAAATAGCAACAAGGCCAAGGGAGCTGGGGCCAAAGAAGTATAATAAGAAAAGGGGTGAGAGAGTTCTAGGAATATGGTGTCGTTTTCAAGCCAAATTTTCTGCTTTGGGGAAAAAAAATTCTAGGTAATTTCTTTCTCTTTGCTTGTCATTGGGTCTTCTAGAATTTTCTTGTTATTCTTTCATGTGAAAGTCCTTCCTCTAAATTATAAAGGTTTTGTTCCACATTGTTCTTGAGTCAGTGGGATTGTTTTCATGGCAAATGCCTTGTCATCTTCAACTCCAGAGTGTTTCTGAACTTCCCTGTGCAGATTAATTCCATATTTAGCCTTCCTTGTTGTGATCCACCGCCGGGCTTATGCTGACTGGGCAACTTGTCTGGCTTCTTCCTTAAGATTTGACCATGGTGGATATTTTCAGTGTCATCTTCAAATTTGCTTGTGGAACTCAGTCAAGTCTGACTATTATTAAATAGGGTTTACATGGTTACACAGGCATCAACATATCTGGGGCCAGTGAGGTTTGCAGCACTGGAGCAGAGACTAAGGGACCTAGCCTGCCCTCCACCCCAACTCCAGTTTTTCTCTGTAGCAATGTGACGTCTCTGTGCTTCTGGGCAAACTCTTGTGCAGGAAGCATCTGGGGGTCTTGCTCAATTGCTAATTCTGACTCAGTAGGCCTGGATTGAGACCTGATATGCTCCCACAGGGCCCCAGTGGGATGCCTAGGTCCCTGGGTTACCATGAGAGAAGCTAATACAGTGTGGTGAGGACCCTTAGGAGTAGGGCAGAGCTGAATATGAAAGGTGGCCCCGCTACTGTTCGGCTATGTGAGCTTGGGCGAGGTATTGAACACCTGGGCCACAGTGTTTGTCTCTGTAAGAATAGAGTTGGGCTTAGCTCCTAGGGAAGGGCCTTAGGTGAAGTGCCCAGAAGGGTAAATATTATTTGCCTTTTTCATGCAGGAGCTAAGGATTCCAGGGTGAGAATGAAGGAAAAAGTAACTGGAAGAAAGCCAAGTGGAAGAGGTCTTGATATTTGGGGCTGTGAGAGGATACAGAAGAAGGCTTTGATTCTTAGCCCCCAGAGCAACATTATTTTGCTTATTGGTTTTCAAATCACCATAGTTTGGTAAAGTCACTGTGCTAGTCTTATAGCTAAGTCTGGATAAATTTCAGTCAAGATGTTGGGTTTTCACTCTACTTCCATGGATGGAGTTGGTTTCTTTTGAACCAGAAAGCCATTCTGAGTTGCCCGGTGGTGCTGCTTTGCTTGGTGTGGTCTCTCTGCTCATGGCCACTTCTGCCTCCCTCATTGATCTTTTTCTTGTGAAGACCAGAGCAAAGACAGGGAGCTGAGATGCAGACCACTAACTTCCAGGAGCAACCTACTGAGTCAACGTTTCTAGGGATGAGGTTGAAAATATTTGCTTCATTGTTGACTTCAGAAAATGTGGACCCTTCATTAGTTTGCCTCTCGTGTGTCTACTAAGTCTGGGGAGGTTATATTGAATTAGATTCGTGGGGAACAACTGAGAAGATTTGGAAACTAAGCCCTCACCCTGACTGTACTGTACCTGGAGCCTCTGCCATTTGCCCTCATGAGCCTCGGTTTCCTCTTCAGGATCAGTAATCCCTCCCAACCCGCCTCATGGGGTTGGGTGAGGCTCAAATTAATAGGACCCATGAGGGTCCTTTGAACCCCAAGATGATGCACCTCTATGAACTATGCCCATCATGCTGCAGTGCTTGCTTATATGAGTATGTGCTCCCACAGTTACACAAGATGAGTTGCAGCTTGTTAACTTATGTTCTCTTTCTGCCTCCCTTATCATTTGAAGTGGGAGGAAATAACAGATGATTGTTTACACTTCAGTTAAGTTGAAGGATCCTTTCCACTTTCCTTTGAGAAACAATATATATAAATAGTTTAAGATTTAACAAAACAACAAGAGCAGTACATCAGACTGGTTTCCAGTCTTCACAGCCTGAAATCCATTGCTTCCCAAAGGAGGGTAGTTTCCCCCTGGGAGCCCCGTTCTGCCTTCTTGTTTAACTATTTTGTGGGTTGGCAGGTAGGTGAGGGTTTTTAATGCCTGATGACTCTGAAGAAAATAAGATTGTTTACCGTGTTCAGTGCCAGGACTGAGTATTTAAATGGATGTTGCACCATCATCCAGTTATCAAAGGTATTGGGGTTAAAGCCTAATGTACTCATCCTCACTGGTACTTAGTGTCTTTCCAGAAGGTAGAGGTGGGGGTGCCATGTCAAAGTGGGAATGAGCTGATTTCTGAGGTGAGTATGTGCATGTGATCTACTCACTTTTTGTAACCATTGCTACTAACTAAGCTTGGCCAGTGAGGGTGTATCAACGCGGCCATCTCTGCTTTGGGGCCTAGGAACATTTGCCTGGTATGGTCTAAGGTGAAAGCCAGCAGTAGCTGCTGATTGAGAAGTTAATATTACTCTTGAAGAATTTAATCTACCGTATCATTAAGTAGCAATAAGGAAGCTATCCTGCTGCTGAGAAGGAGCTGGGCATATAAAGCTGGGTATTCCTGAAGTTAGTCCTTTTTAAAATGAAGTCCTTATGCAATTATAATAATAGCTAAAAAAAAAAAAAAAGAAAGAAAGAAAGAAAAAAGAAAAACATCCCCTCAAGGTAGAAAGTTGGTGCTTATACAAAGAGCTCAAAGCTAATAAGTGGATATTTCTCCCAATTTTACAAACTACCAGAAAATGACTTTTTAATCAGGTCCTTTATTGCCAATGCCGGCTACACCCCCTCTGTTGTATCTAGTGGTGACTTTAGAAACTGGAACAAGGAATCATGAACTCAGTCACCTTGTTTGTGAACAGCCTCTCTCAAACCCCACTGGACTGAACTTCCCAGCAGGCATCTTCATTTTTGTATCCCTGGGCCTAGCAATCATGCATAGAGAAGAGAATCAATAAAATTACCCTGGGCTGGACAGCTGCTTTCTCCTGGCATCCCCCTTAAACCTGCACCGCCCACCCCCCCCCCCCCCCGCAGCCTAGACTATTAAATTTCTTTCAGTCTATTAGTAACCTTTTCCTAGAGATGATAATGTGCTAATGTAGTGTGCAGGCCTGACCACCTTATGAACACAAAGGCTCTCGGATATAGGCACTATTAGTCCTAATTTACAGTTGAAAAACTGAGGCAGAGAAAGGTCTCGTGACTCTTGTGAGGTCCTGCAGTTTCTGTGCAGCAGACCTAGGGGGTGACCCTGGGCACCCTGGTTTCAGACTCTCTGCTCTCAACATTGGTACACTCCCCTGTCCTCTACTTCAGCACTCAAATGTTACCCTTCTTTTGCTCCCCCTCCACCTTAGGCTTTCCTGAGAAATAAGCCTTTCCAAATTCCTTTTTTCCCACCTCCCTTATCCTCTGCATGCTCCCAAGTTCTGGAAAAATGTGACACTGAGTTTCAAAAAGAGAGTAGCAGATAAGGCACCAGGACTCATTCACACGGGCAGGAGCTGTTTAGAAGGAACTCCGTTACCTGGGCAACGCTGTGACCTTAGCCCTGGGCCTCTGAGTCTGCCTGGTGACAGGTCAGTGCCACTCAAACCTTTTTGTACGTGTGACTCACCGGGGCATGCTGGTAAGCCACAAGTTCTGTTTCACTGGGTCTGAGGTGAGGCATGGACTTCTGCATTTCTAACAGGTTTCCAGGAATGTAGAGGCTGCTAGTCCTTGAACCAGGGCCCTGTGAACCTGGGTCAGGCCAGGCCTGCTACTCTAAGCACTGTTTTGCCTCTCAAGGCCTACCTTCTAACCTGGGACCAAGAAAGACATATGACATTCAGAGAGATACACTCCAAGAAACTGGAAGTTGCACGTAGATAGAAGCTTCAGACGGAGTGAGGAGTGTGACTAACAGACAGTAAAGCAAATGTGGAGCATTCAGAATGAAAAGTGTTATTTTCAAATGTGAGCTGAAAAGCGCTCCATTTATGATGGAAAACATATTACAGAGAGGCTCTAGTGATGCAGCTGTGAGAATGAAAAGTATAATAACTCCTGTTTGAATTAAAATGAAATTTGTAACAAACTTATCTATTGACTCCTAAAACTCTTGAAGTAACTCCCCCAAAGCTCCTCAAAATCTCCATAAGTCTCCTCATTCCTTTGCTTTCCAGCTCCATCTGCTCCGGTATGCCATAACTTCCTAAGAACCGGTATTAGAATACCAATTTATGGTTTACAAAGAGCTCTCATTGTATCTCATTTGATTCTCATAATTACCCAGCTGTTTTTTATACATGAGAGAAGCTCAGCTCTCCCAGATCACAGGTCACAAGTGATGGTGGGAGCTGGCCTGGGGGAGGGAGCATGACCTGGTGTCTCCTGCTCTTTATGCTTAGCCTGGATGTTTGGATAAATTTATGTCAATGGACAATGACTTCAGGTTGGCCCTGTTTAGTTTTGCCCAGGGAGAGGCATCTGGATGGTTTGGCTTGTTAAAAAAAAAAAAAAAAAAAAAAAAAAATATATATATATATATATATATATATATATATATATATATATATATATATATATATGTTTGACAGATATACAGACAAGCACAAATTACATGGGTACCGGTGAATGAATTTCCATTCTATGAACGTGTCAATATAATCTTAATACAGATTTGGAAAGTCCCCAGAACCCCAGACTCACTTGTTTCCAGTTTTTGGCTATGATATCAAAATCATGTTGTATGATTTTTCTCTTGCCGTGTGAAGCTTAATGTCTAGGCGTATATATATATATTAATACTTGGATATCCCCTCTTGTGGAGTGCCTATTCAAGTTTCTTCCCTGGTATTCTGTTGTGATGTTTATTTTCTTTTAAAGACATAGCAAGATTTCCATAGAAACATTGTGAAAAGCTTTAGAACTCTAGTGGTGGAGGTCACCTTTCACTAATATCGATTGTATGCTCAAACCTTATTTCTTTTTTTTTAAGGTTTATTTTGTTTATGTATAGAAGAACTAGAGTGTAGGCCAGAGGTGGGGGTGAGAGGATTCACCAGAGACAGAGTGGGGAGAAGAACAGGCAGATTGACTGACATACACTGCTGAGAGGAGCAGCAGGTGAGACAAGAGAGGTCTGCTGTGCCATGTGGGGTAGCTCCCTAGCTGAGGATCAAATTCAGGCATTCGTGGTGATAGTGTTGAGACTTAACCCCTGGACCACCGGGGAGATCCCCAAACAATTTCTGACCTCCTTCTTCCCCTTCCTCCCAAGACTCCTGCCCCAGGAGATGGAGGCACAGTAGGATGGTGGGATGAGGGTCTGCAGGCACATACGATTCTTAGGAGGGAATTTGCTGAAAAGTTGGGGAGTCCCAGAGTATGTGACCCAGGGCAATTGTAAAGTTGTGAGATCACCTGAAAGCTTCAAGGCTCTTAACCTACAAATGAGTGCCTTTTATGGAAGTCGTTCTGGAAGACTGTAAACCAACTCTGCAAGTGTTGCTGAAAACATTTTTGGAATCCCTTTGCATATATTGTTTGGGATATTTTTAGTTGGTTTCAAAATGCTCTTTGGGCATGTGTTTGATTTTGGGGAAACAGCAAAGGACCTCTCAGAATTCAGTCCAGTGAATCATGGATGCCAAAAAAAAAAAAAAAAAAAAAAAAAAAAGGTTACCATTCTAAAGACTTGCTTGTAGAGCTTTGGAAATTCCTTTCTTGGGTGAAGAGTCAAGACACTAGTAGGGTGGAAGGAAGCGGGGGTTGTACTAAATGCCTTCCTTTCCTGGTCTCTTTATCTGTACAGTACCCACAACAGGTACTTACTGTTGCGCGTATTCCCTCTTTATAAATGAAAAGTCAGAGATTTAGAAAGAGAAAGTATGACATTGAAATCAAACCTAGCTCTCTCTTACCTGAGGGACACTGACACCCTTTCCTTTCCCTTCCCTGCCTCCCCTTGATCAGTGTTAAAAAGAAATTACAAAACTCATTCAGCCAGGAAGACAGGTTGACAGTGATGGCCTGGTTTCCACCCTGTGCGGCTGTGGACCCCAGGAACTTGACCGCCCTCTGCTTCTGGGGCTCTGAGGGGAGAAGAATTCTGAGTCAAACTTCAGGGCACTTGTTCTTCCCAAACACAATTGCTGGAGCCCTCCTGGTGACCGGAGGCCCTGAGGCCTCCCCTGTCCTGCCTGGACCCCTGGTCTGACCTGCAGGCCTTCCTGTCTCTGCACCTTTTCCCCCTAGATGGGCAAGCAGCCATTTTAAGACATGTTGCTGTTGCATGTTAAGAAGACGTGTTGCTGAACATCATTGGAAACTATGTTCTGTATAGAACATCTCTTTTCAGATGGCGCTCTATAAAATCTTATCAGTAGAGACAGGCTATTGCTGAGTTCTTCAGTATTCACTCCAATCATTCATTCGTTTTCTGTATTTTCTTGATTGCTGTTCATTTTTGGACAATATTTGGTTTCTCCCCTCAAGTGTAGTCCCCATAGTTCTCCCATCACCACATCACCCGGGAGGCATCACCATAAGCCCTTATGTTCTTCCCGCCCCTTCAAACAGAGTAGGTTAATAGCTTATGTGCAGTAAAGACCTTTGGAAATTGTCCCTGAAAAGAATGCCTTGGGCAAATTGCTTTCAGGTAGACTTCGGGGCATTCACCTACCCCTGAGCTGACAAGACCTGGGAGAGTCACAGGTACACTAACGATCCCCAAGGCCTGATCCCACCCTGCCTGACTCATGGACTGGGCCGAGGTGTCTTTCCTCCACCCAGATTGGGAATGTTGTCTAAAAAGCTTAGTATATAGAAAGCAGAAGCAGCAATCTGTTTCCTGGCTCAAAGCAGCAACAAAGAAACTTCTGGACTTCTTGCAATTGCACAGTAGAATGGTTTCTTTGTTTGGTGGTTTCTTTATTCTTAGCATCTTATATTCCTGCACAGTTTTGGTTTTCAGGGCAAGGCTCTGAATTGTGGGTAACAAGATAACCAAATCATTTTCTATACAGTTTAGAATTTTATTTCATTCATTTTCACACAATTTTCCCTGGATAAAATGAAGTGGGAGGGAAAAAATGCTAGAGGTTCCTCTAGAATTCCTGAACTCCTTTAGAGGTTTCCAAAGCAGGTGTGAAGAACTGGTGTTACTACAGAGAGTTGTCCCCTGGTGGTGGCTGAACACCTTATGGGCCACTTTCCCTGTTTTCTTGGCCGATTGTGGGATCCCTGAGTACAGTTTGTATGCCTCAGATTTGGACTTGGCTGGTGGACGTTGAAACTTATATTTACCTCCTGCCAAAAGAAAGAAGCTTATAAATAGTGCTTTGTTTTTTGAATTTTATAGTGTACTGTGTAAACACAAGGTATGCATTGTGATAGGAGGAGTAAAGCATCGCCCACATCCTGATTTTTTTGAGTGGGTGTAACTAATGACTAGTTCCTAGATGCCTAACCCGGATGTGGGTCATGTGCCACTGTCAATGCCAGACACTGTCTCTGTTAGAGCAGCCATGTCCTGCCCAGGTTCCAGTGTCTAAGGCCTCTTTTCCTGCAAAGTGTTCTATATAGTTATAGATACACATGTACATGTATGTACATGTATGCACATATATGTACATACATATATGTGTGTATGGATATGTGCATATACATATATATTCCTCTTGGTGGGAGAGTGAAGAGCTCACTTTAGTGAATATGCAAGGCTTCCTTTATGTGCTGTGAATTATACAAATAACCACTGCACACGTGGAGTGTGCCAGACCCTATGCTATGAACATTTTGTGGATTCTTCCAACTCCGTTACTTCGGTGCTTCATTGCTCCATTTTACAAAACCCAAGATGCAGAGAAGTTGTCCCTGGGTTCCAGGATCCACATTTGATTCCTGGTCAGGCTCTTGACTGTACTGCAGAACTGAAGCAGTGAGGATTGGCAGAGCTGGGGTGACTCCTGAGACAGTGGATGTGGGGAGAGGCAAGAGGCAGACACTTCTTCATAGCATGTGTATTACTGTGGGCAGTTCCTGCATTTTAAATATGCCCCGTTCAGGTGAACTGTAGGAAATTGATTATAGTTTGAAATCAATTTTTGGTTGATTTGAAGATTTTGAAAAGAAATGACTTTTTGAAAAAAGACTTCACTGACAGTGTACCAATTGGTGTAGTTTTTGGACAAGAGATAAGTTTCATAGTTGGAGTAGAACCCAAAGATATATAGTTGCAGAGAGAGAGAGAGATGCCTTCCATTTCCAGCAAGTATTTCTGATCATTTTAAATCTCTCAGCTCTCAGAACTCTTTTTTTTTTTCATTTATGCTGGACTCAAGCCTTCTGATCTTTAGTCAGAAGGACCTATCAGCCAAGAACAAATGACCTCTTAGTCTCCATCCCCAAGGTAGACTATGCAAGAGGATGATGCTGCAAACCTCCTTGTAGACTGGACAGAGGATAATTCTGGGGTGGTGGTTGTGTTGGGGGAGCACCCCACGTCCTTCCTCCTGCAGATGAGGGTGCTTTCACTCTGCTGGTGACTGTGTTCTGGGGGATTTCCTCGAGTTGGTCTATGTGCCTCTTATTCACCTCGATTGTCTTATAGGTTTGATATTTCAAGACTTTTTGTTTTTTCCATCTGTCATTTCTCTGTTACAGCAACCATCCTGGCACACTGATGAATTCCTTTTGGCCTTTACCTCTGCATGTGTTCTGTTCTTTCCACTCTGCTTTCTCTTGGAACTCAGTGATACTGTCGTCCGTCTCATCTCTTAGTTGGCAGCCTGGCATTTCCTAGACTCTTTCCGAGGGTCCAAGGGTGACTCCGTGGCAGTTCTACCTACGGTGATGTCCTAAGCATGCTGTTGATGAACATGCTGCCCTCTTAAAATAGCTAGAGATAATGGGAAGTAGTAACACATGACAAATTGTCCTTGTTTTCCTATACATTATGGTGTACAAAATGGAGGGAAAAACTTGCTTGAGAGATCTATATAGGCATCTTTCAAAAGTAATTCTGTACCACTTAGTCATTTTTATTTCATAAAATGGGAGTTTACTCTCATGCCCAGATGATTGGAGCACTTTTATTGTCTTTTTTTTTTTTTTTTTTGATTTTTTATATTCTTTGGTTTGTTTTTAAAGTTTTTATCTTAGTTGAAATAGACAATTCTCTTTCTAGAAAGAATCTATTCTATTTATTTCACAAAATCCATTGTAGCTTTTTTGAGGTGGGGGGAGAAGTCCTTAAATATCTAATTAACCTTTGCCTTCATCTTCCTAACTAGTCCATTGTACAGATGAGGAAACTGAGACAATAGTTTCAACATGAATCAGTAAACCCAGGGTTCTTAAGTCCAATTGTTTGATTCCTCAGGTTACACTGATTTTCTAGGACTTTAAACTATTTCTAAGATTCTTCATTTTAAAATCTAACTTTCAGTTTAAGGTCATTCTCTCTCAGAAGTTGTTTTCTTGTTTTAGGATATCAGAGCTGTAATTGATTAATGGACAAGGACAGAACTAAGCAATGACTGTCTTATTTATTTTTTTAAAGATTTATTTCAGCATACAAGAACTGGGGTACAGGCCAGAGGTGCAGGGGGTAAGAGGATTCACCTGAGACAGAGTAGGGAGCAGAACAGGCAGATGTACTGAAATACACTGCTGAGGGGAGCAGGCGAGACAGGAGAGGTCTGCTGTGCCATGTGGGTCACCTCCCTGGCTAGGGATCGAGCTTGTGCTGCAGAGGCTGTGGATAGCTTCACAGTGCTGTGCTTAACCCCTTGTGTCACCAGGGAGGCCTAGCAATGACTGTAACAAACAAAAAAAAAATGTATAGTTTAAAAATAGTATTTACTGAATTTGGCAATATTACTTGTATGTGTGGATAAATAATTTTGAAGTCTACCAATAATTTATGTCAGGACTGACCAAATTTCCACATGGAGGAGTTTCATTGGTATTGAAACAATGTCCTTTCTTTGTCATCTTGGTCTTTGTGGGGCAAATCCTTGCACTTGTGATTTTTCATGCTGAGTTTGTGTAGGAAAATAGGGTGTGTCTGACTATCATAGGGTATCAGAAAATTTTCATACAGTACATTTAAATCCACTATAATTAAAAATAAAGAAAGTGTTATATAGCAACAGGATTTTATTCTTGTTTAAAGAGGAGATGGGAGTCCATGAATCAGAGGGAGACAGGCTATGGCAATTTCAGAAAGCAGTCTTTATTGTGCCCTGGTGTTAAGGGATATTGGAGCTATCTGTAACTGGTGATCTGTGATCTTGCTATTTCTCTTTCAAAGCTATCTGTTTGAAATCAGTTCTGTTCCCCTCCCCAGCTCAGTGAGTTGTTTTTTGTTTTTTGTTTTTTGTTTTTTTCTTTTTCCTCTATGCTGTGCTTAGAGCTACTGCTCTGGATGAAGAGCCCTTGAAGATGAGGGTGTATTTTGAAGAGCACCTTGTCCTCAGCTCAAGGTCATGATTAACTGGCAGATACTGGTCTGAAGTAGGGCAAGAGATTTATTCGTTAGAACCCATGGAACTTATGATAAGAATTAAGTGCAAAGAGGAGTTGGGAGTATGTTGCCAAGATGGCCACGCTATCCTGGTGATTTGATGAGACCTGGCTTCTTGAGGTTGTTCAGTCATCACCCTGTCACTGTCACAAGTCCTCTCCTCCCCACTCTCTTATGCCAGGGTGCTGTGGTCAGACTGGCACAGATGACTGCACTTTGGGACTGGGGGCTGGTTCATTTTTGCTTCTACTTGACCAGTTCCCTTCTTTTTGACCTTTGTCTCCTCCCATTGTTATATGATCCTATTCTGATTGGTGTGAAGTACACTGGTAATATCACTCATTTCCATTGTTTTGTCAAAATCCCCTTCCCACCTTGTACCTTTGCGGTTATTCTTCAGTCCCATTCAGAGGTCATCATTTCTTGGAAGCCATCTGTGACCATTAAACTTTCACCCTGAGGCAGGATAGATCTGTGCTATGCCTGTGTCAAATATGACTTCTCATGCTCAAGTATGCTAATTTACTTGCATGTCTAGACTGAATATTTGAGGATGGGACTGTGACTTGTTCATTTTGTTTCTCTAGCCTGGCTCCTGGTAAAAGATAGGTGTTCCAAAAGGATTGGGGGTATAGGGGGTTCACACTCAGAACTTTTGAAAAAGGAGAGGCGAAGGAGGGGAAAAGAAAGGAGGTTAAGAAGAGAGAGACCATTTTTAGCTGGGATCCATGGCTTTAGGCGTAGATGACACAGTTCTTTCCATGGAGTCTCCTTACTGCAAAATGAATAGCTGGGCATGGAAGCGTGTGCTGTGGGAATAACAGTGTCATTTTTTTCAGAGCAGAAACCAAGTACAGGTATCTCCTGTTCTGTGAAAATTTGCATCCCACCAATTCACTGTCATGGAAAACCTGCATTAGGGTCTGTTTCAGCTCATTGGAAAGAAATCTAAGGATTTTGCTTTTATGATGAAAGGTGAAGAGAAAATTGTATTCGGCATTCGTTTTACAGCTGCCATTCAAGAGGTAGTGTGCATTGCAGGCATGGAGAGTGGCACTGCTAAACTCTCCCTGCGAGCCACTTTATACACATATTTATCATGTCATTCCTGTCGTTCTTACTATATGTTAATACTATTTTAGGTTTTATGTGTTATTTGGTATGATTTGGTAGGTTATTTTGGGGGTCTGGTAAAGCTAAATTTTTTCCCATATTAATTAATGGTAATTGCTCCTTCTTTTAATGTCATTTCAATTTTCGAAAGGTTGCATAGGAACATCCTTTCAGATAGCAGGGGAAACCTGGAATTGGCAATTGATGACATTACCTCCTCACCAAAGTCATTTGGCTTTTCTTAAAGATACGGGGTCTCTATCAAAAGATTCAGTTTCCTGTATTTAAACCAGGATGACAACCCTTAAAGTAGGTTCTACTACTAATGGGAGGATTAATTGAGACATTCAACGAGCTCAGCTTCCTGCCTTGTATGTGGTGAGGGCTCAGTAGGGTAAATGGTAGCTATTGCTGTTGTAATTGTCCTCTGGTGTGTGATAGGATCAAGCAGTGCCTGTGACAAATGTTCTGAGGCAGAATACTCCTGTTCCCTGCAGCATATGCACTTTTAGATTCGTAGATAAATACAAAATGGCTGTCCAGATGTTAGAATTCATTGGAAAGAGGATTATGCGTTCTTCTTCCTTTTACTTCTGTAGTGCTTCTTTTTAGAAAGGAAAGCACTTATGAGTTTCTCAGGGAAAATTTTACTCCTGCCAGCGTTTGGTTCTGAAACAAAAAATTTTCATGGGGTATTATGTGGGAATTGGTTGCTTGAGAGAATATATGCAAACATTGGTGGCTGTGTACGTATTTCCAAAAAATGCCACTTGCCTCTTCTCTGCCACCTGGTGAGCAAGTGGCATACATTGCTGTCTCTGTTTTGCTGTGGAAGCAAGTCAGGTTGGTCTGAGATGGGTTCATGAGCGCCATTATTTCCTTGTGTGCCTTCCTGCCACCGTAGTTGAAGAATCATTTGGAAATCAGTGGTAGGAGTTCCATATTTATTTATTCATATAATCAATCATACTTTCATTTCCTGCAGTGTGTGTTCCTTCTCTCCCCAGTGCTGCTGCAGTGATGATGACCTCTTTAAACTCCTTCCTCCCTGAGTATTTTCTAGTTTGTCTGCTGCTGTTTCAGTATGGAGCACCTGTGTTTACCGCCTAACTATAGGTCAGTCCTGCAGAGCGATTTTCTGAGCAAATACACATCAAAGGGCTATGTATACAAATCAGGTCTTATGGGTCTAGCATCTCTTATCTAGTTCCGGAATCCCAAAGGCTCTGAAAGCTCTCGTAGCCCATGGGGTGGTGAGCTCTGACTTGAATGAAGTTCTATTGTATTTTGTTTATCTACTATTATCCGTTAATTTTCACTGCACAAGTATTACTGTGTTTGAGTATGGGGTGCTGACCTACAGTCTCCTGGGAGGATGAGGTACATATTACCATTCTAAAATGTCAAAATTTTTGAATTCCAAAACATATCTGCCCTTAGGGGATTTGCATAAGAGACATGGACCGTAGTATTTTTGTTGGGGCCTCTTAGCCTTTTTTTCGGTTGACAACCTTCCCTGGAGTTTCTCCTCTTGGCACATTCTTTTTATGGTATGCAAATGAGGATCTCCCTGGCGTGTCACTCAAGGTTGTTGCTATAAATGGGCTTGGATAGGTGTGGGGAGAAGCAAAGCATTGGTGCTTCTCCCCCTGGTGCAGCTCAGAGCCATGGAAGGTGCTGTACTGGCTAGCAGTCTCCGGAGTCCTGGGTACAGCAGAATAATCACTCCACCAAAACTGCAAAGGCCACAACGTGTGGATGATCAGGGGGCATTGGATGCTTCCTGTGGTCTTTGACAAGTAAAACTGGAGATGGGACTGCAGAGGTCTGGTTTTTAAGAGCTTTATCTATCAAGCTAAACAATTGACGATTTATACTTTGTCAATAAGGGATCTTCCAGTCTGGGAGTGAATGATCAAGTTTACATTTTAGAAGGAGCCCTCTAACTTTATCTTAAAGGACCACGAAAGGAAGTCATTGTGGTAACTTGGACAATAAGATATTTTACTAGTATCCATAATAATACTTTGTTGTATAGTGCTTTAGGGTTTGCAAAAGATTTTCTCATGCCTGAATTTCTTTTGCAGTATCCCTGAGGGTAGGTAATGGGTCAAGTTCAGAGAGTTGACTTGTCCAAGGTCATATCTAGCAGCTGCCTACCCCTGCTCTCCTAATTCTATATCCATTGGTGCTTGGATATGCTATTAACACTCGTTACTGTTTTGCTCTGTCACTAAGTATATTTGAAGGTGATCTGCCACCTGGATATTTTTTAGGTTTGTGCCCACTGATTAGACTGTCAGCTCCTTGACAGCTTCCACTATTAAATTTGATGTGCTTTGGCCACACAGGTGGACTCACAATAGGCACCGCTGAGACTTTGCTGGGCTGTGTCTCCTTCAGCATCAGCATATTCCTAGCAAGAAGGAACATGTACCAAGACAGAGGGACAGCCATTCTCTTGATTGTGTATCTTGTCACCTGTGCATATTAGGCAGAATTTATGCGAAAGACACTGCTCGAGATACTGTGGGGAACACAAAAGGTATAATAGTCAGATTTAAATTTAAAAAAATTTGTCATGAATTAAGCCTGCTCTGTCTTATTCAGCTCCCACACACCAAATTTCTTGGCTTTTGCAAGAAATTTCTTCTTAATGAATGTTGGGTGTTGAAATCAAAAGGCTTCTTTGCAGACTGATTAGAATATTAAGCTTGCACATTGCTTCGCATTAGTTTATGCTATAATTAGGAAAGACATGGCAACTTTCCAAATAGGTATTTTTGAAACAAAGAAACAACAGCAATGTCATACTTTATTATAAAAGAATGAAAGTTTTGACTTGACTATATGCCCAGTAATATTACTTCCCTAGTGAAAATTGTTTTAAGTTATAGTTAAAATCAATAGACAACTGTGTTTATGCCAACCTTACTGAATTAGCAGTGAGATTACTGATGTCATCTTTTTCTTACACATCTGCTATTTATGCTAGCAGTATTAGAGAAAAGTCAAGTTCTATGTTATTCTCTATCTTGGAATCCATGTCAATTTAAAAGTATAGACCATTTTGACTCAGTCTGATTTTCCTTTACCAAGTTTATATCAGCAGAGCTTTAGGGGCTCCAAAAGAGACCCTTGAGATCATTCAGACCCAGGGACTAGACTGGAGGAAATGGATTAGGAAACTGATCCCATGGTTTCAAGTCCTTCTTCAGTTATTAATTTTAGCTTGTGCTAAATCCTCTAGTTCCTTAACTGAGAAGTGAGGTTTATGAAAAAGTTCTGCAAAGATTTTAAAACATATATTTTTGTTTATGTTTTATAAGATCTGAAAACAAGATGTGTTTCACAGTGCATTGTATGTTATGGTTTAATTTGTGGTGTTTTTTTCCTTTCTTACACAGTGGTGCCTTAAATAATGGTGCATCTTACAATCAGTGATTTCTTGATGCAATAGAATAATATTTGCCCTGCCAACCTCCCAGCCTATCGTCTGGATCAAGTCAGATGCTCCGTCAAAGAAAACCACTGTTGTGCTAACAAGCAAGCAAAAGCACTGCTGGGCGTCCCTTGACAATCTTTCTCCCTTTGGTATTTGTTATGATGAAACTTTATTTCTACCTGTCTGAAAGATAAATTAGGTAGAGATGAAAAGTGGAAATTGCAAATTTACATGAATTAAGGTAACAATTGTCTTTCCTAAATATTTGAAGGAACCAAAGAATTTCAATGGAGGCTTCCAGTTCACTTCCTGGAAGCTCTTTTTATCCTTTTCAAACAGCAAGTGTGTCATTTTGGTCTTGTCTCTCCCTGCTGCCCCCACCCACTGCAATAAGAGCCCTGAGGATGGTCAGCTTTGGCTGGAAGGGCAGTGTGGGGTGAGAGCAGTAATTTCATTTTGGACAAATTGAATTTGAAAAGCATTTGAGGCATCCAAGTGAAGATGTTGAGTAGGCAGTTGAATTTGTGAGTCAGAGACAGAAATGTGGCATTTTGGTATTGAGATGGTAAATGGAGATGCAATCTTGGATGAGATCACCTAGGAAACAAGTAGAGAAAGGAGGATTGGAACTGGAGGTTGACAAGCCACCTGCAGCCAGCAAACCTGTTTTATTTGGGCTGCGTGGTATTTTAAAAATATTTGAACAAGTTGCTTTAGCGTGTTTATGGGTGTTTTTGGCTGCCCAGGATATATTTTCTCTTTTGGTAGCGACACCCTAATTTCTTTTTAAGAAATTTCCCATCCTGGTATCTCAGATCTCATGCTTTAGATGAAATCCCACCTCTGACTGCAAATGAAGTGTGTGTCCCAGGACTGGCCAATTCTCCATGTTGCCCAACCACTATGGTTGATTTCAACAATAGCTTTGTAGCTTAAGTTGAGCCCATCAGAGGGAAATCTGAGACTGTTGGGGGTAGATTGGTCTTTCTTTCTGCTTAATGGCAAATGCAGAATGGCAGAATGTAGGCTAGAGATGTAGCAACTGCCTTTTTGCCTTAGGGGAAAGATTATCAGAGAATAGGAAAAAGTGAATTCAGTTAGAGAAACTGGTCCTGATCACATGCATTGAACACGGTATCAATCTGTACCTCTAGACTTTTTTTTTTTTTTTGAAGAAACATTCTTTTTTATTTTACATATATATTTTACATCATTCTTCCTTTTTGTACAATGTATGCTTTCTCTTCTCAGATGTAGACCCCGTAAAATTCCCACAACCCATTCACCTATATACCATCACCATGGTCCCTTGTGCTCTTCCCTCCCCTGTTTTGACCTCTCCTCCTCCCCCTTCTCTGCAGAATGTCTCTGAATTATAGTTGCCTGTCAATTTTTTAAAATTTTTTATAATTTTTTTCACGATCCCTTATTTGGTTCCCCTACATTCCTTCTATAAGTGAAATCACCCAATTCTTTTTTTTTTTAAATAATAAATTTTATTTTTATATTCCCCATACAATTGCAGCCCCCCCATTCTGACCCCAATCCCTCCCCTCCCGCCCCTGCCCACCTAAAAGTGTCTCTGGTTCATAGTTTTTTGTTGATTTTGATTTTCACTTTCTTATAGTTATTCATTTTCCTGGTCCCTTATTTAAGTTTTCTAGATTCCTGCTATGAGTGAGACCATCCGGTATTTTTCTTTTTCTTTTTGGCTTATTTCGCTGAGCATGATCCCTTCCAGCGCCATCCATGTTGCTGCAAATTGCATGTGTTTATCTTTTTTGAATGCTGAGTAATATTCCATGGTATATATGTACCACATCTTGATCCAGTCATCTATTTTTGGGCATTTGGGTTGTTTCCAAAGCTTAGCTATTGTAAAAGGTGCTGCTATAAACATAGGGGTGCAGGTGTTCTTTGGAATTGATGTTTCTGTGTCCTTTGGGTAAATACCTAGGAGTGGAATTGCTGGATCATATGGAAGCTCTATGTTTAGTAGGTCCAGAAATCTCCACACAGCTCTCCACAGTTGTACCTCTAGACTTTTCAATAAATTCTCCTTTTGGTGTAACCCTGATTTCTTTTATTTACATCAGAGAGAAATCATAATTGATGCAGTTGCTATGATTCAAAAATAATGAGTTTTTATATGTAAATCAGGACTTCTGGCTTGAGCTAAGCTAATTACTAAAAGTAGGCATATCTGTGCTCTACTTTGTTACAGTCTGTACCTTACCCTATTGTCCTCTAACCCTGCTGCCCAGGGTCTGTTGCCAGTTAGTTATCTTTGCTCTTTCTGCTGTGTTTTAAATTAGAGTTGAGAAGGAAGTGAATGTTGACTTTGCTTCACTTAATTCTATTACTTCCCTTCTTCTATGCATAGTGGGGCTTTGACCTCTGAAGTAGAGTAACAAGAGAAGGGAACCTAGGTTCTAACTTTGAGGAGCTTGAACACTAAGGAACAGGCAGAGGAAGACAAGCCTGCAGAGAGACAGGCGCCACGGCAGAGAACGGAGAGCTTTGCTTGTGGAGACCAAGGTAAGAATTGTTGTGGAGACTGACTGGAAAGATGTCAGGTAAGATAAGGAATGAAAAAAACATTCTCATTTGAATTTGGCAGCTAAGAGGTCATTACTGGACTAGACTTGTTTCAAGGTGTGATGGAGCCAAACCAGATTGGAATGAGTTACAAAAGGAATGGGGGATGAAACAAGGAAGATACCCATGGAGAACAATTTTAATTTTTCCAATAAAGGATAGACTGGATAGAGACATGTGAGACTGAGGCAAAGTCTTTAAAGGTAGGACTGGTGAGTGTTAAATTGTTGATGGGTGGCATCTAGTTGAAGGCAGCTGTGCTAGCCAGTATACTACCAATGCCTTTATGGGTAGGATCTAGTTGAAAGGGAGAACTTGATTGAATAAACAGGAGAATAAAGGGGTAATTGATTATGTGAACCTAGGAGGCAGGACAGAGTTAGAACTAAAGCCCAAGTGGAGTGGTTAGCCTATGAAGGGAGGAAGGAACAGGATGCAAAAAGAATGGCCCACCACCACCGCGACCGACAGCCTGAGTTCCATCCCCGGCCAGGGAGCTGACCCACATGGTGCAGCAGAGCTCTCCTGTCTCACCTGCTGCTCCCCTCAGCAGTGTATTTCAGTCAATCTGCCTGTTCTGTTCCCCACTCTGTCTCTGGTGAACCCTCTCACCCCCTGCACCTCTGGCTACACCCCAGTTCTTCTGAGCAAAAATAAATAAATAAAATCTTTAAGAACAAACGAACTATATTTTCACCATTGCTAAAGCTTACCTTTGGTTTTGATGGAAATTCGGCTAGGAGAGTATATGTAAATGGTTTGAGGCCCATCTCTCTGTTTTTGCCCATATGTGCCAAGAGTGAGATTTTATCAGGAAAAATGTGTCTTTAATCATTTTGTATTGCAATAGAAAATATAAATAATATAAACTTCTGTCTTCATAGACTCCTCAGTTGCTGGAATAGTTTGGTGCTCTTTTTGCCATCCCTGGTGCAGGTGGCTTCCGAAACTGACTAGGGAGCAATCAAACCCTTCAAGAGGCCAGTTGAACTGAATCCCTCCTGGGTCTGGCCCAGATGAGCTTTGGAGGGGGGGGAGTAGGAAGCTCTGTTAGAGACATCTGTTGTCATTTGTAACGTGTTGTATTTTGGCAGCCACTGACACTGAGCAGGCCCACCCATCTGTAATTTATATGCAGTAATCCGAGAGCTCAAAAAATAATTCTCTGCATGGCAAAGGCACCAAAGTCGGCATTCCTTGTACTTGAAAGGCAAAAAAGATTTGAAAGGCTCAACAAGGGGGAAAAAAGCACTTGGGTTTTATAATAAAATGCTAAATCTGATAATCTCGAAACATCTGAAGGTTGTGATAAAAATCCACACCAAGTAGTCAGGATGCAGAAATTCTATAAATCTGAAAAATTCCAGCTTGCAGACTTTTAGATATGACTTCTATTCAACTTACTTGTTCTGAAAAGATTAGGCAAATGCAAAACAGGGGCCATGTTCTTGTTTTTAGGTTGTGGACAATGAGGAAAGATAGTCTATTTGAGTCTCAAGAGATCTCCCACAGAATGGAAAGCCTTACAGCCTGGGGTTTTCTGTGCCAACCAGCCATTCATCTTTCTGTAGGCCTGTCTCCTTACCATTCCTGAGGAACTGTTTCTTCCCTATTTTCCCATTGCTTCACCCCATCGAGATGCCTCTGTTTCCCTTTTGCCAGATAGCATCCATAGTTTCCTTTCCAATAAGGCCACAACCAAGTCCCACAAGATCTTTTCTTTCTCTACTCCTTTGTTGTTTATAGGTGTCATTTAGTAAGTTAGCTCTTGGATGGATTTACAGGTTACAATTGAAAGAAAGCTTGGATTTATTTTTTTCTTTCTTAAACTGGCAAGAATCACTTTATTCAACTCAAGCCTTAACAGTCTACAAGCTCTAGCAGACACTAGTATTCACGAGTCTAGAGACTTGGGTTCCTGTTTATGTCTTTGTGCCTTTAAAAATTGCTTCAGTTTCCTACAATAAGTACAAAAGAGTTGCTGATGAGCATCTCCTTGGCATCTGCTGTTTTATGCTATTTTACCCAAGCAAGAGTTTTGGCCTTGCGTTGATCATTTTTCTTGCTCTCAAAATAACTAAACCACCTGCTTTGTGCTTAGCATTTTCTTGAAAGCCTACTATATTCTAGACATGGGTCTTACTGTGAGTTACAAATTTTTTCCCTATATTTTGTGTATATCTTTACTAGGTATAATAAAGCCTGTAAATGTGGGCAATGAGGTGTAGCCCATCATGGATGTAAGTCAAGAGTTTAGCCCCTAGGCAGGGCACCTGTGCTTGATGCATCCTTGGACTTGAATTGTACCTCAAGATTGTCATATGTTAGGTCTCTACATGTGAGCCAGCCAAAGTATAAATGGGAACCTTGGAGTCATGGAGTGTTACAGACAGGAAAGGGATCTCAGCATCTAAATGTTACATAAAAGGAAGCTGGGGCCTAGAGAAGTTGGGTGGCCCTCCCCAGGCCATACTGTTTATATTGGCAGAGAGGTACCAGGAAGCAACTCTCTGGGCTCTGGAACCAGGATTTTCCTACGATTCCAAGGTGTAAGACTCAAAGAGTCATTCTTGAAGGAGGAGTATGGAAAGACAGGAAAGGGTCATGTCCAGAGCGTGCTCTAATCCTGAGTTCTTATGTCTGAGAATTATATAAAATATAGAGGTTTGACCTCCACCCCTTTTTTTTTTAAACTACATTCTGGGTTAGGGTTTGGGACCTTAGGAACAATTATGGTTTCTCACTATATTAAAGGTCATTGCTTTGAGAATGCAACTGGCAAACAGAGAAGAACCTGGGGTCAGAGAGGCCTCTGGCCTTGTAGGAACTGTGGGAGCTGGTGCATTTCCACTAGGACCTGGGTGGGCCCTCAGAAAGTAGCTTTGTGAGGAGAGCAGCGAATTGCAGACAAGTAAGAAGCCGCTGGCAGTAGCTAAGGTCTGCTGTGTTTGAAGAGTTCTGCTGTGTACACTTCAGGGAGGATAGGGAAATAAAGTACTTCAGCAGGGCAATGATAGCACAGCTGGGAATACATTTAAAAAATCAGGTTAAGAATGTGTTTTCTGAAATCACTGAGATGGGTCAGTGTATTATTGTGCCGTGTGTGGTAGAGAAGTCTTCTGTTTCCTTATTTGAGAAGATCTGTTCGTGACTCCCAGCTAAGAGCATTTGGGCAGAAGGAAAATCTAGGCATGGATATCTGAACAGACACCAAGTTCTGAATGTGAGCTGGGAGGTGACAAGCTGAGGTTCAAATCCAGGCGTTTTAGCTTTGTAGCTAGAGATCTAAACCACTGGCGATCTCTCTGCTTTTGCTAAGCTGCCCACTGTAATCCAATCTCTAGGAGAAACAAGGAGGTCTGGTAAGTCCTCCTCTCTGGTGTACTCCAGGATTCCTCAGATTCTCGCAGGATGCATTACGGCCTGCATTATGGATGCATTATGCATTATGGCCACCCTACTCAGATGACCATGACCTTTAAGTTTCCCATGGAATCTCCGATCTTTGAATATCTTTGCATTCGTTCCTTATACCTATATCTTGGAAACAGCACCAGCTGGTTTCCCCTGCCCTTTAGATATTTTCAATTAAACTTGGCCCCACCAAAGCTTCCTGGTGATTCCACACATTACTGTGTCTTGATTTCTCCTGCCTCCCCTGCCTGAGGCTTCTCATTCCTAAGAGCAGTCTCTGTTTCACTCTGTGCCTTCCGAAGGCCCTTCCCGCCCCCCACCAGTGTGCCCCCAGGAAATCTTACCCCATCATATAGTCCAGTGAGGACTGGAGGGGTCACTGTGATCTTTCACCTGCTTTACGAATTCCATCCCTACTTCACGTTCTTCCTCACTGGCATAGAGTCAAAGCCCTACCCATATTGAAGCAACCACGAGCAGGTCACTTAGACCTTAACAACTGGCACAAGTAAATGCTATTTTTTCCCCAATAAATTTGGTGAATAAAAGATTTGTCTCATTATATACACTTCAGATTGGATGCAAATAAATAAATTCGAAGATATGGCTTTATACCTAACGTCTGATTGCCGAGGTCATTGATAGCCACGTCTGAACTGTTTGTATTCATTCCTAATGAATGTGCATACTCAGCACTTTACAGTACACGTCTGTGCAGCCCTCATCTCACATTTCTTTTTTTTTCTTTTTTTTTAAAGATTTATTTATTTATGCATACAAAAGCTGGGGTACAGGCCGGAGATGGGGGGATAGGGTGAGAGGATCCACCAGAGACAGAGTGGGGAACAGAACAGGCAGACTGACCGAAACACACTGCTGAGGGGAGCAGCAGGCGAGACAGGAGAGGTCTGCTGCGCCATGTGGGTTTCTCCCTGGCCGGCCAGGGATTGAACTCATGCTGCAGAGGCTGCGGACTGCTTCATAGTGTGGTTCTTAACCCCTTGTGTCACCAGGAAGGCCCCCCTCATCTCACATTTCTCTTATCTCTTTTGCCTGCTAACTTCTTTTCTTCAAAGCACATCTTATACTTTGATCACACCCATTCCATGTTTTAGAGTTTGTAGCATGGTGTATGAATCACACTCCATTTCTCCTTTCCCTCCGTGTAGCCTGGAACATTACAGATTGATTTCTTTATGCATACAAGAGCTGGGGTGCAGGCCAGAGGTGCAGGGGCTGGGGGACGGGGATTAGAGGATTCACCAGAGATAGCGTGGGGAGTAAAACAAGCAGATTGACTGAAATACACTGCTGAGGGGAGCAGTGGACGAGGATGCTGCAGTGGCTGTGGATAGCTTCTTAGTGCTGAGACTTAACACCTTGTGCCACCTTGTGCCCCCAGGGAGGCCCCTGGAACATATATATTTTTTAAGGTTTTGTGCTTTCCTAACTTTACTGATAGTCTCAGCAATCCTTTTCATGTCCTCTTAGTAAGACAGGAGTCTTTCTGATAGTGTCAACACATTTAGCATTATCTTTTGAATAAAAGTTCTTTATCACATGCAAGTATTCTCGAGACTCATTTCTTTCCTTAGAATCATGTGAGTTTTCCCTAGTCCTCCCTGTTCTCATGACTGTCTGCATGTTACTTTTCTCAAAAGAGCCATGGGAGATTTAGTATAATAAATAGAAAAAGAGATCCCCACTATAAAGGATTTTGGAGTGGCTGGGAGATTACTTTCTCTAATTCTGAGGATTGCCTAGAGCCTCAGAAACAACTCATTTCTTTTTAGGTTCAATGAGTCGGGGATCTGCTACCATTTGTGATTGGCACAAAGTAAAGGGAAATCCTAACTCCATCTTTATTTTTGTTTTTTCCTTCCAAAGGAAAGAGTTAATTTTTGCTTTGAAAAAAATAGAAGAATCAAGTTTCAAAATAGATGACAGTATCACTGATGAGCCTAAAAAATTAGAAGAGTGTAAAAATTTTGTTCTTGGGTGAAAAAAGAAAAAAAGGGAGGAAAGTTGAAAAACAGTTGACCAAGCAATAGTTATCACAGGAGGTAGTATTTACAGAGCAGGTAAGCCATAGGCACCACCCTCAGTATTTTCTTCCCATTTCTCATCTCAGCTATTACAACAACGCAGTGGTGCTAACACTCTTGCCAATTTTACATATGAGGAAACCAGGATGCAGAGAGAGGCTAAGCAGCTTGCCCTAGGTCACACAGCTAATAAATTGGAGATGAGTGATTTTATTTTATTATTTTTTTAAAGGTTTATTTATTTTTATACAAGAATTGGCGTAAGACCAGAGATGTGGGGGGTGAGAGGATTCACCAGAGTCAGAGCAGGGAACAGAACAGGCAGATCTACTGAAACATACTGCTGAAGGGGAGCAGCGGGCAAGACAAGAGAGGTCTGTCCCACCATGTGGGTTTCTCCCTGGCAGACCGGGAATCAAACTCATGCTCCAGTGGCTGCGGATTGCTTCATAGGTTGCGTCTTAACCCCTGCACCACCAGGGAGGCCCAGAGGAGCAATTTTAACCTTGGCCAATCTGGCCCAGAGCTCCCACTCTTCACTACAAGTTCGCAATGTCTTACATTGAGTTATTTTGACTTTCCCCTCACTTTGCAGCCACCCACAATGTATATAAACCATCGAGAAATTGGCAGCTTCTGCTTTTTTTCTTCTTGCTGTTTGTTTATTTAATAGTGGGGTTTAAAAAAGGCAGTAAGCAGTCTAAATCACATTTAATTAGACCCATGTGGAAAACATAACAATTATCCATGCCAAATTTCCAACATTTTTCTTTTTTCATGTTTAATTATTAATAGTCACTGGTGCACATATTCTTTCATTTATGTTCTAAGTGAAATAATGGAAGCCAGGGAAGATACAGTTGGTGATTGTTGCTCTCTAACTAACAGTTCAATTGGATTTTAAAATCTCGTTTCATTTCCTTTCAATCATTTCTTCATTTATTAATGAAAACACTTTTATAGAGAAACTACTGCTCATCAGTTATTTGGTTATCTTGAAGTGCAGTTTATATATAGGAAACTGTGGGAAATACACCTGACTCTTTCCCTTAATTTATCAGTTTAAAATAATTAGTTGACTTTATTAGCTTATTAATTAGTAATATCCTTCAAAGGGATATCCTTCAAAGAGAGGGGAGAAAAAGAAAAGATATGATTCATTGTGGAATTCCACGGGGACTACACCTGAGAGGAGAAAGCATATATTGTTCAAGAATGAAGTAAAAAATATATATGAAATTAAAAGAAAAAGAATTCATGAATTTTAAAATACAGGTGTTTTCATCTATTGCACTTTTCTTATTCTTATTAATGCCAAAATTGCCCTGTCTGGTCAGTGGGAGCCCCTGTGTCTTAACCCCAGAATCTTTTTGAGTCTTACCATCTTTGACAGCTTCTCTGCTTTCTGTGTAAGATACTTGAAGGTAGTGGTTCTCAGAGTGACGACTTCCAAGACCCTGTTAGGGGAAACTTTGAATTCAAAGCAATGTTCATGATAGTCCTAAGCCATTATTTGCCTGATTTACTCTCATTTTCTTACATGTATATAGTGGAGTTTTCTAGAGGCCACATGTTAACCATTAGAATGTGTGTATTTCTGCGTTTTCCAGAATTTTCTAAGATAAGCTCTTTGGAGTCTTTAGTAATATCTAAGAATGTAAAGGGGTCTGAAGACCAATAACTGCCATTTTTTTGCCACATACCTGTAATCTCTGGTGACCTTTTAAATTAGCTCTCCTCCCTACCCCTTTCTTTCCAGCTCTTTTTTTATGTGTGAGCAGTCTCTCTCCAAGCCTCACAGCAAATAGGTGGTAAAACCGGTATCTGAACGTAGATATTTATACAGTAGATTCTCTCCGTGCAAAACAGAATTGCTGCTGTCCAAAAGTTTATCACTGATTAGTGCTTAGAATCTATAAGCAGTGCCCAGTATGCCAGACACAGACGTTTTAGGGGTTACCAAGTAAAACTAACAATTCTTTTTCTTGAATGGAAAGGCCCTCAAAAAGGGAAAAGCAGATGTAGAGACAGAACGATGGTTGCTATAGCTCCATGGTATAGTGGAAAACAAACACTGAACATGTTTTCCATGTCACAGCAGTGAAGTTCAAGCTGCAGTAGTAACTCCTTGGAGTGTTAACTTTGAGACTTTAGTCATCTGCAAAAAGCCTGTTTGGCCTGTGGAATTCAGTAATGGCTCATGTCTTTGCCACTAATTTCTGAACCCAGGGTCCAACTGATTGCTTGACCATAAAGCTTGCAGAAACATTTTTTTTTTCAGTCTTACAGTTAGTTGAACCAAATCCTGCAGGAAAGCACCCTGAATTATGGTGCCTTAAGCCTGTGTCTCATTTTCCCATCCTGAATAGTATAAAAATATCTAAAAGATGACTCCATAAAACCACTGAATTTTGCAATTCTGGGTCCTAGGGGAAATCTTTTTTTGTCTCACTGTTGAGCTGAACTTGGTAATTCATCATTTTTTCACGGTTCCAATGACGGTAGCTTCTCTTGAGTAATGAACAGCACGAACTCTTATTTCCCAGGAACATGGAAGTGTTTCCATCACAAGAAAAGGCAGTGTGTTTCTGAAACACTAGTGTCTTCCCAGGCTTAGTGTATGTGCAGGGGACAGCCTTTTGTAACATCCTGGAGATGTGCCCATGTAAGAAGCACCTGGCAGCCTCGGGTGCCATCTGGAAAAATGTCATCTTGTGGATACACAGCCACATCATCGATCAGGTGCTTCATAATTAATTGCTTGGTGGTTTAGGCGGAGAATGAGGCAAAGGGTTTGTTGAGTTTCAGGGCATTTATTAAAAACATTAGATTTTTCCTTTGGAAAGAAGATTTTTAACACTAAATAAGTTTTTGTATTTATGAGTAAATTCGGTTTTCACTGGCAAGTGTTCGTTATTTTTTTCTCATAATTAAATCCGTCAGAGTGAAGTGACTGGAATGTCTGCTTCAGGTGACCTGTTGCATTGAGATTTATGCATTTGGAAAGTCAGCTGCTTTTCTAGCAAGCCATCTCGTTGACATTGCTGAAGGTAGTTTTAGACTGTGTAAAAGAGCATGAAATAGAAAGGGAATCTTTTCTGGGCGTGGGTCTTGCATTGAGCATGTCAAAAATCTTTCTTTCATATTTGTCACTTTGATTAAACTGCAAAAAATATGTATTTTTTAAAGTTTCATGTTAAATTCATTGAACAGGCCCATCCCCACATGGAAGGTATATGACTATGCAAGTCTTGAGCTTACGGTTGGGGAATGCCAGGAATTTTGGGTTCTGGTGTCACTGAGGAAAATGGCCCCGCCCCTACACACTGGTTTCCTGTTTAGAAAGTTCTGCTCCTTCTTAAGGACCTTGAAGTTCTAGGAAGAAAGGTGCTGTGTGTGTGGAGTTTTCCATGAAGTTCAGTCCTGAAAAGCTGGGTAAAAGGTAGGTGAACTGCTCTATGAAAAAGGGTTTTACATGTAGATGAAATATTTATTAGTTTATGCCGCACTTCGTAAGTATGTGGTAGCCCCAAGCAATTTGGATTCAGGTTTTGTTTACTTAATTCCCTTCTTTTTCTTAAGAGCAAAGCATAAAGGATTGGGAAGTAGAAATTGGAATTGATTTTAATTGCCAGAACAGGTTTACTGGAGAAAAAATTTTATTGAAATGGAAATGAAGGCCAGATTATTTTTGTTTTTGTTCTGTGTCTAATTACGGGCAACTGAAGAGTAATCCCCCAGTCTCTTTTGAAGTCCAAGTGAGGGTGTCCATCATAAAGTGAGCCATAATTTAACAATTTTTTGTGACGACTACTTTGGCTAAAAGTCTGCATCGTGAGAACTTAGAATTCCAGGAATGCATTTGGAAGGTTGGAAACAATTTTACCAGTGATTTCCAAGAGGAAATGAGGCTACGTCCAAACTTCAAGAGCACTTTGAATCTTTGAAGACCTCTTCTCCATTCCCCCAATGCTCAGGGAACCTCTGTAGGGAGTCGTGTTTTGTATCCTCTGGGTGTTTTATAATGGTTAAAATGGAGTGGGAGTCAGACTGATGTAGTAGCTGAGCTTAGCCATTGTCTCTGGAGAATCCTGTTCTTCCTAGAGAAGATAAATAATGACATTGAGGGATTCTTAATTCAGAGTGATGTCGGCATTGCTGAAAATTTAGCACCATGTCACGTATAAGTATGTGATATTTTGGTTTGATTTCAAATGTAAATTTTTTGTCATTTTACATGAAGAAGCTACTCGTGGGTGCTTTGGAACCCCCGAGTACAAAGCTGTGGGACTGGGAACCCCATACTGTGTAGCTGGGAGTCAGCACTAATTGGGTGGGGATCTGGGTGGGGGATATATGTGACAGGTGGCCATACTGTGTTCCTCAGGGTGGTGAACTGCCCTTTCACTAAAGGAGAAAGATTTCTCTGCTTTTGATTCTGTGGCATGATATTCTGGAACCTGACAGTTTGGGGTTTAGGTCTGGGAAAGAATGTCTCAATTATTTATTGTATATTTTTGTCTGATTTCTATTATTTTTTCTCTTTTATTTTGAGAGGCAAGTGGGAAAATGGAAAAGCAAGGAGACCAGGTGATCTGCAAATGAGATTAAGAGGAAGAAGTCTCTAAGAAATTAAAAGAGATGTAAAGATACATGTTTTGTGTTTTAGAACATCAAATATTAAAATCCAGTGATCATGTATAGTCTACTTAGTGAACTATCTTGAAATTTCAGTTTTTCATTGCTGTCTGAACTTGTTGTCTTGTAGAGTTTTGTAGCTGTGTGAAGTTGTTCTGAAGTCAGTACAAAGCAGATTAACTAGAAATGATCTGAGCCATCGTTCATTATTTCTTTGTGTTTTGTTAATGAATCTGACGACTGGTGATACAAGTTGTATTTTAATGTCAATGTTCCCCATGCCTAACACTGGTCTTAACACACACTAATACTGGCTGGCTGGTGTGCTCACTGGAATAGCATTTACTAAAAAAATAAAAACCTAAAAAACTTCAAATAAACCTTTTGGCCAAAGTATATTTGAAGAAAGTCTAGGTGAAGTGCAGCAGATGTTAGAACAATTCTTCTTTTTGGGATTTAAACATGTTGCCATTCTTCCATGAATTGTTACATCCTGATAGCTATTATTTTAAAATTTCTGCTGTGTAAACTATTTTGTATGTATAAAAACATTTGATGTATAAAATATAATTTTTTAAATATTTTTCAGTCCCACTGGTTTCTGTTTCCTGGCACCTCTTGTGTTATACAAGCTGATAGTCTGTTTTATCATTAATTTGAGTAGTATTATTTAACTATTGTTTGAGAGTCAACAGAAGAATGAATGAATGGGGATCCTTGTTACCATAAACATAGTTCTCCATATGCCAGAAATGAAATAAAACATGGGTTTTAAAGTTCCATCAAACTTGGCAAATCAATACTAAAATTCAACGCTTTCTAAAATATCCTAAATCCTTTATCATATGAATACATGATCACATTTGGGAAGCTGAGGATTTTAACTTGATTTTTTTTTTTTCTTTAAATAGGTTGTTGCTACTCCCCTTGGGTGGAGCTGGCTGTAGGGTCTGATTGTTTTGTTCATGTGGAACTCAGGCAGATTTGGAAGGACTTTCCCTTCCTCCTGCCCAGCTTCATTCTTTGGGTGCAAGGCCGGCTCCGTGGGAACTGGTGGGCAGCAGGCTGGGCTGCACATGTGACTCTTGCTGGGTGAAAGATTGCTCAAAGTGTGTCCAGTCTTGGAGAGTCTGTTCATTCTCAGTCTATTTGGGTACTTGACAATGGCATGACAATAACTTGAGTTTCTAGAAACCCTGCTTATCATAAAGTGACTTGTCCATGTTCTCATCATGTCCGAAGTACGTAATCTCTTGTGGCTAAAATCTTCAGATTAAGAGGAAAGAATCCACATATCTTCTTCATTCCATCCATTTTTTTTTCTTTTTAATTAAGGTAACATTGGTTTACATCTCTGTATATGCTTACAGGTGTAGGATCACACCTCTTCAGGTGTCTGGTACCACACCCCATCTACCACCACGATGCCCACAGTCCTGGTTTTTAATCTTATTTTTATTCAAGTGCACAAAATGGTAAACAACTCAATGAATTATCATAAAGGGAATACATCTATGTAATGCAATTCAAGGAAAGAAATGTATTATCCTTTCCCTTTGATGTCCCTACTTCTTTTTTTTTAGTCCTGCTGCTTATTTTATTGGTGTAATTAGTCATTTGCATTTCATCCATTTCTTTCTCACATTAGTGAGCACTCCTAAGTTTCAGGGCACTGCTTTAGGTGCTAGATGACATGGATACAACTTCCTGCCCTCACAGACCTTCTAGTAGAGGAGACAGGCACACAAATAAGTTAAATATATCAAAAAGGATATACAAGCTATGGAGAAAATTAAAACAGGGCAGATAGCAGTAGTGTCGAGGGGTGAGGGGCCATGTAAGGACCTGCACTGGGTCCTGCACTGCTATGGTGGTGGTCCCGAGGCATTGTGACTGGCCGTGCTGTCACAGTCACCACCCACTCTCACTGTCAAGCCGGAAAGCGTTCACCTAGCACTTGCTGGTGAGGTTGTGTGTGAAATGAGTCATATAGCCGAGTGTTTGTCTTCAAGACTGACAGCCCTCATGCAGAGGGTTTACTGATGACAAGTTAAAAAATAATAATGATTGCATTCATTCAGTAAATGTTTATTGAATGATGGTATACCAAGGCATTAGGAAGGATTGCACAACAAATCATAGCTACACCTTGCCAAAAGAGCGTGCAGTCTGGTCTTTGTGTAGTAGATCATTTCATGTCAGTGATGTAACATTTGAAGCAGACTCTGGAAGGTCTTTGACATATGCTGAGGGGTGATTTTCAGTTACGTGCTTTGGGAAGCAGATGTGGGGTTTCATCAGGGTTAGGACACCCATTTTTTTCCACCCGAGTGGTGGAATCAGCCCTCTTGGATGATAGTGGTGATTGTTCTAATAGACCCAGACTCTGTGTGTGTGTGTGTGTGTGTGTGTGTGTGTGTGTAAAATACGGCACTCACTATTCCTTACAGATATCAATGCTCCTTGCTATACACCCCTCATCCCCCAACACCAAGGGCTGAGGATGGAATCCAGGGAGTGTTAGTTCAACTTTTTTTTCTTCCTTTCCTATTCTCAAATATTTTAGTGCTAACGCTGTGCTTGGTGCTACTAGGGAATACACAGAGGTGAAAACAAAAAAATGAATTCTAACAGCAAAGCCGACCAGACCACCTCAAATGGGACTCTCAGCCAGAGGTAATGAAACACTCAAGTCAAATTGCTTAAATGATAAGCAGTTTTATCAAGAGCTGAGTGGAGCATTGTAGCGGCGGGAGGGGCACAGTGCAGATTCTCTATGACCCAAGCAGATGGGCAAAGGAGGAATCCTGGAGTCCTCAATGGCTTTTTCAGGCTTTTAATGCGTTTCCCAGGTACATGGCAGGCAGGGGGCCGGGGGCCGGCGAATCTTCACGCGTTCTGGTCTCTCCGGCATTCTCTTGTGGCCTCTGCTTCCTCCTTGTCTCTTGCTCTTTCTTCTGCTACTCTGCTCTGCTGGCATTCCCGTGACTTCGCCCTTATAAGCTCAGTCTCTCAGCCCAGGTGTACCCACCTACGTATGCCCACACCCCACTCCAGGTGCCCGCCATCAGGCATGCATTCAGGACCACAGGGTTCCCTCATCAGTCGTAATGGTAGGAGGGCAGAAAAGCCTGATACTTTACTTACCCTACAAGCATAGACTAGCTGCTGTTTGTCTGTGATGCTGAATCTAGTTGGGTTCAGCCCAAGCACAACCCCAGTTTGCCTCCCCTTCTTCTGTCTGTAATTATCATTGGGACCAGTAGCAGGTGTTGCGAATCGGGTGCCCTGTCCTCTTGAAAGCCATCGAATTAGACCCACAGTACTGAGTACTGTGAATGGAGATAGTAAGATGAGGGGATATTCTTGTGTAACCTGAGAAAATCCTGTTCAGTGTATTTTAGTTGTTAGTTTCTGCAGACTCAGTGGCTCCCTTTACTTGGCCTCTCACTGTATTTCAGGATGGAATTTGAAGAGAAGCCATTTTCTTTCCTCCCTCAGTTTGCTCTATCACTCTACTTTGTTACTGTGTGCTTGTTATTTTTTTTAAGATTTTATTTTCTTAGATTTTTATTTATTTTTGCATAGAAGAGCTGGGGTGTAGGCCAGAGGTGCAGAGAGTTGAGAGGATTCACCAGAGACAGAGTGGGGAGCAGAAAAGGCAGATTGACTGAAATACACTCAGTGGGTGAGACAAGAGAGGTCTGCTGCACCATGTGGGTTAGTTCTGTGGCCAGCAATTGAACTAGGCTGTTGCAGTGACAGCGCTCAGACTTAACCCCTAGGCCACCAGGGAGGCCCACTATGTGCTTGTTTATCTTCCTCACCTTCCACACTCCAGCAATCTTTTTTATTCTTTTCCCTAGCCCCTTACCAGAGAGCAGAGTAAGGTGTTTTGTATATTATGGTTGGCTTAATAAATGTTTGTCGAATTAATTGAATACTTAGATTGCTTTGATTGGAAGAGCTTCTTGAGTTACTTTGATACTTGGTGAATATCACTTCCTGTTGCCAGATTCCTTGATGTCTCAACTGGTTCTTCAACTCGGTGACACGGGTCTGGCCTCAGCCAATAACAGGAGTCACCAAGGTGAGGCTTAAGGAAGAAAAACGATGGTGGATGAAATAGCTGCTATATGAGTATAGTAGGATGTGTTCTGACCTGGTACAAAAGGTATTGCTGAACTCGTGTGGCAGATGATACTGGACCACATCTGTAGGCAAGAGTCATCTTGTGTTATATGTACTGTATTACTCATTTAAAAAAAAAAATGGGACAGCAGCTTGATCTTTTTCTGCCTAGTAGCTAGGTTTGTATCTTAGTTCTTTCTTGGTTCACAAAGAGTTCTGGAGAATTCTCTAAAAAGAGACACATACACATCTGTAATTAGGTTTGTTTCCCCTCATAAAATTATAGCTGAAATTCTTTCCTCAGAGATGTGTTTATGTTCCTTCCTAAGAGCACATTTTAATAGTGGTAAAAGAACATAATGGTGACTTTACAGGATTTAAGACAGTGAAAACTAACAAAGAAGATGATTTACATAAAGTGGCCTTTTATCTCTTATAATTAGGAGTTTCATCAGCATATCCACTCTTTTGAGCAACAGTGAGATTTCAGCCAATGTCTTCCTTCACTTTTAGACTTAATAACTGGTCTTCCCTCTACCTCCAGCTGACAGATGACTGTGAAAGAAGCTGCCCAGAGCTTCTGATCTTGCTCTCCTCCCTTTTGTCAGTTTATGATTCTTTGGCCAAAAGTCAGTGAAACAGAAGATTATCTTCACATCTTTGATTGTTTGACCTTTACATGTAAGAATCTGTGATATCAACATTTCAGTACTGTCTTGTTTAACTTTGACTGACTTTGAGACAGGAAACTATGGTTCCTTTAACTGGACTTAGAAAGTCATAAAAACTCAAGTCTGTATGACCCCCTATCATAAATTAACTGAAAAAATTGTAAACATTTATTTGGAAATATGGAACTGCTTATCTACTCTCAGAAATAGTCTGTGATGATTGATAGTAGAGGAATTAAATTCTTCCTGACTCTCAACTAACTGGGTTAAATGACATTGTAGTGGCCTAAAATATTAGAACAGTCTCATCAATTTACAGGAAGTAGTTTTAGAGAACGTTTTTACCAAGTATTGGTATGCTGTTTTACAAGAAACCAATTAGTGTATAATGTGACTAGATTAGTGTTTCCTCTGACACTGACTGGTGATGTGAGCCCATCTTTCAGAGTGGGCTAAATGATTTTGTAGCAAAGTGGCAGCCTGGAAAACTAGCTTAGGTACTATATGTGCGTTTTAGATGAAATCTAAAGATCTTTGAGCAGGGAATAACGATGAGTAAATTCAAGACTATGCTTTATTGTGGAAGACAATGCTACCCTGTGCTCTCATTATTATCACTATGATGGAAAAATAACAAATCATCTTACTAAAGGTCTAGTTACCTCACTTCCTATCAACTGATGCAGCATATCCCACTTTCAACCAAATGACACAGATGCCAAAAGGCAAGAAAAAAGGAGTCTGGCGAGACAAAATATCAAGCAAAACATAGACTCTGATATGACACAGATACAGAATTATCAGACCAGGAAATATAATAATTATGATACCATAAGGACCCCAAGGGAAAAAGTAGACAACATGCAGAGAAGATAGATAATTCCAGAGACTGAAATTCTAATAAAGAATCAAAATAAAATGATAGGGACGGTAAACATAGTACCAGAAAATGAAGACTGCCTTTGACAAATTCATAAATATACTTGACACTGCCAAGTGTTCACCAGCCTGGCACTTTTTTGAACCCTGTTGTTCAGGGATTTTTATGGGGTTTCATTGTATAGGAATGACTGACTAAATCATTGGTCATTGATGATTGAATTCAACCTCTAGTACTTCTTCTTCTTGGTGGTAGGCTGAAAATTCTAGCCCTATGATCATGCCTTCGACTTAATGAAGATGAGCTCCCATCATGAAGCTCTCCAAAGGTTCACAAGAGCTACCTTATTAGTGTAAATTCAGATGTGGTTGTATGGTTGAAGGTCGGTGGCAGGGAAGGAGGTTGTTATAGAAGTATTCTTTGCACTCAGAAAATTCTAACAATTTTAAAAGCTCTGTGTACAAAAACCAAATATATATTTCCCATTATGTCACAGTTTTCACTTTGTGTTTTGATTGACTACCACAGCTTGGCAGCTATTATCAGAGAAGAATAGAAAACCTGAGGTAGAGGCATCTTTTCTCTCTTATAACCACAGATGATTTGAATATTTGTCTGCCTTTAATGGTTAGATCCTTCTCAAAAATGAGTCATTAAATGATTAATGTCCTGGGGTGAATGCTTGGAGATGTAAGGTCATTGTCTTAAAATAATTTACCATCCAACAAACAGGACTGATAAGGGCTATACGTACAGGACATTCTGTCTGATTTTCTGATATATTAATTTTTATAATAAACTGCCTTTCATACAATATATAACTTTTAAAGGCAAGCATGTTCACACAAATGCAAGGAGCATTTGTTGAAAATGAGGTTGAAAGTGTTCTACATTTACTCCAATTCACAGTACTGTTTTTGTCAGTCCATGGAGGTGGCCAAAGAAGAGCTTCTTACCTCTTGAATATTGAGTCATTTTAAGGACCATTTTTTGAATCTTGATGTATCATAAAATATTATTACACTGTCCCCCATAGGTTTCTATAAAAATAACATAAAAAGGCAGCTCTCCAAACTCACAGCCTGGATCTTACCAATACTGACATCATAGTGTCTGCCAAGTGTTTGTGGTAGTGGTTCAATAAGTTCAAATTGATTTATACAATTTTGTGAGTCCTAGCGGATAGTCCAAAGTAGCCTGTCTTTGTCCACAGAGTTCTATCAAGAGGCCATGGTCTCTACCTAGTTTGTGTCATTTCTGGTAACGTACAACATGATTGAAAGAACATTCATTTTCTCCTTAGATTAACTGGAGCTGAGATTTCTTACAGCTATCACTGAGCAATTTTCCTTTCATTCCCAATATTCATGTAATCTTTAGCTCAGCCACTGAGGAAAACTACTTAAGTTCTCATTTCTCATCTGAAACTCATGAATAAGAAAAAATATTTTGACATTATTGAAAAAATTTAATCTTTGCTTAACAACTCCCCTCTCCCTGCTTCCTTGGCAACATATACAAGGATGATCAGCTTCATTAATAACCTAAGAAATGCAAATTTTAATCATAGGCCATTTTGCACTTACCAGATTGGCAGAGACTGATAAAATTGATAACACCCAGTATTGAGCAGGAAATGGTAATCTCAGATACTAAGGGTGAAGGAGTCATTACAATTGGTGTGTAACATTTTGCAAGGATATTGGACAGTCAACATTTTAAATATGTATCAATTTCTATCAACTCCTGCATAAAATTTACACTGGTAAACAACAAATGTCTATTGCATTTTTACCATTGCAAAGTTGGAAGGGTGTGAATGTCCATTAATAAGAAAGTAGTCAAAATATATATTTTATGTAAAGAAATAACATATTACATTTAAGGTTTTTTCAGGCCAAAGAAAAGTACTTATGACAGCCCATTGAAATTACTTCTTTCTGTGTGTGAGTTATATATTCATAGAAAGACAGCTAGGAGAATGTATGTATGGCATGGTAATAGTACTTATCTCTGAAGGGTAGGTCATAGGAACTTTTTATTTTCTATTCTGCATTTTTGTATTGCTTTTATAATCTATTGCTTGTATAGTCTATAAGCAGATAGATGTGGGGTTGTAGCCGAGCTGTTGTAGTTAATGGGTGGAAAGCAATGATGATGTAGCTTTCCCCTCCCATCCTCATAGAGGCCCCAGCAGGCTCTGTGGACCCCTCAGGGCTTTGGGGGAGCACTAATGGAAAACCCTGGCAGTCCTTTCAGGTCTGATGAGTCCATGGTTATGCTACTAAACTACCTTGATGTCAGTGCCTCCACATTTAGATTTGTCTCCATGTGGGCCTAATTTCATCCTTACCATGAATAGTCCTGAACATTGCTACCCAGGGCCCTGAACAGTCCTGTTTAGTGGGATTACTAAAACACTCTCTACTTTCTGCTCATCTTCTTGCCACTTTTTTTCTTCTTTTGTGTCATTTTTTTTTTCTTATTTAGTTTTCCTACTTTAATTTGTTTGACTGGCCTTTCCAGTGTGCAAAGAAAATTCTAAGTGCCCACTGTGGATGCTATTTTAAACATTTTGCATAAATTCTCTCATTTAAGTCTTATAACAATCTCATGAGATGAGTCTTACTATTATTGTTTTACAGATGAGGAGACCACGGCAGGAACAAAGAGGCAGATGATACAATCCAAGCATAGGCAAGCTGGCTGTAGAGAGACCACACTTAACCACGACCTAAAGTATTCTACTTTCAATTTTTTAGCTGTCAGTTCTCAGAAAGGGTGTGTTCCCATTCATTCACGCATCTTTCTATGCTTCAGATTTAAGTCCCTGTCCCTCCCTTTTCCTTCCCATCTTTAAAAAGAAAGAAGAGCAGAAGCTCCTAGATGTTGTCAAGAATGAGATAGTTAAGATTTAACTGAAACTCATCAGAGAAGTGATTTGAGGATTATTGTTTTAAGTGAATTTCTTAGAATGTGACAGTGGGGAATGATCCCTGAGATTCAGGGATAGCAAACCCACTTAGACTGACAGTAGCAACTTTACCAAGGAATTTGGTCTGAGCAAGGAAGGCAGGGAGAAAAAGGGGCAGGGCCAGGTGTTCGATCCATTTTATTGATATAGATAGAAAATTGCTCCCACTTTCCATTGTTACTTCACTATTTTGCAAAGCTAAGCAGTTTTAGAGAATGGTTTCCCCTTTTGTGCTATGTTATTTTAACTGCATGCCAGAAATATTCTTAATTAATTGCCTGAAAAGAAATAGGGAGGAATATGTGCCATCATTGATTTCTAGTAAGTGTTCTGTTATCAAAAGTCAAGGAAAAAAGTAAATGATTAACCATATTTCTAAAACCTTTGAACTGCAGAATGTTATGCTGTTCACTCAGCAAAAATAAGTCTACTAAATGGCCAAGATGTATCAAAAAGAATTAGCCTAGAAACTTGGGGTTTGACCTATTTCATCATTAGTAAATTTAAGTTTTGGGAGGTAAATTTTGGGAAGCAAAATTCACTTTAGGGTAAACTTATAAAACTATAGGAAAAAAAAATATATATATATATCTCGAGAGAGTGAGATCGATATAAAGGTTTTTATCTCCTTTGAAGCACTTTTTTTCCATTAGCTGATGTTCAGGTTTATAACATTCTTGGTTTGAAGCAGTTCCTAAAATCTGGAATATATGAAGTTTTTTGAAAGGAAAGCAATAAGATAAGTTTCTTGGTCACTCAGTTCACATTTTCCTTTAGAACAGATGTTGGAAACAGGCTAGGCCTTCTGAAAGGGCAGAGTTTGAGCCGATAAACATCTAAGGGAGTTGAGCGACTATAATTCTAAGGTAGGTTTATCTATATGGTTGACCTATGGATTAAATATCAAAGATAGATCTTTTCTACTTAAGTTTCTTTTCCAAGAGCTGCTTTATCATTTGGATATTTCTAAGAAAAGTATTTTTGCCTATTTTGTTAGGAGGTCCACAGAAACGAAGGATAATCTTTCCTGTAAAATTTCTGTAATGCTGGAGATTGGGCCTAACGGCCCAGTGCAAAACCCTACCTTCTTTTACAGGCGTTCTCACATTTTCCTGGTAGGGATTCATCCATGCACCTGGATTCATTCTTTCAATCAATGTAACACCACTTATGTAAGACAAAAACTATAAACAAGATAAACCCAGTGCCCTTCTTCCTAGAATTCATATTTTCAGCATTAATGGGTGGACAATTGCTGTAATGGATGAAGTTAAGGCTGCATGCAGATCTGGGAAGACTTTTTGGAGAAAGTGCTGTCTAAGCTAATTAGGAGTTACTGAATAGAGAGGATTAGGGCTGCAATATTCAAGGCTCAGGGAACAACTTTGTGAAGGGAGCAAAAGAGTTGTAATGGTTTTGAAATGGGAGGAAGTCAGAGTGCTTGGAACCCAAGTCATGAAGGAGCAGGAAGTAGTGGTGAGCAAAACAAGGACTGTGGACCCTGAGTATCTTATTAAACCCACTTTTCTGCTGGCAATGGTGAATCATGGAGATGATGACAGACATTCAGTAAAGATCACAGTCGCTGCTTATATAAGCACGGCATCAGTTAGGGTCAAGTCAGAAAACAGATGCAATGCTACTGTTTCAAGTAGTGGTGATCTAACATTGGGAATTGCAGCCACATGGGGATTGGAGGACTGAAGGAGTAAAGAGTGGACCCTAGAGATCAGTAACTTCAGGAAGCAGCTGCCATCCCTAGGATTGAGGGGAAGCAAAATGGAATGGGATGGTTAACTACACTAGAAACCCATTGTAGGGACCAATATAGAGCTGACGTGCTGAGGAGGTGCCTAGCTCTGTGGGGAAGAAGGCCTTCTGGTTAGAGCTCTGACCACCCAGGGCACCGTAGTTGGTCTACACACTGTAAGAACATGGGGGACCAGAGCTGTCTGCTACTGTGGAGGCTGACAAGAGCTCGAAAACGGGAAGAGAATTTGTTCTCCCCACCTCTGCCTTCCAGTCTCCTACCATTAGCTTCCAAGGGCAAACTTTAACAAGAAGCAATTACAAAGTACTGTGGGACATGTGGTTGCACATGGTAGCCCCAGCATCAGAGAGCGGACTGCAAACTATCAGGCCAGCACCTAGAGTCAGCTGGTAGGTAATCTGCCCCAGGCATTTTAGAAAAGAACTCTAGCTATACCGTAGGACATGGGTTGGAGGGAGGCAAACCGGGGTACCTGATGATGAGTCATAGGTGGCTATGTTGGTTGCAGAGGATGGAAGCTGGAGTTAGGGCAAGGACAAGATGGAGAAAGAGAAGTGAGCAGATGTGCAGAGATTCCCAAATTGGGAGATGGATGTATTGTGAGGGGTGAGTGGAGAGATAGAGGGATGGTTAGAGGGAAAAAAGGAGGGGACGGAGTGAAGGGGGAAGCTTGAGTTCTGGCTACAGGGTAGGTGGTACTATTTACCGAGATAGGAATTTAGGAGTTGAAACCATTTAGGGGAAGATATTCATTGAGTTTTCTATTTATTGCATTTGAAGTGGTTTGTCCATGTGGAAATCTATTGAAAATGTAGCTGTGATGTTTCAAGAGGTGGAACTTGAAAGTTTCAGGAGTGAGTGAGATTATCATGGGAGTCTAGAATGTGGAGAATGGAGAGCAAAGAGCAGAACCCAGAGCACTAAAACACTTCAGGGTTGAAAGTTTTGTCTTTTTCCTGACCCTTTGTTCAGTTTCTCTATATTCCACTTGTAACTGAAACCACCCAGTATTTCTTTTTCCTTCTGACTTATTTTGCTTAGCATGATCCCTTCCAGCTCTGTCCATGTTGCTGCAAATGGAGTCTATCTTTTTTGATTTCTGAGTAGTATTCCATTATATACCAAAGTAAATAAATGAATTTAACTTAAAAAAAATTTTAGGAAGGGCCTCCCTGGTGGCACAGGTGGTTGAGCGCAGCGCTGTGAAGCTGTCCGCAGCCTCTGCAGTGCCGGTTCGATCCCCGCCAGCCTTGGAGCAACCCACATGGCGAGCAGACCTCTCCTGTCTCACCCACTGCTCCCCTCAGCAGTGTATTTTGTTAGTCTGCCTGTTCTGTTCCCTTCTCTGTCTCTAGTGAATTCTCTCACCCTCCTGCACATCTGGCCTGTACCATGGTTCTTGTATAAATAAATAAATCTTAAAAAAAAATTTAAGAAATGTAGTGGAGAAATGTTTGTGAAGGAAACTGAAAGTGGCCAGATAGATTGGGGGAACCAGAGGGTGTGGGGTCCCAGAAACCAAGTAGGAGCATTGCTGAAGGTGGATAGTTGGTCAGCTGGTCAGCTGCTCTCGAGTTTACTGGTTGGTGGAGTTTGTACAGCTTTCATCACACTCCCCCACCTGTTTTCCAGTTACTATCAGTGAGTCTTCCCTGGTACAATGCAGACCTGGGACCTACCTTAGCATCTGGCATTGCTCTTTTGCACATACCTAGATATACTTGATGTGTGTGTGTTGCATGGGATTCATTAAGCATTGGCAAACCCCAACTTGAGGACTCTGCTTGTGCTTGTCAATAAAGTTTTAATGGAACACAGGCCTGCCCATTTGCTCAGCTTTATAGCTGTTTTCACCTTGTAACAGTAGAGTTGAGTAGTTGCAACCAAGAACCTGAAATCTTTACAAATTGGCCCTTTTAGGGTTGCTCATCCTGAGTATGGTCTTGAAGCTGTTTTATCTAAGCTGGTAAGAATGTGTCTTCGACTTTTCTTTAAAAAAAAAACAAAAACCCTTTTCGCATAATTAGAGAAGATGTGAATCATCAACCTTGCCTTCTCTAGCGGGTCATGGTCTTGTTTTTGGTCTTGCCCAGGGAGAAGGCTCCAGAGTCAAAGGAAGGAAAAGCTAGCAGATGTTTGCAGCAGCCTCTTTCAACATGGCCATGGGGCTTAGCAGTGGGGTGGGGCCCCGTCTACCAGCTCTCTAGTCAGAAGTGAAAAGTAGGCCCCTTAAGGCTGTGCAGTCATGGAGAAAAGGCAATTCTGAAAGATCTGCTTGGCCGTCACCAGAATTTATCTTCTAGGCACTTTTTTTTTTTTTTTTTAAGATGACAATTTAGTGAGGTTTGAGTTTGTGGGGATCATAACCTTGAATTGGTTGGTTTCTCCTTACATAAAGTACAGAAGTCATCTTGCATTAATATGTCTTTTGACTGGATTTGTCTAGCCTTTAGCAGTGATAAAAGCTTGGTGAACTGAGCATCTGACATGGGCAGGGAAAATTCTCTGCTAACCTGAAGCTCTCAGCTTGCTGCCATTGTTCGCTTCAGACCCTTCAATAGTGAATCACACATTCGCATCATTCTGACTTTGCTCTCCAGTGACCCACGTGAACTGATTTGAGCAGGTATTAGAACTAATATGTGAAAAAAGAAAGTGAAACATGCTTGTGGGGTTTGTCATTTGCCAGTGTCCACTGCTTTGGGTAGTTTATTTTGATTGCAGGGAACAAAACAGCAACTCATTCTAATTGCATCAGGAAATAGTATTAGCCCAGCACATGACCTAGAGAGCTGGGTGAACATAGGCAACTCTCTCTCTCTCTCTCTCTCCCCCCCCTTCCCTCCCTCTCTCTCTCCCTCCTTCCTCCTTCTATATGCCCCCCTCCCCATATCTGCACCATTCTTTCCTCAATCTATCTATCAGTGTCTGAGTAATGTGTAATGTTTGTCTATATGTGATTTACCTGCCCCTTCTGCATCGTAATTAGCACTTACATAGCAGCTCCCACTATTGTTTGGGTCATTAGCTCTATTTTCTTTCAGCATCTGACTGATCTGGCTTAACTTTCCAGGTGAGGCCATATTGTAACTGGATCGAGTCTTCCTGGCTCAAGGACCCTCTCTCTTCCACTCAGCTTGGAGTGGTGGGGGGAACCCATTTGTTTCCTAGAATCAAGAGGTTGTACATTTCCTCTCAGAAGCATAAAGTGAGAGGCAAGACATCCTGAGCGGTGACCAGTCCAATCCACCCCTCCCCTGTGTTGCCCGTAACTCACTTCTCATACCTGAGTCCAAAATCCCCTCTTGTAATATAATCCAGTCTTCACAGGTGAACCCACACATCCACTACCCTTCCCCCTACAGGACGCAGCCTCAACTTGAGTCTCAGCGCTACATTGAGAGGCAGTCATGGCGCCACTTGAAAAGCATCATCCAGTTTCAATCCACAGTTCTCAATGATGTTCATTTCAGTGTAGTTCTCATGATTCAGTAACCATTCTGCAGCCCACGGGTTCCATGTAGCACAAGGCACCATCTGTACAATAGTGGAGACCATCTGTATGCTCACCTGTCAATCTAGTTGTGGGAAAGACACATCATACATTAACCCTGGCTCCACATACTCTGTCGTGCACAGCAGAGCGAGCCCACATTTGTTGACATTCTATTCACATTCTGTTGACATTCTGAGGTCAGATGCAGGGAAACAGGAAGGTCTGTTGGAGGAGCCCTGATGCCTAAGCCTTTGGCTTGTTGCCTCACCTCTTTTACCATGAAATGAGCCCCCTGTTCTGTGAACCGCTGCTATAGAGTTGATGTCTCAAGGCTGTTGATTCATCTGGGTCTTTGGAAAGACTGGTGCCTTTTCTTTTTTTTTTTCTCTGTACCTTTTTTCATTCAAGTCTGATTGTAGAGGAGTTTTGTGTTTGTGTTTGTTTTTTGAGTTCTTCAGTAGTTAGTGATGAGACGTAGCATAGAAATATCAGTTCTGTGGCTGCATTTCCAACCAGAATCTTTTTGGATTTTTCATCTTCAAACCCTGTGAAGAATTTAGGGCCCTTTAATTTTGTAATATATAGAATAGGTATCTGTGGGTCTTGGATTCTGCAATCAGTCTTGTTTATTTCTAAGCCTTCTTTCTTGGCTTATTTCCATGTGGTTTCTAAGTTAATTGCATAGAAAAAAATAAAATTGTTTTCTGCACTATATTGACATGACTTTTGCATTTAATCATTTGTACTTCTTCTATCTCTGTAAGTACAGTGAGCTGTCTTTATATTTGCATATCATTGAGAACTATATGATAAATGAGGGGCAGAATTAGAATAGAGGAAATCAGCATAATCATTTTGTAAAAAACCAAGTGCCAAGGAATACTGTAGCCATTAACCAACACAAAATAACTTCACATGAATTAAGACACTGGAAAATTGGTACTGTTTTTTACATGTCATTTATTTAATCTTAATTTAGCTAGTAGAAGTTCCTGATTCCTAGTCCTGCTCTTTTTTTCTTCAGGGCTTCCCAATTTTTGGGTTGGACTAACTTCCTATTCTGTTAACTATCATACCCTTACAACTATCCAGACCATGGGGGGATGTCTACATTACAAGAAAACACATGTGGGCCTCCCTGGTGGCGCAGTGGGTTGAGCGTAGCTCTGTGAAGCTGTCTGTAGCCCCGGCCAGCCAGGGAGATTCCCACATGGTGCGGCAGACATCTCCTCTTGCCCACTGCGCCCCTTAGCAGTGTTTTCGGTCCATCTGCCTATTCTGCTCCCCGCTTTGTCTCGATGAATTCTTTCACTCTCCCATGCCTCTGCCTGTACCCCAGTTCTTGTATAAATAAAAGAAATCTTAAAAAAAAACAACCAAAAAACACATGTGCACGTGCATACACACACAGAATTACACACCAATTATTTAGTGATGTCATAATAGGTATTTCATATAGAAGGTAAAACAGATGATGATTGTCCTGGGAATTATCTATGGCATCATATAATTTATTCCACTCCAGGTATTTTGAAATGAATGCAGAACTCTATGCCATCTGCTGCATGGGGTAGGTGAGAAACACTAGATTGAAAGTTTCTTTTAAAGCAAGATGCAGATCTCACATGTTTAAGCTTTCCCTATGAAGCCAGTTGTCCTTGACACATATGGATTACTGAGACCACCCAGCAGGCTCAGAGCTCCTTCTGACGGTTCTCTGGCCAGACCCACCCTCTATACTCTGCATGTGCAATGGTGGCCTTAAGGTCTAACACAGACAGGGACATGGTGGGTACTCCAGGACCTGCCCCCTGTGAAAGCATGAACACATGAATAGGCCAGGTTTCTACCTCCAAGTTGTGGTAGAACACTGGTGCTTTAAGGTTATAGTTGGAGATTAAATATCAGTGGGAAAAAACCCACTAGGCTGGCGAGTTAAGTATACCAATCCAGGAGATGAACATTCTTGGAGGTGCATCCTTGCAACTTGTTTGGTGACTTCCTTAGGACAAAGTCTTAGGAGTAGAATGGCTTTGCTCATTTTCAAAGCTTTTGATAACTACAATTTAAGTGTCCTCCAGAGGCTGTGTCAGTTGATGTAGATGAAACTTCCAGAGTCCCTCCACATTTCTCCTTATTTATATTTGTGTCTTGGCATCTACTTTCTACGTTGACTTATTGAGAGGAGATGGGAATGTAAAGTGTTTATAAATTTCTAAGATGACTATGCCATATAAACATTTGACTTGCTTTTCTTTATTTTGGTGTCCTTGGTTGAATTCTCCAAAATTCACGTGGTGATTTCTTGATCTCCACTTTACTCTCCCATTGGGCAATACCTTTTCTTTTTAACTATGTTCTTCTTTGCTTACTTATTTGTCCAGCTTTCCCAAACCTGCTAATTTACTTAGAATCTGCACCAAGTCCTTTAGACTCTGTAACCAGATAGGAGTAAGTGAGTGGACAGGCCAGGTATAAGAAAAACAGGCAGACTTGAATAATGAAGACCAGTTGACATTAAACCTTGGTTTGGGCAATAACACAGGGAGTGGTGGGAATGATGAATTTGAGATGATAGTGAGCAGGGGGAGCTGCAGGCCAACTGTTGCCAGATGGTCCCAATTTTCAAGAGAATCTAGAAATCTGTTTTACATTAAATATATATTACATATACAATATATTTGATTGATACATATATTTAAAGAATGAAAATAAATATATATTTATATATTTCAATATATGAATATACATAAAATAAATATATATTACAAAGAATATATATTTTAATATTACATATAAAATTTATAATATATCATAAAATCTATAACATATATATTTAATGCGTAGGGGCCAAGACCATTTATTCTCACAAAACTTTTCGTTTATGACATCAGGTCCATCTACCCCACTTCAGTGAGCAGTTGGGGATGAACATCTTCAAAGCAGTGCTCTGCTCCCAAGAGTATCAATAGTTAGCCAGATGGACATTTGAGGATTTATTATTTGTCTCAGACACCTTTTCCCTGTGGCAGCTTCTCCATCACCATTTCTCTTTCTTGCAAGTTTCCTCTTGCTGTTCTGGAGTGTGTGGGTTCTGTACAGAACTGTGTCCCTGCAGAGTGTTCCCTATTCACCTCAGGTCGTGGGTGGGGGTCCCTGTCCAGGGCACATCCTTTGTGCCCATCCCAGGTGGAAGCCAAGGTGAATGTTCTAGGTCACTCACTGAGCGCTGACAACTTCCTGCAGCTGTCCCCACAGCTTTCCTTGGAAGTGGATTTCTCTGCGTAATCCATGCAGGCAGACCTCATTAAATTCTTTAATTACATCTGCAGGGTAGGTTTAACAGAGTAAGTATCTCCTGATCACTGGCTTTGGAAGGATTAAAGTACCTGCCTCCGCTGTTATGGAGCAGCAGCTTCAGATTCTGCCTTTGGTCTGGTTGTCTGCTTTTCTCATTTTTCTCCCCAACCAGACTGTTTTCCCCTTAAAAATATCTAACTTGCCTGTGATCTCAAACCCTCTCTCAGTAGATGTTGAGATGAAGGTTGGGTCCTGTCCCTAAATAAAATGTCTTTGTCACCTCTGTTACAAAGAACAGTGTGTGCTGGAATAGCAATATTCACCACCAGGGGAGTGTCCTCTTAGCAGCTTCGGCTCCATGTCTGATATCCCTGTCGTTAGGGGAGAATGACAGTGACTCTTTATCCCTTTGCTTGATTGCTGAGCCCACGGGACCAGCCTAATTGATTTCTTTGCAATGGCAGTGTTGACAGTGCTTACTTTAGTGGCCGTTGTTCTTCCCACTAGAATGCAAGCTCCATGAGGGAAAGGATCTTATGACCGTTCCTCAGTGTCGAGGGCAGTGCAGGGTAAAAAGTGAGAGGCTGTGTCTTATCTGGGCTCTACTGGTTTCTTTTTTTTCTCTTTTTCCCCCTTCCTCTCTCTTCTTTTATGCAACTCTGCCTCTCCCTTGGGTAGCCTCTCCATCCACATTATACAGACTGCAGTGGGCTCTGTGGTTATTTTCCTGCATAAGCTGGCAGTTCCACGTGGTGAGGCAGAAGATGCTGTGGAAACAGGACAGGGTGGCTGGAGGAAACCCATCTCCTTCCTGGAGGAGGCTTCTTATCTTTCCCTGTCAAGGAGAGACGATACTACCTTCCTACCTACCTCACAAAATGGGGAGAATAAAATGCGTAACTTTTGAGAAAACCTTTGTAAAAGACACTATGGTGTCTATATGTGTTTGCAGATGTGAGTTGACGTGCTGAATTACTTATGTGCCTTTCAAGGACAAGGGCACCCTAGTGGGGGGCAGGCTGACCCAACCATCTCTTTCACCCTTGTTGAGGCAAGCCTGCAAACAAGATGGGCAGGAGGGCTAGGATGGGAGGCTGGGGGACCCAGAGGCTGGCAGCAAACACGCCTCCCAGCCCCCAGCGAATCTTTGGGCGTTCTCTGGGCTGTCTGGTGTTTTCCCTCTCTCATCATCTCGCGGTGTCACCTCTTCTGTAGTCACACCACTCATCCTCCCACTGCTGCTGCTGCCGCCCCCTTTAGCCAAGCCTCTGGGCTCAGGAGTACACACCCACACTCCAGGCATCCACAGTCAGGCATGCGTGCACCATGCCCAGGCTCCCAAGAACCTTCTGCATTAAGACTATCAAGGCCACAGGTGATAGCCACAGAGACTAGTGGCACAAAAAGCCTGATTAATTCATTTACCCTACAACCCTTCACAATGGTTTTGTGAAGTAGGTGGCACCATCCATTTCAAAGATGAAGTTAATGCTCTCAGAATTCTACCCCAATTATTCAGTAAGTAAAGGCAAAGGTAGGGCTCCGACCTAGATCATCTGATGACAGACAAATCGAACATTTGATTCACCATCCAATGTCTGTAAGGCTGGGACAGGGGAGAAATAACCATTGTGTCTTGGCCCCAGATTCTGGAGGATGAGCCTGCTCACATGAGCTTAAGTGTCTCTGTAATTTGTTAGTGTTTGACACCATTTCCTTACACTAGTGTCAGTGTTAGCCTGAGTTAGTATTTGAGCAGGATTCAGTTGATAGATTTTTCTTCCCTCACTAACACCGTACATCTAGTTAGGTCAGAAGGTATTTTCTGGAACATGCTGATGAGAAAGGGGTTGACATTGAATGACAGAAGAGCTGATTGAATGGGGCAGTGTCTGCATTTGTATATGGGCCTTTGAGCCTGACCTGGATTTGTAGGCTCTTCCTTGGCATCCCAACACTAGAACAGGAATGCCGCCCATCGCCCATCCTTCTCACAGGGAGATTTCACCCTTGATTGAATGCTGGAACCTAACCAAGGCATTCTAGTTGGTTGCTCGCTCATGGGAATCTCAAGTGAACCTGTGAAGACTCTTCAGTTACCCAACAGGACCTTGTGCAGCTGTGTGTGGAAATCAGAGTAATTTTGGCATTTCTGAGAGCATTTTAATAGAGCACTGATTACAGATTGCAGGCACCTGGTGGTGTTTATGTACTGAGGCTGAGGGGTGTGGCTCCAAAGACAAGAACTGGGCTCCACAGATCCCTGTTTTCCTACCCTTTTGTTTTTCAGGGCCTGGAATAGGGACTGAGAAGCCCTGACAAGAGCTGATCCAAGCTCCTGGCATGGTGGGGGTGTGTGTTCAGGACACCGCAGGGCCACAGCAGTGACCCCCAGACTCATAATGGACATGTGACTTTCCTCAGGGGGTGTTCTCCTTCCAGTGGCTCAGCATGGAGACTCTTGGAGGGACTTCTGCTAGTTGGGGGTTAGCACAGCACCCTGCAGCTTTGGATTTGGCCCAAACTCTCCTGTACTGTTGCGCTATCTCAGGCTTCTCCGCTTGGGTGGTTGTCATTGCTTTTGACCTCAACAAAGGAAAAACAAATGGAAAATTCAAGGCTAACAAAGGTGAGAGCCAAAGGTTGAGGTTTAGAAATCTATGTGGTAGAGATATTCTAGACCAACATTTAATTTTGTGCCAATTTATAAGAGAAAACGATGAATCTGAGAAGACTTCCCACTGACATGGTTGTTTTCTTCCTCTCTCCTCCTCACCACTCCTGAATGCCACCTGTTCTCACCTTGTATGAGCTTGGGACTGTAATAGTAACTTTTACTTGAAAGAGCTTTGAGTGACGTGGAGAGCAATGACTGACTCTAATTGACTACTGCTCTTTAGATTTATCATTTGGGAATTAGCCTCTGGACTTGAATGGGATAGACATCAGTCAGATCACTTTCAGCTATTAAATCTTTAAGCTTAAGAAGGCCAGCATTCCAACTTTTGCCCCATGCTTTTCTTTTTTCTTTTTTTAAGATTTATTTATACAAGAACCGGGGTATAGGCCAGATACGTGGGAGGGTAAGAGGATTCACCAGAGACAGGGTGGGAACAGAACAGGCAGACCAACAAAATACACTGCTGAGGGGAGCAACGGGCGAGACAGGAGAGTTCTGCTGCACCGTGTGGGACTCTCACCGGCCGCTCAACCACCTGTACCACCAGGGAGGCCAGTCCCATGCTTTTTAACTTAGGTGTGAGCTGCTGGTGAGCGGGGATCAAAGAGGTATCTAGGAATAGTTGTTGCTTGGCTCATTAGAAAGGTCTTGACTGAGATCCTTCTCAGTAAAGTGAAGTGGGTTGAATAATCCTTGCTAAGGCCATTTAAATTTGAGAAGCCTGGGGCATTGCTGCTAGGGAAGTAACTAAGGTTGTTGGAAGCACTGGTGCAAAAGAAGGCACAGAAAGAACGTGAGGGAGGAGCTAACTGGGAGTATGCAAGTAGTGCTTTTGAGATACCAGAGGGGAGTAATATAGCAAAGGAAGTGGAAAGAGGAGTTTCCCTTGAGAACCAGCAGCAACCTTTGAAATATGCGCCTTTCATATTTAAGCCCTTTCCGGTTTGGAAAATAGCCTACAAAGTTCATAAAACTTTCTGGTGGCAGCCATCCAAGAGCTTCCCAGGAGTGGCTCCTGTTGCAAACTGCTGCTCTCCTAAGGAGGGTGGTGAACAGCTGGCAGGAGATGGCAGTGGCCATTGTCCTGCTTGTGGGGACAGAGACCTATTGTAGACTCTCTGCTAATATCATCTGCACTTCCCAGTTATTTATTTTTATTTGTGTAATCAAAACAAGCTCTAGTCTAACTAGACTACGTGATCTTCTTTGCCAGCTACACAGCATGCCAGGAACACCAAAGATGAGCAGATACCCAGAAAGAACGTCTTGAAACTACAGCCAGATTCATTATCTTTGTAGCTCTTGGGCAGGGATGATAGGGGTGTCTTGTCCACCAGGACGCAAGGCTGGTCATAGGCAAAACTGAAGCAGACTAATTTGTCTTGATTTAACTCAAATGCCTTCCTACCCCACATTTTCCTCCTTTTCTCATTTCTTCAGTACGAGATGAGGCAAACACTCCTGGAATCAAGCTTCCTAAGTTCAAATCCCTGACTTCCTGCTAAAAGGCTGTGAGATCTAGACCAACTTTTTCAACTACTCTGAGGTTTAGTGAAATGGAATCTCACTCACCCCACCTCCCTGAGATTTAAACACAGTAGTGAGGATTTTCAATTACCAAAGTTCCATATCTAAGTGCATGTATCTCATGTTGGAAGTTTGGTGTCATTGACAGATTGGGGAAAGTGCTTTGAAGGCTCAGGGGGTGGGAGGTGGGGGAGCCTGGGTGGTCTTTCCAGCACCACTCAGATCCTTCTGTACTTAATTTTGCGTGGATGCAAAATCATGAGTTTGACTAAGAAGACTGAAGTTATAACCCTTGTACAGATCCTTATGAGATAGAAGATTTGATAACCTTACTGAAAGTTTCACTTGCGAAGTTGAGACACTGAAGAACTGAGTGCCTTGCCTTTTAAATCGATGAGAGAAAGACATGTAAAATGTGTTACATATCTTCTGTGTGACTCAGCTGTGAAGGACTTTATGTTGCAAAAAGTTCATTGAAACTCCCTTAAATAGTGACACTCTCCAAATCAGGGGTTCAAGTAAGAAATAGTGTTCTGAAATTGATACTGGATTTAGAGAATGTTTTGGAAAGTTTTGCTCCGATATTCAGAAAACATATATACTTGTTAATTTAGGTCTTCATAGGTTTCATACATTTTAAAAATTGGACATCTTTTCAAAGGTTTATTGTCACTTCAGTGTTTTATTCCAGGTCTATTTTAAAAAAATAGAAATAACTGAATCAAGAGAATTTATCTTTTACCGAAGACTAGTGGCATAAAAGGCTCATTCTATTATTGGAGGGCTTATTCATTTATTTGTTTATATGTTCGGTCTTTTTCTTTAATCCATAATTTGTTATAAACTTCTGTAGAAATTTAAGAGGAAAATACCCGAACCACTGCCCAGGTCTGCCCCTTCTTTTCATGTCTGATTTCAGTGCTTCTGCCCTCTCGTCCCTCTTCTGTGTAAGTGAAAGAGACACTAATTCAGCAAGCAATGCAGGACCTAGCACATAATTAAAATGTTTATTTTCCTGTTGTCAATTCTTACGTGGCTTTTGTCCATATTTGAATGAGGTTGGAACAGATTTGTCTGTTTCCAGTGTTCTTGGCTGTAAACAAGGCTCCTAGGCCAACATACTACTTTCTTTACTCACTGACTTAGCTGTTGCTCACCACGGTGACATCAGCACTCAAAAACTGGGAGTTACCCACAATTGGAGCTCCTTTTGGTCTCTTCTCTCTTACCACCCTTTGTTCTTTTTCTTATATGGTTAAATGATTTGGTGAGGCCAGCTGTCCTTCTTAGATTTACAATTCTGTCATCCAGTGAGTGCATCCCAGCCAGGCCTTCCCTATTTTTACCCACTACTAAAGAGTTGGCACACAGGTACTGTAGAGCCAACTTAATTTAGAATCTAAACATGTGAATGTGGAGATTCTATTATAGAATGAGTCCCTCCGAATGAGTGATGATTACGAAATATTCATCTCATCTTAACAAATCCTCCAAATGGCGTATTCCCAGCAGCTTTTTGTTGTTGTTTATGGTGGTGGTGATATTGTTATTATTTTTTTTCCTACTGTTCCGTATCATTTGTTAAAGTTAGGATGTGGTGATTGACAAGTGGTTAAAAAGTCTGCCCACAATGTAAATAAACTTGTGTAAACACAGGTCTTGTGGTTTGGGTGTAGAGCAGGATTTGTTCTTTGGATATGAAACGTACAAAAAAGAATGTACTTAGTGAACATATAAACAAGGAAAGAGCAGATGAAAATAGTCTAGATTTATAATTGAAGTAGACATGAGTCACTGGCTTGGAGGATCCTGTGAACATAATGTTTCCTGCACAAAGAGGGTTAGTATATCCAGGGAAAAGAAGACCTAGCAAGACAGTGTAGTCCTTAGTAGCCTAATGGTAGAAAAGAGCTACTTCTTGTCCTTCCTTGAAGAGTTACACAGCATGACCAGGGCTGTTATGTGTGATTGTGTGGTTTATGTGTGGGCACTGCCCACAGTTCCAAGGAAGCCAATGCAAGCTGACATCTAACTGGTGTTCAGCTCTACGGGCCCATGCCCCAGCACGTAGCTGCATTTGCTCTTTTTCTTCTCACACAGGTTCCTTTCAGGCCTTGTAATTGTTTTTAGTGTTTGCTCTCCTTTTTCACAATTTTTTGAAGGTGAGAATTTATCCACTTTCACTTTTGGGCCTCTCAATAACATTCCTGGACTGCAGTTGAAAAGAGAGGATGGAAGACCAATAATTGGATCTCAATAAAATCTATCTTGGTATGTCTTCCCTCAAAAACAAAATTTTTTAAAGGAATGCTCTACTCAGGTTATAGTAGAATAAGAAAACTCTCTTGTGGAATTGCTGCCCAGTTCTCTTGTTTCAAAATCATGTGAACATTTTTGTAAACTTTTTTCTAGACTTCTCTTTATACATGTAAATGCACACGTGTAATTTAAAATTCATGAGCTCATTTTGTGTTTTATAACTTTTTTTTCACTCTGTTATGTCAAGTCACTATCTATAGATGTTTGCTGTGATTTTTAAAGGCTATATGCTATTCCATTGGGTGAATGGATGATATAATATTTGTGGAAAGAAGATTAGAAGTTGATGGATATTTAGGTTGTTTGTAATAATTTTCTCCTAAAAGGAATATAAGGTAAGTGTGCATCTATAATACACACATTGGTTTTCTCCAACAATAGAGTTGCTGGTTCAACTCAAATATTAATCTCTGTGAGAGAGAAATTACAATTACTTCATAATCTTTAGGCCAACAAGAGTGGGTTAAAAATGGCACAGTTTATTATTCATAAATACACATAGTTTAAGGTTCTTATTTATAATCTTAAGGCAAATTTTGGAAGATGCATTTGATCCTATCTTGTCTGTACACTTGGGATTATGTTTCAAAGGGCTTTGTAAATCATGATGTGCTGTGCAAACCTCAGTGACTCATTACTAGTAGCATACAAAGTATGTGCCATACACCCTCAATGAATAATTATGGAGTCTTTATAGTTTATAAATAATTCATTAAATGGGGGGGGGGGCAAAAGCAATGGTCCTGAACCTGATTCTATAGAGGAGAATAAACCAGAGGTCAAGAAAACAAGTTCCAAGCCCTGCCCTCAGACTCCAAGCAGGACCTGTCACCCCAGGAAGGTTGATGTACAGGGATACCAGTGGCATAAAGGAGTTCCTCCTTTAAGGTATTTCTTTGTCTAGTCCAGATATTTTTCTAGCAGAATAGAGATATTTTTAGCTTTTATTCATATACTTTTATATTTTATTTTTCCTTTTGGGAGTCTCTGTTTTTTTTTCCAGGATATTTTTAGAGTGTATTCTGTATGACTTAATGATTTAGTCTCAGTCTTTGTAAATCTTGTGAAGTCTGGGCTCATGGTCTGATTTCATTCATACATAGCAAGCCCATTCCATAACCTCCATTGTTTCTACTGGAGAGAATGATCTCTTTGTAGTGATTGTAATTTTCAACTTTGAATGTTATTACCAGATTAAAGTTATCTGCTGTTGATTTCAGTGGCATATCTGACTCCCTTATTAGATTTTACTTCTAAATTCTCAGATTCTACTTTAGATTCTTCTAGTTAAAAGTAGTAACCAAACTACATGAAAAAATTCCTGGTGGAACTAAATTTTTTTTTCTAATTTATTTAATTTATCTGCATACTTACATGCTATGGAGAAAGGAAAGCTTTCATTCTGAGATCTCATTGGAATAAAGTTGTCTAAAAAGTTTTGCATATTTAGAATCAGTGCCCCTTACTCGAGTAAACTTTTACAAAGATGCTATATTGACCTCAAATTACCTCATTGTCCTAAGTATATGAAACCAGAAAAAAATCAAATTGATTTTCATCGCATAATGTTTTCTAAGTAAATGGAGGTTTTCTACTAAATGGAAGTTTTAAACTTTGAGGCAAAATTAATATTTTAAGATTGCTTTTAGGCTTAATGATTGTGTAATATCTGACTGTAGCATCTTATTTGTGGAGTGTCAGGGAAGCCATGTACATTCTTCTTTGTTTTCAGTATTTATGGTATTAATCTGTTCTTTGTCGAGGCGATTGTGTATCTCTGGTAAGACCTCAGGAATAGAGAAGCAGCAGAAGAGTTAAGCTTGAATCATATTTATCCTTTAGAATTCTACATTGGGCAGCATGGGGGGATGTGGACAGGATGGGAGTAGTATAGGAGCTGTTAAGTGCCCAATGGCATTCCTAGTTTCAGTTTCCTGGGTCCTAAACTGTCCTCCTTATCTCCTGACCACAAGTGTCAGTTCCACTACTGGGCACCCAAAATGTTAGTGTTGGAATAAAAAAGCATCTTACACCTGTGCCCTTTATTTAGGCACTTCATCTGTCTAATACCTGAAGTCACTTGAATTTACATCTCTTACTCTAAATGATAACCTTATTTTCCTGGTTGTCTGGGTGACCTTGAACATGTTAGCTCTCAGATGAGTCAAACAGAAAGACAACAACTGTATGATAACATCTACTTGTACCTGAAAAAAAAAGTCAAGTTCATAAAAGCAAAGTAAAATGGTATTTACCAAGGGATAGGGGCTGGGGAGCAGGTAGGACAGATGTAGTTTAAGGGTTCAAATTTGCCACGAGTAGTAAATGAGCCCTAGAAATCTAATGCACAATATAGTCAATACAGACAACAGCATTGTACTATGAGCATCCAACTTGCTAAAATGAGACACTGAACTTAAGGATTCAACCACTAAAAAGAAAGGATCGTTATGTAACTTGATAAAGGTGCCAATTGTGGCTACATGAGATTGAGCTCAACAATATGTGTGTCAAATGAACATGCAGTACACCTTTAAGTGTGTCCCATTTTACATGTCAAATATATTTCAGTTTTAAAAAGTGGATATGGCTTAGATGATTTAAAGTGAAAAGAAGATAGATGAAAAGGTTTTAGGAAGATCAAAACTGTGATTAGTTTCTACAACTACCACTTAAGGCAGCCAGCTGCTTTGACTTGCAAATCATATTGTAGGTTGGTTTCTTGGATAGAAAATTTTGTAATTATAGCCTACAAAAGCTGTGGACCAGGAAGAGAATAAATTCCATGGAATTGTAGGGGAGGAAAAATAATGTTTCTGCTACCTTTCTGATCTGAGACCCTAATAATAAATGACTGATTAATGAGTAAAAAACAAACTGAAGTTTGTTTGTACATAGACCTCAGATGTACATGGGATATACTCAAGGAAGAGTGAGGGACAACCCCCCCCCCAGGTGGCTTAGAATGCAGGGCTAAGTACCATCTTACTAAGGAAGAGAGGAGAGGGACCTAGGCCTCCTAGGGGGAGAATAGATGATTTTTAAGAAAGATTAATGCACTCTGCAAAGAACAGGTGTGAGGTATTACAGTTTGTGACCAAAGTTGTCTAAGTGTGGTGTCAACTTCATCTTCTCTTTTGTGAAGAACCAGTCTTTCCTGATTGATGAAACTCCTAGAGGGGATTTATGACAATTGAGTTCATTTTAGATCTCTCTTTAGACAGAGAAGGGGAGTTCAGAGAAAGTCCCCATGTATTTTCTTGTTTTTCAGTTACCCTCTGCTCAAAATAATAATGCTGAAGCCCCATATTTTGGGGTGGCAGGTCCTTCTACTCACCCGGATGATAGAGGTTAGCACAGCTGGAGTCATTGGCACACCCTTGCTATTGTAATCATCTGGTTTCCTTCCAGTGGAGTTCCAGCCCTGGGCTGGGCATTAGTTTACTGACAGTGACTTGTAAGACCTTATAGGGCTACTTGGCTGATTCAAGAGAAAAAATCCTTTACAAACTCTTTCTGGATCTCTTCTGTGAATGTATTTCCTTCCATCCCCATATTCCTCTTTAGGCTATTGGCTTTTAAATTGGTGTCAAGAATGGCAGCCCGAGAACCAGTAGGAGGGTTGTCTACAATGCACATGCCAACATTTTTATTTAGTGAATGTAATGGCCCAGGAATCTGCATTGAGACTCCATATTGAATTCAGATGGGCAGTTACTTTTGGGTAACACTCATAAAGATTATTGCTATACAGGTACCCACTTTACGTTCCTATTCTTTTCCCTTCTAATCAGCTGTGCACCCCCATTTCCAAGGTAGCATTAAAAACATGCACAAATGCATAGTCATTACTATTGCTATGGAAGATCGGTGCAGACTGAAGGTGGGGATGTGGAGAATTGTTGGTCATTATAAGGAAACAAGTCCTTACAGATAATATATTATAATCTGACCATACCTTAGAAGTGATAGATTTCACAATAGATAAAATTCCACAAAGAAATGAATCCCCTCAGAGAACACTATAAGAATATACTTTGTTCTGGCAAAACATGGGTCTTGTCTCAAAACTGCCTGACTGTGTCTATGCAGGAGTCTCTTTCTCCTAATAAAATTCCTGCCCTTGTGAAATGGAAAAAAAACAAAACAAAACAATACACACAAGTGAATGCAGTAGTTTTTGAGAGTTTCTCATAGAATCAAATCTACTACTAGTAAGTTTTTAAGGGTGAAACCTATATTTAAATTCCTCATCCTTATAACAGTATAGAATGATTTGTATATCATTTAGAGGGTTTTATACTCATGGATGAGAAAAATGAGGATTTGGGAAAGTTGAGTTTCTCTTTTATAAGTAACTTGTAGTATGGCTTGCTACATTTGCTCCATTTCTACAAGTTAAAAGGGCCTTTTATTTTTCATGTTGTAAGAGAGTTGATAAAAATTTTTTGATTTGTCAGCATTTATTATGATTCAGGCACTAGGATTAATGATTTACATGCATTGTTTCACTTAATTCTTTCAACAGTCCACAAGGCAGGTGAAGATACCTCCATGTCACCTTAATAAACTGAAGGTCTAGAATTTTAAGAGATTTACCACTTGTTACGCAAAGGTCTTAAGTGCCTAACTCGGTTTATTTCCAAACTTGTGCTGAATGAATGTACTGGTTTTTTCATTTCTATTTTTTTTTTTTTTTTTTGGTTCTTGACCACTGAATATTAGTATAAAAACAACAATAAAAGGTCATTTCCATTTTTTACCAGTTTTTCAAAAGAGAACGGGATTTCCTAAGAGCTGGTAAAATACTTATGAACCCACCTTTTTTCCTCAAAGCTTTTATGCAATAAAATCATTAAGTGTTCCTTTTAACCGCAACTTTAGAAATATGTTCATCTTACTTGGGAGGGCAAAAGCCTGAGCATTGTTTGGAAGACGCTGGCCAAAGGCTGCTGATGGGTCTGGGTGGTGAAGGTCAGCAGAGCTGCGAACCTTGGTGCATCCCTGCTGTGGCCTCCTTACGGTGGCATCTCAGCCATGGGCCAGACGAGTCTACCCGCAATGGGATGTAAGACCTGATAAAACTGCTTGGCTGAATCAAGAGAAAAAATTCTTTCTTCTATATTGCTTATAGAATGTTCAAAGCCACTGCACTACCACCAGCTCTATTTTTCACATGTCCCCAAATAGTAAGAGGTGAGAGGCCTTGGACCTGGACAAGGACTAGTATGTTTCTCTCTCTTTGTAAAAAAATGTCCCTGTCAATTATAATACCCTGCCTAGAAAGTGGTGGGATAAATCAGGGTGGGGGAAATTTTGTCTGCTAACATCTAGAAAATCGTAGTGTATCAGTAAACACATGGAAATATAGGTTTCCCAAAAACGTTGCTGTGAAGAATCTAGTTGCAGTGATGAAATGTCTTGATCAGAGAAAAATAGACTTGGGTGAGAGCTGCAATATGTAGATATGGGTACAGGTCAATAATACAGCCAACACTTTTATACTTCACTGTTGGCATCACTTAAGAAAACCTATTCTATTGCACACTTGAAAATAGGAGACATTTCTTTAACCAGGGGATGCTTTTTCTTTTTTTAACATATCTTTCCTCCATGAGGTCAGGAAAAAACCAGAGACCTGTTTTTTTGTTTGTTTGTTTTTGTTTTTAAAGCACTGGGTACAGTCAGAAGCGCGGGAGGGTGAGAGAATTCACCAGAGCCAGAGCGGGGAACCGAACAGGCAGACCGACGAAATACACTGCTGAGGGGAGCAGTGAGCGCAGCAGGAGAGGTCTGCGTGCCATGTGGGACCCTCGCCAGTGGCCAGAGATCGAACTGGCGCTGCAGAGGCTGTGGGCAGCTTCGCAGCCCAGCGCTCACCTGCTGCGCCACCAGGGGAGGCCCCAGAGACCAGTTTTAAGTAGAGAGTTGTGTTGGTATCCTCTATGAATTGTGCACTGAGAAGGATGGGCTCTGGACACCTGTGGCCTGTTATAAATCGCCTGCATTTTTAGGGGAAACCACCAATGTCCTTAGTTAGTACCACATCTACTGGAGAACGGGGACCACATATTAATTTTCTCTTATATCTACAATACTGAGCATAGTGATAGCATGTAGTAGGTTTGCTTGGCAATTGGCTCATTTTCTAGCAGGCTCATTAACTCTTTGAGCTGCTATTATCATGTGTAGCTGTCTGCAAATCCACTTTTAAGGCCCCTGAATACATGGAGCAGCCATAGGCCTTTCTGTGCCCTTAGTCTTGATTTGTGAATTGCTTGAACAAATGCTGGTTACTGATGAAGGTAGAGACTGTGACTAGGGTGATGAAATAGATGATTTTGATTCAAGTTGCTGTTGAGCTTTTAGACAGTAGAGTTCAAATTCAGGTTGACCTTGAGCATAACAGACACAACCAAGCAGAATTAAAATCAGTGGAGAAGTGCAACTTTCGGAAAACTAAATATAACATAGGGATTGTGTCTCTCTGTGTTTGTGGTGTTGGGGTGGGGGGGGCTCATTGTGAGTCAGCAACATACCGCTTTATCTTCTTAATTACCGGGCGCACGCTGCCAGTTAACCACAGGAGTGTAACTTGTGGGAACTGCTGGGTAGCATTTCCAAAATACTTAGCATTAGTCAGCCACTTCAGAATTCTGTGTCCACTTTGGCTGAAGGAAAATGTGGAGAATTTGGCAAAGGTTCACAGCATGGCCACTAGAGGCAGAGGAACAGTGGGAAGTAAGACCTAGTGAAAGAGGCTAATAAATAAGGATTAATTGCTTAGACTGATGGAAAGCAGCTGAAAGGGTGTTTAAATTAATGATTCTCTGTGCATCTATAGTTATGTAGAAGATTATAATTATTTCCATTGTGAAGAGACTTAGGGAAATGGATTTACGTTAGAGCTAAAGTAGATTTTATTTTATTAAAGATTTATTTATTTATGCATACAAGAGCTGGGGTACAGGCCAGAGATGCGGGGGAGAGGGGTTGTGGTGAGAGGATCCACCAGAGACAGAGTGGGGAACAAAACAGGCAGACTGACCGAAATACGTTGCTGAGGGGAGCAGTGGGAGAGACAGGAGAGGTCTGCTGTGCCATGTGGGTAGCTCCCTGGCTGGGCATTGAACTCATGCTGCAGTGGCTGTGGATAGTTTCATAGTGCTGCGTCTTAACCCCTTGCACCACCAAGGAGGCCCTAAAGGAGATTTTAAAGGAGCAAAAGGGTTAGTGGGCAGTGGACAGACTTCTCAACTGGAGATGTGAAATCACACTCCTTATGGTGGGAACAGCAGTGGATGCTGTTGCTACTTAAGAGTTAGGTACTGTTGAGGGAAAGATGGACAAACGTCCTAGATCCCACTTCATGTTCACCTTACATTGCGTTTGACATTTCCAGCAGGCAAATCAGTTATTTTCCTGTTGTTGGTATTTTTTTCATAGTTATTGTAAATGTAAAGATATTGCTTATTGTGAGAAGTAACTTCACTTTCCCCAAGGCCAAGGACGGGCACAGTGATTTTGAGTGCAGCAGGAAGTGAGACTTTACTGAATGCCCCGCAGGGCGGGTGTCTGCCCACAGGCCAGCATGCAAAGTACATTATTATTTAGTTTTAATACTCTAGTACCAAAGTCCCTTCCCTCTTTCCTCATTACTAATGGAGTCCTAGGGAGTTACAATCTTGTCCGGAGGTTGCCTAAATTCCTTTCCACAGTTGGTAATATAGACACATTAAACTCTTTTTGTTTGTTCCTTCTGGGGCCATTTGGCCTGTTTTATGTTATCTCAGTGAACCTTGGCTTGGTTTTACTCAGAGATTTCCAGATAGACAGAGGGATCCTGCATTCCTTGGGCGGCCACATTTTGCAGCTATCTGCTTGAGGGGGCAGGGTCAGGACGTCTCCAACTCACCTGAAGATGGAAAACTCACCAGGCACTTTTCTTTCACTCATAATGACCCTACAATGCATTTGAATCAAGGGAGAAGTTAAACAACATATCGAAAATTATTTCACCAGCAAATCAACTTAATGATCATTCTTTTTTTATTAATCAATTAATTGATTAATTAATTTTTTCCCTTACATTGGTGTAGTCCCCATAGTTCTCTTGCCACCATATCACCCATACGCTATCGCCTTATTCTGCTGTGTTCTTCCTTCCCCTGCCCCTCCTATGCTGCATGCATCAGACCTGGGATCATTCTTACATGGGTCCTTACAGGATTGTCAATTCCAACTTCCTTTTCTTCTTTAGAAACCTCGCTGTGTGCCCTCCTCACTTGTTCTACAATGAGTGCCAAATCTGCCATCAGCAAGGAAATTTTTGCACCCCTTGATGAAAGGATGCTGGGAGCTGTACAAGTCAAGAGGAGGACTAAGAAAAAGATTCCTTTTTTGGCAACTGGGGGTCAAGGCGAATATTCAACCTACATCTGCCTGTCAGGTAAGGAGAATCAGATATTAATCTTTCAAGCAGGGTTGCATATGCTGGTGTTGGATACCTTTGCTGTTTCTCTCTCCTTTCCTATTTCCCTGTGATCTCCTGTGAGCCTCATTTACTTGCTTAGTACTTTTGAGGTTGCCTTGTATGGGAAAGATCATGAAGTTCAATTTTACTGTATTTTTTAGTTTGTGAAGAGCTTCTGTGAAGGCTTTGGCAGACACTTATTTATCGTGCTTTCTTTCACTAGGATGCAGGCAGAAAGTGGGTTACTCCTGTGGGGTTTGTGTTTCAGAATTATAGCTGGTATTTGGATCATTGTCATTACTAGCAGCCTTTGTTTCATTGACTTTTCTTTTCCTTAACTGTTGCCAATAGTCAGTAATGGTTTGTCTCCAGATAAATATCGACACCTTATGGAATGTGAGAAAGTAGACTCAGTTCATAAATCACTGTTTTGCCTGACAGCTGTTCCTTGTCAGAAACAGGCATCTGTTCTATTAAGCTTAGACTTTTGTTGGATTATTCTTTCTCTTTCTGTTTGTGATTGTAGGAGATCTGTGGGATTTACTGTGGATTCATACCAAGTTTTTTGAGATGAAATTTGGATAAGTTTTCCATGATGTGAGGGATATTGCTCATATGAACACCTGGGGCATTTATAATAATTTTTATAATTTTTTTTGTAACTGGGCAATGGAAGAAGTAAGCTTTCCTTAATTCATCTTATTTCTTTCAGCTATGAGTCAGGGATAAATTTTTTTCCTTGGATCCATTTTTAGCCTTTTTTTCAGAAATTAACCCTCTAACCATTTTAAATTTTTTCAGAATTTATTTCGGAGTGGAGATGACTTTTTTCCCCCAGAAAGAACATGGAAAATAGCAACAAGAGTGTTTTAATTTAAAATAAAATAAGAACATAACCCTTTGGTAAGAATGCTTTTTTCAGTGATTAGAAGAAGGCTTTATTTAAAGGTATGACAAAATTGACCTGGAAATATCGGTCTTTCTTTCTTAATCCCAGATAGGAATTAGGTTAATAAAATTTGGCTATTACTAGAGGACACTTACTCTTCTTTAGTATGTGGGGCTGTACTTGACATTTAATGGGGGCTCAATTTATATCTAATGACTAAGTGAAATAAAGAAGTAGTCTTTCCTATTATCTTCTTTATATTTTGTTAATGAGATTCAGGTTTTAAAATCTTAAATATTCTTGGAGTCTTAAATTTAGATTCTAGAGTTTTTGCTTGCATCCATAATGAGTAGAATGCATAACAATAAATTTTGTGTTTGGACTGAGCTGAAGATGGGCTGAACATGGACACATAGTGATTGGAATCTTATTTAGCTCTATGCTATTAATATTTCATTGAAATTTCTGGAAGATGGGTAGTTGAAGAAATGGTAGGCAGTCTGGAAGTCCCTTGAGTTGTACCTGTACACACCTGTAACTGAAAAAGAGGGTGGTTTGTTTGCATTTTGGTATCTGCTGTTGTCAGTGTGACTGATCATGACATCTGCAGGAGTGACATGGGGACTCTACCTCATCTCAGCGAAATAGTATTACCATTTTGCATCCCATAGAAGGTAGTGACCTTAGCTGATAACTGCATATCCTTTACAAATTACCAAGACCTTCAGACTTAACATCTGGAAGAAAGAGATTGCTTTTTCTCATGTAGGAAAATCTTTTATTCTGCAAGTTTTCATCCTTATCCTGGTTCTGAATTTTGAGAGGATAGTTTGATAAAATAGATCTGATCGTTAAGTGGAAATGGGGTAGGAGAAGGTCAGACAACTGACACCCAAGTTTTTTGCACTTTGGTTTATATTAAAATTGAGAAAGAAGCAGCCACATTCATTTTCTAAGTTATGTGAAGTTTAGAGCCATATAAGTCACATCTCTGATAAGGTAATGTTTCAGTAACTAATTAGTAAATATTTATAAAGTGCTTTTTACATGGTGAGTACTCTAGTTATGAGAAGACTCAAGAAGCTTGCTTCATTGGGTAGAGCAATAGACATTAATAAGTTACTCTCTAAAGATTTTATTTATTTATTTATACAAGCACCTGGTACAGTCAGAAGCGCAGGATGGTGAGAGCATTCACCAGAGCCAGAGCGGGGAACAGAATAGGCAGACTGATGAAATACACTGCTGAGGGGAGCAGTGGGCATGTCAGGAGAGGTCTGCGGGCCATGTGGGACCCTCGCCGGTGGCCGGGGATCAAACTGGCGCTGCAGAGGCTGTGGGCAGCTTCGCAGCCCAGTGCTCAACTGCTGCACCACCAGGGAAGGCCTAATGAGTTACTCTCTAAACATAGTTTTCAACTGAAAAGGTGAACAAGAAAAAATAGAATGAAGTGAAAGCATGTTTGAGGAGAATTTGACCTGGTTGCAAAATTCCAGAGCTGCAAAAAAAATAGGGCCTCACTTGTTGTGAAAGGTGGTGTGTGGGTATAGAGTGCATTCCAGGCAGAGGGGATAGGAGCTTCATTGAAAGACTAAATGGATTTCAAGTTTCTCTTTTCTCCTGCTCTAAGGATGCCTACTCTGGCTCAACTCACATAGGCGTCTGCGAAGTGTAAGTTGAGCCCTGAGTTATGGCCTCCTTCCTGATTTGCCTATGAACCACCTATACTCTCAGGAGGCCAGAAAAAGTTTTTTCAACTCTTGTGTTTTAGTTAATGAAAACCAGCTATCCATTTTGAATGGGAAAAAATTATCCAAATTAGGCAATGTCTGCAAATAATTTTTAACCACTTTCAAACAGCATAGGTGCTATTTTTTTTCAAAGGAAGAATGTCCTAACTGTAAAAACTTGCCAGCATATGCATCTACACATAGGTGTTTTATATCCAGTGTCTTTACAAATGTTTCTGTGTGTGAATTGCACCTCCCCACCCCCTAGCCAATATCTGGCAGGATTTATAATCAGAGAGGTAGCAGCCGTGATCATAGATTTGTTATTTCAGAGTGGGTTATATATCCACTGAATATATAAAAAGGTGCTGAAGCAAAATAAATAAAATAATCTTCCTTTAAAGTTTACATAGTGGTAGTTTTGTAAAGAGAAATAATCTCTCTAGTTCATTCATGGAGAATTAGGATAGGATTTGAGTGTTTCTAATAGGTCTTCCTGATGACTTCTTGAATGACATGCATGTGTTCCTGTGTTAAGATGCTTTTGTTGATTAATACTCTTGAAGCATTGGTCTGTACCCTATCCCCTGCCGCAGACACACATATGCCATGGCTAAAATTGAAAAGGCTGTCAGTATCAAGTGTTGACAAGCATGTGGAGCAATTTGAGCTCATACTTTTCTAGTGATTTAACTGCTTTGGTAAACAATTTGACAGTTTTTAATAAAATCAAATGTGTACTTACATGACTCAGCAACTCTGTTCCTAAGCATTTACCCAAGAGAAATAACCTATGTACACATAAAAGTTTATATACAGAGCTTTATAAGTCTTACTTATAATAACCAAAAAGCATCCATATGATCCAGCAATTCCACTCCTAGGTATTGCCCCAAAGGACACAGAAATATCAATTCTAAAGAGCATCTGCACCCCTATGTTTATAGCAGCACTGTTTACAATAGCTAAGCTTTGGAAACAACCCAAATGCCCAAAAATAGGTGACTGGATCAAGAAGATGTGGTACATATACACCATGGAATATTACTCAGCATTCAAAAAAGATAAACACATGCAATTTGCAGCAACGTGGATGGAGCTGGAAGGGATCTTGCTCAGCAAAATAAGCCAGAAAGGAAAAGAAAAATACCGGATGGTCTCACTCATAGCAGGAATCTAGAAAACTTAAATAAGGGACCAGGAAAATGAATAACTATAAGAAAGTGAAAATCGAAATCAACAAAAAAGCTATGAACCAGAGACACTCTATGGGGGGTGGGGAGGGGAGGGATTGGGGTCAAAATAAGGGGGTTGCAATTGTGTGGGGAATATAAAAATAAAATTTATTTAAAAAAAATAACCAAAAAGCAAAACTCAGATGTACAGCTGCATGTGAGTGATCAAATGGTCATCTATATAGGAATGAATGAGAAATTACATCTGTGTATTGGAATGCTACTTGGCAATGAAAAGTAAGGAACAAACAGTACATTCAGAAACATGGAAGAATCTCAAAAGCATTATGTTGTAAGAAAAAATAAACAGAGAAAAGTATATTCTGAAAAGAGAAAAAAATACATTCTGTATGATTCAATTTATATGAAATTCTAGAATGTACCAAACTTAAATTATAGTGACAGAGAGCCATGGGTGGTTACCAGAGCCTCAGGTTGGGCACTGACTGCAAAGGGGCATGAGGTAAGTTCTGGAAATGGTTTAAGTATTCTGTATGTTGATTGTGGCAATGTATTTTTCATAACTCATCAATCTGCACACCTAAAATTTTATTATAATATATCTCAGTAAAGCTTGATTTTTTTAAAAAAAATATAGAGAGTCACTAGTGGGATGATTATAAGAATTTATAACCATAAATTCGCTCAGTGTTCCTGTAAAGTGGACAGGCATTAGCCTTTCAATTTGTAGGTATGAGAAGTTACCCTCAATGGTCTTTTTGAACCTTCAGACAGAAGCAACTATGTATCATGTAAATCTATGTTTCTAAGTATCCTAGATCCTTATAGTATTTGGCACCTTGCCAAGTATAGACACACTAGATGTTTAATGGGAAATGCTATTTGAATTTATTACTTACTGCATAGCTGATTATAGTATAGACTTTATTTATAATTAGAGCAGTTAACTCATTCAAAGTGTAACAAGAGCCCCAACCACAGCAATTTTTATGGTTGGTTGCCCCTCTGTAATAGCCTGGGTCTATAAAACTAAACTAGAAATATGCTAAGAAGTTAAAGTCAATTGATTATTAGATGCCAGTTCCCTACTGAACATTCTCTAATTTGATGTTTAAAATCTATCTTCCTGATCCTGGTTTAATTCAGTATATGTAATGTATAATGCTAGTTTTCATGTCCATAAATGGAAAAATATCTTTCTTTGGCTGCTTCTTGTACCCAAAGAAGGAGCATAGTGGGAACTTTAATTTTTGTAATTAGTACATTTTTCACGTATTTGTTGAAACAGAGCATCCTAATCTTTTCAAAGTGATTTTGGATTTGTAGAGGGCAAAATTTTCTTATTAAGAAAAAGTTCTGAATGCTCTTTGATGAAATAATTTATGTAAATGAACTCCATGGAAGATAATGATGTGAATTAGGAACTGAGAACCTGATAATACTGTTCTTTATTTCAGTTGTTACCAGCCCTGGTATTCCTTGGAGTAACCCTTAGAATTTTCAAAATTCGGATGAGTTGGTTCCTGTTCAGTCCTAAAGCAGCATCAGGGAAAGTGGAGAAACTTACCCGTATTTTGAAGTGTTAATCAAGAGTGAAGCTAATGTTGAGAGCTCTCACAGTCTTGGGGAGTTATACTCTGGGTTCTTATTAATAAACTTGACAAAAAATACTTTTTTCATTTCTTACTTGTTGACTGATCATAGTCAAACTTCTGAATTTTTCTGGGCTTCAATTTATTCAATTAACAAGTTGAAAGGTTCCTTGGGAGCTCTGAGATTCTAGGACTCTGAACCTTTTATACCAAATTTCATTTTTATTCTATGCATATCACATAGGCAGAAATTCAGGTTGTTAATAATGCAAATAGATGCTAAAAATGTTTTGTGAAAGTTTGAGAACATTCTTTGTACATTGTTATTGAAATGAAAGTAACCAAAGTTGTTAATGATCTGGCTTGAGAAAAATTCTTTTTATCTACTTTCTAATCCAGATTGGTTCTCATCTTAAGATCTATAAATATTAGAGGAGAGAGAAAGGAAGAATACAAGACAGTTAAAATTTGACCTTGATAGAAATGGTTTATTTAGAAGTGACGAGTTGACTTTCTAATAGTTTTTATCCTGGGGAAAATGAAGAAATCCACAGTGAACCCAGAAGTATACAAAGGCATCAGCAGTTAAAGAAGAAATAGAAAAACAACTACAATAATGATATTTATTATTCTTTATTATAGAAATAGTAGATATTGCTGAAAATATGAATCTTTCAGAAACTCGTGTAAAAAAATAAAAAGTATTCATCTTGTGCATGTTATACTATTTATTTTAATTTTATTTTATCCTCTTAACATCCCTACCAATTAGGTGGTCCATTCTTCACTTCAGATGAAGAGCCCACTGTTTATTGGAGAGGTTATGACCTCCCAGAGTCACCCCTTTGAAAGTGACAGATTTGAGAACCCACCCAGTCCGTGTGGCCCAATGGCCCTGCTCACACTGCTGGAGCATCTCATTTACTCTCACTTAAGGTCAGGAAGGGCATGTGGTGTGGAGAGAACTGTGTTTTAAGGGTCATATTTCCCCCTAATTCTTCAAATTGATAGACCTTGAACAGATTTGATCAGTACTGTGCCTTCTGTCTCGTTTCTGAGGTTACTGTTTCATAGACTTTCCTGCATTTGAAATATGTATCAGGATACATCTCTTTATTATAGAGATGTGCTATATAAATCCATCCATAAAACTTTAAGTAGCTCTAGAAGACAGTGCAGTAAAAACCAGTAATTTCCAGTGCCTTGATTATATGATTCTTTCTCCTCTTTTATTTTACAAAAATGCAGTATCTTATATTTTATATTGAGAGTTTTGGCTCTTTCATGATATGCACATAGACCCATTACATTAAAACCTTTATAACCATAATAACCCTGGATTAGGTGGTGTGAACAGTAGAGAAAGGGTTTGCTTCTGAAATGTTTTCTGGCTCAACAGATTTTGACACCAGATGTCATTCACAAATGAGCTTCATTGTGGCGCCCCTCTATGTACCCATCAGTGGCTTCAGTGAACATTACAGTTAGGGTGCCACCAGCACCTTTGGCTTGGCAGTAGTAATAATAATGGTAGTAGTAAGGGTATTTATTGACTTCTATATTGGAACTTGTGGCTCTCACCTTTCCATATATTAACTCACTTCAGCCTTACAATATTGTTACAAGGTAGATCATAGGGTCTTCATTTTGGAGATGAGGAAACCATGACTCTAGGCCTGCATTCCCTTAGTGACTCTACTTATCTTTCTCTCTCTTTCCATCCCCTTTCGGGCCTAAGAGTCATGTAAGAACAGACCTCCCAAATCCACCATAATTTTTTCCTTACCCCTTAGTGATACTCATGCCTCAGTATTATTCTGGCCTTGGTTGGTTTGGGCTGGGTCGTGACAGTCCTACAGAGTAACTGCACTACCACTCATGCTCCAGAGGCTGCGGATAGCTTCATAGAGCTGTGCTTAACCCCTTGTGCCACCAGGCTCCCCACATGGCCCAGCAGACCTGTCCTGTCTTGCCTGCTGCTCCCTTCAGCAGCGTATTTTGATCAGTCTGCCTGTGGATGTATTTGAGTCTCAGAGGAAATTAATTCCCCAGGGAACTCAGAGAGGCACCTGACAGGGACATTGCTATATATGAACTTGTTTTGCTCAGTTGTATAATAGAAAGAAGTAGATGTCTTTAACTTTTTAGTTTCCTTGGTGATTCTAGATCTCTTTCTGTGAAAGCTAGTAGTGATAGTATTTGTCTTTTCTAAAGCCGTGTGAATAGGAGAGTCCAAAATGGACCACTAAGCACTTAACAGGTATTACTTCATTCAATCCTCACAACAGCCTTATGCTGTGGCTTCTAGTGTTATTTTAAAGATAACATAGTCAAGACCTCAAGTGGGGAAGTTTGCTGTCCAGGGCCAGGCAGCTAGAAGAGAATGAAGCTGAGATTCATATCTGGGTCCATCTCATGCCAAAGTCTACACAGTTTATTTCCCCTGAATGCAGTGCTAGCTTCAAGAAACCAGGCTCTCTACTTCCTTAAAAACAATGTCACAACCTTGCAAGCAAAGCTCTTTAACTTCCCAGGATTTAGAGGATGTGCTGTCCACCGCTTTAGCTTTTCTAGTGGTTTAGCACATCAACAGAGTTTCTTTTTCCACTTTCTCATGTATGCATTCCAATACTGAAACCAGATGGAAACAAGGGAAAACTCTTAACAGAGGCTAGTGCCAAACATTTCCTTTAAAAAGGAAACTCCATCTGTGAGTGCTCCCACCACACAGCCCACTGTTAAGAACAGGAGTTCCACAGCTGATCCACTTATGCTCGTTTTGATTAGTTTTGACTAATTGCAAAGGTAGAGCAAAGGGTGGTTTGGCAGATTGCAAACTAAGGCAGCTTTCCTTCTGAAATGTGGCTGGCAACGCCCTGTGTACCTGGCAGACATCCTGAGCAACAGCTGACCCAGGAGGCAGGGTTTTAATCCATGCAGAGGCATTCTTTGTGGGTGGTGGTTTTCTAAGCACTTTCTGACCTTAGTGCACTTTGCTGTTGTATCCTGAGTCGAACAGCAGCTGCAGGCTCTCTCTTGTTGGTAAGTTGCAGCCAGAGGGGTTTAGGGTCCTCAGGTCCCCATTTGTTCCCTGTTTTCTCCTAGATCCAAAGTAACAGAAGACAGGCTTAGGGTAAAATAGTGGCTCTACAATCTCTGTCATGTCTTTGAGCCTCAGTTTTCTCATCTATGGAATGGAAACAGAATCTATATTCCAAAGGCATTTTGAAGATTAACTGAACTCTATATTGTCTGTTTATGGTCTGAAACTTAGAAGCTCCTCCTTTTTATAAGCAATATTAACTTGTCATTAGATGGGATAGCCACTGGTTCTTGCCATGCAAAGATAATTCAGCTGCAGTTTTAAGAATCATGTTAATATATGTCTGTGACCAGCTTCTGTGATCTGTCATGTGAGACAGAGTCTCACGGAAGCCCAGATTTGTCTTAGGAGTTCCTACCACCCTTTCATACTATTTTTTCTTTCTCTCTCAACTTTGCAGTTCTCTTCCCTTCTGTCTCCCAGCCCTGCCAGGGGTCTCAAGGTCATTCCAATTACTGATTTCTAAACCAAGCTCCTCTTAATTCTCTCTATTCCTCAAATCCCCTGCCCTCCCAACCCTCCCCCAACTAGAACACTAGGGCCAGCACAGTGCTAGAACACCAGGGCCAGCATAGTGCTAGAACACCAGGGCCGGCATAGTGCTCTTGCCTCTCTGAGAGGTGACGACTTCCTCTCTGGTCTCCTGAGTGTTTGTGCATTGCTGGGCGTATTGGATGCGGAAGTCCCTATGTTCAGGCCCCTTGATCCAACTTTTCGGGGAGTTAGAACTGGCTCAGGCAATCGCATTCCTGTCCCTGAAATGGGAGATGTTATTTTCCTACACCTATCTTCACTGGATCAAAAGAAAACTGGAAACAAAAAAAACCAAAAACATACTGTGGGGTCAATCAAGTGCACTGTTAACGCAAACAGCAGAAGTGGGAGAGGATGGTAGAAAGTGCCTGAAAGGCTGTAGACCCACCTTTTCAGCCCAGATCTGATTCTTGTTTGCCCAGCTCTTTCCTTCCTTTAGAGAGAGAACACATGAGAATGAGGGGTATTTCCATCCCCATTACAGTCATGCTAAACCATATGCAGAATTTTATAGAAAATACCATAACCACAAGGACGGTGAGGTAGTCAGGTTGTCCGGCACCTTGAAGAATGGATGCTTTGATCTCCATCCCACTTCTCTGGCCACCAGTGTTGGCTCCACACTTAGAATTGCACTTAGAATTGCTGGGCTTTACTTGTCAGTTTGCTTTCTGTTTACCTCTCCAGTCTGCCGGCCCCTGGAGGGTAGACCCATGCTTTAGACACATCTGTCCTCATGTGGAAAGGGTAGCATGCCTGGGGAATCAGGCAAAGTCCCACCCCTGAGACCCACAGGCTCTCTTTCTGGGTGGAGCTCTGGGCTGTGCACTCACACACTCTCTGGCTTAGACCGGAGGGAGCTTGACTGGGCTTTTTTTTTTCCCTCCAACTTTCTGTTCTTAGCACTGAGATGCTGCTGGGTGATCTTTTAATTCCCTTGGAATTCATTAGGTTACTGAGAAGAAATTTTTATTTTACCTAATGACCCAGTTACCAAGAAGAAGATACAGATTTCTCTGATTTATTCTGACTTTTAGAATCATCCAAAACGAGCAATTTATAAATGCTTCCATTGTTGCCTACAGTAGGAAGCCGTTATCTTGCCTTTTGAAGCACCTGAGTGTTCCCCTCGAGTTCATATTATGAAGGAATAAATAATCATTTAATGGGCATTGAATATATCAAAACTCTCCCTGAATGTTTTTTATCATAATAATTGTTTTCAATTCTATAAGTTCTTCAAAAAAGCTTTCAAGGGAAAAACAGAAACTCCATTTTTATTTTTCACTTTTTATCTCTCTGAGGAGATTCATGCTATCTCTTCCACCCCAGCCTTCACACAGATTATTTTCTCTCCACCACATGTGGATCCACATGGCTTGGGCTGGAGGCCTCATGGCTGCTACATACTCTTCATGTTTGTTTCCGTTTCCCAAGGAATGGGTTCCTGAGAGGCCTTCATGGTTTGGCAAGTGGATTGGGGTGGTAAGAACACACCAGTCTTGAGTGCTTGAGGTCTGCATGTCCATTTTCATAAAACAAAGCAATGGAATAGCAAGCTGCCCACCTCGATTCCTCAGCTACTATATGACAGCAACTGTTACACACGTTTTCTCTCTGGTCAGAATCCTTTCCTTCTTGTTGGTAGGTAAGAGTCAACTGTGTTTTAGAGGCATGAATTTCTAGGTATATTTCTCTCCACGGATGTATACATATTCTTTTTCAAAAACATAGAAAGCACCTCACACAAAAAGAAAAAAATGAGAAAAATCATGTAAAAAATTATGACTTGGGCTTTTGAGATTTTTTTTTTAATATTCCTTCCCCTTTATAATAATCTACATATAATGTCATCCTCTTTATTCACTTAACATGGTAATGAAACTTTTAATTTATTATATACTCCTTTTAAAGGTAATTTTAATGGCTTCTGGAATACCATACAGTATTTCACCATTTGTCTGTTGCAGGATATTTTGCTTTTTCAGTTTTCAGAATTAAAAAATAAGGAACTTGAAACTTGGTCTTACTTAATATCCGTCTGATAGATGAGGAAGTTGAGGCAGACACAGATAATTTGCTAGAAGATACATCCACACTGCTAGTGAGCAGTGAGTGGAGCTGAACCTTAGGGCTTATGCTCTGCCATGGACCAACTGAGCTTATTTCGAAACTATAACTGCCAGAACTTTTAAAATATCATTTTTACATTGTGTGCTTAGCAACTGCTTGACCATCACCAGGATATTTAGCTTTGTTCTGCATCAGGTTGTCTTTAAGTTACATCTTATGCTGTTCCCTATGGAGTTAGGGCGCTGCTGCATTTCTATATGCATATGCAGGTGTACATGATCGGTACATGTGTGCAGGCATGCATGTTTGTGTGTGTGTTTAAAGAGAAAAAGAAAGAAGGTATGTCTTACATAAAGTCAGCCCTAATGTTTCTTAAAAGATGCAGTGCTTTACCTCATCTTTTTGGCATGGTTCACTTACAATTCATTAGACATCTCCTATTGTATTGTTGTTAGGTGAGGGTTGAGGAAGTGTAAATATCAATCAAACACAGACATGCCTTTTTTTTCTAGGTCAGTGCATTTCATTAAGATTCACATCTGACATATCAGATCCTTATTTGAACCTATGAAGCAAGAAAGGTGAAACAAATTAATTTCTTAGGAATCTTCTTTTAGAAGTTTAGACTTTTATATCTAGAAGAATAGTCATTCTCAAACTTAATTACCAATAGTTATAGGAAAAATGAAGTCCAGAGGGATTGGATGGCTTGCCCAACATCACATAACCACTATAATAGAGCAAAAGAAGGAAAAAAATGTGCTCAGTTCAGTTTTTGACCTTGGGGGTCCTCGGGATGTATCAGGTCAGAATTTTTGAGGAATAGATGGGATTAGAGGCTAAACTGAATGTGGAAATTACCTCTGATCTCTCTGCACTTCCTTTTCACATCTGTATACAGGAGCTATTTGTACCACTGATTCCTGGGAAGACATCAGCTCTCAGCTGAGGGTGTGCCTATGTCTCTTCTAGGGTTGGAATATTGGAGGAAATGAGGCCTGCATTCAGCTGTAAAATCCAAGTGTGCAGGCTTATCCCATTTCTCTGTTACTTCCACTGGACTTGGGGATCCATAGAGTAGAGCGCATTCAATAAAAATGTTTTGAAACAGAAAGAAAGCCAACACACCATTGTCTTTAAATGTGGTATACCATCTTACCCATTGGGTTATGAGAAGAAAATATTAGAATTTCTATTTAAATATAATTGTTTACTATTTTAAGCATTCCATGTATATTTGATGATCACCATAATAATTCAGAGCAATAGTCCAAGTATATAACTTACAAATATGCATTTATTGGTAGTTAATACTCATACAATTTTTATTGAAGACATGCATTGTCAACATGTTTGGAGATTCCTCAGCTAGATTCCTGGGGAATCCCAGGATACTGGGTAGAAGCATTTGCTACAGTAATAACAACTTCTGGCCATTGGACTAATATATGTATAATCTCTGGCTTTTAGAGGTAGTTGTTCAAGATAGTGAGCATGTACTGCCCTTTGGTATTAGCTTTGGCCCCCACTACCTGCCCCCCACCACCCACCCTGGGTGATTCCATGGCTTTCTGGAAAGCCAGCTGTTATGTGAGCCAAGTGTCCTAACACAGGCAAGAGGCATGTCACAGTGCTTAGCACTTGGGAGTTGCAAATGATGGCTCTCCTTTTGGAACCTGAAATCTGGCTGAGACAGTTACTTGTTTCAGTTCTAATATTAGGTTTCATCTGGATTGGATGTAAACATCTGTGACTTTGCTTTTAGTACACTATCATCAGGTTGAGCCTGGTTTATTTAGTCCTGAAGTTTCTTTTCCTTTTGCGTTGTTTGAAAAAGGGAGACCCACATTTCTTTCTGGACCTGACATTTATTGATTCATCTAGGGCAGCCTCATTCTTTGCTGATATAGCAGAGCCCTTTGTTCCCATATGAGCAAATCTGTTTGACTAGTGCCTTTCTTTTTTTGTTCATAATCATTTTTGTCAGTTGTTATTCTTCATATGGAAGAGCTATAGCGACCATTTACTTGTGGCATAGCTATGCCAACTCTCTTCAGCAAAGAAATATGTTGGGTTTCTTTTTTTTTTTTAATTTCCAAACATATAGGTTTTTCAGATTTCTTTCTGTGATTTGTTTCTAAGTTAATTCCTTTGTGAGCAGAATATACCTTGTACAATTTTAGTTATTTAAAATTTGTTGAGATTTAAGTCAAGTTAGTTGATAATTAATAGTATTTAGTAAAATTAGTTGATAGTATTTCCTACATCCTTACTATGTTTTGTCTACTTGTTCCGTTTACTGAAAAGGGTAGTATGACAGTCCCCAGCTATAAAGAATATTTTGAACTTCAGTTCAAATACTGGGTCTGTGATGTGTCAGTGACTTAAATGTGTCTTACATGAAGAAAAAGCACACATCACAGTACTTCTTATCCCCTGGAATGTGGAGCTATTAAAAATAGCCCCTTTTGTTTTCAGAAACCATGTAAATGTAGCCCTGAGATTGGATTTTGGTTTTCTGCCTGGAAATATTTCAGGGACCATCATTACCCCTCCACCCCCCTTTCCAACATTGCTCCTCACTCAAGTAGGTACAGTCAATGATGTATCACTCAGTGATGTTTCAGACAATGGGAGACCACATATAGGACAGTGGACCATACCCGAGAGCTGAGGGGCAGGGTAGGTTTGGCCACCTGGCTCTGTGCAGCTATACTGCACGATGCTTATAGAATGACAAACTCACCAACCAAAGCATTTCTCAGAATGCATGGCTCTTCAGGACATGGGGCTGACCTATGCCCTTTGCTTCCCGAGCCTCTCCTTGCAACTCCTCGTGGTTGGTCACCACTCCCTCCCTCTGAAACCACTCCTTCCCTTCCTTCATCAACATGGTCAAAACCAAAATCCCTCAGAGTAACTAGTCTGGTATGTTAGTAGGGAAATAATTTAGTTTACCAAACCCTGTAAAGATTGATGTGTAATTTGAACAACTTTCCTGAGAGCATTTACATTTGTGAAGATTGGTAGCCCCTCTAAAGCTGGTGATGGTAGTGGTAACACTGAGAGCATCTACTGACCACAATTATCACCCATTAATACCTTTTCACTTAATTATATCCAGGGTTGATCCACACACTGGGATACACCTGTGGGTTTCCTACTTGATCATCATTCCATTGTACAAATTATTTCCTTATTATTTGATGGAAGCATCGATTTCTTCAGCGTCAATACTTAAGGACTCTTGCTTGGAAACTTTTTGTATGGTGACAGTTTTTACCTTGAATTTTGGAGGACAACTGCCAAATGGACTTTGATTTTATTTAAATTGGCTACTGTTTGTCTTGTTATTTTGACAAAAAATATTATAAGAAAAAAATGCAACTTGATACTGAGGATCCATGTGTTACTCTTTTTCATAAATTGACTTGCTAACCATCAGTACTTAGTATTTGAAATGCCTTCTTCAGTTTCCAGAAAGTGTGTGGGGGGTGCTTTTTTAGTGCCACTGTTAGCCAGCTTCCCAGATAAAATTCTCTGGCTTTCAGACTGTGATATGATAGGGATCTTGTTGCCAAGATTTTTCTACATAATATTTCAAACTTGCTTCCTTCCAAAATCTAATTTTATTTCGAGCTATAGTACAGCTTCGTGAATGTTGAGGTCAGTGGAAGAAAAGAATCTTCCTTCCCATAAAATGAATTTTTTGAGTCTGGGTTGGAAATACCTTACAGGTCACAGACAGAGGGAGGGTTTTGCTGAAATAAGTTTAAATTTCTCTGTCACTAGTATAATTCTTTTGCCTTGAGTTAAGAACAGGATGGTGATACCTAAAGTCTTGTGAGGATATGGCACTTGGCATTGTAAACTGTAGTTAGTATCATAAATACTTCGGTGTGCACAGTATAAAAAATGAGATTTGGAATGCAATGATTTACTTACACTTATGGCTTGGATTACTCTAATTTTAGTTCAACCACACTGAATCTAATTAGAACTTTCAAGTTTTGCTTTATGAGAGACATTCTGTCAAGTATCACTTTCCTAAGTATCTAGTGGGTGTTGGAAAGGTGAGAGTTCACTGTGTCAACAAGTCAGGTGTGCCATATTTATGAGAAATTGCAGAAAACCTTCTGATATGTGCCTGTCTTTTGACCCACATGAAGTAACACGAAGGGAGAACTAGGGCGCAATAAGGACTAATGAAGTGATAGATACGTGTGCATCATCTGGTTTCCTATGATTTCCAGAATGAAGGTAACTGATCAGAAGTAACTTTGCAGAAGGACAAAGTCTTTGGAGGTAGAAAATACATGAATTTGAATCTTGGTTCTACTCAGAAGTGGTCATGTAACCTAGGATCACTTGCTTTTCTCAGCCTCAGTTTCCACTGTTATACAATGGTGATTTAGGGGCCTTCCTGGTGGTGCAAGGGGTTAAGATGCAGCCTATGAAGCTGTCTGCAGCCACTGCAGCAAGAGTTCGCTCCCCGGCCAGGGAGGTGACCCGAATGGCACAGCAGACCTCTCCTGTCTTGCCCACTGCTCCCCTCAATGCTGTGAATCTGCCTGTGAATGCTGTGAATATGTTCTGTTCCCTACTCTGTCTCTGGTGAATCCTACACCCCTCTCTACCTCTGGCCTGTACCCCAGTTCTTGTATGCATAAATAAATTAATCTTTTAAAAAATGGTGATTTAAAATATTTACTTGAAGAACTATTGTGAGAACATAAAAGATTTATAAGAGGATGTACATAAGCTGCCTTGCTTGGCACAGATTACAGTTAAGGCCTAGTAATTGTCAGTTTCCTCTTCTTCTGACATTTGAGAGCATTCTATAGGAGGAGGGAATAAAAGTCCTCAGCCACGGACATGTGGTGATGGATGTGAGCAGCTGCACACTGAAGCCTATAGTGTATAACTTAATAAAAATAAGATAAAATTCAAATCTAAAAAATAATAAAATTCATCATGTAGGCAGAATCCAATTCTGAAAAAATACAAGTCTTCATCATAATCTGTCAGACTAAAACAAAGCCCATAAGCACTTGCCTAACTTTCAGTGTGATGTTTTGTTTGTTTTTAAGCTGATATGCCATCCATTTTTATTTCCTTCTTCTTCAGATGTCTTTGGGGCGGGCAGGGAGAAGCGTAAACCCCAGTAGGCAGCAGGCAGCTTTCACAAGTCTATACCGGGGATGGCTTAAGCTGCGTGCCCACTCCCTCGTAGGCTGTATTTCTTGCACTTTGATAACATACTTTAAGGATATAAAAGAAACTTCTGAAAGCCAATTTCTGGTTCATCACTTTATTTTTCCCAAGTTCATTTTTATGCAAACTGATGCCATTCATTGGGCTTTTCTTCTACCATTACAAAGCTTTAAAAGCTAAAGCATGCATCTGAGGACTTTGTAGTGTTTCAGCTGTGTCCCAAAGGCATAGCTCTCTGTCCCCTGTCCCCAAAGGCAGTGCAAGATTTGACATGCCAGCCTCTGTAAGCTGCTCCTGAACTCCTTACTGAAATCTTTAAGAGACTGAGTAACTTAAGTTTATCAAAAAATGCAGCGATATTTTTTTAATTCCATTGACTCATATGACCAAATACTAGTAGGCAATGTTTTCTTCATGTTCAATTACTCAATTGGTTACCAGCTGGAAGTTAAACTCTCCTGTGCTTTTGGATATGCATAAACATCAAGTAGCCTGTAGCTGTATGATGCAGTGGAGAAAGAAACTTGGGCTTTGCAATCAAGCAGACAAGCTTGAATATGCCGCTGATACTGGGCATATGATCTTGGATAAGTTGCTTCCCCTTGCTGTTCCTTGGTTTCCTTAGTTCTAAAGCTGAGTGTTTGGTGTGGTTATAAAGCGCACAGGTAAGAAGTGTGAAGCACCTGGCATATTTCCTAGAACCTAGTTGATGCTGTTGAATGGAATGGAAGCTCCCAGGAGGTCGTCATCTCCTGTTTGTCTGCCCAGTTGGGTTAGACCCCTGGCACTGCAGAAGAACTTGCTGAGGGAAGCAGAGCCTCACCCTTGAACCCTGAGATATACTGGACCTGCAGGGGCTGCACTTGTCACCCAGCTGCTGACAGGTCATCTTCCGCCCATTGGTTGGTTCCACTGGGCTGTGATGCCGGCCTAACTTTGCCATGTGGACTGGATTGCTGCTGACATCAATGGTGGTGAGAGGTCCATCCTACCAGCCCACCCTGCAGTGATGCCCAGAGTGGCCGTTCCAGTCCATCTTATCAGCAAAGAAGACAGCCAGGGCCCTAGGCTGTTGTTGGTCATTTACTTTTTATTGATATTTTAACTGAAGTACTGTGTTTTGTACCCTTGCTAGTGTTTTGACAGTATAGGATTTCCTCCTCAGGTGTGGTCACCATAACTCTCCCTCCACCAAAGTACCCATAGTCCTCCATCATAGTCCAATGTCCCTTGTCTGTTCACACCCCTCCTGCCCTTCCCCCTCTGGGTGTCTCTGTTCTATGGTCAGCTTTCAAGTGTCTGTTTTAAACTTTGTCTTTATCTGGCTTTTTGTTTGGTTTTTCTGTATTTCTAAAACACGTGACACCATCCAGTATTTGTCTTTCTCCTTCCGACTCCATTCGCTTAGTATAAGCCTTTCCAGCTCCTGCCACATTGCTGAGAATGGCCTGAGTTTATCTATTACCATCACTGCTGGGGCACAACCCATGTGGCATCTGAAACCAGGGGGCAGGAGAGACTGAGGAGGCAGGCCTTTTCACCTCACATCATAAGGTAGCAATTTAATGAAAACTGGAACTTACTTAGGAGACTGTGTCTTGGGTAGCCATAAGAAAAGTGGTTGTACGCACATACTCTGCCCCCAAATCTCCAAGTTTTATAGAGGGTTTAACTCTAGATCACCTCAGTGCACATCATGGGCCTTCACACCCCTCCCTCAGGGATGTGTCCTCAGAACAGCTTTGAGGAATACACTCTCCCAGGTGAGAGTTGCCTGGTTGCCTGGGCGCAGCTTGCAGGTGCAGTGGGTAGTCATGCTCTTTTGATTGCCTTCCTCAACCACTGCCGCTGCCCAGCTTCAGAGCAACCTCACTTGATGGGAACAAAGACCCATTGTTGGGGGGGAAGACCCATTGTTATGAATAAACTCCACAAGTGGGTTTTTTGGACCCCACCCCCACTCCAGACCAAAGATATTCAAGACACCAAGAACTACAAATCCCATAATGTCATCATCACTGAAAGGAGGATTGCTGGGACCTGAGATTGGAGTTAAGCAGCCAGATTTGGTGTAAAACCAGACAAGTGGGCCTTGGGGGTGGGGGGTCTCTTGGTTTTTTGCCAACTCTCAGTGTGCTATTGGGGATTCCAGCTCAGTAGAACTGGTAGAACGCTTTCATGGATATATCTCCTTCTCTTTCCCCCTGAATTCATTTCTTCATTTCCCCTTCTTTTGTAAATAAACCTTTTATTAACCTTTTTGTGTTTTCCTGCACTTGAGTATTATTATTAGGCCCTTTTAAGCACATAGGTAAGGACCCACAGTCAGGCAACCCATTTCATATTGGAGTTACCCTGTAGCACCATGTCCTCCCATGTATTACAGTAGGACCCTGACCTCACTTGACCTCTCATCTAGCTCCTGCAGTACTGGTCCCGTGTCTGTGGTCACACCAGGCTCAGCTCAGCTCGCATGCAGATACCATGCTGCCTCAGGCTTCCACTCCCGGCATTCACTGAGCCAAAATGCATGACTTGGCAGTGTAGACACTGGTTCCTGCCTGGAGGTGGGAGCGAGCGTTTATGTCATATAACAGTAGCTAGTATGACACTCTGGTCCCCAGAGCCCTGTCTGCACTGCCTCCAGAGATATTTCTCTGGAGTCCTCTTGCTCTTCAGAGTGTAAGACTCTGCTAGGCAAGTCTCCTCTCCCTCAGCCTGCTCTCTGCCCTCCCCCCATTATGCAGAGCAGTTCAGGATCTCTCAGCTGCTACCCAGCCCACCCACCCCCACCTTGCTTACTCCAAGTCAATTTAACACAAAATAGAAATCAAGAAATCAACCTTAGTCATTAGGGCCTACCCTCCTTAGAAAGCAATCAGGGTTTGAAATCACTTTATTTTCCCAGTTGTTTCCTTAGTTAAGGAGCTGTGATAACTTTCAGACCTAGGTTTGGTAACTCTTCTTGTGTGTTCCAGAGATGCTAGGAGGGCCTGTTTCCTTTGGAAAATTACTGGTCACTGTGTCTCTTGGAGCCAGTGACTCTGACTCCTTCTTATGAGTTGGCAACCCCTGCAACCTCAGTCCCTTCTGAGAGCTCCCTCTGTTCTTCCAGCCCATTGCACTGCACCCCCATCTCACCCAAGGACAAGAAGTAGTACTCACTGCACACTCTGTACCTGCATGTTGTTGGCCTTTTTGATGTCCATTTTGAAGAAGATGCTCACCTCTGCCATTCACCAGCAATTCTAAGCCTTATGACACCATTTAGTTTGAGTTAGTTTTTTCATTTATTCAATAAATATTTTTTGAGATCTTACTGTGGACAAAAGTAAATGTCATCAACTATTTTTATGGCATTTAGATGGGAGAGAGAGCCATAAATTACATAATCAGCTGTAAAACACTAGGTTGATTTCTATGAAGGAGAGCATAAAGCAGAAGAATTTGGCACCTGTAATAGGAAGTGAGCGATAAACTGGCATATAACCATTGAGAAAGACTTTATTGGGGTATTGGGAAGAGGTGGGATTAACAGAGAAGAGGTATTGGGAAGAATATCTCAGTGGGGCCTACGGACAAACTCTGTTTGCTCCCTGTGGATGTGGCTGCAGGGATGTACCAGCCTGAGACTCAGAAAGAATACCGGTGTGAATAAAGCTCAGCAAACAATGAGAGTGAAAGACATCAGGTAAACCTGTAATAGCTTCCAAAAATATATCCACACCCTCTTGCCCTCAACATGTGAATTTTACATTATTGAAAAAAAGGGCCTTTACAGGTGTAATTAAGTTAGGCATTTTGAAATGAGACTACCCTAGGTTATCCTCATGGGGCTTAAATACCATCATATGTGTCTAAATGAGAGCACCCAAGGGAAATCAGACACACAGAGGGAAAGTTAACATGAAAACGGAGGCAGTGATCTTTATGATGAAGCCACAAGACAAGGAATGTTGGCAGCCATCAGAAGCTAGAAGGGACAAGGAACAAATTTTTCCTTAGAACTTCCAGTGAAAGCAGGGACTGCTGATGCCTTGATTTTGGACTTTTGACATCTAGAACAGAGAATCAATTCATGCTGTTTTAAGCCATCCAGTTTGTGGTAGCTGTGTTAGCCACAGACCATGATCCTCTAACATTTTATGTTACCAACACTCAAGAATGTAGAGATTTAGACAAAGTCCATTCTTTTAGACACAAGGAATTCTATGAGAGCTGCAAGCTCTCTGCCAGAAAATCAGAAGTGTTAGCAGGAAATGTTTGCTTATTGAACATTTTTTAAAAAGATTTATTTTTATTTATACATACAAGAGGTGTAGGCCAGAGATGCAGGAGATAAGAGGACCCACCAGAGACAGAGTTGGGAACAGAACAGCCATATCCACTGAAATATACTGCTGGGGGGAGCAGCAGGCAAGACAGGAGAGATCTATTGTCCCATGTGGGTCACCCCATGGGACACCTGGCTGGAGATTGAACTCATGCCGCAGTAGCTGCTGATAGCTTGATAGCTCTGAGACTTTAACCCCTGCACTACCAGGGGGCACCCTGTATATTGAACATTTTGCATATGCTCACTAGTACATGTACAAATAAAATAGTTTGGGACTTGCTTTTTACTCTCAGAAGCTTTGTGATGTGGTTTCCTCCCCTGAGCTGAAATTCCATGTGGTCACATCACCTGGTTTTGTTTGTTTGACAAAATTTGTTGATAGTATAACTCAAAAAAGAGGAAATAGATGATGACATTTTAGATTAACACCATTCAGATTTGTGTTAGGTTTAAAAAAAAAAAATAGTAGCAGTGAACTTTATGGAAGTTTAGAAAAGGTTTGGGAAAAGGCCCTGCTAGTGACAGGTGAATTTAATATATAATAACAGTATTTATGCTGACATGTATTTCCTATGTCCACTTACTGAAAAGGGCCTCTAGGTCTAAGCTTGAAATATGCTTACAATTTATAATAATGTTATTTTCTCAGTTTTATTAAGTTTTACTATTTTAAAAATCTTTTCATGGAAATTAACAAATGTGTAACAGTGGAGAATTGAATAGTATAATGAGCCACCATGTAACCGTTGTCCAGTTTACCAAGTAACTCCTGATCAGTCATATTGCATATATTTCTGATCCATTTCCACTGACTGAATTGTTTTTATGTAAACAATCTCATTTCATTCTTAAAATTGTCTTTTTGTATTTAAAAGACAGGTGCTTTTAAAAGCACAATCAAAATACTAATACTCCAGCAAATTCATTAATATCAATTATGGAGTCGGTGTTTAACCTTTCCCAATTATCCCATATATAGGACCAGATATACACAGAAAATATATATATTTTTATATATATAAATTCAATTAAAATATAAAATTTGCATGAACTGTAAAAATATGACATATTTCTTTAATTTTTTATAGAAGTAATGTTGATTCATAATAATATTGAAGTTTTGGGCACCCCAGCATTATAAATCAACATTATAAATCAATGTCTGGATGTGCTACGTTATGTTCACCACCAAAAATCTAGTTTCCATCTTTCACCAATATACATAAATGTTTATATACAATTCTAATTAAAATCCAGATAAGGCTTTCATAGTACAATGATTGCCAGTCTCTTGATTTATATTATATACAGAAAAGTACACATATTGTAAGTAGTGCATCTCATTTTTCAGAAAGAGAACACTTCTATGTAACCAGCACCCAGATCGGGAAACTAAATTCCAAGTCCTCTGAAGCAACTTGTACCCCTCTTACCAATACCTCCTTCTCCCAGGACAACAATTATTTTGATTTCTAGCAACACAGTGTCGATTTGCCTATTTATAAGCTTCTGTGAAATGGAATCCTAGAATATATACTATAGTGCTTTGCTTCTTCCTCTCAATATTCTTTGTGAGATTGAGTCACCCGTGTTGTTGCATGTAGCTGAAGTGTGTTATTCTCATTACTGAATACGATTGTATTGCCAAAAGTGTACCACACTTTTTCATTCTATTTTTGGTCAACATTTGGACTTTTGCCAGGTTTGGGCCATGACAAATAGTGCTACTGTGAACATCCTTGTCTTTTGGTGAATCTACCTGCATATTTCTATTAGGTATATACCAAGAATAGAATGACATGGTTGAAGATTATGTACCTTTCAGCTAAGTCTCTACTACCAAGAGATTTCCAAGAGGTGACACCAATTTACACCAATCTCACCGGCAAGGGGTAGCCTGCCAATTGCTTCATATATGTGGTCATTGTTAATTGCTAATTACTTAGTGTGTAGGGAGAGCAACTGAGTCAATATTTTGCAGTTGAAAATTGACAAGATCTTAGAAGAACAAGATCTTAGTTTCTAAGTTCTAGATCTTAGAGAATACGCCACTATTTATATTAATCTTAAATCTTAAGGAAATGGGCTTCAGCCAGATTAAAGGCAATTTTCTCATTCATTCTACATCTGAAAACATTTCACATTATAAAGTTACAGTCTATAACTATCTTCCCTATGTGTTTCTCAGTGTGGTAAAAACAGAGAATTATTTGCCATGATTCCTTCGGTTATGGTGACTCGGTCCTTCCAAGTCTTTTCACTTACCCCAGGTGCCCACTTTTCCTTTCTTTGGCTGCCTGTTACTAATCTGTGGAATCGTCTTTGGTTTCCAAATTTCACTGACACTATGACGATTAAAGAAAACTTGATGCTCAGGAAAAGAGAACCACTACTCAGTTTAGGGAGAAAACTTAACCTTCTACTCCCTGTGTTTTAAACTTCTGTTAGTGTTTTTAAATAAAAGATATTAGATCTCAAGATAATGGCATTGAGTGGTGAGCTGTCACCAGCTTTTGCCTGTAGCTAAAATGTGTTTCTTCTAATTGTGTTTCTTTGAATTTAGCCCTAATACAAATGGATTCATGCCATTCCTTGGTAGTGGCAATTGGTTCCTTTCTCATCTTTCCAATTGTTCCTTGTTCACCCTCTTCCCACTGATGTCATCAAGATGCAACTGTGTGATCAGAATGAAGTTAGGAACTGTTTTGGATGTCTACTGGATCTTATTCTCCACTTTATGGAGAAAAAGTTTATAGAATACATGTCTCCTTAGGTACTTAGATTTTCTGTCTTTTTTTTTTTTTTTTTTTTTTTTTGCAATTAACAACCAGTCACATTAGCTCTGTCTTGTTAGGCGTGACAGAATCAACAGCATTGTATTTTATTAAGCTATTCTTTTTTGAAATTTGGTTAAAACCTTATGGGTCCCTAGTTCATCTAGGAGTGGCCAACTAAGGAGGAGAAACTCATTGATGCAGAAGCACTGAAGATGGTATCTCGGTGCTTGTGGTCAGAAAACAGTGTTCATTTGGTCTTTCTAGTTCAGGGAGTTCTCTAAGTTCAGAAAATCGGCCTCATGAAAGTGATGGCAAGTGCTCCCTCCCAGGGCTGGGCACAAAGTCTGTGACTGACTGAAAATTATTTTCCAGGGACTCTTCAGATAAAGCATCCGTTTCCCTGAATTTGACAGGTAGTTGCAAAGTTTCTTGAAAGGGCATCAAGTCTGGGCTTTTCAGAGTCACTACAGTTTCCCCTCACAGTCTCTGGGTCCAGGTGAGGGCAATGCCATTACCTGGGAGACTCAACCAAGCCCTGCCTCACTGTGGGCTGGAAAATGGATCTTCCTGAATTTGAGGGCTATTCCAACGTGTGAGCTCTTTTCAAGTATTTTTTACTTTCTCCAGAGGAAGTGGGATCTGACATCTGTTCTCCCATATTCAGACAAGCAGCACTTTGTGCCTCTGGAGCTGGAGCAAAGACTTTGTGCTCTCAGTGCAAAGGTTACTGAGAGACTGGTTTTTCCAGTCATATTGTTTGTTTTCAGATGGCAAAGCGTTCCGACCTAAGAAGCTAAGACTCATATTAGTGAAATCTGACTGATCTTCATGATGGTAGAAATCAATTTGTGGAGAAAGTTGATGGTACTTGTAAGTGTGAACCCGTATGAATCAAAAGCACATCTTGGGAAGTGGCACGCGGGAAGAGGATGCTCTCTTTCATGGAGCTTGTCTGGATGTGGCGATATCATCTTCTCATTGGGCAATGAGCAGCTTTGGACTTCCTTTGGTCATTAAACTTCACCTATAATATCACACATTCTTTTTCAGTTGCTGCCTATTTACTATCATGCTGAGCAGCCCACTCCCAGCCTCTAGCTTTAGTCTGTTTCCTCCCCCTGTATAAAGAATGTTCTAAGAATGGAAGTGTTGCTTGTGAAAACACCTCTGTTTGTGTAGCTGCGCATGAGTGATTGTCTTGCCACCACTCCTGGCTTCTTCCCACAGTAGCTGGCAATGACGTTCTTTTTGACAGTTGATCTTTGCGTGTTATTCGTGAGAACAGGCACACCGGGCCTCCTGGCATTCTGTTGAAATTGTTCTGGATTTTCTCATTTACTTTTCCATCAACCGTCTCTATCACCATGTCGTGCTCCTCAGTTTCTGTTTGCCCTCCGAGACCCTCCTGTGTTCCCTGCAGTAAGCTGTGAGCATCCCCACAGCTTCTCACTCAAACCAGTTTGAACCCAGAGAGTCAGAAAACTGACTTCTTTTGCTTTCTCTTCTCGTATGGAGTTCTGCTTTCTCCTTTGTTGTCTATTTCAAAAGACCCAGATCACCTTTTTCATTAAGACTAGATTATTTGGGGGAGGTTGAATGATAGGTGGAATCACTTCTGATTCCTTAGCTAACGAGCACTTCAGTGACAGTGATCCATCATGTCTGTCATTACCTCCTTGTTGTTTCTGAGCGATTCCTCTTACACATATGACGTAGCTTGTTACCTGACATTGCAAGGCTGTTAGTCTCTTGGTCCCTCTGCCAGAACCCCAGCTCCCACTCATCTTGGTCTTCCTGCCTCCTTTCACAGGCGCAGCCATCCACATGTCCCTCCACTCATCCTCCGTATCACACACACTCACTTTCTCAGTGGCTGTGCTCTTCCAGCTGTCTGTTCTCCAGCCTGCTTGAGGAAACTTTCCATAAGTATACCTACATGCTTTCCTATCTCCCGTCTTCAAAATAATCCGTTTACTATATCAGACCCCTTGCCAACCTCTCTTCTTATCCTGCCTTCCCTGAAGAGATGTCTGCCCTGGTTTGAGGCACTTGCTAATCTCTCCTTCACCCTGGAGCCCACTTCACTGCCTGAGCCCCGCCCCCTCCCAACTCATCCAGCTCTGCTCCTGTTCCTGACAAGGTTGTGGGGAGCACTGCTACCTTTCCCCTCCTCTTCACCCCTCAGCATTCAGCAGAGCCTACAGCTTTCTCTGCCTTGAAATCATTTCTCTCTTGACATCAGACATCACATAGGCTTTCTTGCTTATCCTTCTACCCCATTCCCTACTTTTGCTTCTCTGTTACATATCTTCTGTAATGTAAATTTGCGGACCCTTGGGACTCTGTCCTGGGGCCCTGTTCTCTTACACTTCCTCCCTTTCTCTGTCTTCTTAGCGCTCTGATCATTAGCTATCAGGGGCTGTCATTCCCAACACTGTTGTATTTATGTTGTAGGGTAGTTATGGCTGTAAAAGAAGTATTTGTATAATGTGTCCAGGATGCAGATGTCTAAAAATGATGCTGCTGTTACATACTTTTCATCTTTGTTTCTCTCATAATTTTATATAAAGAGTAGACTTAAATATTTGTGGAAAAAAAGAATAAGAATAGTTGAATTTATCTTTCTTTGGTTTCAGACATTTAACAGCTTGGTTTTCTGTTCGTGTTGATTGCCTCACACTCCCTCTGAGAAGGCATATGTCTCAGTCCCCCAGATACCGGGTGCACAATTCCAGATCTTTTAGTTTGACCAACTACCTTTCATTGGTCTGCATTCTTGATTCTCACCAATTTCAACTGTTCCCAAATGCAGTGGATGTCCCTGAAAAAAGTTACTAATTCTAAGGATATTGTCTCAAGTTAATGTTTTTAGTGACACTGCTTTTGAGATAGCTGTGGTGTATGTTTGTAATACACATGAAGGTGTTGGAGCAATGACTGGTACATAGTCCATACCCTGTTTAGTAAGTATCACTCCTATTCTTATTTTCAAATTTCTTATTATTCTGCAGCATAGAAAACTCTTTTTTTTAAGATTTATTTATTTATTTATACAAGCACTGGGTACAGTCAGAAGCACGGAAGGGTGAGAGAATTTACCAGAGCCAGAGCGGGGAGCAGAGCAGGCAGAAGGACCGAAGTACACTGCTGAGGGGAGCAGCGGGCGGCAGGAGAGGTCTGCGTGCCATGCGGGACCCTCCTTCTGTGGCTGGGGAGCAGCCGGGGATCGAACCAGTGCCGCAGAGGCTGCGGGCAGTTTCACAACCCAGCGCTCAACTGCTGTGCCACTGGGGAGGCCCCATAGGAAACTTTCTTATGGAAGGGCACAGCCAGCTGTTTATGGACATAGTGACCGTGACAATCTGTCTTTTCTTCTCTATAGGGTAATGGGTCAAGGGTCATCCAAAGGCTTACCAGTTCAGGCCCGTGTGTGGTGTAAGGAATAGCATGTTCCTGGACACCACTGCCAAACTGTGATCTGTGGGAGTAGGAGCCCAGAATCTGTTTTGCTAAAGCAAATTCACCTGGTTGGTTCTTACAAACACGCAAATTTGAGAACTATTTTTGTGCCCAATAAATTGTGAGCCCTCGGAGAAGCAATATCTTTCAAAAGACCCTCCATGGAATAGTAAAAACACAGACCTTAGCGAGCCACTTGGTCTCACCCTCATGTTGCCAAGAGGAGAGGGAGGCCTGGGAAGAGGAATCTTCTTCTCCAATATCAGATCATGGTCTTGTGGTAGAATTGGGGTGACCCAGTTCTGCTTCTTGGCATCCATTTCTGCTCTCTGTCCACACCCTGCACAAGCTCCCTGTGCCTACAGAAGGGCCCGTCAGTCTTCCTAATATGCCCCCATAAAGCAATGGAGGGACTGTCCTAGCAGGACATGGGTAGGGGAGAAGGAGAAAGTGAAAGGAGACAAAAATGATCAAGAGAAAAACAAAAAGAGAACCACAAAAGAAGACTGAGATTTTGGGGGGAAGAGGAGCATAGGTATTGATGAGAGGAGAATATGGGAAATAAGAAAGGAGCTTCAGGAAAGGAAAAGAAAGGTAGGAAAAACTAGGACAGGACTGTAATGAGTGTGTCTCTGCCTTTTCATGCCCTAAGTGTTCATAATTAGTGTAGTGGTCAGAAACTGGATTAAATATTCTGGTTTTAAATTCTTCAACAACTTAACTTGGTCAAATCAGCATCCTGGACAACCTCCCAAAGCCCCTCCTAGTTTCAGCATCTCCAGTTGGACCTGAACATGACAAAACACACCCACAGGCTTTTACTGGGGAGAGCGATGGGCTCTAAAGGAAACCCTCCCACTCCCCCGCACGCACTCCTGCACGGGTGTGTGCCTGGCTGGCCCTGTGAGGGCTACGCCACCACTGTGTGCTTACAAATAAATTTAAACTCTTTCCTTGGCAGTTTTTGGAAGCAAAAGAACAGCAGCATTGCTGATCAACCTCTGCGTGAGCGCCTAGGTTGCCCCACCCGGGTGGGAGGTGGTTGTGTGCTTTGCTGCTCTTGCTGGAGGCCTGTGCGTCCGAGATGGAGGGCATGACCAGCCCTTCTGATGATGGCAGAGCCCCAAAGGGTTCCTCGGGGCTCATTGTTATCTTCGGAGAGGAAAAAATGAGTTGTCAACCTGCTTTCACTCATTCATTCCGTGAATTGACATACTCTGGGCTCTTCTAGTTGAGGAAACTACATTTTGACTGGTGAAAGAAAGATGGAGAAAGGAAGAGGAAAAAAAAGCCTAAACACACACACACACACACACACACACACACACTTCATTTCTGTTTCAGATTTTTTGGGGTGAGAAATAGGAAGCATTTAAGAAATTTATGTTGCTGAATATAAAAAAGCAACAGATGAATTTCAATGACTGTATGAATAAGTAACTATTTTTCAATCTCCAAGTTACCCTTTATAAATAAGGAAAATGTGTATTCATTCCACTTCTTTGATACTTAGAGTCAAAACTAGCGTGCCTATTATTAAAAATGTTTAATGATTTAGTTAAGGTCAAGCTATAGACATTATTCTAACCAGTGAAACCAATTTTTATTCCTTTCTAAATGTTATAATCCAATTACACAGCAATACATTTTATCAAATATATTCAGTATTGAAGAAAAACTGGTTTTTATTACCCATACCCAATTAAGTTTTCAAATGTCCTTCTTTACCTCAAAACCAAACCTGGCAATTTTCACTGAGTTTACTTTTTTCAGAGAATTCAGAATTTAATTACTGAATATCATAAGGAACACAAAATTGAAAGGTATAAAAATATAAGATTGTGATTCTGATGGGACATTTAGGGTGAATCATTTATCAGTTAGGATTCTGTTCAGCTGCACATAAGGAAAAACCTGAATAAACAGTGCCTTCGATAAATCAGGAATGAATTTTTCCATTTGGGATCCAGGGCCAACACCCAGATAGTGCTGCTGCTCTGCCTTCCAGCTTTGTCTCCAGTGACTAGTGGGTATGAGAGGCTTGGGCCACCTGCAGGGCCACACCTGCTTTTCCAGAAGGAAGGAGGAGGGAAAGCAGAGGGCAAAAAGGGCAAGTCAGCTTTCAACGGGCTCTCCCAGAAGCCCAAGCGACTCCCAAGTGTATCTCGTTGGCCAAAATGCAGTCACATCCCACCCACCCCCTTACCTCCCCGCACCCCAGGCTGGATTGAGATGGAAAACACACAGCCATCTCCCACCACCAAAAGCAGGGTTCTGTTAAAAAGAGAATGAATATTGGGCAAGTTAGTAATCCTGTCAGCTCCTAGGGAATGCACATACATGCATTGTAAAAGGGATTTCACCTTGAAGAATTGATTCTGTATTAATTAGGCTTTTTCCTGGTCCCTTATTTAGGTTTTCTAAATTTCAGCTATGAGTGAGACCATCTGTTCTTTTTCTTTTTTTTTCCTTACTTATTTCGCTAAGCATGATCCCTTCTAGCTCCATCCATGTTGCTGCAAACTGCATGTGTTTATCTTTTTTGAATGCTGAGTAATATTCCATTGTGTATATGTACCACATCTTCCAAAAATCAAAATCAACAAGCAACTATAAACCAGAGATACACTATGGGGATGGGAGATGGGGAGACTAAGGATTAGGGTCAAAATAAGGGGGGTGCAATTGTATGGGGAATATAACCAAAATGAAAATGCATACATTGTGCAAAACTGAAAAATGATGTAAGAATTATATAAAATAAAATATTTTAAAAAAAGAATTGATTCTGAGTAACAAGATTTTCTGTAGCCCTCCTTTACTTGTTCCTTCCTCTGGACCCCATCGTTTTTGTATTTCCTAGCAAGCACTCCCCTCCTAATTAACCTGCTGTATAACACTCCACTGGAACACAATTAAATATGCACTTGGCTGCTGGTGTGAGGAATGTGGAATAGGCCAGAGAGGCATGAATGCCTCCATTCTCTCTTGAGCAGATGCCTTTCGCATTGATGATCTTTAAGTACACAGGATGGCACTCTCTGGAGCAGAGAAAGGAGCCAAGGAAAAGGGAGAAATAAAGCAGAAAGGGGGAGATACAAAGGACCAGGTCTGGGGTGTGCCGGGTGGAGGGTTCCAGCCTCATCCTGAGAGGGAGGACAGACTGCTGGGTGTTCTAGGGCACTGCAGTGACTCTAAAGTAGCTACTTGACCCCAGGATGATAGTAGTGGGCTTGCTCTTCTACTGGAGGTCATGCCCTCACAGCCTGCCCTCAGCTCAAAGGTGGCTATGTTCAGTAAATGCTGAGAACAAACCCAAACAGTCAAAGCATGAAGACTCGCTAACTGTCCTAGGAGGAGCATGAGAGAATGCCATCCGGGCCTAGGGCTTTGTGATAGTGGTTTTCTGAATAATGCAGGCCTCCACCCACAGGACCCCTGGGCATCCTTGAAGTGATGCGAGTGAGGACCCCACTGTCGCCCCTGGGGGAATTTCTTCACACATTTGCCTCCTCCTTCCCACCTTCACCCCTGATGTGTGAATCTTTTCCACCTAGTCTGCTGGATGCTCTGTTCTGCCCCTCTGGATGGAAATGTTGGCAGTGTGCATTCAGTTTTTCAATCTGCTTTGAGAATTGGCTCTAATATCTTCCATAAAAATGAGGCTCAGATGCTGCCTTGTGAATGTCTCCTCTCTTTTTGACTTTTAATGTCAGGACCCCCATGGATGTGACCACAAATGATTCAAGACCTATTTGAAAAGGTCCCATTTCTGCTTTTCTTCTGTTCGCTGTCTTTCATTTTCTTTTAGGAATTCTGTCAAGTTCCATCCTGCAGTTTCATTGAAGCATTGCTCTTTACAAGTTGACTGTATTCCCAACACCGAATTTGCATTTTCTCCTCAGCTCATCAGTTAATCTCTTAACAACCTCAAGTTTCTGAAACACAGGATGAGTTGAATTAAAGGCAGCACCCAGTCAGACTTGCCAAGGAAGATTCATGCAGATATAGGTGGTGGCAGCCCGCTGGCTTTCAGCCCGCATCTCCTGTACCTCCCTCAGAGTCTCAGAAATTGAGGAGCATTGCCTAAGTCTCTAACTTGTTTTAGTTTCTGGGATGCTTTCTCATTGATTATCTTTAAGCACACAGTATGGCACTCTCTGGAGCAGAGGAAGGAGCCAAGGAAAAGGGAGAAATAAAGCAGAAAGGGGGAGACACAAAGGACTAGGTCTGGGGTGTACCAGGTGGAGGGTTCCAGCCTCATCCTGAGAGGGAGGACAGACTGCCGGGTAACAAAGTTCACAGCAGTGACTCTAAAGTAGCTAGTTGACCCCAGGATGATAGTTGAAACTCTGCTTAGAATTATAAGCCCTAGGGGCTTCCCTGGTGGCACAGAGGTTAAAGACAGTGCTATCAAGCTATCACCAGCCACTCAGCACAAGTTCGATCCCCAGCCAGCCAGGGAGCTGACCCACTGGCACAACAGACCTCTTCTGCCTCTCCCACTGCTCCCCTCAGCAGTGTATTTCAGTGGATCCTCCTGCTCTGCTCCCCACTCTCTCTGGTGGGTCCACTTACCTCCCATAACTCTGGCTTATACCCCAGTTCTTGCATAATTAAATAAATCTTTTTTTAAAAAAAGAATTATAAGCCCTAAATGATCTGGTTTCTGATTATTTCTTTATTACTCACCCACCCCACCCACAGACAGCCATTCTTCTCCCCACCTGACACCACCTTCACATCTGTGGCAGCCATCTTTGTTAATCTGATGAACTTTCATGTTCTTTCATCTTTTAACTCATCCAGCTGAATGTGATGAGTCCTTCCAATTCCCCCTTACATGTTGTCCCTCCTAGAGGCCTCCCTGAGCCCCCAATGCTGGTGGATACCCCTCCTCTCTACCCCACTGTGTCCTTGCACATCCTTATGGCCCTTTTACATTGTCCATCTTCTAACCAAGATGGCAGAATTTTGAGGCTAGAGACCACATGTTACTCAACTTTGTAAACATTGTGTAACACAGTGTCTGGCAGAATATAGTTGCTCAGAACTATGGACTGAATTAATGGATTAGACAAAAAAAAAAAAAAAAAAACTGGCTCTGTTGTCAAATTGTATAGCTGTAAGTTTCATCTCTCTATCTCTCTGGTTAACCTAATAGACTCTACTTGCCAAGTCCCTGTATGGTTCCTTAATCTGAGTGTCTGTTGGGGTTGGAGTAGGTAAGGAGGGGTGGAATGAGGAAAGTTGCTGGGGCTGGAGAAAAAACATTAATTTCAGAAAAGGTTTACATGCGGTCAACAGGTCTCTGACATGCACGAGATAAAAATAGAACTGCAGTTCTTATCAGTCTGCAGTCAGCCTATTTACTGAAAGGTCAAAAAAGAGACTCCTAGGGACAAGGCCGCAAAGAAGTAATGAAAAGCAGCCAATGATAGATTCAGGATAAAGGGAAGATGAGCATCATCTTAACCACAGACTGCACATGTATTTCCTAGGTTTCTCACTCATGGAATCACTGTCTGTCAGAGTGATTTCAGCATGAATGCTGACTTTGCATGGTCACAGTTCTAAGATACAGCTTGTTTTTCTTCTTTTTCAGCTATCATAAGACCACTAAGGTCTCCTTTGTGGTGAGGATAAGAGTTTTGGACTGGATCCATCCTCCTCCAATCCTTCGAGACACTAGATCCTGTCACTATACCTTATGTTAGAAACTATCTCAGTAAAAGTCATCCTTTTTTACCCCCGTTGGGTATTCTTCTATCGGTTATCAATTTGATGCACAGCAGGTCGTTCTCCAAAATTAATCTGTAGGATTTACATCACTCGCAGCTTTATAACATCATGGATTTATCAGATGTCTCAAAGAGAGCAACACTTGGAGATTAGAAGGCAAGAAGTCAGTAACGACATACCTCTTTAAGATACTAAGCAAACAGGAAGCAGAACCTCTCTTTCTAAAAAGGGACCTCAATTTGGTGTATTCTAGAAAGGTCTAGAAAGGTGTCATCCAGTACGGCAGCCACTGTGTGTATATGGCTAGTAAGTACTTCTAATTAAAATGAATCCCAACTTAGTTGTTCTGTAAGTCTAAAATACAGACTAGATTTTGAAGGTTAAGTACAAAAAATGAGTGTCTCAGCCACCTTTGTATATTTGCTACCTGGTGGCATAAACCATATCATTAATGTCATCTGTTTCTTTGTCTTTGTAATGTGGCTATTAGAAAATGAATGTTGACCACATTTTATTTCTATCCTATTTCTGCAGCACTGTTTTTGCAACATCTTGATACAGTACCTTTGGCAATAGGCTTAGTAGGAGTTCAGTGAACATATCTTGATAGTTTTGACTTAGAAATAATGAAAAACCATCTCCAACAGCAGAATAACAGCGATTTTTATCACTCAGGTTAACCCAACAAAACTGTAACTCCTTGTGGAAAAAAAGGAATATAGATAACCTTGTGTGATATCGCCTCATCTAGCCAAACCTTCTGCTAAAATCTTGTATTTATGCCCCTTGCTTCCAGAGGAGCACACCGACTTAATTGCCTAAATGAGCATCCAAGATTGGAATCAAGAATTCCCAAACTAGAATAGAAGTCAGGAAGATACTCAGATACCAAGAGCCAAAATTTTTCCATTTGCCCATATGGTCAGCTAATGCAGAATCTCTGTTACCTTGGCCACCAGATCATCATGAGGGGGTGTAAATATTATTAGGCAAATACAGCCAAGCATCTTGGCATTGACTTGACCTAATCAATTGTACTTCTTTAGACAAATGCAAATATATGCAATATGGTTAATTTCTTTTGAAATAACGTTGATAAGTTTATTTTCTTCTTTGGAATCCCTGTCCTTACATAAATTTTTTCAATTCTGGATTTACTTAGCTTTCTGCTTACCCAGAGTTAACCACCTAAGTGCCCCTCTTCCCCTGGGCATCAACACCTTTCCATCTTTGCTCTTCCACTGACTGCATACTGAACATGTATTTATGTAAAAATTGGGCTTAAACTGCCTTAAAACAGCCTACTGTATTTCTAATAGGAATGCCTGACCAATGAGACTTGATGTATAGGGGCCTCATGAAAGTTTTTGGGTTTGGGTCATCCTCAGATGCTTACTATTCTGCTTCCAGGAAGCCAAGGCCCAACTTGCTCCCATTAGTAGCAAACAAACATTTAAAAATTCAAACACCATTCCTTCTATCGCAGTTTGGTATGGGTAACATTTTTTAGTTCAGCTAACTTTTTTGGGTTCTTTTTGTTTGTTTTCCTTTTCTTACTAAAATTTGAAAGAATGACTTTTTTTTGTTGTTGTTTTTATTTTATTTTATTTTTTTAATAATAAATTTTATTTTTATATTCCCCATACAATTGCAGCCCCCCCATTCTGACCCCAATCTCTCCCCTCCCACCCCCGCCCCCCTAAAAGTGTCTCTGGTTCGTAGTTTTTTGTTGATTTTGATTTTCACTTTCTTATAGTTATTCGTTTTCCTGGTCCCTTATTTAAGTTTTCTAGATTCCTGCTATGAGTGAGACCATCCGGTATTTTTCTTTTTCTTTTTGGCTTATTTCGCTGAGCATGATCCCTTCCAGTGCCATCCATGTTGCTGCAAATTGCATGTGTTTATCTTTTTTGAATGCTGAGTAATATTCCATGGTATATATGTACCACATCTTCTTGATCCAGTCATCTATTTTTGGGCATTTGGGTTGTTTCCAAAGCTTAGCTATTGTAAACAGTGCTGCTATAAACATAGGGGTGCAGGTGTTCTTTGGAATGGATGTTTCTGTGTCCTTTGGGTAAATACCTAGGAGTGGAATTGCTGGATCATATGGAAGCTCTATGTTTAGTAGGTCCAGAAATCTCCACACAGCTCTCCATAGTGGTTGGACCAGTTGGCACTCCCACCAACAGTGCACAAGAGTTCCTTTTTCTCCACACCCTCGCCAACATTTGTTGTTGCTAGTTTTTTTAATATGTGCCATTCTCACTGGTGTAAGATGGTATCTCATGGTAGTTTTGATTTGCATTTCCCTGATGACAAGTGATGTTGAACATTTTTTCATATGCCTGTTGGCCATTTGCATTTCCTCTTCAGAGAAGTTTCTTTTTAGCTCTTCTGCCCATTTTTTGACTGGGTTATTTTCTTTGTTGTTGTTGAGTCTCGTCAGCTCTTTGCAGATTTTTGTGATCAGTCCTTTATCATTAGTGTTGGGTGCAAAAATGTTCTCCCAGTTGGTGGGGTTTCTCTTTGTTTTTGTTATTGTCTCTTTTGCTGTGCAGAAGCTCTTTAATTTGATGTAGTCCCAGCTGTTTATCTTTGCCTTCACTATCACTGCTTTGGGTGATGTGTCTGTAAAGATGTCTTTGATGTGCAAGTCACGTAGTGTTTCGCCTATATTTCCTTCTATATATTTTATGGTTTCAGGTCTTATGTCTAGTTCTTTAATCCATTTTGAGTTGATTTTTGTGTATGGTGTGAGGTAGTGGTCAAGCTTCATTCTGAAAGAATGACTTTTTAAGGCCCAGAGCCTTTAGAATCTAAACAGGAATTTGGAGTAGAGGGTAATTTTTTTTAATGTGTTTTGGAAATGATGGGAAAGTGTCTATGACAAAGAATCTTGGGATGGAGTGTCATTTTTTTTTTTTTTAGCAGAGATAGTGTAGTTAAGTCTGATAATTATAAAACTATCAAAAAACGGAGATGGAGAATCTTATGAAACTCTGAATATTTGCATGGCTAAGACAGCTGTTAAGAAATAGTAGGACATCAGTGGTCCTTAGCTGAGGTGGGGAGAACACAGCATCCAATGAAGTGACTCTCTGGGAGTTTACCTGTTTATACAGTAGGTTAATATTACCTTGTATTTGTAAAAAGTGGTGAGATTGTTATGGTCCCAGTATATTCCATGTTTTCAATTCAAACAGCCAACTATGAGAATTTTCACCCATATATTTTATGTGATTTCCATTGTCTTGTTCTATCTTGTACAATGTGTGCATCATACATAAACAAGATGGATTGTTTCCCTACCCTACCCCCCCACATGTAGCCAAGCAAAACTTCTATATACAATTTTGGCGTCTGATTTATATGTTACTGTATTTGTAAAAACTTGTCAAGTATTATGTGATTTTGACCTGCAGTTTAAAATGCCTTCCATCCACAAAGCCCAGAATACAGGAGCAAAACGATTACCAAAATCTCTGAAAACCTGACTGTTTACAGGCAACTTTTTATAGCCTCATTCAAATGGCTATGATGCTTGTACACACTAAAATTTCTGACACTAAAACTTAGTATCAGAAATGGTAACACATACTGAAAGATATTTTCTTAAAGTTCTTTACTCATGTTTGTGTGTATGTGTGTGCATGTTTGAAACATGTCCACTGAGATCAGAAGTGGTAATATAAATGACTAGATTTTATATGTTTCTAATATGTGTATTTCTTTTTTACATTTTACTACCTTTGAAACTTAGGTGTACCTTAGAATCTGTGACATCTTTAAATTGTTACCAGCTGGGTGGCAGCCATGACAAAATTATGATTTCTGTGCACACTGAGCATAACTGCTCACATTGTCATCACTTCAGTTAAGACACATTGAACCCATATACACCATAAGCTGCTTCAAAAAGATTTTGCTGTTCGGTGCACATAAAAGTCTTGGAAACTCAGCAATGTGATAAATAAGTATGAGTCTAGAAGAGCTCTTTGGATAAATATAAAATGAAAGTGTGTGATCAAAAAGCATTGTCCTGGTTTAAGTGCTTGTCTTAATTTAATGTTCCATAAATAATGATGTATCTTGAATGGTGACAACCAGAATTTAAGATTAGGATCTTTGAAAGTGGATTTGTTTTCCTTCATTTTCTCCCTGTGGGTATATTTTCCATTTCTCCATCTTACCGCAAACTAGTGCTATCTCTTCTGAAGGTAGCTTTGCTGACTCAGCAGCCAAAGAGCATGTTACTTTAGTTTTGGGACACCTAGGGTATCCCCTTAGCGTGCTAAATGCCAATCCACCCATGTTCTTTTCTCCATGACTCACTTGTGGGGTGTGTGTGTGTGTGCGCATGCATGCAAATGACAGTGCTGCAAAGACAAATGGCCAGTATTCAGAAGAGTCTGGAGCTAATGGAGACTAAGATAGTGACTTCCAAGTAGCTGTAAGTTTTGACTGTGCGCCCACAGGCTTAGACAAAGGAGCTGAGTAGATACAGGCACAAACACTAGTCAGAGTTCAAAGATGTCTGGTCTGAGCCAACCTAAAGTTACACTTTCAAACCAAAGGAAGACTCACCATGTGTTCTGTGATTTTCGGCATGTTCTCCTATTTCCCCTGTTTGTTCTGGACTCTGAAGCTGGATCTCACCTGTGAAAGTAGATAGGAATGTGAGATGCCAAGCTCTTCTGCCTAGTCTCCACACGGATGCTAAAGTGTCTCACGGTGTGTGTTCATCAGGAAAAGACTGTGATTTCCAAGAACAATACAACATCTGAGAAGAAAGACTTTGTAGGTGGAGACTTGTTGACAATCTTGGGTTTCAAGAAACGACATCAAAGAGAAGACAACCTAATAAAGTTTATTCTAGTTTGATATAATTCTGTAGTTCCATGTCTATTATCATTCTGTAGTTGTGTATTCTGAAAATAGATGCTTTATACTGTTTGCAGACATGTTTATTCTTGCCATGTTTTTAAGAAAGTAGTTTTTTTTTTTAAAGATTTATTTATTTATGCATACAAGAACTAAGGTACGGGCCAGAGGTATGGGGTGTGAGAGGATTTACCAGAGACAGAGCAGGGAACAGAACAGGCAGATCCACTGAAATACTCTGCTGAGGGGAGCAGCGGGCGAGATAGGAGAGGTCTGCTGCACCATGTGGGTTAGCTCCTTGGCTGGGGATTGAACTCAGGCCTTACAGTGATACCACTGAGACTTAACCCCTAGACTACCAAAGAGGGAAAAGTTAAGTGGAACAGGTTTTCCTGAGAGCAGCCATCCCAGTTCACTGATACCCAGGGTGAAGAAGCGGTCACTCACCCATCCTTTGTAGAGTGTTATTTCTCCACTAAAGCCTTTTAGAACCGACGCAGTCTATAAAATTTTGTCACTGATATAAATATCTAATTTGAAGAAATTCTGCTTGTGCAGTGTATTCTGCTAGTACTGAAAATCTAAATGGGAAACCAGATAAATGGTTTATTAGCTTCTTTGGAAGTTTAACAATAAAATTCTCTAAAATTGCTGACGTGAGCATGAATGCTTTTTAGACTACAAGCTACTACTCTAAACCTCTACATTCTCTAGTAAAAGACAGCTTACTTTGCCACACCAGGGAAGACAACATTTTGGATTCTCTGTTGTCAAAAGCAAGGAGATGTTCACGGCCTTTTGCTTGAGTGTTTCATACCTTAAAGTGATTTAGCAGAGAAGCAGCTTCAGTTCTGTGCAGACATGAGGGAAGCTGGGAAGGAAGGGGTTTGCTTGCAATGTTCACTGCGTTTCTGGAACTGGAAGACTGAAAGACTTCTGGTTACTCTTTAATTTTAGAACAATTTCTTCCAAAATGCCTAGGACTTTGCAAAGAGAAGAATTTTCCACACACCTAAAGATTTTATTCAGCTAGTCAGTGTGCCCATAGGGCTGGGTGAAGAGCAGGTTTGTGAAGAGCAGGTATTTTGGGGGCTTGTCTGCTCTGTGTCTGATCACCCTCTTGCATGGTGTTTTAGCGCAAGGCTTGAAAACCTGTAGGATGGGCTTCCCATTATGATTCCATCAAAGTTTTTCCTGATATCTTCTGTCATCCCTTGGCCTTGTGGAATGTCACATTATGTTTTTGATTGACTGCCTTCATTGGGTTTTATTGGAAATTTCCAACCCAAGAGAGCAACTTGGATTGAGTGCTTGTGTTTTTTAGTAAACTTAAAGAAAAAGAAAAACTGTCTTTTCTTAATACTCATATGCCAGAAAACTAGAAATGTTTAACTATCTGGGAGTGCATTGTCTCCCACACCTTTGGAATGGATATATCAAAAATAAACAATGATCAGATATGACAGCTGCAAGGCTTACTTGAGGGCTCTGAGCTGGTGATTATGCGTTTTTGCTTTAATCACCAAGACACTGAATTATTTCAGCTATGTGTTTCTTGTTTCTATATATAGGTTTATCAGTATCTGAAGTGATTGCTAAAGAGCCAGGAAGTGGTGTCAAAAGCTGGGTAGTATATTCAATTCTAATTTGTTTTCACAGTGTGAGGTTGTTAATAGACTAATAAGCTAGTAAGAAAAGAAATAGAGTTTATAAGCTAGAGACACTATTAAAATTGTAAATGAACAACTGAACATATGATTGTGATGAGAATAAAAACAAAAATTGGGGAGGGGGGAAACAAACCTGAGGATGCCTGCTTTGTTTAGCAACATTGACAGGGAACAAGATTAATGAGGGGTGAACTGGAATCGCTCTATATTCCAGAATATTCTCTCCCCACTTTCAACCTCTTTCCTTGGAGGTGCTGGGAGCTGAGTTCTCCTGTTGCCCTGTGTAATTGTAGACAGCTTGGAATATTCCGGTTGTTAATGGTGTGTGCTTGTATAGATTAGGCTTGATTTCCTCAGAAAAGTCTAAAGAAGCCTGAAAGGTGCAGAGAGGATCCAGTAAAGGGTCAGTTATTAAGAATTCGGGAGAACTGTTGCACAGTGGGCAGGGCATCTCAGGGCATCTCAGGGCACCTCTGAACTTGAGCTCTGCTCTCCTCACGCCTCCCTCCATGGACTTGTCTGCACAGAGAAATAACAACATTGGGTAGCAATTCAAAGGCTGTCTGTGCAGTAAACTAAGATTAATGAGAATTAAGCCCCGGGTTGATTATATGCTCTCTGGGACTAGAGAAAAAAAAGACTTTTTGTTAAAGTTGCAATTACAAAGATTTGGGAATATTTCATTTTAAAGGTTAACTCAATGAATGGGAAGGGTGTGTGTGTGTGTGTGTGTGTGTGTGTGTGTGTGTGTACGTGCGCACACGCATATGTGATTAAAAAACAAAAGCCCTGAATATATATATCTGGTTGACATTTCTGCTAACATCACCTGAAGGAAAGCTTCTGCAATCCATCCCTAGGATGAAGAGACACCACAGGTCCATTGCAGCAAGGAGCAGGAAAAAGGACAGTGTCAGAAGTGATTTAGAAAACAGATTACTCTTTGAAGATGTCTCGAGAGAAAAGGTTGTTGCAAAGTATGACAGTTAGAAAAACTTTCTCAGCAAATCAAGATCCGAGTGATATCTCTCCTAGGGTTTTTAAAGGATTTTGAGTATAATGCACTCTGCCTTTGGCAATTACACATAACATGAAAAATTTTGTTGCTTGTTCCACTTGAGGCAGTTTCAGAAGGATGTCAACACAGCCTAGAGGCAAGGAGGAAATAGCCTCCACCACTGAGAAACAAAGATTAACACTGAAGGGAAGGTGGGGGGAAGACAGGAGGGTGAGTGCAGATTGTCCAGGGAGTGGAAGCCCACGAGGAAGCCTCTAGCACTCGCAGCACATCGGGCCTGAATTCATAAACGTGCTTCATTTGAAATGAATCACAAGCATCTAAGCCTTCATGCAATGTCCAAGTATCTCACAACAAGACAAGAACACTAGAAACTCATCCACTCGGATTTTCTTACACCACCACTTTTCAGCTACAGCATTCTACACAGGAGCGTTTACCTTTGATGATAGACTAAAATATATCAATTGCATACCATGGTTTCAAAATTAAGAACCAACCTTGCTTAGTAAAACTTTAATTAAAAAAAAAAAATAGCAGAGGGGCTAACCCTGAGCGCTTCCCCATTCTGTTCCAGGTACTATTTAAAGTGCCACTTGTGCAGATGGCTCTTGTCTCACCCGCTGCTCCCCTCAGCAGTGTATTTCAGTAAATCTGCCTGTTCTGCTCCCCATTCTGTCTCTGGTGGATCCTCTCACTGCCCACCCCCCACCATGTCCTGCACCTCTGGCCTACACCCCAGTTGTTCTATGCAAAAAATAAATATAAAAATAATTTAAAAAATAAATAAAGTCTTGCTTGTGCATTCACTCACCTGACCCTCAGAACATCCCTGCTGTAACACAGGAGGAGCCAGGCAGAGAGCAGCAAGGAACCTTGTCCACATTTACACAACTGTTAGGGAGAGCCAGGACGTGCACTGAGCAGCCTCACCATCTGTGCTTAGCCATTTGGCTATCTTCCCTCCTAATTGGCAAATAACTAGCCTCTGCATTGACATTTTTTGAAATCCTAATTTGTCACCTATTTATTTAAAAATTTACTCTCTAGCTATAGCTATAAATCTTAACAAGCTCACAAAATGGTGAGTGTACTAATAGAGTTCCTTTGCCTGTGGGTCTTTCTCAGTAATCACTGGGCTAAATTATCTGAAACCTCAACTCTGACTTGCCCTCCTGCAGAAAGGCTTCCTTGCCCAGGATCAAAGCCTCTGAGGTAGACCAAACCCCGCCTTCCTACCTGGCGGGCAAGGTACCCCAGACTAGTAGAGCGATGCTGCAAACCCAGGGACATCTGGAGAAACAGTTTTAGAGTGTTTATTCTTCCCTGTTCATCCCATGCTTCTTGTCCTAATTCTCACGATTCCCATTGTTTTCTGCTCCCTTTAGCATGTTTTTTTTTTTTTTTCCTTTTTCCATCAGGACTTTGTTAGGATTGTGGGAATTTTTTTTTAAAAATGCTTGTTTGTTTGTATATAGAAAAAAAGTGGAAATAGAGAAACAAGCACACAAAATTAAATGCCAAAATGAAATAAAACTTGGCAGGCCACAGAACTGAAATATTTGCAGACGTGCCCAAGCCCTCCCTGCATAAATATTTCCATTGTAGCCGTACTTCCCTGTCTGTTTTACCTCTGAGCTTCTAGGAAACAGTTGACCCTTACCCCTTTCTAGCTAACTCCTCCCAGGGACCTCTGCCAGGGATGAGGTAAAATGCTTCTTTTTTGTGCTGTAAGGTAACTTTGAAAACTAATCAGAAAGTTGTTTTTTAGTTGGGTTCTTCTCCCTTTCCCTTTTAATGTAGGAGAGGGACAGAGATTGTCAAATTTATTTCCGGGAGGAGAGGGGGCAGGAGGGTATTTGCAGATTATAGAATACTTAGGCAGCCTATCCAAGCTTATTCAATTTTCTAAAGTCAATTAATCGCACAGTTACTACTGTGTGGCTTGGCCCAATTAAATGCCAGTCTAATCTTTCAAAAGGGACTTGCTGGTATCTGAGAAATGACTCAAAATTCTCCAGCATTGAAAAGTGTCTGTCTGTGGACACCAAGGCCCTCTCCTCTCCCATATCCTCCAGGACAGGGCAGTTGGAAGAGTCACCTGAGGCTTCCCTCCCCATTGTGAAGGTTTTACATTTGTGGAGGCAGATACCTAAGTAGCTATGACATCAACTATCAGTGTGTTCTCTGCCATTGTTCCTGTTGCCATTTTGTCTCTGTCATTGCTTATGACTGGAATGACATAAGTCTTGTTTCATTTCAGTGGTCACTTGAGGACATGCTGTGATCTCCAGGGCTCCTAAGGTCTTTGTGTCACAGGTCACAGTGTGAGTCACGTGATGCTGACCCCTGGGCAGAGACTTGTCTCCTTCATGTCGATGTGTCTTGTGAGCGCGTCAATTAGGCAGTTGATGTCTAAACCATACTTTGTTAATAATTAAATGAAAATGCCTTTTGGTGCACTCACCTTTTAATGAAGTTCTATGAATTCACCTTTAAGGTCAAGCTGTTCCTGTGTATACTGTGTCTTGACCTGTCACATGTTAGGAAGTTTGGGTGCATTTGTAGAGTAGTACAACTTGTAATAGTTAACAAATTGAGTACAGCACCCCAAGTGCAGAACTATATTGAAACTTATTAATTCTGTGGGCAGAGAGCATCTTTGTATAATGGTATGTTTTCCCCCTTTTTATGGTGGCTGATTGTTAACTGTAACTTTTCTGGAGAAATTTGTAGTAGACAAAGTAGATCAGTTGAGTTCAGAGAATGCCTGTGATAATTCCCTGAACTAACCTTTGCAGAATTAATTGTTGCCTCCTAGGTAATAATGCCTAGCTTGTCACCTGTTGTAATCTGACATGTTGTACTTAGCCAGGAACCTGACTGTTTGCCTACCGAGTGTGGGTACCCCAGGTACCAGGGACTGTGGCTTGTCATCTGAGTGTGCTGAGGCACCAACACAACAGTGAAAATAATGGGAGGTTAGACACATGCTTATCCAGCCAAATTCTTTGAAGAAACATAGAGATAAAGAGATGGCTAGTGAAAATGTACAAACAGCAAATAGGGTATAGAATTAATGAAAAAGAATTAAAAGTAGATCATGACCATTGCCACACCTTATTTTTCTAATGACTCCCTTGGGGTTTGACATTTTATCCATTTCTTAAGTGAACTCAAACATCAATATAGTCAGTCATTTGCAATTTTTTCGAGGAATAATTACATTGCTTGGGTACAAGTGAATCACATAGCTCATCTTGTGTGTGCCTGTCAACCACTCAGCAGCTCCATTTCTGTAGAGTTTTGGTCTCTGTTTATCCTGTAATAAGAAGAACCTTTCCAGGCCATTTCCACAAAAAGATAGACTGCTAATGTAGCAAAGGGGAGAGAAAAAATAAACTGGTGGCATTGCAGGTCGTCAGTAGGACAAAGATGGGCTGACTGTTGGTAAGTAGAATCATGACATTTGATGATGGTAATTAGATTGTTCATAATGAGAAGAAAGTGGACATCTAATTCACACCAAGTATAAAAATCACTGTAAGTGGATTAAAGATCTAGCTGTAAAAAGTAAAGCTTTAGAGGCCTCCCTGGTGGCACAAGGGGTTAATACACTGCACTATGAAGCTCTCTGCAGCCACTGTAGCATGAGTTCGATCCCCGGCCTTGGAGGTGACCCACATGGTGCAGCAGACCTCTCCTGTCTCACCTGCTACTCCCCTCAGCAGTGTATTTCAGTACATCTGCCTGTTCTGCTCCCCACTCTCTCTCTGGTGAGTCCTCTCACCTCCCACATCTCTGACCTGCACCCCAGCTCTTGTATGCATAAATAAAAATAAATCTTAAAAAAAAAGTAAAGCTTAAAAGCTTTTTGTAGAAAATATGTACAAGTCTCTTCCTTCTTGTGGTTTAAGAAATTCTTTACAACTGCAGAAAGGACAATCAAAGAAGAAGTTTGCTAATTTGACTACATTAACATGAAGAACTTTTATACATTAAAAGTACCCTCAACAAAGTGAAAAGGTGGCCACATTCAAAGAGTCATATTTGAAACTTGGTATAACTGACAAAGGATTATCATGTAGGAAGAATTTCTACAAATCAATAAGAAAAACCAAGTAGAAAAATGGGTAAAGGCTACAGGCAGTAGCCCAAAGAGGAGACTATGGTGACCAATAAACACAAAAGATACTTAGCCTCAGTAGTCATCAGGGAAATGTAAATTAAAGTGAAATGCCATTGCATACTCATCAGATTGGAAAAACTTTTTGACATATGGTAAGGCAAGCATTGGTGATATTGTAGAACTGCAGAACAGGGAGAGCTCCATACCTTGTGAATAGAAATGTAAATTGAGGTATAACCACTTTGGATAACCATCTGGCAACAGCTCTTAAAGTGTAAGATGTGTTTATGGGATTTAGCTATTAGTTACACCCTAGAGAAACTGACATGTACATGAGAAAACATGAAAAAGAATTTTCAGGATAGCATTGTTTGTAGTTTTGAAAACTTGAACATAGCTGACTATAAATAGGAAAACAGATGAATAAAGTATATTTTAACAAAATGGAATACTATATTACAGTAAAAATGACTAGAGCTATGTGAATCAACATGGATAAATTTCATAATGTTGAACAAAAACAGCTAGTTGTGGGAGGAATTATCTCCTGGGCTGCCATTTATATAGTATATACAAATAAAAATGTCACATATTGTGTAGTGTTAGTAATACATATAGGTAGAGTGACATGCACTGATGAGCCTCAGATTCAGATTTTTGATTATCTTTGCTAGGGGAAATGTGACCAGAGAAGGAATCTGAAGACATCATTGGTGCTTTCTATGGGTTATTTCTTATATAGAGGTTGTAGATTTTTAAGTACCTGTTATTGACTCTCTATACTTTTTTGAATGTCAGAAATATTTCATAATAAAATGTAAGCAAAAGGAAAAATCACTTCTTAATGTAAAAGATATAAATGATAGTAATGTTGACTGTAAAGTGGCTCAAATCTGTGGTGTAAATAAGTCTTTGAATTGAACATGCCAGTCTTTCATTTACATTCGTTATTGGCCAGAATCCACCTCTCTCTAAAGTACATATTTATTGGTCAAACATGCTCTCAACACTACCGCTGCCTCTCCCCTATCAGAGTTATCAATGCCATTATTTTCCTTTCTTTATATAACCAAAAAAAAAAAAATGACAGAACCAAACTGATCATTAATTCATTCATTTGTTAATAAAAATAGCCAAAGGCCTGTCTTTCTCTTGCCCCGGTCAGGCTACCATCTCTGTAAAGGTAGTCTCTTTTTCCTTCCTACCTCACTAAGTAAACTCTCCTTCCCCTTACTAGAATTCGTGGCTGAAAGTCAGCTTGTTTCCAATTCTTCAAAGAACACATCTGTTTCTACAGTCTTTCCATCCCTTCTGTACACTGGAGTGCCACCCTTTCCCACAGCAGCTGGACACCAGACCAATGTGTCCTTCGCCTGGTTGATGCGTTCATATTTTGCATCGGTCTACCTCAGAGCACGTTTGAGTAGGAATCATTACTTGGCAATGTCTGCTCCTGGCTCTTCCTGCACTGACTTGTGTGACTTTGCAGAGGTCACCGTGTCCCTCGAGCCTGTATTTTCAACCTGAAGAGGGAGAGATTTGGCTTTGATTTTCTTTAATTCCCCCTCAGGTCTGGGATTCTTTGCTAATTTTCCATCAAGGGTTTAGTGGAGAAGAGGAAAAATGAGAGACAAGAGTTTGAGAAGGCAGAAAAGATGAGAGAGGAATGAAGGAGTTAACAGGGTTGGGGGTGACCCATGTTTGGTAAGGTGGGAGAACAAAGGGAGAAATGCAAGAAGTCAGACTGAAAAGAAGATCCAGGGAAAACACTGAAGGCTGAAAGGACTCTTGGCAAGACCTGGAATGTGCTGGGCCTTGTCCTGAAAAAAATGGAATGATAGTTGAGGAAGGTGGGATCCACTGGGTATCTCACTGAGGGTGACAGTGCAGGGGACAGCAAAAAGGAGGTAGTGACCCATTGATAGGAAGGGCAAGGTGTGGGGGGGGCCAACTCTGAAACAAGAAAATAACAGATGTTAAAGGAAGGGCTGAGCTTTGGAACTATTTTTTATTTAAAAACATAGTAGGAAGGGCAGTCGTCAATAAAATAGGTTAAAATAGGCAGATGGGGGCGATCTCCTTCCTATGAGAAAATGACTGTAATTTTCTGCCTGGTGTTCTCTAGTTGCTGGGGATCCCATGCAAGAGCCTGTGTGGTGTGGGTCTTTGTTCTGGAGAAACAGGCCCAGGCCTTCAGCTGATAATAGAAAGGAGTAACTGAGCTGCTGTTATTTAGTGCCAGTCTATTTTAAATCTTGGTTTGGTTTAGCTTCCTACCCTCTTATAATAAAATTGTATATAAACAAAAAGAATTTACCATTAAACAGGATCCCACTTAATAACCAGAAAGGATATTACATAGATTGGATTAAGCTAGTGCTTTTTGGTATGTGTTTGCAAATATTGGAAAATTTTAGTGAAATTACATTTCTTAGGATGTAACTATAAATTCCTTCACAGAAATCACACTCTGTGCTAAGACCTTATTAAACTGTTAGTGGGCCATCAAGCAGTTTCTTGGTGGAAGCTGGGATTATATAGCTCACACTGGGTTTGCTTTGTTCAATGGAATGAGAAGAGTAATAATTGTTACCTTTCATTGAGATCTGGCATGGATGGCATTGTATTAATTAAGTACTTTACACATATTTCTTTGAATCCTCTCCACAGCCCTGTGACGTAAGTAGTGCTATTTCCATTTTACAGATAGGAAAAAATGAGGCTTCCAAGATTATACAACTTGTCTACTGAGAGGCAGTGACTAAAAGGCAGAGCCTGTTTGAAATTGGGTCTCTTTGATTGCAGAGCCAGGTTTATTAAGTACTAAGCCCTCATCTCTGGTGACTTGGCATCTGTTGCACTATCAGCAATCTGTCCCACACACAGCAGATTTCTACATCTAGTATTTGCATGATCTCTGGTGGGCATGGCTGTGCTGCTACACCAACACTTGAACTCATTCTTCCATTTTTCATGGAAGTGAAACAGATCGTAGTTTGCAGTACAAAATGATCTCCAGTAATGAGAAGCAATTGCTTGGCAAACCTTTATACTATAAAAAAGTTGGTTGTCTTGGGACAATTGAGGTGAGAGACTTTGAGGTGGCTGGGGCGTGAAGAATCTAACATTGAGTGAGCTTTGGGGATTAGCAGGTGATGAAGACAGAGACCAAACTGTGGAGCTGCATGACTCCACTGGGGACAAAACCTTGCTGGTTAACAGAATTTTTCCAATTCAAATAGGTATTGTGTATTAGTCAGTTTTCCAGGGAAAAAGAACCAATAGGATGGATGGATGGATGGATGGATGGATGGATGGATGGATGGATGGATGGATGGATGGCTAGCTGGCTGGCTAGACACTTATGAGGCATTGGCTCACCTGACTGTTGCACCTGAGAAGTCCCAGGATCTTACCTTGCAAGCTAAATGCCCAGGAAAGCTGGTGGTATAATGCCAGTCCAAACCCAAAGGCCTGAGTATCAGGGAGTCAAAGGTGTTAGACCCAGTCCCTAGTTTGTAGATTCAAGGACCAGGACTACCGACTTCAAGAGCAGGAGAATATGGATGTCCTGGCTCTTGGAAAATGCCCACCCACATTGGTGAGGGTGATTGTCTTTACTCAGTCTACCAATTCAAATGCTAATTTCTTCCTGAAACATTTTCACAGACAAAGCCAGAACTAATGTTTTACCAACAATTTGGGCATTCTTCGGCCAAGTCAAGTTGACCCATAAATTTAACCATCACATATGGCAACTATTTCATTAAAAAAGAGAAATAGCTAGAAATATGCACTTACTTGGGAGTTTTTAGTTTTACTCTCATCAAGTGAGAAACAGTAAGAAATGCCAGAAGCAAGTACACTGATGAGTTCCAGAATGGGTTGTGGTGCTTTTTGATACCTAGCTATTGTTTGATGTGCTCTTAAATCAGAAAGACTGAAAGCTGCACTACATTTTAAAATTTCTGGATATCAAAATGTCTGGAATGCTAAACTTTGACAGTTTCTTTCCTTATTTTACTTTATAGTCCTTGATAAGAACACAAATGAGACTTTTGTAGTGTTCAGTTTGACCTAGCTTGTCTCTCTTAGATCCTGTCATCCGAGTAGCTATTTTTATCCTTATTATAAGCAGACTTTAAAAATGTAGGCTTTTGGGCAACATAAGCCAATCAAAATTTATAAGGTATTAACCTCCCTATCACCTGCCCACCCCATCCTGAGGAACATGAGCATACATGCACAGACACACATCTACAGAACTCACCTCTTCCCACTGTTTTTCCTAACAAGAATACATTTACTTAATTAACCAAATCACTGTTTTACACAAGAAGATTAAGGGTATGAGGCAGGCACAGGTGTGAAGCATATTCACAGGTTTGTTAAAATCATTGTAGATTAGACAAAACTGCTTCTTCTAGTTCCCAAGTAGGAGCAGAATTTTACCTGAAGTATCAAGCAACTTGAGGGCAATTTGGTTGGGAAAAAAAATAAAACCCTCCGGTGAAAGAATTTTTCTCTGGAGGACTCTCATAATCCCTAAAAGTAACTTTAAATTTTTTTTAGCATTTATTCATCAGTTAGTAAAACACTGTAGGGGCAGGAATGGACACAGGGCAGGTTTTCTGATCCAGCAGACCAGGTAAAGGAGGAGTCAGAGTCCTCAGTGGCTTTTGCAGGTCTCTTTATTGGGATTACCAGGTACTTGGCAGGCAGGAGCGCTGGGGGTCCGGGAGGCTGGCAGGCCTCCCAGTCCCCAGCAAATCTTCCCTCTATCTGGGCTCTCTGGCGTTCTCTCTGCTTCTCTGCTCTTCTGTTTGTTCTGCTGCTTCTAGGCTTCTCTTTCAGCGTCTACTGGCGTCCCCGTGACGCCACCCTTAAAAGCCCAGTCTTAGCCCAGGTGAATCCCATCTACCTATGCCCACACCCTACTCCAGGTGCCCGCCATCAGGCATGCATTCAGGACCACAAGGATCCATCATCTATCCTGATGGCGGCAGAGCAGAAAAGCCTGACATTTTTCCTTACCCTACAAACATCCAAAATATTTTTGTAAAGAATTGGGAAATGAGACACTATACATTTCTGCTGGGGTGTTTGTTATATGGTAAATATTTCCATTCCTAGAAACCCTTTTTCCTTCTGTTTAATATGATTTACTCTATCATCAGGTTACTTGTATACCCATGCCAGAATGAGATTTGATAATGAGTTTATTTTGGGCATTTCAGGAAGAAATGGCCCAGTAAGTTCTTGATTTCTGAGGGTGCCAGATTCCATAAGTAGAAGGCAGAAGGGCTGGGCAGTTCTGGCACAGCTCATCCCACTGAGTACAGCGAGCCTGGACAAGCACAGATGTATGTGGGAGCCTCTGTCACCACAGCAGCAGGCTTTCACCTTGAGCACACGCTTAGACCCAGGCCACCTGCTCTCCTTCCCACTGTCGGCACTGGAGCCCATGACCTTGACATCAGGAAGCACTCATCCCTTCACAGTCAAGGAACAGTTCCTAGTTTAGAATAAAAATGAAATCTTCTTTTTATACCAAATATTTGCCAATTAATGTTCAAGGCTGAGATGTTGCAATTTTGCTTTCCCACGTGGTTGGTTGTGTTCTAGGGTGAGACTGTACCAGCCACTGGGGAGAAGATGGTCCCTGACAGATGCTCAGTTCAGTCTCATGTTATAAGAAAACATTCATAGTGAATAGATAAATCCCAACACAATTAATTTGACAGGCCACCAATTTTAGAGTATTTTCTTAAATGAAACCTCCCTTTCTCCTATTTCACCAACTAAACAAGATTCCCCCTTGATTAGACATTCACATCTGCACTTGGTTTTTTTTTTGCTTCTTAAAGAGATGATCACTTCCTTTTCTTAATTAAGTGTTCATGTTTCTTGGGCCTCCTTGGTGGCACAAGGGGTTAAGCAACACACTATGAAGCAATCCACAGCCTCTGCAGTACAAGTTCAATCCCTGGCCAACCAGGGAGCAACCCACATGGCGCAGCAGACCTCTCCTGTGTCGCCCACGGCTCCCCTCAGCAGTGTATTTCAGCCAGTCTGCCTGTTCTGTTTCCTGCTCTGTCTCTGGTGAATCCTCTCACCACACGCACCTCTGGACTGTACCCCATTTTTATATGCATAAATAAATAAATCTTTAAAAAAAATTAAGTGTTCATGATTCTTAAATATCTGTGGCTTCCTTGCACCATGATCACCCAATAATTTTAGCTCCTTTGACAATGATGTTAAGCTTGTTTGTATTTAAATTATGTCAGTATAAAATTATTTTCCTTTCATCTCTTTTGCTTTTGTATCATATCTATGAAACTATTCCTTAACCCCAAAATCTCAAAGACTAAGAGCAAAACTTTTAAATTTTACATCTTACATTTAGCACTATGCCCCATTTTGAAGTTATTTTTGTATCTAGTATTGGGTAGGTATCCAATTTCATTCATTGCATGTGGATATCCAATTTTTCTAGAACTTAAGTGCAATTAGTGTTTAACTAGAAATATTGACCCCTAGAGAGCTCCTTTGGATATTTATGGTGCAGCTATTCTTGGGGAGGCTGCTACAGGTACTCAGCTCCATGTTGGGAACTTGGGGTGCTGGTGCCAGCCTTTTCTTACAGACTCTTCACTGATAAATATGCAATAGGCCTTCTGGTGCCAGATACTTCGCAAGCATTTTATGAAGAATATATAAAATATAGGAACTCAATTCCTTTTGTCTACCTTTCCTCTAATTTCTGTTCCATTTTGTAGGGAAAAAAAATCTAAAACCTAACCTAATCACGTGAGCCCTTAAAGGGGAGAGCCTTTTAAGACTTTGGTCTTGATTTATTCTACAAAATCATTACATGAGTTGCCACAATCAAGAAGAATATTGAGAAGATTCAATTTTACCTTTGCCTCGTTAGAGTTGCCCCAGCACTCCCTGGAAATTGTCAGTAGCACCAGCTGTCCAGTTGCGTTTTCTTCCTCTGGTGTCCTGAAGCTGTGCATCCTTTGTGCAGGGGCAGATTTTCCTCAGCTGGTCCTGAATCACAGGACTGCTCTGTGCCATGCCCACTTTATCCAAGGCAGGATGATGCTGGGAAGTAAGTATTGTCTGGGAATGGGCATGTTTTGAGTCCATGAGTTAACTACCTCTGATTACTCAACTTCAGTGTGCATGTAGATGTCCTGATTCTCAACTCCAATGTGCATGTCGATCTCCTGGCATCTTAGTAAAATGCAGATTCTGATCAGTATGTCTGGGTGGAGTCTGACAGTCTGCATTTGTAAAAGTCTCCCAGGGGTGCTAATGCTGGTGGTCCATGCATCACATTTTGAAAAGTAAGGTTCCCAAGTATAAAAGATTCCAGGGAGATCACGAGTTGGTAAAGTTTGAATGTCTAATCCGCACTCTGTGTTCTCCCTACAATTTCCTGAAAAGCAGAAAAAATTAAATAAAGCAAAATATTCTCTTTACACCTTGCAAAATAATCAAATCTATCCCAGGTATATTCTAGCGGCTGCAGTCAGGTAGGGATTAAATTTTCTTGAAAAATAAAAGTCTGCCCTGGGAAAAACTGGCAGAAATTTTGCTTTTGCTAATTACACCATTGCAAAGCTTGGATTTACTTGCCCCAGGTAATGAGGCTGCTGTCTATGGTTTTTGTTGCATTAATCACATTTCGCCTCAGGATTGTGATGTGATTTGTGCAATCAGAACAGTGTCCAGCTGGCTGTTTTAGTTGTAGATTTACCCAGGTGATGTTAGAATGAACTGGGATAAGAGTTGGGCCTTTCTACCTGGTCAATCTTACTTTTCTCTCAGCTCAGTTAATTTTTTATAGCAATTTAGACAGATATCACCTGATTCCCTTGTCATGAAATTCATATCTACCCAAAATCCAGGGATTGGTGTGTTTTCTTGCTAGTGTTTTTACCTTAAGGTACACACCCTGGTTACAATCTTCAGAGCATGTATTTAACAGTGTCATCTTGGTTTTCTTGCTACTTACTTCAAAATCAGTGTTATAACTACATTAACTGTCGTGGTTAATACACTGATTTTTTTTTTTAAGGCATATATCTGTCTGTTGAGCCCTATTAAGAAACCACTTCAAAATGTCAGCAAATTTCTGAAAGTACAAACTCAATTTTTGTTTCTTTTATGATCATTGAAATTTTCTTTTATTGTTCTGTGAAACAGCCTGAGGGGGAAAAGAGGGAGTAATCGATTGATTTACTCATTGATTCATTGACTCATTTATTTATTTTACTTTTACCTGAGAAAGATTAATTATCTTGGAGCTGGATAAGAACTAGCCAAATATGGTTGTGAATGTGCAAATTGATTGGAAAGAGGAGAAAAAGAGACTATTTGTATAAACATACCGTGACATCATATCTTATGCTAATTTCTATAACTTCAGAAAGTCTTTATAACTTAACTTTGCTCTCTAAAAGAAGAATGAAGTAAAAATATGTATTTCCCTCTATTGGACTATCTTTAAAAGTCCAAATGATTTACCAAATGTGTTATTCTTGGTAAATAAGACCCAGTGCCTTGTGGTGTTTGGCTCAGAATGAAATACTAGTATAATAGTAACAGTAATCAACAGTAGCACCAATGGTAATAGGAATTGTTTGTTTTGATAGTGAAAGAATCCAAGCCCCATGGTCAGCGTGTAATGCCTGGGTAATTCAGTGCAACATCTGCTTGGCTGCTTGGCTCTTGAAAACCTCCTTTCTACCACAGCAGAAGTAATTATACTATAGTTGAATGATCGAATCTGCAAAGCCACCTCATTTATGCTCTTATCTCAATGTCATCATTTTTGTTTCATCTCTGAGAGGGGAGTTGCTACAGGAATGCTGGGAGCTCCCAGGCTGACCTCCAGACAGTAATGATAGTGCAACGCAATTGTGTACTTTTGTTAAGCTCTGAGAAACATGACAAATGGCCCTCATCCGTGCTTCACTCTCTCCTCCTTGAAAAAGACAGTGTTGACCCAAGCATTGTGATAAATAACTTGTGGTGATAATGGTGAAAGCTGAGGGAGACTAATGTTTTGCTTTGCAGCAACCCAGCTTTCTGGTACTTATGTCTGAAACAGTTGAGATAATTTTCTGAAAAGGAGCAGGAATTGTTAAGTTGAAAGCTACATCCTTTGGAATGTATGAGCGAAAGATTAAAATGCAGAAGCAAAATCTGAAAAAATGCAAATGCAGGCTCAGAAATCTTGATCTGTCGATGCACATCTCCATCGGGAAATCATGCAGAGGCAGTCCTTCTAATATCCACTTTAAATGCCAAAGTTGAGAAAGGAAAGAGTCTTTGTGACAAGCAGTCCATGATTATGGAAGAGACAGACATCGGCACAGCCAGCAGAGCCCACTCCAGGGTGGTGGGGGGCTGAGGCCCTGACAGCAGTCTCCCATGGTCTTTTTTTTTTAATTATTATTATTATTATTATTATTATTATTATTTTAAAGATTTATTTTTATTTATTTATACAAGCACTGGGTACAGTCAGAAGCGCGGGAGGGTGAGAGAATTCACCAGAGCCAGAGCGGGGAGCAGAGCAGGCAGAAGGACCGAGGTACACTGCTGAGGGGAGCAGCGGGCGGCAGGAGAGGTCTGCATGCCATGTGGGACCCTCCTCCGGTGGCCGGGGAGCAGCCGGGGATCGAACCGGTGCTGCAGAGGCTGCGGGCAGCTTTGCAACCTAGCGCTCAACTGCTGCGCCACCGGGGAGGCCCTCCCATGGTCTTCTTAATGAGGAAAGAAAAGGGTGTATACATACATATTCATTAGAAAGTAGGGGAGCGAAATATTCAGTATTGACAGCACAAGAAACCATTGCTCTAATATTTTGAAATTCAGTTAAAAAACAAAGTAAAACAAAAAGCTAAGCATTTGACTATCCAGTTAGATGCAGACTTCGCAACTCAGTCTTTAGAATGAGAGTAAAGGAAATGGTATGACAGACCTTAATAATGAAATGATGCTGATCTGCCATATGAAAAATAAGGGGGAGGATCAAGGACAACTTTAATTAAAGTGCCTTGTAACCAAAATTCAGAAAATAGTGCTCAGTGCTAAATGATTAATCAGAAAAATACTGGCCTCAGCCAGGGGAAGTGAAATTACCCATATGATAAAATTCATGAGAAATTAAATAACTTCATTTCTTTCATCACAATGACATATTTTTGATACCAACTTGAGTGCCTATTATCAAATGACAGTGACAGATGATGCATAATTTAAGGCTCAGTAAATTCCAGTCAACCTGAGCAACTAAGAATGCCATGAAATAAAAATCAATCCACACAGCAGAGGGAAGCCAAGGGCCACAATGCCTGTCCACTCCAGTGTTATTGAGTCTGTATCTTCAAGGCTCCCCTGGAAAAGAATGTTTTCCCATGGCCTGGAGACTTCTTTACCCCATTTCCACTTCCTTGGTTATGCCTTCTGAGATTAGTAAGATCTAGACCAAGGCAACAAAGTATATTCAAAGACTGAGAATATCTCATCACTCATTGTCTTTAATTGATGTTTTTAAAACCCAAGATTAAACATGGAAATTAGACTACAGCAAAGCAATTCATATTCACTTTGACTGTTTTAAAAATTTCCAGTGAAGATTAATTGCCTTAGAGGCTTTTCTCCTTTCTTTCAGCTTACCCATGAGCTGGAGTTCTAACTGGGCTTACAGTCATTCTCCTTGGAAAGTAGCTCAGTACACGAACAATGGTAACTCATTCTTTAGTAAGTGGTCTTTATCTCTTGTTTCCAAGACTATGGCCCCTCAACAAGGAGGGAGTCATTTCCCATTGGCCATTGAAGAACTAAGTGACCTAGCAGCTGATTCTCTTTGTTGGAATCCCCTCAGTGGAAGCCCTCCAGTGCAGCATCTTTTAAGATAGAGTTTCATACACCTTAATGATTCTGTGAATTACTTCCTAATTACAAACAATTCCTGGTGTTGTAGGTGTTTGTAGCATTAAAGTTGGGTATATAACTCAGGTTTGCAAATAAGAAATTATATAAGTAAGAAAAAGAACTCAAACCTCAATTATTGCAGTGTTGACTTCTCAAAAAAATCTGTGTGGTAAAGAACACATTTTTAGATTTCTAGTCTGCTTATTTTTTTTATAGATTATTTATGCATGCAAGAACTGGGGTAAGGCCAGATGTGCGGGATGGATTCACCAGAGACAGAGCAGGGAACAGTACAGGCAGACTGACTGAAATACACTGCTGAGGGGAGCAGTGGGCGAGACAGGAGAGGTATGATGCACTATGTGGGTCACTACCCTGGCCGGGGAACGAACCTGTGCTGCAGAGGCTGCGGCTAGGTTCATAGTGCTGCGTCTTAACACTTGTACCACCAGGGAGGCCCTAGATTTCCAATCTGCTTAGACCAATGCTTTAGTTATGTAGAGCAAAAATGAATGGCTAGAAAAAAATGAAATAAAAAATATATGTCCATATTTTTTAAAAAGGATTAGCAGATACAACAGTCATTAAAATATGCTAAGTCAAAAAACTATGAACCAGAGACACTTTTTGGGGGTGGGAGGCGGGAGGGGAGGGATTGGGGTCAGAATGGGGGGGCTGCAATTGTATGGGGAATATAAAAATAAAATTTATTATTTTTTAAAAAATATGCCAGGTTTTAGATGTTTCTAAATGCTTCATCTCAGTGTCTACTCTTATTGAAGAACAGTACCATGTGAGGTCCACACTTGGAGGAGCATTCATCTACTTTACTCACTTGTACCCAGTCACTCCAAGACTTAATATTATTTTAATAAATTGTCAAAACTGTTAAAGTATGCGCTTTAGGCAAGGTGAGTGATTTTCGAATAGATGGGATGTTAAATAGTCATGGAAGATTTTAACAATGATTTGGCAAATGCTAGTTGCAGTATTTCGTATTTCTTTGGCTTCATTTCCTGTTACACCATTGAAAAATCACACTTCTCCCTACTGTCATACCAAGTGGTGCTACCCAATGATTTTCAATAAGATTCATCCAGAGACCTCTCTTTTCTTAACAGTCTTTAAAATCTTGAATTATTTTAATTGGTAAAATGAGTCAGGGACCTTAGTTTTGTTTCAAATTGCTTTTAAAACTATAGAAAAAGAATCACATCAAATTGTAATCTCAGGTTTCAAGCAGTTAAAAAAAAGGTTTCAATTCCATGAATCCCTTATTAAGATTTGGGCCCATGGAAATATGGTATTTCTTTAGATTGGTGGAATTCTCATGTTAAACACATACTGCCTGCCATTGGTAGTGAGGTGGACTTGCCTCTCCTGGCACCCGAATTGAACATCACCTAACCTGGAAGAGTGCCAGTAGGCATACTAGATGTCTTAGAATATTGAGAGGGCTGCCATGTGGACAAGAAGGTTGAGTAGTTCTCTGTGACTAGCGAGCACGCAGGCCATGGGTGGAAGTCAACAGAGAGACTAAGTGCAGTTAAACAGACATCTAAGGAAGACGAGGATCTGGAGAGCTGGTCTTCATTAGCTATGTGAAGCCCTCTGCTTCAGTGAGGATGAGAACAGAAGGGAAGTTTGGAATACTCACTCCAAGGGGTGGAAGAAGGCCTTGCCAGTTGATGGGAGGGGTGAATTGCCAAGCAGGTCTGCTGGCAAATGGCTGGGTGATGGCCCCTGGGGAAAAGGGCTCATGCCTCCAGTACGGATTGGCCTGGGTGGCCGCTAGGGTGCGCTTCATTTCCAAGAAGACAGAGATAACAGCTTGTGGGATCTATAGCAGAGAAGTCCTACTGCTTGTTTCTTTTTTTTTTTAATTGTGAAATATCTTAAACTTATAATGATCATATGTGTATGTTTTCTAGTCCCATGACATGCTGGCTTATATAAAATTGTGAGTTGCAAAAATCTGTTAAAATCTGTTTTAAAACAGATTTTAATACTGAGAATGCTTTACATAACCCATCTCATGGCAGACAGACCCAGAAGGAACTGAAAGATGATCATATTATAGTCATTCATATAGTTAATTAATTCAGCTATTTCGCCAGTTCATTAGAGTGGTGTTTAAAGGGCCTATTGTGTACGTCACTGTGTTAGGCTTCAGGGACACCAGGAAGTGAACAACATAGACAAAAATCCCTGCTTTCGTGAAGTTGACAATCTAGTTGTGAGAAGACAGACAAACATGTCCGATGGACCAGAAATCTGTGCAATGGAGAGCGCTACAGCAGGGGCAGGGAATGGACCGTGACTTGGTGGCAGGAGTCATGGTTTTCCTATGGGGAGTCAGTGAAGCCTTCTCTACTGGGGGACATGTGAACAGTGGCCTTGGGGGAATGTGGGACAAACTGCGGACATAGAGGGAAGTACATTCTGGGATGAGGAACGTACTTCACCTAGGGAGCTGCCAGGTCATGTGAGTGGGGGACAAGTGAATAGGAGATGGGATCAGGAGCCACAATTTCTCCTCAAAACAACCTGTAGTGGAGTTAAACCCCTGTGATTATGCCCTTTTTACACATGAAGAAACTGAGGCTCGAACTGGGTGGTAGGCTCCAGGTCACACTTGCTGACTGATGACAGAACCAGAACCAACATGTCTCCTGCACCAGCTACCACAGTTTTATTTTTTAATGTACTAGGACTCAGAAGAACATGGTCTAATCTTGTCTTTGGAGCAGTTTTTTTTTTGTTGTTGTTGTTTTGTTTTGTTTTGTTTTTTTGCATACAATCCCTGGACATTAGTTCCTGTGTCTGCCAATTCAGGGTTGTTGTGAGATGCACACAGGATGACATCCGTCTGCCTGACCATGTGCCTGCAGAGCACACTGCACACCTGTGCGCTGGAGCGGGCCGACTGCTGTAGATGGGGCGCCCTGTGCAAGCTCCAGGTGCTCTGACTTGACCCTATTCAAGCCTAAATCAACATATGTAGTCCTTTGGCTTCTATAGATGCCCCATGTTCTGATTTTTCAAGAATTATCCCAGTTAAATGCAGATTCTCACACACTTAGAAATACGTCCGTGATCCTGCTACTCCTTTCCTGCTTGTCCCTAAAGATAACACAGAAATATAAATATAGTTTGATGTATTTAGTTCACGCAAATTTTGCTACTGTAAATTTTACCTGTTTCTATTTTAAGTACATTTTCCTTTGTAATTTCTTCTTCTTTTTTATGTTCTGCCAAATCCCAGTCACTTGACCTTGAGCTGTGTGATCTAGAGTTTAGCTCCTGTGGGTGATGGGCTTGCCTGACATTAAACCTCACACCAGGGAGTAGCCTCTTTGCAAAGGCTGCCTGCAGCCCAGCCTCTGACTTCTCCAGGGCTGTGGAGTCTCCCGAAGTAGCTGCTAAAGGGCCTATTGTGTACGTCACTGTGTTAGGCTGAGTCGTATGAGGAAATAACCTGAGTCGTATGAGGAAATAGGGAGTTTGCTAACTTAAAGTCTGTTTTGATCTGTGTACTTAGTGGTGGCAGACTTGGGATAGAACTTTCCAGCAGAAGGGACAAAATGTTTGAAGCATAAAAGGTGTGTGTGGATGGGACACGTGGGAAGTGATGGAGAAGTAAGACTGAGCCGGTAGGTGAGTTCAGATCCTGTCAGGCCTTGTCTTCATGATATGGAGCTTAGATTTTATCATATGGGTAGCAGGACCAGGGGCACAGGTTTTAAGGTACGACGTGACATGACCTGTTTCACATTCTTGCATCACAAGGGTCAGCATGCACATCACTGAGATAGCTCTTGCAACTACCTTGTAGCTATGGCCATAAGGAAGCCACAGAAGTGGTGGGAAGTGGATTTGGGATATATATGAGGTGGCTTCAGTCAGGATGAGGGAGTGAGATGGTTAGGAAGAGAAAGGAATCAAGGATAATTCTAGGCTTGGGGGTAAGCAACAGTAAATTAACGGTGTCCTTTACTGTAAGGTGGAAGATTTGAGAAAGTGTGTGGATTAGGAAAACCTGGGAGAGGAAGGTTGTAGCAAATCAGTGATGCTGTTTGGCCATGTTATGGTCCATAGACCTATGATAGACACCCAAATGAGATTGTTGGAAAGGAGCTAGCTTCTTGGAAACTCAGGTTGTTGATGTGGGCTGGAGATACGGACTTGGGATGCCTTCGCTTTGAAATGCGCCGTTTAAAGCAACACAGTGATGGCTTGAGACCATATAGGAAGGACAGTGTTGCCAAGACAGACCACTGATAAGCTGCCCTACTTGAAGATGTAACAGAGGAAGAGCAAGGTTCAGAAGAGGGGGCAGAAGAAGCATATTCCAAATGAAATGGAAAAGAAGGGTTTGGTAAAATGTTTATAAAGATGTAGTAACATCAGTATCTTTTTCATGGAAAGAATGTTTTCACTACAATTTCCAATTCAGGGTGACTATCTTGTATTTTTTTTAAGGATTATTAAAAAGCAACCCATTTTCATTCTTTAAAAAGTAAAACTACAAAGCAGAGAGAAGAGAAATCACTTAAAATGCCAAAACTCCTTCATGGCCATTCCATTTTCAAAATGCTAACTAACATTTTGTTGTGTTTTTCCTACTATCACTAATGCTCCCCAAATATTTTTTTAATAAATTTAGATGATGTTGCATAGATCCAGGCAGCTTTATGTAATGCTCTTTCTACTCCACATTATGATGGGAAAATTCCTTTCTATAAGTTTTTCATAAAATTTTTATTATTGCCTATGTATTTTTAAACTTATTTTTAAAATGTCTCCAAATCTGTATCTTAGCTATTCCTTGAGCAATCCCTACTTTCTTCATCCTTCCTCTTGGGGAAGACAGTAAAGTAAATAACTTATCTCCCTCACCTGATATTTTCATACTGTTTCAGTTTATTGCATAGAGAAAGTAAAAATTCAGTTGGATTACTTACTTAGAAATCCAACTTAGCAAGATTTCCTCTAGTAAGGAAACCACATAACTTGAAAACTGTGTTTTAGCATGATCCTTCATTTTCCTTTAACCTTCAAATTAAAATTTATCATTAATACTCCATTATCAGCCTAGATTTTATAGCAAAGCGGGCCTTTAAGCTGTTGAAATCAAATGTATTTTAAAAAATAAGGTGGCCAACAAAAGAAGACATTGCTGAAATACACACTGAATTTGGAATTCTTCAGGCATAGAAAACTAAATTTATTTTTTGCACACAAAAGATCATAATCAATGTCAGTTGGGAAAGTGGCTGTTTTTGACCTGTTGATTGGATTGCTGAATATAAAAATCATTAAAATGAGCTCAGAAAAATGAAATAAAATTTGCACCATCTACCTACTGATTTTAGAATTTCTCATGCATTGTGAAATATCACTAATACATCTTTAACCCAGCATATTTTTAGTTTAAAGGAGCAATTTATATGCAAATTGAAAAGTAACATATAACATCATTTATTTTACAGTAGTAAGGTTTGGATTAAGAAGAATAGAGACAATTCTCAGACCTTTTAATAAAGGCATAGAATTGTCATTCATAAGACTTCTGAAAGAAAATCTGATTATTTGGGACAATGGAAGTACATCGTTAATCAAGGTGCATTCACCATCAAGGGAAATTCTGTGATTAGGAAATGTTAATTAGAAATAGTTTATGAGTGTTCTCTGTGTGTGTGTATGTGTGTGTGCATACTTTTTTCTGGCTCAATTTTATTCTCAAATTTCTATAACTACTTTTTATTCCAATGGCTGAGAGGGTTGCTGTGGCCACAGCTTATCTCCCATTGACCCATATTCTACAAAGGGTGTATACATGCACATAAATTTACAAGCAAAATTTCCATGAGCTTCAACTACGAGCTGACCCTGTTCTGGTCAGATTTTGGTGAGAACTGACTCATAAAAAGTCATGAGTATGCGTTTGTTGGAGTAAATTTTAAAAAAAGACAGTGTTATGGAAACAAGGTGACTCCAGCTGGGAGAGAAGCAAACAAGATGTGAAACTGGAGGGAGACAAAGTGAGTGCTCCTTGATTAATGATGTGCTCCATTGAACGAAATTATCAGATTTTCTTTCAAAAAATCTATGAATGACAAAGCCTTAGGGTCCATGTTGTTTATAGATCAAAACGGCAGATTTCCTGTAGGTTGTCAAGGTTTTCTTAGTTAGACAAACTGGGACAGGAGAGCAAAGGACCAGAACCTTAGGGTGAGAAGGACACAGCAAGGTTCAGATTCAGCCAACATGGACTGTTCGCCCGCTGCATTCCAGAAACTTTGTCATGACTCTCTCATGGTCCTCATGTAAGATGACCCTTCTATAAGCAGGTATTACTAGTCTACTTTATTGCTTAGAAAATACAGAAGCTTAGAAAATATAGACTGCCTTGTGTAAAGGCGGGCTGGATATTTGAACTCAAGTCTACTGACATTTAAACCTCCATCAGGACTTTATAATAAATAGTCCCAAAGAGTAGATGGTAAGTTTGAATCAACCCAGCTTGAGATGGAATGGTTTCGAGTCTGTCCCTCATGTGGCCTCCAATTAAAAAAGAAATGGATACAAGCCAAATTCAAATAAATCACAGAAGTTTCTGTATGGAAAGGATACTTTGTACGTGGGAAACTGAGGCACAAAAGAGCTGAATATTTTACTCTTGACCATATTGCTAGTAGAGGCAAAGCCAAACCTCAAACCCTCAGGCTCAAGTCCTTCAGCATACTTTTTAATAGCCAGAATTCAAATAGTCAATTTTTTTTGACCATAGACAAATCTTACATTGGATTTCTGGTTATCTCTGACTGAAGTTTTAGGCATACTAAATTTGGACTTCTGTTTAGACACCAGTTGTTACATGGACAATTTTGTTTAAAGGCTACACAAAGCACTACAGAAAGTCGAGATGAAAATTCTGTCTTTAAATTGTATAATATAAGAGAAAAAATGTAAAGTTAATTAAGCATAGTGTAAAGCAATAAAGGATAAGGACCACGAGAGAGACTACAAAGGTACTCAGACAGTGAGAGAAGAGCTTCTAGACAGGAGTCCAGGTACCCAAGTGTGCCTCTGCCATCTCGATTCCAGCCCAGCACAGGTCACCCAACCTGTGCTAAATACTGTTTCAACAAGACAAGACAACAAAGCAGGGAAGAACCAAATCAAGTGCGAATACCAAAAATGAGGGCTCTAACAATCAGAAATTTTAAAGGAAGACCATAGGCATCTGTGATAACTCAGAGGCACTCAATAAAGGAAACTTGGTTAGTAAAAATTTTTTTTTAACCACTGAATGGTTATAAGTTCCTGCTATGAGCCACTTTTGAATGTGGTTATTAGCCTTCTTTCTTAGGTACATCAGTTCAAATTAAATGCAAAAATCTTCGAAGATAAATATGTTGCCAAGTGATGTGCATAACTCAGTGCAATCCCTGGTGAAATTCTAAAATGAATTCTAAATGATCTCAACCAAGATTAGCACAAAACTAGTGGGAGAGATAAAGAAGTGTATGTAACTGAGTTTATCACTAAACCATGTTCCTTAGTGTTTGATAATCTGTTGTTGACTGTCATCTGTCTACAGCAATGCCAAGTTATTCAAAAGGTAATGAAGTGATTCACACTCTGGGGTCACTTCTAGAAGCATCTCTGGTGATCAGAGTAGTGGTACCACCAAAGATGGCCACTCCCTAAGCCCCAAAACCTTTGACAATGAGACCTTGCATGAGGAATGGCACTTGGCAGATGGGATTAAAGTTAAGGATTTGCAATGAGGAGATTATTCTGGTTATCCAGGTGGGTCTGACCTAAACACATTTCCTAAAAGTGAAGAACCTTTTCCTGGAACAATGGGACCATGAGCCAAGGAATGTAGGTTGCTCTGGCAGGTGAAAAAGGCGAGGCAACATCCTCCAGAAGGATGTAACACCTTATTTGTGGCCCAGCGAGATCCATGTCAGACTTTTACCTGCCAACTATAGGATAATAAATGTGTGTGGCCTGAAATTTATATCATGTTGTAATGCAATGTTAACTCAATAAAAAAAAATTCAAAAATTGTGTTGCTTTCAAATATTAAGTTAATGGTAATTTCTTACAGTAGCAATAAATCACTAAGAGAGAATCTTGAAAAGTTAATTAACCAAGTGAATCATGCGGAGAAGAGGTATTTCTGGGAGATGGGGTTTTCAACTGGTTGGTGTTACTTGGAAAGCTATCCCAGGGGATATGGAGATGTAGCTGAGCCATCAAGAATGAACAGTAACACAGAAAAAGAGGAGCACTGGAGCATTCCAGGGGACAGGGAGAATCAGGACTCTGCAAGGCATCTCTGGGAATGCTAACTAGGCCAGTCTGGTCACAAAAAGAGAAAGGTTTATATAAGAGTGTTCAGGAGTAAGGGAGGAAAGACACCTTCAAGTTAGATTTAGGAGATGGAACATTTAACACTGAAAGTTTGACATTTTTCTCACAGAGTGCTGCTTTTCAAATCCTTTGGGACCTGGAGATGTGTCAGAAAACACTGAAACAGAATTCCAGGTGCTCTGGCTTTCTTCCCTTCCTCCGTCCACAGCACTCAGTGCTTACCTGTGCTATGTCTAGCAGATCTTAGTATTTTGTTCAAAAAAGAAATCTGCTTTAAAACAGGAAGTGAAGGAAAGAAAATGGAGGACAGAGCAGCTGCAGCTGGGGCTCCTGCCCTAACTCTTTCTCCTGCTTCTTCCTGGCTTCCCTCAGGACTGTTTGTATGCAGCTGTGTAGACCTTTTCTTTTATTGTAATATTGTTTTTATTGTAGGCCTATTGGTTACATGGTTGCTAGTACAGGGGCTACTCTTAGGTATAGTCTTGATAGTGCACCCACCACCAAGGCACCCACAGTCCTCCACCCTGTCAGTTGTGTCTTTAGGCTTTGAAAAACAAGTGTTTCATCTTACAATGAAACTGCTTTTATAATCATTCATGCAAGCTCTTCCTGCTATCCTCATTTGAAAAGAGAAAAAAATTTTCATCCAAAAATAAAACCTATTACATTTTGATACTGTCAATTCAGCAGTAAACTTTTGTGAATATAGACACATATAAAAGGGAACACATGTTTCTATACCCAGCTTTTTTTCCTAGATTTTATCTTTCCATACCTCTGGTGAATATTACTGTATCATTTTTATTTAATTCAGGTATGGTATTCAAGCATGTAAATATACCCACAACCAAGCCCCTATTGTTAAGCATTAAAATTTGTTTTTCAACTTTTTACCTGCAAGAAACAATTTTACAATGAACATTCTTGCAGCTAAAGCATTATATTCATCTCTTATTAGCAAAATAATAATAATAATAAATATTTCTTATAAGCAGATTTTCAGTTGTATTTTGGATGCAACAGATAACAGATTACTTGGTGTTTAATTTTTTTTGTATTAAGAGAAATTCATGTCTCCAAAATAGTTCATTATCCTATTGAGGTCTACATGTAGTACAATGCACACCCCTTAAGTGTACTGCTTGATGATATTTTACATGTGTCAACATACATTTGAATACCACCCAGATTAAGATCTAGAACATCTCTGGCATTTCAGGATACTCCCTTGGGTCCCCTTTCCAGTCACCAGCCCCCATGCCAGAGCTAACCACTATTTGGGCTTAGTACCATACTCTGACTTTTGCCTGTTCTTGAACTTTATACACGTAGAATCATATAGTGTGTTGCATTAATTCTTTTAGGTTGGGTTTCTTTCATTCAGCATGCTTTTGAGACTTGTCTGTATTGTTATTTGTTTGGGTATAAATAATTCCTTTTTGCTGTGGAGAAGTGTTCTGTTGTATAGCTATGCTGTGATTTGTTTATCTGTTCTCCTCTGGATGTGCATTTGGGCTGTTTCCAGTCTTGGGTTGTAATGAATAGCATTCTCATCTAAGTCTCATTCCCCTGGGTATGCAGAATGGAGTGGAATTGCTGGGTCATAGGAATGTCATGCTTAATTTTATCAGGAACTGCCAACAGTTTTCCAAAGGGTTGTAACATTTTGCACTCCTTGGCAATGTCATAGAGTTCTGGTTGTTCTGAATCTTAGCCTTAGCTTGGTATTGCCAGGTTTATTTATTTACTTTTTTTTTTTTTTTGACCCAGCAGGTATGTTGTTGTAATTCATTCATCTCTTTAAATATCTCAGAAAAGTGTGTATGTCTAAAAGGACCCTAAATAGTTAGATCTGAGAACATTTTGATTTTATATAATGAGAGAAAATGTTACTATACTCTATACCTAGGTTTTTAAAAAAAAAAATTTTATAGTCCAAATAAATTATTTTTCCTTTATTTAAAATAAAACTAGTAATTAGCAAAATAAAACTGGTTTGATTGTTCATCTGGAATCTCAGTTTTGAGGTTTAACTTTTAAATGTAAGTTCATTGCTTTACATTGTAAATTTTAAAACTCCATCTGCTCTGGGATAATTCAGTTCTGCTGCTGCTAGCGATATTTCTCCTTCTCCCAATTAAGCACACATCCAGATTTCTGTTGCCTTCATCTCTCCTTTAGATTTATTTCAGATGTTTAGACAGAGCCAGGCCACAGGAGTCCTTTCAGAGAAGACACACCGTGCTTTCTTTAAAGACAGGCCGGAGTTGCGGTGCTGGGTGGGGAGTGACTCACCAATGCCTCCAATCATTTTCACTCTGACATGGACCTCATTTCCTGCTCTTTCAATCCCATGAAGACAGGTCCAGAAACCTCTAAATAGCACACTGGAAAAATTACTAAACATGACTAAACCACAGTAGCCCAGGGGAACAATTTTGTAAAACTTTCTCTTGTCACTTAGCCCAGCTATTTGGTGTAGAACTCTTCCAACAGGGGCCCGAATCTCTTAATCTACATCAGATGTAATGAGGAATCCTGGAGTTTATTTTAGACTCCAAGATAGATTAGAAAATAAGCATACACAGAGCTTCTTTCTTGTTGCCAAATTGTTTGTATTTTGTTTTGAGGCTTATATTTCTCTCCCATAGTTCAGAGATTCTGCTGGAGTCTGTTCTACAAAGCCTGGGCTTGTGGCACATGTAGTAGGTGTTTTGATAAAGAACTTTCATTGATAATGTTATCCCACCCAACCCTCCCTCCTCCCTCCCCCCTCCCCCAGCCCCAGGTTGAAATGTAGCTCTTGAATAGAACTGAGAGGAAAGAACTTGAGGTGTGCTAGTCCTAAGTCTTCAGGACTTACAGATCACAGAAATGTCCCTTTCCCTTAATATAGGTCCTAAGAGGATGGCAACAGAAAAATTGTATATTTGGTGAAACAAAATTGAGCAGATGAGCTAAAGTTGTTATTTTAGTCTTTCATATTGTTTATAAATGACAGTGTATAAAACCCAATATTCTATTTACCTGGAGGTTAATTTGCTGTGATGTTTAGCAAGTTATTTTACCTCTCTTTTTTATAAGAGTTGGTAGACCTATCTCCAAAGACTCTCTCACTTAGGAGGTCAACAAGCAGCCCCCTCGGTGTCTTAAGAGCACCCCATGCAGCCACAGAGCTGGGGCTTGGATTCTTACTACTTGCTTTCTTGGTGCTCTATGTAAAATGTGATCATTTGAGCACCCATCTGGCAGGAGTATTATCATGGTGCAGTGAAATAAAAAAGCACTTCAAATTCCTGCGAGCACAAAGTAGCTCCTCCAAAGAGTCTATTAAGTCAGATATCTTTGTAATATCAGGGCTGATGTGAACTTTCTTCTCATTTCCAAAGACGTATCTTTTGACATTCTTGCTGGGATAAGCAGGAAGACAAATTAGTATGGACTTTTTAATTATTTAATATAAAGCTTTAATTTCATTGAGCTAAATATCCAAGTCAAATTACAATATATGCAATAGCTGAAGATATTTTGGAAAGTAGAAGCTAGTATGAAGAAAATAATTAAATTGCTTACATGCCCAACAACCAGATATAATAATCCTTTTGTTTTATTTCCAGTCAGGCTTTGATTTTTTTTTTTAATTTTCTGTTCACAGATTATATTTATTTACTGAGTTATAATCATTCTGTATGAACTATTTTAATTCCTAATCTTTTCATTACTGTTCAGTCATGAAAGCATTTTCCTGTTATAACCTGGGATTAGACATTACCTCACATTGCAGAATATCATTTTGAATAGATACTTTCTGATTTGTTTTTGTGAGATTGTTGAACATGGTGGTTGTTTGTGATTTTTCATTGCTATAAATAATGGTGCAATAAATCTCTCTGTTTTAAGGTTACAGGGTTCATTGTGTGTGTGTGTGGTTTTTCTTAGGGTAGCTTTCCAAAGGTAGAATTACTAGGTCAAGGAATATGAATGTTTTGAGTTTGCCAAGTAACTTTCCAAAATTGTTACCACTAATAATGTATCAGGATGTCTATTTCATCATATTCCACCCTCATTGATCATAATCATAGTTCTAATTTATGCTAGTTTGTGGGCAACCTAGCAACCTAGGTGGTACCACCACCTTTTTCACCTAAGGACATTGTAAACATTTTGTCGTGAATTTGTTTACTAACATTATTTGTTCTTTTGGAAAATGTATGTTCCTGTCCTTAACTGATTATCTAGGAGTCTTGAGGTTTTTTCACTAATTTATGCAAGTTCTTTGTAGAGAAAAGAACAGCCAGTGTGCGAAATATTGGCCAAGAATATTTCCCCCTTGTATTTTTGCCTCTTAATTTGGTTATTGTTTTTCAAATCATACAAAAATAAAAAAGATCTGTAGATCTTTTCCGTTGTCATTTCTTCCATAGTTTCTAAGCTTAGAAACTTCACTTTGCAAAGATTTGGCGAGTATTCAGTTCTATGTTCCCCTGTTTTCCTAGGAATTTACACATGCACATAGCTATATCAATGTCTATCCTATCTAACTCAATGATTTTATGTGAGCTTAAATGTCTTTAAAGAGAAAAAAAATTGATTTCTACTATTTTCTTTTTCTTCTTGAGCCAGTGATATAGCCTGGACTCAAGCCTAAGTCCTTTGCCATTTCAGTACTTGATGAGATGAAAAGCATGTGGTTCTGGGGGCTTCAGTAATAGTCCCTGGTGATGTAATTATATATTTATGAAAATCACTATCACTGTATTTATTAAATGTTCCCTGTACAAGTCAATGTCTCATTACAAGAGGTGGACTCTTTGTTCTCTATGAGATTAAAGTCAGAAATGCAAGCAGCGATGCCCAGTCACAGTTAACTGAAGCAACCTGTGACATGTCACAAACAAACATGACATGTCACAAACATGTCACCTAACAAAGAGCCTCCCTTCTCTCCCCTCAGTTTCCTCATCTGTGAAATGAATGAACTCCATAATTTCCACGTCTGCAGCTCTGAAATTGGTGGATTTGGTGAATGGAGACACAGCTGTGCAAAGATGAAACAGCCTTTGTCTACATCCGTTTACTATCTATTTTCCAATTTGCAGCATCATAGGTTTTTCTTATTTACACTTGGTGTGACAGGGAGTCAAGGACTGATAATGATAATAATGAAGCAGAATAATAAGAACCAAGTCACTTATGCAGTCCTAAGACACCTTCCCTCTTAGACAAACCTCCATGGCAAGTAAGTGATCCTAGAAAACTGGCCACTAGGGAAAGACGGTGCTGATTCCCCACACTTATATACCACCTTTCGAAAGGTGTTCTTGGGCTCTTAAGTCATCAAGGCTACTAAAGCTCCACCCTTGTTTGTAAAGGTCTGTGATTTCTTATCAAAACCTTAGTCCCAGGGCTTCCCTGGTGGCGCAGGCGGTTGAGCGCCGCACTGTGAAGCTGTCCGCAGCCTCTGCAGCGTGGGTTCGATCCCAGCCAGCCAGCGAGAATCCCACATAGCATAGCAGACCTCTCCTGTCTTGCCCGCTGCTCCCCTCAGCAGTATGTTTCGTCAGTCTCCTGTTCTGTTCCCCGCTCTGTCTCTGGTGAATCCTCTCACCCTCCCGTGCATCTGGTCTGTACCCCAGTTCTTGTATAAATAAATCTTAAAAAAAAAAAAAAGCTAGAACTAAAAAAAAAACCTTAGTCTCAGATGTGTTTTGAAATTCAGAAATTTTTCACAGTTAAGAATTATGGATTAAATCTTGTACCATCTCCAAGGAGGGCTTGGAGCAGCATTCACATTCATTTTCTTGCAGCAGAATGCATGAAGTCATGATAAGTTGGTCAAGCAATGACAGTAAATAGCCATACTTTGTTTCATAGCAGATTTTGCTACCAAATGAGGCACACACCAAAAAACCTTTTGGGGGGCCTCCCTGGTGGCACAAGGGGTTAAGTCAGCACTATGAAGCTATCAGCAGCCACTGGAGAAAGAGTTCAATCCCAGGCCAGGGAGCTACCCACATGGCTCAGCAAACCTGTCCTGTCTGCCTGCTGCTCCCCTCAGCAGTGTATTTCAGCCAATCTGTTCCCCATTCTGTCTCTTGTGAATCCTCTCACCCCCTGTACCTCTGGCCTACACCCCAGTTCTTGTATGCATAAATAAATAAATCTTAAAAGAAAAAAACCTTTTTGTTTCTATCACTTTTTTGATTTGGAGAAGTAGACAATGGTTTGTGGGCCTATGTAGCCCTTCCCGTTCACCATAAAAGACTGATCTTTGCAAAGGTGAGATCTGATTATGACCCCTCTGCAGATACCTAACAGGGTAGTTCATGGAACCACCAGCTGGCACTACAGGCTTTCCATCCTGCGTCTTGTCCAGCTGTACAGCCTGGGTCTTTCTACCTAATGCAGAAGTAACCCTCTCCCCACACGTCCCTCAACTGAGCCCAGCCGTACTTATCTGCTCCAACATATTCTGGTCTTGTGAACTCCTGGTGCTTTCTTCAGCTGGTTCCCTCTGCCAGGGACACTCATGTGTCACATTGATCCTTGTTTCAGACCCACCTTTTTTTCTGCTCTTACCCCTAACAGCCTTTCATCTCCTACTTCAGGAGGCTTTCCCACAGTTACCTGTTTGGAATGACTCCTCTCTTTTGTTGGGGCCCTGTACATCTGGTCTTTATTATGGCACCTATCAAAGACTTCCTTGTATTAGTATAGCTTGTATGTGTATTCCTCTCCTAAATTACAAACCTCTAAGATATAGACTCTCAGACCTTAATATGAGTGAAATGCTCATCACTATAATATAGATTCCTGGGTTCCCCCCTTTCACCCTCCCAGGATATTCTTTTTCAGTAAATTTGAATGGAACCCAGGTAATTGAATATCAACAACTGTCTAATTATTTAAACTCTTCTATTTTATCCCCTTGATTACGTGGAGGTTGGTAACAGATTCTGTTCTTGGAGCAGGAAGCTGCCCCAGGATTTCAGAACAAAACCTAAAACTGAATTGTGACCTCAACATCAGTCTATATACAAGTGCTGCCTTTATTTTTCTTGTCTTATCTCTTTTTCTTTGTGCAACTGTATTAGCAATGAAATCCATAACAGATGATGGTGACTATGGACTAGTCTCTTGTAATAAATGTATAGGTGGTTCCTTGTTATAGAAAACTCAAATCAGCTGTACCTTTAGTAACATCAAAATGTAGGAAGTAGTCAGAGCTTGAGTACAAAATCGGCCAAATGCCAGCAGGCTGACAGGTTGATGAACAATCTGAGAACACTGGATTATGAACTTTAAGGGCTGAAGAATTCATTTGCTCATGTCCTGTACCCACGATATTCATTTCAGAAGCATTGCTGCCTATTCTGTATTTAGACTTCCGAGGTGTGGCTACTTATATGCCACACCTCAGCCCTACCTAAATATTCCATCCTCTTCTCTTATAGTTTCTAATAAGGATGCTGATGTACATAATTCATGTAGCTGATGTTAAATGAGCTCTGTATGCTGGAACCATGCTAATCACTGTATATGAATTAGCTCACTTAATCCTCAAGACTGCCCCAAAAGGAAATGTAATTATTACCTCATTTTGAGATGAGGACCCTGATGCCCAGAGAGGTTAGGCAATGTGTTCGTGGTAACAGAGCTAGTGTAATGTGGGGGAGGGATGTTAGCCCAGGTTAGCCAACTCTGGACTTATGCTCTGTAACTATTTCAGCTGTCACTTTTGAAGTTGTCATTGTTTTAACTAACCATTATCATTGAAACTCTGATTTATCTCTTGTGCATTGAAGAGAATTTATTTTTTCAATCATATCTTTGAGTATGTGTGTGTGGATGAGTACAACCTCAATTCTGTGTGCAACCTCAATGCCTGACTAGGATGGCATTGCCCAACACAAGGATATAACCCCGGCATGGCTGAGCACTACCACAACTCGTAAGAGAAGTTATGTGCAACAACTAGAACCTCTTTCTGTCATTAGACTGGTGGTTTAAGCCAGAGAAGATGGGTACTTTAGCGGGAATGCATGCACATCACATTTAAATCACATCCAATCACTCTTCAGTAATGGGATAGATAGAAAGGGATAAGCAACATAACGTGAGAATGCCTGTGATTTTTAACTAGCTCAATAGCTAGAGTCAATCAAACAGTCATTTCAAAGTGAGAGAATCTGAACATAAATGTTCTCTACCTTGCTTGTGCGCCACTATTTTGACCAATTATAAACTAGACTGATTTCAGTGAGAAAAGCATTTCTTGGAAACATTTAGGTGCTTAACACCGTGGCTGGTGATTGAGATGAAAATAGATATTGACATGACAGTATTTACTTAGAAATAATCTTATTTTAGGGATCAGGACTAATACTGTGAAGTAGAGAAAAATAGCCAAGCAGGTTCAAGGCAAATTCCACAAGCCACTGGGACATGACGTGCAGACATTTTCCTGAGCATTCCAAAAAAAAAAAAAAAAAAGAGAGTGAGAGAGAGAGAGAAATAAAGAGAAAACTTAGAGTGGAAAACTTTAACATTTCAGGGAAGTTATGCAAGCAGGAAGTTGCACTCACCATCAACCTTTTATCTGCTTGGTAGCTACCACCTTGCAGTGCAACGCAAGACTTCCTTAGACTGGGCAAAGAAGCAGTATTCCTGCTCCGCTTGCTTAGAGGGAAGAATTATTTGTGTATGAGAAGAATTGTGAGACATGATAAGTACCTCATAAAGCAAATACCTGTGAACAGAGCCAGCCCTCACACCTTGACCATAGTCAGAAAAAAATGCCATGTGTCCTTGGCTTTGGGGATGAGAGTCTGCTTCAAGATCTTCTACCCAGCATTTACTTTCCTGCTGTGAGAAGACATATCCATCCTGGTTCTCCTCTGACTACCTGGGTTGTCTCTAGTCTCTGCCCACTTCATCCTGCCTTGCTGTCTATTCACTGTTTCCATGTGACCTGAATCCAGGTGCCTCCTTCCTTTCCTGAGCTATAAACCTTAGAATTGGACTCAGTCTGCCCATTTTCACCTTTAAGTTAGTTAACCAAATCTTGCTAATTTTACAGTTATTGGTTTCACCCTGCATCTTATAAAACACTGAGATACTTTTCAGATTGCTCTGTGTGTTTTCTGTCTTTTTCCATTCAGGAAATCCTCATCTCTGCCAGAATGTTTTTATTTCTAGAATGCAAACATAACTATAGTTGTCCAACTTATTTTCTAAAACAAAACCAAATTCTCTAACATGACTTTATCAGGTCCTGTGCTGCTATATGTCATGTGCTTTTTTCTTTTTCATGATTTGATGCTTTATGCACAATTTTATGATCGTTGGCTATGGTTTTTATTTGTATATCTTGTCATTGTTTTGTATTGTGTGGTCTTTTTGTAAAATGTCACTTGCCCAAAAAAGAAATGACTGGACAAGAGTTTAAATGCAGGTTTTACTGTAAAACTAGCTATTCCTTAAATGTTCTGAAGTTTGTGACCTTAAACTTCAAAGTCACTAAGAAAGATTATTCTCTAACTTCAGAATTCCTGGAAATTATTAATGGGGTAATGGGAGAAGCCATATATTTTATTCCCATTTGAACACAGAATGAAGTAACAGCTCCAGTTGCTGTTTGTTAGGAATCTCTGTTGGACATTGCTCACCATAGTTTAGTCATACTTGAAAATCAGAGATCCCTCTTTAAAACCCCACATTTTGCACAGTTAGGATTTTGTTGCCTTTATTATATGCATTTTTCCCTACCTACCACTCTAAGTGCTTGAGGGTTCCCAGCTAGCCAGGCAACAGGGAGGGAGGCAGATCACAGACCTTAACCAGATGGCTGGGTTCTGATCTCAGTTGTGCCACTTACCAGCTGTGTGACCTTAGGCACATTCCTTGACTTGCATGTACCTTTGTTTCTCCATCTTACATCTCCAAGGTGGAGGTAAGAATGGTAAATTGTTTAGGCTCCCAGAGAAGATTAAATGAGTTAACACAAGCAACAGCAGACTAGGAACTGGAACATAATGTTCTGTGAAGTGTTAACTCTTGTTTTCTGATTAGAGTGTGTTTCATCAGCTTCCTTTTGTTTGCTGTTACTGTTTCTATCCCAGGATCAAAATTAATAATGTTGAGAGAGTCACTGGCCATCTGAATGGCAATTTACTCTACACCCTAACCCGGAGGGGAGAAATGCAGTGCTCCTTGCAGCCTGCCAGTTGAGAGCACTGTTCTTGGGCCTTCCTCCTTGCTCAACTTCTCCCAGAAGATCTCTTCACAACAGCAGAATGTGGAACACAGTCTCATTCTGCTACCTGTTCAGGATTGTGTGGTTTCTATTTACAGTAATTGATATTTAAGAATGTGCAGGGTCCGCTAAGCTCTCTCTGGGTTCTCTCCAAGCCCCTGCTTGATGACATCTTGGCAACAAACCTCACATTTGATATTCTCCCTCATGGCCCACCTTGGCTCAGTATCCCTACGGTCTGTGGGCCAGATGGCACCGTGTGGAGCCGGACAGCCTGGAGGATTGTGATTCTGAGTGCTGTCAGAGTGACACTGGAGCACAGGTGGCAGGTCAAGCACCTGCTTAGGCAGCCTGCTCTGAATGCTCATAGAAGACAACTTAAGAGGATAGGGAACCTGCCCTGTGTATGGCTCTTATGGAAAGAGATACTCTCAGTCTACTGGGGTGTGGTTGACCCAAAATGAGGTTGGCTTCTCAGAATATAGTCTCTTGTTTTCTTCCCTCTTAGAGTTATTTCCTTGTTCAAAGAATATAGAAACACCTGATTCATTTCCCCAGTACTCTGGTAGCCTCTGAATTTTCTAAAGCAAAACAGAAAGATAGATAGATAGATTGATAGATAGATAGATAATTTATCCTTAAAAATTCCCTCCTCACTTCTCATTTTCCTTCCTTTCTTTGTAAATACCTCTTTCCTTCTTTTTTATTATTCATGAAGTATTCATTGGTTGCCTGCCTTTTGTTAGATGCTGTAAATACATGGGTGAGCAAAATAGGCATTACTCCGTAGAACATAAAGACTCTTTATGTGTGTTTGTGCACACATGCAAGTATAGGGATGGATAGTACAATCAAATGATTTCAGAAATATTAATTATATTCTGAGCTAGATGTCAACAAAGAAAAGTACTTAGAACCAAGAACATTTATTTTTTTTACCTTGAATTTAGCGATGCTTTTATTTTTTTTTAATTTTTTTACATCATTGTTCATTTTTAAACAATAATTGCTTCCCCCCACCCCCTCAGGTGTAGTCCCCATAAAGTTTCCTTCACCAATGCACCCGTGCACCATCACCTCAGTCCCCTGTGCTGCTTCCCCCCTCCTTCTGATCCTTTTCCCTCCTCCTTCCCTGTACTATGTCTCTGATTTATAATTGTCTGTTTTTGCTTTGTTGTGTTCTGTACTGTAATTATTGTTTTATTCTGATGTCTTATTGGGTTCCCCTCTATCCCTGCTATAAGTGAAACCATCTGATATTTTTCTTTTTCCTTCTGGCTTATTTCACGGAGTATAATTCCTTTTAGTTCCATCCATGTTGCTGCAGATGTCATGAGTTTATCCTTTTGATTGCTGAATAATATTCCATTATGTATATATACATAATAGAATATTATGATCCAGTCATAATATTCCTGATCCAGTCATCTATTTTTTGGCATTTGGGGTGTTTCTAGGTTTTACCTGTTGTAAATAGTGCTGTGATAAACATAGAGGTATAGGTGGTCTTTTGAATCAATATTTTTGTGTCCTTTGGGTAGATTCCTAGGAGTGGAATTGCCGGTTCATATTGTATGTAGCTCCATTTTTAGTAGACTGAGGAACCTCCAGACAGCTTTCCATAGTGGATGGACCAGTTTTCACTCCCACCAGCAGTGTAGGAGAGTTCCTTTTTCACCACATCCTCGCCAACATTTGTTGCTTGATTTTTTGATATGTGCCATTCTTACTGGTGCCATTCTTACTGTATCTCAGTGTGGTTTTTATTTGCATTTCCCTGATTATAAGGTATGTTGAACATTTTTTCATATGCCTGTTGGCCATTTGCATTTCCTCTTTGAAGAAATATCTTTTAAGTTCTTCTGCCCATTTCTTGACTGGATTGTTTATTTTGTTTTTGTTGAGTCATGTGAGTTCTTTGTGTAGCTTTGTGCCCCAGTCCCTTATCATTTGAATGGAGTGCAAAGAATTTTTCCCAATCAGTGGGGTGTCTCTTTGTTTTGGTTAATGTCTCTTTTGCTGTACAGAAGCTTTTCAGTTTGATGTAATCCCAGGTGTTTATCTTTTCCTTGACTATCTTTGCTTTGGGTGATGAGTCTTTAAAGATGTTATCATGATGTATGTCTTGTAGTGTTTTACCTATATTTTCTTCTATATATTTTATGGTTTCAGGTCTTATATCCAGTTCTCTTATCCATTTTGAGTTGATTTTTGTGCACAGTCAGAGGTAGTGGTCTAATTTCATTTTTTTGCATGTGGTGGTTCAGTTTTCCAGCAACATTTATTGAACAAACTGTCCATGTTCCATTGCATGTTCTTTGCTCCTTTGACAAAGATCAGTTGTCCATATAAGTGTGGTTTTATTTCTGGGCTCTCTATTCGGTTCCATTGGTCTGTGTGTCTATTTTTGTTCCAATACCAAACTGTTTTAATTATTATGGCTTTGTAGTATAGCTTGAAGTTTGGAAGTGTGATTCCTCCTTTCTCCTTTGTTTTCATCAATAGGGCTTTGGCTATTCATGGTTATTTGTGCTTCCATATGAATTTCATTAGTATTTGTTCTATTTCTTTGAAGAATGTCATTGAGATTTTTTTTAAAGATTTATTTATTTATTTATACAAGCACTGGGTACAGTCAGAAGCATGGGAGGGTGAGAGAATTTACCAGAGCCAGAGTAGGGAGCAGAACAGACAGACTGATGAAATACACTGCTGAGGGGAGCAGCGGGTGGCAGGAGAGGTCTGCGCACCATGTGGGACCCTCACCTGGTGGCCGGGGATTGAACCAGTGCTGCAAAGGCTGTGGGCAGCTTTGCAACCCAGCACTCAACCGCTATGCCACCGGGGAGGCCCTCATTGAGATTTTTATTGGAATAACATTGAATCTGTATATTACTTTTGGTAGAATGGACATTTTAATAATGTTAATTCTTCCAATCCATGAGCAGGGGATGTATTTCCATTTCTTTGTGTCTTCTATTTAGAACCAAGAACACTTATAAAGGGAAATTGATCTGGTCTGGTGCTGTGGAAGCTGTTCAGGAGATATGACTTCTGGTCTGCTCTCAGAAGAATTAATCACAATTCACAAAGAAGGGGCAGGAAAACCATTACAGGAAGAGGAAAGTTCATGCTTAAAGATCCTGAGATGGCTGAAGCATGCCATATTCAAAACATTAGAAAAAGTTTTATTATGTAGATGTCAAAAGAGAGGGAACAGTGTCTATTAGAGTTATCTTTTATTTGGTATGATGCACACACAGGCACACACACACACACAAGTCAAAGTTCTGCCAAAATATTTTCCCAGATAAATTTTTCTGAGCTATCAAGGAAATATGGGTAGCCTCAAGTCTGTGGTGGAAGCAATAAATATAAATTTTCTTAATTAGGTAAATGAGATAGATTATAGTATTCAAAAAGATTCTAAATAAACTTCCTATAGGGGCTCTCCTAACCATTTTCTTCACTTTACAGGGTGGGGCAGGGGAAAATGAATTAATGGTGAAATGAGATTGTTATCCCTTACTAATCTCAGTGACATTTCTTTTACCTTTTGACATATCTACCAAACATCACAGGCTATAAATAGGGTACCCAAGGTGTTCTTAGGCCCCATTTACCCTTTAGAGAAAGCAGCACTGTGAGAGATGGACTCAAATTCACAACCAATAACTCCCTTATATAAACTGGGCACATTTTTGCCTGAAAATTAAATGTCTGTAAACCTTCAGGACTTCATAGTTAATTGAGACAGTCTCTTTTACTGGCTTGTTTTTAGGCTTTATTTGGACCCCACTTAACACACTGACCAATGGTATCTGTGCAAAGATACCAAAGATACTAGATAAGGTATCTTTCTAAGATACCTTAGAAAACTCCTTGAGAACAAGGGTATATCTGAGCAAAAGGAAAGCATAAAGTACAAGTACATAAGAAACAGGGATTCAACATAGAAGAGAGGCAAAGGGACATTAGGGAATGAGAGCCCAAATAGATTCCAGTATGACAGCAGTACACTAGGCATAAACAACTCACCTGCCTGCAAATGTAATCCTAACCTACTACTTCATAGTGTGGCTGGGTATAAAATTCTAAATTGAAATGATTTTTTCTTTGCACTTTGGAAGAGATGCTATAGTTTCATTGCATTCTAGCTTCCAGTATTGCCATTGAAGTACAAAAGTATCCTAAATCCTGACATTTTCTGAAGGATATTTATTTTCTGTGTTTTTGAAAGCTTAAAAGGTCTCCTTTTAATCCCCAGTGTTCTGCAATTTACAGCAATATGTCTAGGTATGGTATCTTTTTAACTATTGTACATTGACTCAGTGAATTCCTTCAGTGTTGAAATTCATTCTTTCAAATTTGCTTGAATTATTTCATGAATGACCCCCCCTCCTTCTACTCAACCTTTTCTATTCTCTCTCTTGTCTTTCTTCCTTCCTCTTACTCTCCCTCCCTCCTTCCCTTTCTGAAACTTTGTTATTTGGATATTGGGGATCTTGTGGTAATATATGGTGCATTCTATCATATCCATTTTAACTTCTTCTAATATACTGGGAACTACAGGGGATGAAAGATAAATACTTTATTTTCCAGACTCTTTGGCAACTAATGTTCTGGATGTGATTTAGATTTAACTGTATTTCTTGCTCTTCTGTTGATAAGCATGGTCATGGAAGCTTTTTACTGTGGCATAGCAATAATAGGCTTCCCAATGTTTGGTCAGTTGCTCTGTGAGTGTCAAGAAACAGACTGCTGGCCATCCATTTTGCCCATATATTGTACCTGACTTTGGAGTGAGTAGCAATAGCTGTGACTCTGTTATCTTGGCAACAATAATATGCTTCTAAATTTAGCAGCTATGCTTGGTAGTTTGCCACTTCAGGAGGCAGTCTCCTGATGTTTGTTATAAGTGGTAGCATCTCCCTTTGTGCCTTGGTCCTCTGGTTTAGCTTGGGATTTGTACTGAAAACCCAGGTCTGTTTATTTAGTTATTCCAGTGACTATATCATTGAATTATTGTAAGAAATAATGTCTGCTAAAACTAAGTAGCGTGGATTCTGTTCTCTGCAAAGGATCCTGATTCTCATGGATTTGGGTTTGTTTCTCTAATTTCTTTTTACATTTTCTGTCTTCCAACTCGTGTGTGTGTGTGTGTGTGTGTGTGTGTGTGTGTGTGTGTGTCTTTCCTTGGCTTCATGTTCTAACTCTGCATTCTCTACATTTGAGTAATTGAGGTTTTTTTAAACTCCTATATACACACATATAATCTCTAATTTTACTTTTTCTTCTCTGAATTCTCCTATCTAGTAACATCCTGTTCTTGTTTTAACAATAAATTGTCTTCTGTGGTCTTTCTGAGGGTATCATTGATAAAGCTTTTTTTAATATTTATTTATGCATACAAGAACTGGGGTACAGGCCAGAAGTTTGGGGGGTGAGAGGATCCACCAAAGACAGAGTGGGGAGCAGAACAGGCAGATTAACTGAAATGCACTGCTGAGGGTAGCAGTGGGCAAGTCAGGAGAGGTCTGCTGCACCATGTGGGTAGCTCCCTGGCATGCCAGGGATCGAACTTGTGCCACAGAGGCTGCAGGTTGCTTCATAGTGCTGTGCTTAACCCCTTGCACCACCAGGGATGCCCAGTGTTAGAGCTTTTTAAAAAGTTTTCTTCTTCTTGCATAGTCCCTGTTGCTTTTTACTGTTTCCAAGTATTTTTGACTACCTGTTTAGATCTCTAACTTTTATACTAGAAACTTGGCTCAGTGATCCTTCATTATCATAAAAGCCACTCAAAAGCCCTGAGCATGTGATTAGGTATTATTAGCTGTGGGCTTTCCTGTGGGGTGACCTGCCTGTGCTGTTTCATTGAAGGAAGCCCTGATGTCAGCTTCTTTGTGTCTTTCTTCTTCTCCGGGCTATATTCCTTAAAGAAGATTTTTCTAATCTTCTGCCTATAAGGTATGTGACAGCTGCCAGAGTCCTGATTGCTGAGTACAAAAAGAGAAATGGGGGTCTATACATAAGTATGTGGATGTTCTCTTTGAAGAAAAAAGCAACACTCACTGTTTGTAGTACATTGTCCCACCCTAAACTATGTCTACTAGAGAGAAGGATGGGTAAGTTCGGCACCCAGGTATAAGTGCAGAAAGGGATGGGACATCTAAATGCTTCTTGAACAACCTTCAGTCATTCCTTGTTTTAGCTGCTTCATCCCTGCTTTCACAGGTACCTGATGGCTTAAAATCCTTAGCTTTTAGGTTATTTTCAGCTTTTCTCTACTGCCAGCTTAGGTCTAACCTTTCTTGGCCTTCTTGGATCACCAAGTACATATCCATCTGCTCTCTAACTTGCACAGCTTTGTTGATATATATTTTCTTCCATTTTCTTTTTGAGTTCATGCCTTTAAAGCAAAATCCACCTAGAATCATCTTAATCAGGTTAAAGAGACACTGCCACATAAAGGTGTGTGTGCATACCCATGATTTTGAGTTGGGAGTTGGTTAACTTTTATATGACTCATGAAAACAGAAAGATATTGATTTTATATTGATTTTGCTTTCTGTGTCTTCACTTGATTAGGTATTAAACTTAATTATGTTGCATGTGTCTTCAAATTGAGTGTTATTAAACTTAATTGTGTGTATTGGTCTAAGCTTAAATTAACACAAAAAATAGCTAAAAGTAAGAAAGGCTATGTGTCCCGAAATATACCCCAGTTTCTTTCCAGCACTGCTAATAGGCTTTGTTTTAAGCTGTACTAGCCTCAAAGAATTGTTCTTCATAATGATTTGAATATACTTAGTGGGAAGCATCTGCAGTCATTTCTGCGTTAAAGCCCTAATGTACAGAAAGGAGTGGTTTTTTTTGGTTTTCTCTTATTATGTTTTATGTAATGGGCATTTATATTTGCCATCCAAACAGCATGCTTTTTTGCCATTTACTGCTGGGGAGTTGTGGCAAATCAGATATGATTTGCTTGAATTCATTGAAACCTTTCACATCAGCACATTCTCACTGTTCTTCATTCTTGGTGCCTACAGCAAAGATTTAATAAGCTCTGTTTGCAAAACAAAAAAGGGTAATGGCTCAATGGAAAGCCCATTAGTGTTTCAGACCACTGACTGTTGAATCCAAATATAGATTTTAGGAAGGAGGCTAAACTCAGATGAAGAGACAGAATTTCCTTTAAAATATTAACCTTTCATTTTTGCTGTAAAGGGAAATTAAAATTGAACCATGGAAGGTAAAAATTAATAGTCGCAAGGTGTTCTAAGTATGATGTTTGAGTTTTATTGAAATTCTCAGTTTCTAGTTACAATAAGAAGTCCAGCATTTTTGCTGATTATGAGGGGAAAATCAGGATGGATAAATGACTTACCATTTAACAAAAGGTGTGTGTGTGTGTGTGTGTGTGTGTGTGTGTGTGTATGTATGTGTGTATATATATATATATATCTGTAATGAAACAAAGCACCAAAGAGAAGTGAAATGGTTTGTTTAATATAAAAGTTTAGAGTTTTTCATTGAGCCCATGACTATGAAGAGCTTGTAAATTTATGGGTGCAAATTCTGCTTCTCTGCCAACATATGTTTTCACTCATGCCTGGAGCCCTGATAACTTAGGATGGGGCAGAAGCCAAATGAGCTTCTATAGTTACATGTTAGTGGTTTAGAAACACAGGGTAAGGCATTTCATGTTTTCACTGGACATGTTTGTCTGTCTCCCCTCTTTGGGGATGGTGCTGAAAATCTCGAAGGTATGGTTTTAGTGCCTTTTTGGTTTCAAGGAATAACAAGGTAATTTTTACTACGAGTTGGGAAATTTGGATTTTAATCCAGATTTCTCTACGAACTAGTTGCATGACCTGAAGCAGATCCTTTTTCAAATATTTTGTTACTGACTTTTTTTTTTAATGCTGACTTAGCTGAGATGAATGTGGCACAAGAATAAAATGACATAGAATCATGGTAGTGTTATCTTCAACTGTTAATCAGGTATAAGTTCACACTGCTTGAAATGCTGGACAAAGCATAAATATTTAAAGGTTAAAGTTAAATAACAAACCATAAAGGTGAACTGAATCGTTGGCATTAGATGGCGCAATAAATATAACCAAGATTGAAGAATAAAATAGAACATCTAACGAGAAGTGTTGGTGAGTTCTAGGTATCATAGATTGCCTGGAGATGGTTATTATGACAATCAGCTTTTATTGAAGACTTAGTATATGTCAGGCCTTCCACTAGCAGTCATTAAATGTAGTAGCTTATTTTTGATCCTTATAATAACAACTTGGATTTATCGTTACTATTTTCATCCCTTATTTTGTAGATAAAAGTATCTCAATTGAAGTCACACAGATAAGAAGTGTCACATCAGGGTCTTGGAACTAGACCCATTTGACTCCAAAACAAAGTATTTTTAGCAACTATGCTATATTTTAAAATCTGCCACCACAAAAACCATACTACAAACTAAATATTAGAAACAGCTCATGCTTCCCTAGCTCTATTATGAACTCTAAACTATTAGGGCAAGTAGATTCAGCAAATTATATATACAAAAAGTATCTCTCAGTCTGTCATACCCTAAGAACAGTCTAGTCTAGCTAAGGAAGTCAGAGATTAGAGCAGGTGAATGAATCAAGGCAATGTGTGATCATAAATTAAGCTAGACATATTTAAGAGCAAATTAAGAGCCCTGAATAAGAGAAAAATCATGCATACTAAGTTCAAGTATCTAAAAATAGTAAATGGAAGACCAACTAGATTTATTTTCTGGGATATGAGAAACTTGTTCACGTATTTCTGTATATGAAATGAATGGGTATCTGTCTATTGGAGGTCATAAATTTCCTGAAATAGGTAAATTCAAGTGTCATGGATGTCATAGAGGGGATTCACATAACCAGTGCTCTTTAAGTTCCTTTTCAACCTTTAAAGTCCTTTTCAACCAAAAAAATACTTAGAGGTCAAAGATATTTAGAGAAGATCAATTTGAACCCAACTTGAATAACTAGGGAAAATTTTAGGTAGAAAGCAAACCTTCATCCAAGAGGATGACTCTTAATCATTTGTGGGTTATCAAAACAAATAGCCCTTGATAGTAGCAAAACCAGGAGAACTAGAGCTATACATGAGCAAGTCTTCTGTTTTCTTGTCCTTGGTTGTCTCCCACTGTGATGATAGGGCCCTGGGGGTAGTGGTCTCAAGGCCTATCCATTCCAGGCATCCTCAGAGCCCTGAGCTGTTCTCCTGTGGCAAGTCTGCCAGTCTTAGTGATTTGCTCTCAGGCCTTTGTATATGCCAGATGTTAATTGTAAGAAAAAAACTTCTCTTCAGGACTCTTTATGTGGGGGCAGAGAGGCTCACTAGTGCACAGAGACTAAACTGTTTTAGGAGCATCTGGGAGAGGTGGCAACAGCTCAGAAGAACTCAAAATTCAAAGTTAGCACTTGAATTTTTTTTAAAAACCTCACTCTTTCTGAACCCTCAAATGCTATTGGTGGGAATGTAGATTGTTCCCCACTCTGGAAAACAGTATGAAAGTTCTAAATATATTAAAAATAGATCTATATGACCCAGCAATTCCATTCCTAGCTATCTACCCCAAAAGTGCAAAAATTTTAATTTGAAGGGATATATGTACTGTTATGTTCGTTGTAATACTACTTGCAATAACCTAGTCATAAAAACAACCTAAGTGCCCAACGACAGTTGAATGGATTAGGAAGATATGATATATTTCACAATGGAATTCTACTCAACTATAAGAAAAGATAAACCCTTGTCATTTGGAACAACATGGATAGAACTGGAGGGGATTTCGCTAACTAAGTGAAATAAATCAGGAGAAAGACAAATACCAGATGATTTCAATCATACGTGGAAAATAGAAAAACAAAATAAAGGAACTGACAGAACTAAAAAAAAGAACAAACAAACAAACAAAAAAACACAAAGCCTAGAAATTTGACTGCAGAATATATCTAGAGGGAGAAAGAGAGTGAGGGGGAGTGGGAAGGGAGCCCAGTCTTTTGTGTTAAAGGGATAAGGGATAAGGGTGTTTTGGTGGTGGGATGTTGTAAAATACATCTGAAGAGAAGATTGTTGTAAACCACTGTTACTTCAGTTAAAAAGAATAGAACTGTCTTCCTCTCCCCTCCCTCAGAAAATCAACACTCCTTTGCATCAAAGAACGGAAACTTGTGGTTCTCCAGATTTTTAGGGATACCACACTAAGTTTTATTCTACCCTGAGAAGCCTCGAGATCTTAAGATTTATTTTCCTTGCAAATAGGTGCATTGTTCTGCCTCTTACCTTTCCATGACTGGGCCAGCTGCAGAGCCCTGATAGAGAAAGCAGTGAAGTCAGTCTTGGAAAATCTAGGAAGAGAGTTTCTTAACTTGCACTTTCTGATAAAACTGTCAAGGACATGCTTTCTTACACCTTTTCCCTGCAGACCTTTAAAAAGATGCTTTTCTCATGTGACTTTACACATAAAGGCAAAAAACACATGTAGGCACAATAAAGACCTTAAAATTCAATATTTCATGTTGAGTGACCTTTCGTGAGCCAAAAATACAAAAATGGAAGGTTTACAAACAGTATTAAAGTAGATGTTATCTAGAGCCACATGCTTTACCAAATGCAAGCATATTTTTGGAAAGTTAGCATTGAAGATTGATTTACCGGGAGAGCTCTGATGCCAAGGTACTCTGTGTGGCTTTTTGGGGAGAACGCATGGAGATGCAGCTGTTGAAATGCCTGTCTGCAAGTGCTGACCATCTCTTACTGACTCTTGGCTCAGGCAGGCAAAGCTTTGGGTTGTTTTATTGTTTTTGAAAGGGAACTACATTGTAGTCATCATCCTCTGGGAAACAAGTGAAAATAGGATTCCTTCAGTGTGTCACTGAAATTTAAAGTGAAAATTTGTTGTTTCACAAAAAAAGATAAATCCATGCCATTCGCGGCAACATGGATGGAGCTGGAAAAGATTATGCTCACTGAAATAAGTTAGAAGAAAAAAGAAAAATGGCCAGTGATATCACTTATATGAGGAATATTGGGAAACCAAACAAAGGGTTTGGAAAAAAAAGAAAAAACTTGTAGGCAACTATAGATCTGAGGCACGCAGCAGGGGAGGGGGAGAAATCAAAACAGAGGAAGGAGAGCACAGGGGACTCTGTGGTGAAGGTTCAAAGGTGATGTGGTGGTGGGAGATTTACAGGAGCTAAACCTGAGTGGAGAAATCAAGTACTGTCCAAAAGTGAACAATGATGTAAGAAAATTTTAAAAAATTTTAAAAAGCAAAAAAGAAAATCTGTTGATTCATCAATGAAGATATTCGTGCCTGCTATTCCAAATTTCCTATAAGGATGGAGGATGGAAATCAGGAACTGTTGCCTTCCTTCAGGTCATTATAACCAATTTTCTTTTAAAAAATTCTATTTGAAGACATAAATATGTTTTGACATGAGGAATGTTCTGGGTTTTTTCTTAATACAAGTTTTAAGGAGTAGATTACTCTGCAACCAGCCTCATGCCCCAGAATATGACTGATGGGGCCATCAAATCTCATTAGCTTAGTGGCTCTTGCTTTTTCTTCTGTATAAGTAGGCTCTTTTTGCAGACATAGCTAGACAGTTGCATGCTGAAAAGTAACTATTTCTTAAAGAGAAGACATCTTTAATAAAACAGCATTTTTGTTCTTGTTTTAAATTGTCTTTTCCCCTCTTTAAACATAGTATGTAGTTTTGTCCTTTCATTGTGACAATTACTTAAGAGCTTGTGTTGGGGGAAACCCCAATTAAAAACATTTTGAAAAGGCATTCTTCTTGAGAAGCATAGTTTGATGTTTCCATTAGCTTTTGCAACAGAATCCCAGGAGTATTTCAGATACTGTACGAGAACAAGTAACTGATCAGTGAGTCAAGTCTCAGCACCAAACATTCAGTTGAGCCTTCACTGCCTGATCCTCAGCAAGCAATTGCCCTAGATCATTTTTGGTAATCAGCTGAATGTTTTGGGAGGTATTAAAATATCTAAGAACAGTCTTTAAAAGTATGTACTGTGGGGGGCCTCCCCTGGTGGCGCAGCAGTTGAGCGCTGGGTTGCCAGGCTGCCTGCAGCCTCTGCAGCGCCAGTTCGATCCCTGGCCACCGGCGAGGGTCCCACAAGAAAAAGAAAAAAAAAAAGTATGTACTGTGGGGTCTTGAAGATGCAAGGAGTTTTCATGGCTGAACAACTCACTTCAAGCAGAGCCCTCAGTAGTTGCAGGTGTGACATTCCAGCACTATCTCCATGACCTGTGACATGAACTTTTGTTATAGATCCTGGAAGAGGAAAGGAATGTTAGGTGAAAACTAAGGAAATCCAATTAAAGTATGAACTTATCTCAAAAATAATGTATCAATATGGATTTGTAGTCTTGACAAATGTACTCTTCTAACGTAAGATAATAATAGATGACAGATACGGGATACAAAGGAACTCTATATTGTCTCACCCCTTTTCCATAAATCTAAGCTTATTCTAAAGTAAGTTTATTAAAAATAATAGATGCTTATAGAAAATTTGATAACTATAGAAAGGTTAAAAAAAGACAGTGATAGCACTCAAAGAAACACTGTGTTTTTGTATATTTACATATATAGTTAAGTATGTCTGATTTTTTAAGTATGAGTCATTTGCCTATAATTTCATAATTTCCTTTTCTAATGAACATCTCTCCATGTCATTAAATAGCATTATATTGTTGTATAATATTCTATTATATGAAAATATATCAGACTGTATTTAACCAATCCCTTCTGATTAGAAACTGAAATTATTTCTCATGTTTCATTATGATAATTCCATGACTTAGCCATGCAGTTAACTCTGTTCATATCCACTATTATTTCCTCAGGAGCAGTTTCTAGAAATTATATTACTGACTCAAAGAATATGCAAAGTGTCCAACATTTTGATAGCTTTTTGGTACATAAATTTGAATTATATATCAAGTGGAACTGCTCTTGCATATATATGAACAGCTGAATTTACAGTGGAGAGGTTATGGTCCAGAACTAGTTAGGTAGAAAGTAGAGGAAGATCTGACACAGGTTCTATTAATATCCATTTATTTTTGAGACTTTAGTAAGAATGGCTGTGGGCAGGATAGGGATCTGGAAGAGAATGTCTAAATAGACACAGCCCCATTGAAGCATGTGGAAGGAGCTGAGTACATGTAGGCTTAACAGGGGCTGAGGGGCAAGGAGGGCCCATCGCAGTTGGGGGTGCTCATCTTCTACTGGGTCTGTAGAGGAGACAAAGGCATGAGATTCAGGCATAGCAAGGTTAATTAAACGAGGGTTAGGTCCCAGTGATTGCCCTCTCTGTCCCCTGCCTTCAGGGAGCTTAGATTAACCCTAGTGCAGTCTGGATGGAGATCATATGAGTGGCTGCTTCGACAGCAGTGATTTGCTGTGTTTCTGTTTTCAGATGTGCCAACCGTGTGAATGTCATCTCTGCTGTTTGACTGCATTCTTGACACTTTGTCTTTTTTCAAGCATTTCCCTGCTACAAAGTTTAGAAGGCTTTTCGTGATGTTTGGAATGGAGGCTCAAATATTGACTTGAGTTCCTTTGGAATTCTGCTCCCTAAACAGGGATCTGCTTCCCTACCATCTCTGGAGGAGTATTCTGACGTAAACTGCATCTGCTGGCTCTGTGTACCCACCACAGACTTCTGAAAATGGGGAGGCTCGGGAAGTCAGAAACACAAGGAAGGAGTGAGAAGTGCAGCCTCTGAGTTTTACCTTCAATTAACGATCCACAGACATCTGTGGATCCACAGACCCACAGCCAGAGCCGTTTCCCTGGAACACCCATTGTTCTATTGAGATTTACAGAAAAATCTAAAAGGACATTAATCTCTGGAAAACTCTGGTGATAACAAGACCTGCTAAGTAAGGTGTATAGAGAAGCAAAAAGGTGGCAAGGGAGAGAAAGGACTGTAAAAATAATAGTCTCAAAACTATAGAACAGGACCTGAGCAATATCCTTGATTTTGGGGTTTTCAAAGCAATAGGAAAACACCCTTTCAGGGCTTGAGTGTGGAAGAGTTTATGATATATAATTCATCTAGAGTTAGAAATTAGAACTGCCCTCTTCTCTGGGCAGCTCCTCTCTGCCCTCTAGCCATTCCTACCCCCACCTTCTTTTCTTTTTCGGACTAGAGTGCACAGAATTAGATTCATCATCAGAGATGGTTCATGAAGTGTTGTCATTGTCCATCCATACATGACCCACTTTTATATATTTGTTCATTTTTAATAACTCATTTCTTCTGTTAATGGGAAGTAGCCTATTTCTAGGTTTTTGCTCTTGTGTATGCCTTTACCTGTCATTTTCATACACAGAGCCCAAATTCCCAGCACCAGATGGTGGGGGAGCAGTGAACCTGGCACCTCCACTGCAGGGCCCAGCGGGGAAGTGGTCCCAGCACTTCCGTGCGTTTCCCTCTGTGGCCTTTCTGTCCTTCAACACGTCTCCTCTCTCGTCCCATACGGAGGGTAGGATGCCCTCAGTCTCACACTGGCAGAGTGAGCGAGGGGAGGTGGCCCAGCAGCAGTGTGCCCCTGCGAGGGTGGGAGGAGGGTGTGGACTCTCTGGGAAAACTCCAGAATCTCTGTTCATGTTCCTAGCCTCTGCATTTTTATTTTCAATGTCAGAAGCAAATTCCTCCTGGGGGCCTAACTCAGGAGGCTTTCCGCTAGTTTCCCCAGAGACTATTCTAAACAATATAGTGAATTAGTGAGCCTGTTTTTTCAGTGTTTTCCCAGCCTCCTTGAGCACAAGACAACTTGGAACATGAGGAAAGAGAAGACAAATGTCAGTTCAATGATGTCATTTCTTAGTCCTTCAACACAAATACAGCCGGACCTCCAGACCCGTCCCAGAACCCATGGCCAGCAGCCATGGTAGAAACAGGCACCATGTCGTGGGTGAAGAGTGAGCGTGAACACCAAGAGGATGAAAAAGAACAAGACATAGCTCTTGCTGTGCTGCCGTGTTAGTAGCTGTCGGGAGCAGGGCCGCCAGAGGCCCGCAGCTGGGGTTCACTGCCCTCCAGGCCCCTCAGGAGCTGCCCTGTGATTGTTTGGGAATCATTATCTCTGCTGGGCTTTCTATTGTTCACAGGGGGCAGCTCTTGCCAACCAAGATCCTGTTTCTGTTTTGTGAAAAGAGAGGCTAGAGCTCAGGGGAAAGAAAGGCTGTGTGGAGAGGCAAGAAACATTAAAAGGAGAGGAAGAAAATGGGCTGTGTCAAGTTGTTTGTACAGTTCCTCTCCTTTGTCCCTCATCTCTTCTTAAAATAATTGGTTTAGCACTATAATAGAATTGCCATCAAACAGACCCTGAGAGTCGGTTATCTTGGACAGAGGCAAGTAAGTCAAAATGTACCAAATGAGATCATGGAGCAGGGATGAAAAGAAATATTGATCTGGAGCCCAGAGCCAGCCTGGAACCAGGGAGAGGGCAAGAGATTTTTTTTCTTTCTTTTTTTTTTTTTTGAGTGGTGATATCTTGATACTAAGTATTTATTTCGCTATCAAATGGACTGCAGTAAAAGCATTAGGGCACAGAATGCTTTACCATCTTACTAGTTTTATTAAGAAGAAAGACATCTAGGCATATTGTATATAAAGGGTTTTGAGAACACCAGGGGCCGTAACATAGGATCTTATATATTACATTAGATTACTAATTATGGAATGGGGAGCTGAAGGAATGCAAATGTCCTTCCTTTTCTTTTCAAAGGAGCTGTTTTTTAATCTACTGCAGTGGCATGACTGCTATGGTTCAGATTTACTTGTCCCATTCATTTTTCAATGTGTGCTTTCTTTTCTAAGAGTCCACATACTTTCATCCTTTCATAGATTCCCGAAGCCTTTTTCATGTTTATCAATTTAAATATGTGTGAGGCATGTGGTGCTTCTGGTCTCACACTGTATAATGAAAACCAGAGGTTCCAAGTACTTTTGTAGCAGTTCCTTCTTGCTTATAGCTTCATTTCAATAAGAATAGGCCCAGGCAGAGTAGCTCCCTTACTAGTTTATATTGCTAACCTAGATCTATTCAAGCAGGTGTTAAACCACCTCCTGCCAAGAAAGTGGTTATTGAATTTCAATCAGGCAAGCCAGCAAGGAAGGGGAAAGATATGGAGTAAATGGACCCAGAGGTTTCAGTAGGTTACTTTTGAATCATGTGAATGTTATTATCTACTTAAAATAAAATAAGTAAAATACTAATTCAGAAAAGATAAGAAGTCAACAGGCCTTGGCAGTTGTTATTAATGGCTTTGAGGTCTTTGATTGGATCATTATGAAAAAAAAAACATTCCATCCCCACTGGACTGACAGATGTCTGGCTGGGTGTCTTCTGGCCTGCCCTGTGAGGACAAGCTTCTAGTATGCTCTTTAACTAACATGGTCTTAATTGAGCTCAGGCTTCTTACTAGTCCCTATGGCCTTAAGTGATACCAATTGCATATTAGGCCAAAAATATACCTGCTGAACTGAATTGAGCAGTTTTAAGGTAGAGTTTTGTGAGAGGGGAAGCCAAGCTTAAAAAGTAAAATATTTTGATAACCCCTGGCATATAAGAAAATTTAAGAAAGCCAGCCAAGCTCGACATCTTCAGCTCAAAACACTAGTTAGCTGTGTGTTAAAATTATAGTGCCAAAATTCCTTCACTTTCCATTTTCATCTGATTCATCATTGCTCTAATTTTTAATGTTCTTAAACATTACCTGTTGAAGCTGTTAAGATCCAGTAAGTGTCTTCACACACCCAATTAAATGCCCAATTACCAATTTTGGGCTCTTGACTTAACATTTTAAAATGAGATGCACCTAGCCCTGCAGCTAAAATATTAATGGATGGCAGATCTCAAGGGAAGCGAGATTTTAAGTGTTCTCACTAAGGCACATGGTTCCCTAGTTCAAGGAGGAGCACAGGCACATTCCTGCTGCTTCTCCAGCAAACCGTGTGTGCTGTCCAGAACTAGTCTGACTTATAACTGTGGGTGTCCCTGCAAGAAGAGGAAGACTATTGAGAGCAAACAGAAGTCACTGGAGCCTGCTCAAGGGCACTGAGATAATTTCCTTTTCAAGAAAATAGTAGTGCCTTTGTGTTGAGGCCAGGAAACAAGACCAGGAAGCTTGGAATTCTGCTTTTGAACATAAATATGTATTTAACAAGATTACTTCCTAAACACTGAGTTTGAGCACAGGAGTAGGCAGAATTCTTGGCCAGGAAATGGGTTGTCTTAAGATTCATCCCAGGTCAAGGTAATCCAAAAGAAATCAGCTGCTCTCCGGGTGGTCTTATTTCTGTACTTGCCAGCTGGCCCTTCCCATCTTTTTAGTTGTAGATGCACAAGGATACTTTGAGGAGCAAGTCAGATCTGCTTTGTTTCTTTTTCTTTGAACCTTAAAGCCCTCCCCATCCTTCTGACTACAGTGCAGATGAGATGTCTTTCATAGAAAAGCTGCCCCCATCCACCCTAACTCACCCCTAACCCCCCCGGCCCCATCCATCCTGTGGGTGATCTTTCCTCCAGATGCCTAGTTATATGCTTGCTAGTGGCAAGAAATAGATGTCAGGGTATTTATCATCTCCTGCCTTGTATTTCAGCACTTAGGGACTTATTTCTCTTCTAGAATGTGAAACTCCTGAGGAGTAAGGCTGTACTTGAATCACCTTGTCCTTATTTCCACCCTCAGTTCATCTCCCTTTCCTCCCCCGTCACCCCTTGCTTCACTTTTCCTTCAGCAGACACGCAATAAATATTTGTTGAATGAGCGTTATTTGTGTCTTCAGACTTTTCCAGAAGAATAGGATAGTCACAGTGCTTTATGATCCAAGTGTTGGCAGTTTAAATTCTTCTTAAGCAAAACACAAAATTTACATAAACATCTCATATTCAGCTCTGATCTCCTCCAGGGGAATTTAGGAAAAGATAGCATAACATTCTGCCGCTCCCAACAGAATAGTTTTCTCATACTGTGAAGCTCCCTTCCTGCCAAGAGACACCCCCCTCACCACCCCAAACCCCAACAGTTCATCAGCCCTGCAGAGGCAACAGTAGGCTGACACTCTCCTTCAAATCTCACGTTAGTCCAGGGCAATGGCTAAGGAATCGAAAATACCCTTTATGTGTTGGGCATTTTTAATGAATCAATATTTTGTGTTCTGCTTTTATTTGGAAAGATCAGTCTTACTATTTTCATCTTTATAATGGGTTTCTGTGTTTGTTTCTCATATTAGTGAGACATCCAGACTTGAGAGAATGGGCATCACGGGGTGCACCTGCATTTATGTAGTTTCTAGGCATCTATGAGCCTAGAACAGGCTCATAGCATCCTTCTAGGCTAAAAATGATGATGACATGAGACACAAACAGTAAAAGACCAGTGTATGAAATGCCCATTGACAGGTAGGCAGAGTGGACATGAGAACCAGGCTCCGTGTGTATGTGTGTGTGTGTGTGTGTGTGTGTGTGACCCATCACACTGAGACACTCCTGTGATTCTGTGAGCTTCAGCCTTTTGCTCAGTGACACAAGGGTCACTTCCCATATAGAGCTGCCACCTTCACTGAGGGGAGCCCTTCATTTCTAGCAAATCCTGAGCCTATAGTGCTGTTTTGGTCCATGACCAGGCAGGTGAGAACCACAGGCTGATCCCATTCCACGTGCATGGTCCTTCGCTAGGGAGACCCTTGAACAGCACGTCTAATTAGGTGTTGGGAAGGAGAACTAACTCCTCCTCAGGAGACGGAGGGTTAGGATGTGATGCTTTTACAGAGACCTTTCTGCTCCCAGCAGAAAATATGTTATATATTCTCCCATAAATTTCCTTTTATTTTGTAGTCTCAGCAAGCAGCTCTCTTCTCAAATTGAAAAATAGCCATTCAGTATTCAGCTTTGCTCTTTCAGGATGACCTTCGCCATGACCCTGCATGTGCCACAGCATTTGTCTGCTTGCCTTATATTTCGGCGAACAAATGAAAAAACAAATAGCTCCTTGTTCCCATTAGGAGCGACTGTGGGTGCTGGCTGTGCTTCTCCAAAGCCTTTCGAGCATGGTGGCCATGATGACTTGCATGATGTGAACCTGTACCCTGACGTGGTGTGTACCTGTGGGCGCAACTGGGGTGACAATTTCTCAACAGCCCTCTTGCTGTTCAGGCCTGAATACTCCGGAGAATCAGAAATGGAAGCTGTAACGAATTCCAGGCTCACTCTAATCTGACATCAGCCCCTTTTCCTCTCATCTCTTTCAGTGTTGATAGATAGTCTGGATGCCACCCCTCTGACTTCAGACTCCTGGCCCATTTATCATCCTTGCACCCTCAAAAGGAGAGCGTTTGCCAAGGACAAAACAAGATTTTCTTTCCCCTCTCTTTGTCTTAAAAATTACCATGAGTTAAGATTTGAAACTCCATTCGGAGGGCTCAGTGCCCACCAATTTAGTTTGTGATCCTGGAAATGCTTCCCTTATCTCACCTCCAGGGCAGCAGAATCAACGGTGGAGAGCTTTGACACCTGCGCACCAGCAAGTTTAGGCTCAGCCTCTCCCCGAGGCGGGGGTGATAGTCCATGGATTGTAAGGTGTGTTGCCTTCAGAACAGCGTGTCCACAGGCATGCAGGCGGAGCCAGCTGTGTCTGTTATGTTTGGCCCCTGTCCCTATCAGTTCTTCACCCCCGTGTTCATTGTTCCCATCAGTCAGGGGAGCGGGAACCACAGGTAGGACTTTCATCTGCAGAATGAACCTCCTTCCAGAGGCGCCCTGGGGAGAAGGCAGAAAGTTCAGGGCTGTGGTCCCACAGAGGAGGAAGAGCAGAGGAGCCTGCCGCAAGCAGTGACCTTTCCTGCACTTCCTTCTGCGCAGACGCCAGTGTGGCTTGAGTCCAGATGCGTGGAAGTCACTGATCTCTTTTTTTCTATTTCACCCAGATCCCAAACCAATCACATTGGCTGCTCTTTTCCCTCTGAAAATTTACTTTCTACCCTTCATTCTTGTCCCTGGAGCGCAGCTCTCCTGCTGTGTCCTCCTCTCTGAAGGGGTCCGTCTGTCCTCTTGCTTTGAGTCTCCCTTCTAAACTTGGTGCCTCTGAAAATCACCCCGGTTCTTCTGGCCTGTTAAATCCTCTATAGGCCCTGCAGTCAAACCACCTCTCTTGCCTGATTATTTTTCTTTTCATCTAAATGTAACCTGAAAGCCCTTGAGAAGCAGGAGCTGTGTTTTATTTTGCCTAGAGTGTTGAAAAACTAATTAATAAACAACAACAAGATCCTGCAGCAATATTATTAGGGAACATATTTCCTTTGAGGGAGGTTCATGTGTTCTGAATTGATAATTCATCGTGTTTAGCTGCAGCTTCCCTTTGCACTCACTACCTGGGGGGCAGGGTGGATGCTTCCCAAGCAAGTGAAGAGAATGATAAAATATATACAAAAGAGGTTTAACCTATATAAAAAAAAAAAAAACAGGGCTTGGACCAATCATTTGTTTACAGAATATTTCCTTTGTGTTCTTGAATTAGATTCAGCCCAGCAAAGGCCTTTTATGAATGTTAAAGACAAATGCCACAGACATTTTGGGAAGGGGAAGGCATGTGGGCTGGACTGCCAAGGAAAGCCTGTGACTAGGGGAATCTGGGGTTGGCCTGCAAATAACAGGCTCAGTTTAGATTTGCAGGAACTGGTCATAAAGGCACCCCAGACTGAGCAGGTTCTGGGAGCAGAAGTTTACAGCCAGGGTGTGCTATGATGTAGGCAGGGCCTTCGGGGGAGCTTGGGGTTTTGGTGGTACTGATTCTCAAGTGGCGTTGGGCTTGGAGGTGTGGATTAGAAACACAAGGCTAGATAGGTGGGGGCCAACCAAGCATTCAACTCAGAGACCTATTTGGTAACTTGAATGGTCTTATCTATACATACAAACATTTATTTTTCTAAAAGTAAGTTCTATAATTTAAAGTTAACTCTCAGGGCATCTGAGTGGATTTACCCATCAGGACAGCATCATCTGTGTGGCAAGATGATTGACAGCAATGAGAAGGACTTGTACCCAGAACCCTTTGCACATCTTTCTAACTGAGCATCGAGAAATGATGGCCTGGCATTCAGAGGACAGCCTTTGCAATACATCTGGGGAGGACCGGCTTCTCTCAGGACTCTCAATGACATTGTTGACCTCCTTAGTAGAGGAAGCACATAGGAGAGAAGCACTGATTCTGTTTTTGTAACATCAGACCCTAAAGTGGCATCTGTGACATGTGTTAGTCACTTACTCAAAGTCTACTTAGAATTGGCACTGTTTTGCCAGAGCTTATGGCTTTCTGATGGCTTACATGATCTGTACAGGGTCACAAGGCCTTGGAACTCTGCAATGTGCATGCCCAGAATCATATATTATCAGTGACAACAGGTTTGAAGTTATAGCCACTGAGAAAAATTCACTAAAAAGACCCTTGTATTACTGCAGCCCATTCCTTATAATTCTTGGCCTGACAAAATAGGTTTGCATTTTCAGGCACAAATTCATTTGTCTTTCCTCCTTTTTTATATTTTATTTTTCATTTTACTTATGAGTTAGTATCTGCTGAGGCCCATCTGAACTTCTTGTTCATGCTAGAGAAAGTCTAGTGGTCTGTGGATTTGTCGACAATCTAATTTTAGTTTGACAAAGTGAATATTTGTGGGAATCAGGGCAAAGCTTAGTTTCTATGCTTAGAATTGCTAGTTCTCGGAGAGTTTTCTTTCTCCCTAGAAATGCCAGCACCCCTTGGTGCTAAGGTATGGTGACGGCTCAACAAAAGCTTATTAAAGAATGACTCTGGTGGTCATGGAAACCTTGGCAATGAAGTCTGATGGAGAAAAATTGGTTCAAATTTATGTCTGGTCCAGGCAGTCCTCCATAAAGATGTTTAAAGAGATAATCAAGAATTTGATGTCTTTAAGGCCCTAGTGGAAAAGACTGTAGGTAAAGATCCTCAGGTAGTTGTAGTGCCTGTGTTACATCACATGTCCCAAAGAAGGTGAGTACTTTGAATCCATGGTCCTAGACAATCCTATTTGAATGAACTAGAACTTTGGTTATGGGAAGATACTGAGTTTCTGAGTTAGTAATCTTTTTGGAAAATGTGATCTGGCTTCATAGCAAGCCCTCGGGCTCCACCAAGTAGTGAGGCTTGGTGGGCAAGCAGCAGCATGGCCCGAGCATCCACACGCTGGAGATGAGACCTTTGTCATTGGTTTAGTTGGTGTTAACACTCACCTGGTTGCTGCATTGTAAGAATTCTGGTGCTTTTGGGCCCCTCCCATCATCTTGGGGCTCACTCCTAATGTACAGTTTGACAGAACAGGACCTATCACACATGCTAATCTCCATGGCACTTGTTCAACCATGACAAACTCTGCAGATTTCATGCAAAGCCTTTCATGTTGTGTCTTTTTGAACTCCAGCCTCCCACTCTCAACAATCCTATCTCCCAATATTTGTAGCTCCCATTCCACAGAGAGTCAGTATTGAAGCTTACTGTACACAGGCACTCGGGTGGATTCATCACTGTGCCTTGATTGGGAGTAGGGGCCGGAGAAGGGATGGGAGCAGAAGCTTTGCCTCTACAGTGTGAAGTTTACTCGTGAGGACAGGAAATAGCTTCTCTCCCTAAAGGAGCTCAAAATGGGCTGACCCCTGCCATATGGAAACAGTGGCAAAAACAGCATTGCATATTAGCATGCAGAATACTGGTATGGCTTGTGAGGGGTAAAAAGACCCTTTTAAAATATCAGTTAAAATTGTTCTCTAATATCTTTGAGGCTGTCACCAAAGAATGAGTCTATAATACATACCCACGGGAGACATAAGATGAGCATAGGCATGTGGTTTCATGGTTTAAAAAAAAAAAATGCATGCCCAAGTAAAAATCCAAATCAATCCAGCACTGAATGTGAATTGTGTTCAGCATTTTCCAGCAGTTCTGCTTAGATCTTGCTCCAAGCCAAAAAAGAAAGCCTGGAGAACTCACAGTTAGTCTGTGGAGGCCTCCACCTGTGATGGGGATTGAACTCAGAGACCCTTCTGGAGAAGTGAAGTGCTCAGGGAAGGCTTTCACTTGGAGAGAACTGGAAGCCAATTAATGGATGACTTTCAAGAACATGAAATACATACACCAACCTAAAAGGAGAGTTTCTAATCAGTTAGGCTTTTTAACTATGAGGGTAAGTTGTGAAATATTAATATAGGAGTAAAAGAAGTAGAAAAGGTCTAGAGCTATACTTTACTTTCTATACTTAAGAAATTAGAGAGATATAGTGAAAAGGTCACAAGCCCAAAGGTAAGACATAGACTGCAGAATAAATCTCTGGAAACATCTTCCAACCCTATAAATCTGTATAACCTTGATGACACCAACAGAAGTGCAGACCACACATGTAAATCAGCTAAGTAAGCTTCAGGTATGTCAAACCGGTGTAACAAACAGAACAGAACTTCAGCTTGTACATGAAAAGAACACAAAACATTGCTTTTGAGGAAGTCAATAGAACCTACAATTTCCAGTATTTTGTTGATCTAAGAAATTCACATATTTTGCCCCTGGTTTTAAGGGCTAACTAACTTCAGTTTTAAAACTAGTATGGGTTACCTTGCAATGCAAAATTGGTGATTTCGGCTCCAAATTTCAAAGTAGATTCATTTTTTGGTACCAAATTAATTTCATGCAGAGAGTTAAAGAATTCTAAGCAGGTAGGCCCACTCTCTTGAATGCATGATAGTTCCATAAATTTCTTTTCTGCCTGATCATATGTCTGTCCATAATGTTGGCTCCTCCTATTAATTTTTTAAAATATAATTCCTTTACTTTCATAGAGGAGGACACACAGTAGCAGCCAGTAAAACTGCAGACCGATATGCCATAGTCGATGTACAAAGGGTTGGGGGGGCACTCAGCAGTATGCCTGAACCCCATGGGAACAGAGCTCAGCGGCCACATTCAGCATTACCAAGAGCAGAGCTTCTCTTTGGCACAGAGAGATGACCAAGTCCCATGAGTGACCCAGTACTGGACCTTACCAGAACAGCCTCTGGTCCAGGCTGGCAGTCTGAGGGAGAGGGGCCAGCGCGAGATAGGGGCTCTGCAGACATCACGACCAGTTAGGTTTTGAGAAGAGCTAATGTAGCAATAGTCATGCCTTGTCTTCATACACGTTTATCCTCTAATTATCATCTGATTTACATGGAAGTTGTCAGTGGGAAACTGGATGGAGAAATCTGAGCCTTACACCCCCTCCCTAAGCACCAGAGGGTCACACATTTTATTCCTTTTATTCTGAATCTCCATCAAGACTCTGCAATGGGAAACTCCCAGGGGACTTTTCATAGGATGGAATCATTTAACACAAGTGGCATCATTTATTTTGGAAATGATTCCTGGGCTGTTACATAAATACTAATGAGGTGCATGACAATGTGTTCCACCTTGGAGTTTGCAGCAGAAGTCATAGAGATGCTGGCTCCTGGGAGGGAGAAAGAAGCAGCTCTTTACCACATGTCAGATTTTGTCATCAGGTGCACCTGGTTATTGTTATTTTTCCTTCCCACTCATTGCCTTAAATGATCCCTAAAGAAAAAGAAAAAATGGAGATGTAGCCAAAAAGAGAACAGGGTGGGTGAGCTATTGCTAACCACTGTTAGCACACACAGCTAGTTCTTGGTTATTTCTGCTGCCTGTGGAGATCTGTTAGGCCTGTTTGAGCTAGGTTCTGAGTAGGGCACCTTATGACATGCTCTGTAGTAGACAGAGACATAATTTTTTATTCTTAGGGTATATTTATACTGTGGTAGATGAGACAGCACTGGCAGGTAAATAAAAATACAAAGCAGAGAGCCATCTCTGGCAGATTCAAAGCATGATCTTATGTTAACAGTGGCCTGCAGAACTGTAGGCATCAGTGCAAAGAGATGACTGGGACTTGGTGACTGACCTTGAAGATTGCCTCTGGAGAGCCAGCAGGCGTGGGGAGGGGAACAGACAGCCCCTGTTCTCTGCCTCACAACTGCCATCTTGCCTAAGCCGCCATGACCTCTTCTGGGCTGCAGAAGAGGTCAAGTTCCTAAGAGTTTCCCTGCTTTTATGCCCACTCCTGTCATGACCTATTTGCCTAGTTGACCAATATTTTAAAAAACAGACCAGATCCCTTGCTTTGTGCTTACAAAGCCTGGCATGCCAGGGCCTTCACGATCTGGCACTTGCTTGTGTCCATGACCTCGTTCATTCACACGTTTTCTCTTTCCTCAGTCTCTTGCTACCCTGGTCGTCTTTCTCTTCTTTGAACATGTCAAGCTCTTTTCTATCTTTGAGCTTAGCATTAACTGCTGTGGCCAGAAAGCTTTTGGTATCCAAAGAATGCCCGAAAAGTTGTCTTGGGGTATGTATAATTATAGGGAGTGGTGCACTGAAACAAAGACCATGCAGACAGAAGAAAAAGCCGTCAGGTATTGTCATTCGCAAGTGTTTCGGTTTTTATGGGCAGTTTCTGGAGAGCAGCAGTGAGACAGGTGAAGCAGTAGGTGAAGCAGAGAGTGGGTGGTACAGCAGTCAGGGGGCTAAGCACACAATACTTTTCCACTTGCTAGCATATTTCTCAAAAGAATGAATAGGGTATGAATGGCCTGATCAGGGAAAAGAAGACATGGAGCGTGTTGACAAGCAGAGTGGGAGAAATCTGAAAAGAGGGTGCAAAGGAAGCCTCAGCTAAGGGGAAGGATAATGGGAAAGGGCTCCGAGAGAGTGGGAAGGAAGAGGGCCATAAAACCAACTGCAGAGTTTTGCAAATAACATAGATGTTTTATAAAAGCAGGTGTCAGAATTCATATGTTGAAATCTTTACCCCCCAGGGGATGGTATCAGGAGATTGTATCTTTGAGGGGTTATTAGGTCATGAATGCAGAGCCCTCATGAATAAAATTAGTACATTTCCTCACCCCTTCCACCTGGTGAGGACCCAGCCAGAAAATGGCCATCTGTACATTAGCAAGTGGGCTCTCACCAGAACCAAATCTGCTGGTACCTTGATCTTGGACCCAGCCTCCAGGAGAACTGTGAGAAGTAAATGTCAGTTTACAAACTACCTAGTCTCTGATACTTTGTTATAGCAACCCCAGCAGACTAAGACAAGGTTTGCACATTAAACCTTCCAAGGTTTGCACATTAATCCTCTATAGAGAATCTACTGGGTGGTGTGATTCTATTACTGACAGAAGTTTGCAGCACTGCTAGTGAGACATTCTCAGACTCTGCCTTTACTATTATCTTTGGTTTGCTTTTTTATTAAGGTATTCCATATATCATTGGGCAAACAAATCTTAAGTGTACCATTCAGTAAGTTTTTATACAATGGATTAGTTTTGTGGGGTTTTTTTATGTTTATTCGGGTAAAATTGACATGCAAGAAACTTCACATACAGGGCCTCCCCGGTGGCACAGCGATTGAGCGCTGGGCTGCGAGGCTGCCCACAGCCTCTGCAGTGCTGGTTTGATCCCCAGCCGCCAGGCAAGGGTCCCACATGGCGCGCAGACCTCTCCTGCCACTCCTGCTGCTCACCTCAGCAGTGTACTTCGTCAGTCTGCCTGTTCTGCTCCTCACTCTGGCTCTGGTGAATTCTCTCACCCTCCCGCGCTTCTGACTGTACCCTGTACTTGTATAAATAAATAAATAAATCTTTAAAAAAAAAAAGAAACTTTACATACAGTTTGGTAAGTTTTTACATGTATACACCCATGAAATCATTACTACAATCAAAATAATGAGCCTGTTAATCACCCCCAAAATTTATCCCTTGGCAATCCCTCATTCCCATACAGCACCCTGTATCTGTAAGCATATGATATTATCACTGGAAGCGAAACTAGAGCATCCTTCAGTGTGAGGCTGACTGTTCTTCACTCGTGGGGAAGTCTCTTGGTGTATTCTGCCCAGTGCCCATGAATCTTGAGGTTGTCCAGTCTGGCTGGTAGGGACAGGCACCAATCCCAGCCCTGTGTGAGCACAGAGCTCTCTTTATTTTGAGTTCTTTCTCTGGCCTCACATAATTTCCTCACAGACATGTGGTGAGACATAAGCAGCTACCCCCAAAACGAACCCCTTGAGTTCTCTGTGTGTATGGTTCTTTCTTCTTTATCATTCTACCCTGAGATTTTTATTCACCTTCTCCTCCCTGTGCCTTCAGCTCTGTCTCTTCAACTTGGAAATCTGCCACTCTGTCTGAGTGTCTCCTCCATGCATAGTCTGGAAAACTCTCCCAGAATAGTAAACCAGTGCCAACCTAGGGCTCAGCATCTCCATGTCCCATCTCTCAGGGATCTCTGTCTTTCATTGGTTCATGTTTTATCTGTGTTTGGTCACTTCAGCAAGAGGAGGGAAAACAAAGTCCTCATTACTCTGTAGACACAGACCAGAAGTGCCGTGTCAAAGACTAGATGCATGTCCAACTTTAGCGGATACTGCCTGGAGTTTACTATAATAAATTCAACAAATTTTAATTGTAGATAATTTTCACTAATGCAATTGACATTTGTTTAACCCAGAACATATTGCTAGATTTTATTCCCCAATCTATAACAGTAAAGACTACAGGTGACAGGTTCTTAATGACATCATACACTTTTTTTTTTAACTTCGGTGATGTACACCTTCATTTAAAATGCATTATTAAAACTATTGAGTAAGTGGTGGTGGTGGCGAGGAGGGAAGGAAGCAGAGAGAGCAGATAAATCTGTCTTTGCTTGATTGATAGTTGTAATTATGTTTGACAACATATGCTTGCTAAGTAATCGCAGTTTGGATTTTCCCATAAACCTAGTGATATTAAATATTTAGTACTTTGCCCATTAGAAAATTCTCTGTTGCTCTGCCTCCTTCATGTTTTACTCCCATTTGGGGGTGGGGGTTGTGGGGGACATCCTCTTCTCAGATTGAAGGAAATCTGTATCCATATAACATCCTTCCCTGGTTCTTTTAGACTCTTATTAATGACTGTGCCAGCAGCCCAGTGCTGCCTCAAGGGGAACAACACACAGCGGTGGGGGGGAGGGGCGGGAGGAGGAGCACCCCTCTCCACAGCTGCTGAGGGACAGAGGAGTAGAAGTGGCAGAAATAGTTCAGGCATTCTCACTTGAAGGGTATTGGAGTCCTAAGAAAGCTTTTTAGTAGCTCTCTCAGAAAATACATATTGAATTTCTAGCAAGAATGATATTTCCCTGAGGAGAGTTGCTGCTTGGCCTATACTTTTCTATATATTATGGACAATGTTCAGAGAAAGCAAATAATAAAAGACTATCTTTTTCAAGTTCTTATTTCCAGCCTTTGAGCTTCGTGTGGAATAATTTAATTCATTCTTGAGTCAGGTAGCTGCTTCTTTGATGCCTTTGTCTTTAGATCCTCTGTTTGTAAATCTTCCCTAAGAATAGATCAAAATGATGTTTACATCTGTTTCCAGAATTATGGAAGTAAGAACAGAAAAAGACTTTATGACTGTGGTTAACCCTTCTGTTATCTGCACTGTATAATGTAGTATTCAGTATTAGATCAGACATCTCTTTCAGAAATCATCACAGTTCTCACAACTCTAGACATTTACTTCCTTGGCTTGGACCAGTTTGCTTTACATTTATATTAGCTAAATCAGATACACTATGCCCTTTCCAGATAAAATACAAATTTGTAGTAACTGACATTAACCAGATTTTAAAATTCATTGTATATTTACCCTTTACCCAAAATGCATGCAAAATGATTTTCTCTGCAGGTCTGTGGGGGAAAGTCTAAGGAAGTAAAAAAAAAAAAAATCAGGCACAATGGGAAGCCTTGGGTTGCTGAATCTGAAAGCTGAAATCATGTTTTCAGGGAGGTCAAAACAAACTGAATTACATAAGAGGGCTGCTGCTAGCATAAGGAAAGAGGAAAACATTGTTTGAATAGGTCTTCATCCCCCAATTTTCCTCCTAGATTTGTAGGAGAAATTCTAGTCTCCTGATATTTCTGCATCATTTTGGTTTTTACTCTGCTCCCTCTAGTTCTCAAGATACCTACTCCTCTCTTCTACTGTGAAATAGTTCATTCTTTAAGACTATGGCTTGATCTGAAACAGAACAATTGAACCTGAAATATGCTTTTAGTTTATTCTCGACTTTTGAAGGGCACAAGATCTGGTCTTCTTTTTGTAAAAGAACCATTCATTTATTACCTCATTCATTTGTGTGTTCATCAGTAGGTTGGCAGAAGATTTAACATTCCAAGACTACCTGTGGTACCTGAGCCTGTCACTGACTTGAACAGTAGAAGACCCTTTCCAATAAAAATCGATATATTTTTACAGTCAAAAAAAGTAAATTATGAACAGGATAAAGAAGATTTAAAATTAGGAGCTGGAGCTACTAGGCTTTATAAGTACCAGCTAAATCTCATCTTGACAGGAGACATTAAAAAAGATATATTCTAAAAGTGAGGCTGTCTTATTGTTAATTTGGAAGTATTAAAGCCAGCTAGTACTTTCTGTAGAGTTGGCATAGAGAGTACATGCTCTGTGAATGTGTGGTTGCTAGCTACTCTCTATATAGTGTCTTCCCACTATATAGAGAGACACTAATAATACACTAATAATAATAGTAATAATTTATAAATAAACATATCCTTCATAAATAATCCTAGATGCAAGATGTATCTCATTCTTCTCCTTCTCATGAAGGACTTACCAAATTTCTTTACAAAGAAGAAGTTCTTTGTACAATTGGTTCCTTTGGAGAAATTCCCTAGACTTTCAATCTCCTCTTCCTACAGTTTGGAAATATGTAGGTATAGACCTAGGAACTAGCGATAACAAGTAAGGAATCTTTTTGTGGAAAACTTATTTCTTTGTGATTATTCCTCCTGTAAATTAAGAAAGTCTGCCATTAAGAATTAAACTTCAGGTTTATAGTTGCTTGTTGATTTTGATTTTTACTTTATTATAATTAGTCTTTTTCCTGGTCCCTTATTTAGGTTTTCTAAATTCCTGCTATGAGTGAGACCATCCAGTATTTTTCTTTTTCTTTCTGGCTTATTTTGCTGAGCATGATCCCTTGGGGGGAGGAGGGAGTAGGATCAAAACAAGGGGGAGTGGGAATTGTATGGGGACTATAACCAAGATGAAAATGCATACATTGTGCAAAAATGAAAAATGATGTAAAAAATATATAAAATTAAATAAAATTAAAAAAATAAATCAATAGCAGATATATGTGCTTCCTTGGGGGAAAAAAAAGAAAAGAAACACACTTCAGAGCTTCTGCAGATTCTCCCTTTCCCATCCCTCCCCTCCCCTCCTGTAGGGTTAGTGGAACCCTTGAAAGCATCCAGCTTTCTTCTCTGCCAGCTTAGTATGCATAACAAAAACGCCACCATTTGGGAGTATTGTGACTGCTTTTTCTTTGGATTAAAAACTTCTTTGTAAAAACAGATTCCAGAATGTTCCTTCTGATCTATTAAAAAGAGAGCCCTCAGTACCTAAGATAGGAAGGAGAAGAGTAGAATCCAAAGACAAACTCAGCCATTTCGTGGGTTGGTCTGGTTGGAACCTGCACAGTCTAAACATTTTCTACCTCCCTAAATGATAACACCCTGAAAAATAGAGTGAGAAACAGAAGGACAAGCTAGTATGGAGAGCATCATGCTCCATTTCCTTGTGTGGTGATGCTTCCCTATTCTGAAAGGATTTTAGGTAACAATCTAGATCTTTTTGCTTCAAAGTTTTGTACACATTCAGCACCTCACTGGATAAAATTGCTGATATAGCCTCAGACCTGGTATTTATTTCTCCATAGATGCTGTGAAATCCACCTACGGTGATTATACATTGAGTTTGGAGGCAGCAGTATTCCCAAACAATCATTTCTCATTGTCCTGATAGCCCATTTCTTCATCACATCAGCCTCCAGAAGGTGTGCTCACTCTTGCTTTTACTTTCTGAACTACTGCCCACCCCCCATGTAAGTCACCTCTGATACAGCCAAAGAGCAGCCCTGATAGGATTTTATGTGGCCACTTTTTCTCCAAATTGTTTATTTTTCATAAACAGTTGAAATCAAAATGTGCAGCCATTAGACTCCAGCAGAGCAGAGGTCAAGACCTGCCACAAAACTCTAACCTTCACTTAACTCTAAGACCATGCTGCGACTAAGCATGAGGATAATTTAAGTCTCTTAGGTGTGTAGGTATGATACATTCTGTGTATTAGCTGCCTTATCTCAATAGCAAATTATGTTTTAGAGACAATTTGTCCTTCACCTTATTTTGAGAGAAAAATCAATAAAGTTATAAGACGTTTCAGAGCTTAACATGTAAAGAACATGTTTGCCCAAATGTTAGTAAATAGGCAAAAATATCTAGATGATGGAGAGGTGGTGTGTGATCATTCTGCTTACGTGCTGATTATTCATTTCTTAAGACTAGCTATCTTAGCATCTTAGGCAAAGATTAATTTTCCTGTTTGGAATGATTGAGAAGTGATGTTGTGAGTAATGAGATTGTAGGAAAAAGAGTGCACTTTAAGAAAAAGTGTTCTCAATCACTGGCCGTTGAAAAGAGGATTAGGCTCTTAACCACAGGCAGTCTGAACTCTTCTGTTTTGCACAATGTGCAAGTAACCTGCATCTCCACAGTTCCTTTCCTCATCAGTGTTTGTCTCCTCATCCATCTTGTTGACTTTACAAAACCAGGTTTGATCTGACTAACATGATGCTTTGCTATAGAATTTTCTGATTGGGCAAAACCAAGGTCACTGGTCTCCACAATTTGAGTACAACTTAGTGTCTTTGTATAACATTTCATGGAGGAACCATTTTTAAAAGACCTTTCTAAGCCATTGGGAGCTAGAGATGGTATACCACTTGAGTGATGACAGTAATGATATTCCAGATAAAATAGTCCCTATCAACAGCTTCCTAGCTATAGTGGAGTTGTTGATCAATTCTACATGAAGGCGAAGGAGGAAGCCTGCAGCCATGGAAACCACATTCTTTTCATCAGAACTGACAGCAAAAGAGCTAGGTTTGGTTGGCCATGCTTCTGTCTTTCTCTGGTAGCACTGTAGAAAAATGGGGGGGTCCCAGAGGTGGGAGCAACTGGAAAAGAAATGTTAGACTTGAACAGCCCCAAAACTTAACCTATACTTTGGGATGCCATTGATGAGTATGTACGTATGTATGTATGTTTCTATATTGAGGTAACATTGGTTTACATTGGTTTACACATTGCATATGATCTAGGAGAATAGGTTCACACCTGCTCAGGCGTGTGTCCCCACACCACCCCCACCATTCATGTACCCAGATTCCTTTACCATAAACCATTGGACCCCCCTCTCCCACTTTGCTCCTGTCTTCATGTTCCCTTCCCCACTAGTAGCCGATTAGGAAGTTTTTAATAGATGGATCAGTCTCCTGTAGTTCTACTTGAATGGCCAGGCTGGTCAGAGAAGCCAATGGAGGGGGGAAGTCATAGAAATCCAGGCCAGGGTTCATGGTATATTGCCTGGAACGTGGCGTCTGCATGAAGCCTCCCTGATGTTCCCCCACTCTCCCTTGACCTCTAAAGTGCCCTCCACTCCCACCTCACGACACCTCAGATGACGCTAGTCACTAATCCTACTGTGCTATAGTACTGTTTTGTACCATTTTCATCCTCCTCCCCACCCACAAGGTTCTCAATTCAGAACCGTATCTTATTCAATCTTTGCACTGCCCACAAAACTTACTTGTGTGTCTTCCATCTTATAAATGTTCCATATATAATGTGCTAAATGCGTAAATATACAAATTCAGTGGTGTCAGCAATTAGTGTTTCTCAGAATCAACTAAGGAGATCTAAAATATAGCAGCTAGTGCCATTCCCCCAGAGATTCTGATTCATACAATTTGATGTATTTGTGGTAAAATTCCCAGGGGATTCTGATGGACAATTGGCGTGAAGAACCAAGGGACAGGACTGATTCCTGGTGGTCGCAGTATCGCCTGAGAGTATCATGTCCCCTACCCTTGTAAATGTCTGTCTATTTACCATCTGCTCATGAGTGTTGAAGCCATGACAGAGTGTCTTTTAAAATTATTCAAAATGATAATGATGGAGTTGGCCACGTGGAGATACTTGAACTTGCCACTTTGTGGTATTACTGACCCAGGTCATTTGGTTGTGTTTTCCAGGGTATGCTATCAGTTTTCCTTTGGAAGGAGAAAGCAAATGATTGCTTTTCACTAGACGTCTGGCTTATTTTTTTTTTAATCAGTTCTAGATACCAAAAACACTAAAGCCAAGAAGGAATTAAAAATTGGCTCTTCCATGCTTCATGGAACTCAGAAAGTTCGGCAATGGTGTGTTTGTGCAAGTGTTTTGATTTCAGAAGGCGCAAGTCTTTATTTAACTCTATATAGTGTGTATATAATAATATAATTTTAAGACACCTGCTTCAAAATAGAAACTGGGATGTTGGAGATAATAACAATAAACAAAAATTAAATCCAACCGGGCTCAGTGCCCAGGAAAGCTACCCAGATTCCTGCAAGTGGGCAAGGAATAAACTAATGGAGGGTGGAGGGGGAGGCAGGAATGGATGAGTTGTAGCTGCCTCTGCAAACTGTACCTCTTAGTGTGACCCATTGAATGGGGTATTTGTCGTGTGGGTGGGGTTTCTGCCCTTCTCAGGTCAGTGACAGACTTTCAATGTGGCAGGCCTTCCTGAAATGCCCACATGCAGTAACTCCAGCCATCCTGTGTTGTGTTTGAGCTTTTATAGTGCTGTAAACTCCTTGGAAATAAATGGACCAGAAGTAGAAATAGGCGTTCACAACAACTTTAACTAGAAGGAAAGGGCTTCGTGTTTCCCAGGATGCCTGAATGTCGTGTGATTTACATAAATGAGGGAGGAAATCCTCTTTGTGTGTTTAGGGGTGTGTGTCTAATACAGGAACACATGTTTTCCTGTTATTGAAAAGCATTCTTTAATCTTTTAAGCACATTTAAGGACCCGCATGTATCCCAGGTGTGGTGTTTCCTTTAACATAAAGCACAAGAGCGGGGCATGACTGTCAGAGAAACATATTTGTGTCATAGGAGACTTGAAAAAATAAACGAATTAAATGGATAGATGGACAGATTCCTGGGCAGGTTGGTAATATTGCCTGAATTTAGTTGGGAGAACGGTTATTTCTAATGGGACTCACAGACTGATACATGGAGCTGTGGGCCAGGGAGGCCATTTATGAATAGAAGACTATAAAATTGCCTCTTATTGTGGATGTCCAGAGGATGATGACTTTTTAACCATAAATGTAAATGTAATTGGGGCAAAGCGTTCAGAAACTTTTAGCCAAATATAAGAGAGATGATGGATAATAAACCTGAAGTATTATTTGAAATTTTGTAAAATGTTTGCTAAATTCTGGTTAGGAACAAAGTGAGGAGATTATACTGAGGCTGAAAAACAGTTTTTGGTGCTGCCTTTGGGTTCTTACCGGATCTAAAAGCAGGGTGTCCACATTTCATTGCCCTCGGGATCCCTGATTTCCTGTTTTAATGACCTCCAGACACTAAGACTACACTAAATTATGGTATGCATGAAACAGCCAGTCACTGGAGTAGGTGCTTTCTGTCCTCCCTCCCACAAGGGTTCTTTTTGCCATCTGTTAAGCATCTGCCATGTTATTTGAAAAATGTGAATTCTGGGGGCATATTTGAAATAAGTCTTATTAGGACTTTGTTCATTACAAAGAAGCATTCTCCACTCTTCCTGGCTCTTTCCATTGCATCATTTCTACATAATCTTACAATTCCCACAGCCAGGGCTCAAGGAGGAGCTTTTAGGAAAGCCCTTTCAAAATACTTTATTGCATCCCCCACCCCACCACTGAGGCTCTAAGTCACAAAATGAGCAGATATAGAAATAGTCAAGTTGACTGTCCTGGTGCTAGGCTTGACCTCTGTCTGAGAGGTGGTGCTGTCCATCCTTAGCAGAAGCACCAACTAAGACTGGAAGGGGACCATCCTGGTCCTGCAGGTGTGGTAACCTCAGGAATTCACCTGGGGGGTGGGGTCTCCTAAGAACAGATACAGTCATAATCAGACACAAACTAGATACCAAGTGGACTATATTTTAGAGATAAATAGTTTTGTTTTCTTTTGTGTATGGGAGGTATTACTCCTTATAATTGAAGTCCAAAATATTTACACCAGATTATAAATCACAAATACATATTGTAATTCCCTAAGGAGCCAGTAACCTGTACTTCCTTTAAATTTCAGCCTTCCTCATTGAACCCTGCCTCATGTCCCTCAACCCTATGTGCTTCTTTCCCTAGTCAGTAATTGTATGCTGTGGCCTGCGTTAAAGGACTTGATGTTATTCCAATAAGTTGTGTCTGGTTTGAATGGATGAAGACATAAACAAAGCATACCTTGCAGTTGTGATTATATTCTAACTGCTTGACAGTGGAGGTTATAAAACTTTTTTTTGAGTTTTTGAGTTCACTTTCACTAAAGGTATACATTCATTGTCATTTTCATAGACAGACAGGCAGATAGATGGATGATAGATTTACGTAAATATACATGTATATTTATATTTCTCTCTCTACTTCTTTCTATTTCACTTTCTCTCCATACTTGTGTATGTGCATGTAGGTGTCAAATAGAAACACCACTAAATGAGGGAACAATGCAGCCTGCACACCACTAATCTGAGTGGTCTTTTCTTGGCAGTGACGAACAAGAAGCCCACACAGGCGTCCATCACGAAAGTCAAACAATTTGAAGGCTCCACATCATTCGTGCGGAGATCACAGTGGATGCTTGAGCAGCTTCGCCAGGTCAATGGCATCGATCCTAATCGGGTGAGAGCAGTGTCCAGTGCTGAGCAAGGGTGCTTGCCTCACACACGGCTCGCACTTGACCTTGACAGGGTAGCAGTTGTCTGCGTCATTTTTAACCAGGCTATTTCTCTATTTCATTTATGTGACCGTGACTTTTCTGATCCCTGTCATTTTCTTAAGGGAAATGATAAATCTTTTCATTATGTTTGGTAGAGAAGCCTAAGGGAATGCATACTGAACAAAGATCAGCGCCAATAATGTGTTTATCAGAAAGTGCAAAGGCAGAGTTTAGATAATACATCCACGGTTATCACTGTGAAAAACCATGTTCTTCAAAGTGTCATTTAACGCCTAATTCTCCCAATGATGACTTCTATTTGCCAAAAGTCAAACTAATGAATGATACCTTACAAATTAGTTATTAGGATCCCACTGGACTTCATGAGAGAAATGTTTTATCGTAGAATTACCTACTCAAAATATTCCCTTTTACCCACACCCCCTCACCATAACATCAGTAATGACGAAGAAGGAAATGTAAATTGTAACTGTGTACTAAAATATTAAGAGGAGGTGGGCCTCCCTGGAGGTACAAGGGCTTAAGTCTCAGCACTAAAAAGCAATTCACAGCCACTGCAGCACGAGTTCCATCCCCTGGCAGGAAACTAACACACATGGTGCAGCAGACCTCTCCTATCTCGCCCATTGCTCCCCTCAGCAGTTTATTTCAGTCAGTCTGCCTATTCTGTTACCCACTCTATGTCTGGTGAATCCTCTACCCCCCACATCTCTGGCCTGTATCCCAGCTCTTGTATGCATAAATAAATAAAATCTTTAATAAAATAAAAGAATAAGAGGAATATTTCCCTAACAAAGGGACAAGATTATTAGGGTTCAGTGTTAAGATCATGTAAGAATCCTTTCCAAGTAGTTGAGAAAGTAAAATGTAGTCTGAATTGGCACTTAAGTCAATAAGTAATTAGGGGCTCCTGTGATAGTAGCTTCCCAAGACATGTATAATACTGCAAGATTTGGGGTTTTCTTGATGAAGAGAGAGAAGTGTGCTCTCTATACAGCTGGTTGCTAATAAAGATGAGCCTTATGGTGAGGAACAAAGCTCTAACAGGTTGAAACACCTGTTTTAGTCTCTGAGTCTTCTGATGGGGCAAGCTGGGAGCAGCAGTGTTTATACATGTGGTCAGTGGTTATTTCGCTGTCTTTTCCAGGATTCTGCAGAATTTGATTTGTTGTTTGAAAACGCTTTTGACCAGTGGGTAGCCAGCACAGCCTCGGAAAAGTGCACCTTCTTCCAGATTCTGCACCACACCTGCCAGAGGTATCTCACCGACAGGAAGCCGGAGTTTATCAACTGCCAGTCTAAGATCATGGGAGGTGAGTGGTCACCTGTGTGATTCTTGCCATCTGCTTCCTTAGACTGCTCTTTACATAAAAAGTCTTAAAAAAATCAAGATGTGTCAGGCCTCCCCAATGGAACAGGGGTTAAAGTCTCAGAGCCATCAAGCTATCGCCTGCCACTGTGGCACGAGTTCAATCCCTAGCCAGAGAGATGACCCACATGGTGCATCAGACCTCTCCTGTCTCACCCGCTGCTCCCCTCAGCAGTGTATCTCAGTAGATTGGCCTGTTTTGTTCCCCACTCTGTCTCTAGTGAATCCTCTCACTCCCCGCACCTCTGACCTGTATCCCAGTTCTTATATGCATATATAAATAAAAATAAACCTTAAAAAAAGAATCAAGATGCTCAAAAATTAGACAATTATAGGCAGCTCACTGCATGCTAAATCTAAACATGTGCCTCGTTTTCACTCCAGAATAAGTTTTTCAGAATAATTAACCACTTTGCTGAGGTTATTTGTGCTCTAAGGATGACCTGTCCCTTCCAGCTTGGCTTTTCTACTCCCATTTCTGTCATTTCATTGCAGAGCTCTGTTTGCTGGGTACTTTTTCCTATTATTTCTCAAGATATTTTACAAATATTAATTTAAAAATTCTTACAGTATAGTAGTTCCTTTCTTTTTAATTTTTTTAAAGATTTATTTATTTATTTATACAAGCACTGGGTACAGTCAGAAGCACGGGAGGGTGAGAGAGTTCACCAGAGTCAGAGCAGAGAGCAGAGCAGGCTGATTGATGAAGTACACTGCTGAGGGGAGCAGCAGGTGGCAGGAGAGGTCTGCGCGCCATGTGGGACCCTCACCCAGTGGCTGGGGATTGAACTGGTGCTGAAGAGGCTGCAGGCAGCTTCGCAACCCAGTGCTCAACCGCTGTGCCACCAAGGAGGCCCAGTAGTTCCTTTCTTTTAAATTGTATAACTCATATCACATTTACTCTTTGAATGGCACACAGAGAAGAGCTGGGATGCGTGCTACAAGCCAGCCATCAGGGGCAACACCAGCCTTGGCAACTTAACAAGAAACATTTAGTGGATGATTAACACCTTTCTTCAAGGTGGCATTTCTTATTAGGGGATTGAAACTGTGCTTAAAATATAAAAACCTCACTAATCACTATGTCAGTTGAAGAAGAGTGTTTATGTCACTGGTCTTTTCACTGACCTATTCTACCCAGTTTGAAAGAATTTTTTTTAAAAAGGTGCCACCTGTGTCTTAATCAAATGTCACATGAAGGTCACAGTAGAGCCATTACTACATCTCCTTGGACTGAATATAAATTTTAGATGAATGGGGGTACAATCCGTTATTCTGTTCTAGTAAGTGATGTTTTTGCTATCATTTTGCCATCGGTCTGCTGCTGCTTGGAGGACACTCTGCTGGACCCCCTGGTGAGCCACCAAGGTGTTGGCACTTTTCTTAAATAGGAAGTTGTGACACCCTAAGAACTGTAAGAGGCCTTTCTGGGGTGTTAATGAACACACTTTTTCCTAGGATTACCTTCTCATATCCTAGGAAAATAGGAGAGGTGATAAATGGTGTATATGTTCTTCAAAGTGGCCACATCCTCTGTACAAAAGTGAAAAATGTTAGACAGAGATGAAAGAAATAGGAATATCAAATATTAACCTCTTACTGTTGAGGAAATATAATGAGATATAGCTTTCTGTCTTATCTGTGCTGCTGGAACTGCTGGAACGAACCTTGCTTTGAAAGTCCAGCCTCAACAGAGTTGGCAAAAGGTCAGAATGTGCCAGGAGTGACTGGGCTGGTGGCCAGGAAATCCTTAGCCTTAGCTCTTTCTTAGACTTCATTACATGGGCTTTCTCTGCTAGCTTAGGATTCCATTTGCATCTTGATCTTAAGGTCCTGCTATGAAATATTTCCTTATCAGTGTTGGTTTGGGCAGTAGCTTGGATAGATAGCACTTAAGCACAGAGACCCCTATACAAATTGTGTAACATTATGAATTTAAAATCTTTGTGCCCTTGGAGAGGAACTCCCCTCCAACTTCCCCTTCATCATATGCCATCCTGAGTACAGAGTGGCTGGTCACAGCCCCAGTGGCACTGGGAGGCAAGAATGTCCCCGATTCACACTCCGGCCCTTGACAGGGACACCAGCCACTTCCTTTCTGTTCAGGCTGGGAGAGCTTTTGACACTTCTCCCCTGATGTCAAATGACATTGGCTTTGACTTGCATGACACATGACACAGTATCGGTGGACATTTCTGCACTAGGCAGGGCCTCTTGTCTGTAGCCTCTGAAGCTCTTGTTTTTTTCTCTCCAAACAGGTCCTTTCAGTCCTGCATTCACTCTTGGCTCATCATCCAATCATACAACAAATATGAACTAAGTGCTTCCTGTGTGTGAGCCTGCACATGGAGAATGTTTCTATATTTGGCCCCTTAATAGACTCCTTAAGAGACATAATTGCCACTACCAAATCCCAAACTGGGCGATCCCTAACAGCCTTTCTAACAGGCTCTTCACTTACCTTCTTTACTATTCTTAGACCTTCCCACACAGTCTCACCCAAGTGCTTGACAGTCATTGACCCAGTGTTTTCCATACCCACAGTCCCCAAATCATGCAGAATTCTGATAGAAATCCATATCACCCATGTTAGGTTGTTGGCAATTGTAGTGTATAAAGCAAAAGGTTGATTCCTTATAATGGAAAGAGAATAAGTTAATGTAACCAAGTGCCAGAAATGAGCTCTGCCTTTTGTGATGAAGGTGTTCCTTCTTTAGATCTCAGTGTTCCTAGGTGTAACATGGGGAGCTTAGACTGGATGATCTCTGAAATCCCTCTCAGTTCTATCATTTGGAGAAACTATAATCCTAAATTATAGCTGTATTGTGTAGGTTAATCCCTTCTTAATTTAAGAATCACATAGGGCCTCCCCGGTGGCGCAGTGGTTGAGCGCTGGGTTGCAAAGCTGCCTGCAGCCTCTGCAGCGCTGGTTCGATCCCCGACCGACGGGCAAGGGTCCCACATGGCGCCCAGACCTCTCCTGCCGCCCGCTGCTCCCCTCAGCAGTGTACTTCGGTCCTTCTGCCTGTTCTGCTCCCCGCTCTGCTCCCCGCTCTGGCTCTGGTGAATTCTCTCACCCTCCCGTGCTTCTGACTGTACCCAGTGCTTTATAAATAAATAAATAAATCTTTAAAAAAAATCAGATAAAAGATTTTGTGCAGTTGAATATTGACTGGTCCTAAAGAAGGCAAACAGTTTGAATTAAGCACATAGTAATTTGTTAGCAGCACATATGTCCTTAATGAAGGCAGCCTGTCTTATTTAAACAGTTGTTTATCCTTGATAACAGTTGTACCAACACATCCTAATTAATTAGCATGCTGATTAGTCTTCCTTTCTGCCAGTTATCACATTTCAGAGAGAAAAATTGTACAGTTCTCAGGTTACTACATTCTGACCCCTTTAATTTGGGGGCACCTACCCATCTTCAGCAGATGAGAGCTGCTCCCAATTTCATACTATTTATTGATATAGGACTTGGGCCACAAGCCCTAGATATACTTGCTTTCTTGTGAGATGTGGTTTGTTTTTGTGATTAAAAAAACTACTAGTGTAGGTCTGCTGCCCCACACCGGGTTCCTTACATATGTTATCTCATTTAGATTTTACAGAAGACTTTGGAAATGCAATTTGCTATCTCCATTTTATAGAGAAGGAAAGATGATCAGAGAGGTTATTAAATAGCTTGCCAAGGGTCAGGTAGCTGGTAAGTGACAGAAATGAGATCCAAATAGAAGCCCAGTCTGCTCAGAAAGTGTCTTCCTCAGGGCCACTGAGGGGCCCCTGCTGGAGCACCACTGACCCATCCTCATTATGAATGGTGCCCCCTGGAGGTGGGCAAGAATTTTTTGAAGTAACTCAGCCAGCACATCACAAGGTTTTTTAAAAAACTGATGAGCCAGAGATGGTGGGTAATAACGTTTTACCCCGAGTTTTTTCACATGTATAGAATTAGGATAACGACCTTAAGCTATTTTTTTCCCTTTGGTCCTAAAAATGATTATCACAGTGACCTTTAGAATCATCTTGCTTTTTTTTTATCAGAACTTTCATATATTTAACAGATAAAAGTGAGGCTGTTTTAGTGAACTGGGAAGATGATGGCCACTCACAGGACCTCTCAGGTGCTCTCCATATGGTCCAACCTTGTCACTGGGAAATCCTTAGCACAGTGACTTGGAATGATTTTAAAAGACCAAAAGACTAGAAGCAATTTGACCTGACTCCCACTGAACCCCAATTCCGTTAAAAGCAGCTCAATAAGATTGTCTTCTAAGTATCTACAATTCCATGCAGTTGTTCTCATGTATTTATGGATGCAGAATTATATTATCCCATAGGATCATGTTCTTCTTCCTTAAGGACAGTTACACCGAAATGGATTCTTTGGTCTGTTTGAAAGTCTCTCCTCTAAGCATGATATGACCTTATCTCCAGCGGGCAGACTGGGGAGATTTGATCCTCCGAAGCTGGGCATAAGACCCAGGAGACTTGTGTATGTCTTCAGGACAGTGCCGGCTGGCATAACAGAAAGGGGACACGATGCTCTCAGCAGTTGTGAAAGGGGAAGCTTTGATTTCTACTTGAGCCTTTGTCAGAATCTTTGTAGCTAGATGGCTGGAGAGTCCATGAGTTAGGCCAAAATCCCCAAGTAGTCTAGATTGTTCCTAACCTCAACTCTACCTCCCTTTCATTCATCAGAAAGAAAAATACAAAGCCATTCATCTAGTGGTTGGGCCTCTAAATGACCAACCTAAGATACCAAAGGAGAGACAAGAAGCCAGTCTGACTGCTGAGATGTAACGTGGCATCATGAACAACAGAGGCCTTAAAAGTAGAGTCTCAGGTTCATGTAATATAGGTTATGTCTACTTCTTCTGAAATGGAGGCTTTTTCCTCTCTGTTTATTATAAGCAGCGATGATATTATACTGTTATATGTGTGATAACACATTTGTACTTCAAAGCTGCCTTGAAGGCATTAATCACACATGTAGAACTTCAAACTCCAGGAGAGAAATTTGTTTTCAACTAATTCATTTCAAAGAAATGTGTCTGCTCCAAACAGTGGCATCAGTTTAGATAATGGGCCTGTCATATTATGTCAAGATCCCAAGAGGAACTCTGTTGTCTTGCTATTTCATTGTTCTTAGTAAAATTCAAGCAAATCCCACATGGCTTCCCGTTGCTGTTCTGTACACCGACCTTTTGTAATGTGACTGCAGCCTACTATCCTTAAGCCTCTTACTGTAAGCTCTGGAGAACTTTGCTGGGATGGGCAACTTCTGGGTTAGATCACAAGTAGATTATTTGCAAACCTGTTTTCTTTCTCAATGAGTGTCATAAATTATTTCCAGGGGAGGTAGGGAAAGACATCTAAGCAAGGTTCTGTATAAACTGAAGCATGTTCCAGCATTTTTGCAGAGTCCTAGGCCCAAATATCCTTGGTAACTTATTCAGTTACCTCTTACCTGTTTTCTATGTCTTTGGCCCTGCTGGATTTTTGAAGTCCCCATTGTATGCATTATTTCATTGATTCCACAAACATTTACTAAGAACTGTTTGTCAGGCCCTGAGCTCGCTATAGACATCCAAACACAGTGGAGCAGACATCTTCCCCAACTCTGTTTTCCTTTCTGGGGGACTCACAGATGTATCCAGATTAGGAGCATGTGATGCCACCAAGGTGATGGATGAGCTGGAGTCAAGGCTGGTTAGCAGTTGTCATATGGACAAGAGCAAGATAAAATGAGCTAACCCTCACTCTGTTAATCCAGACAGTTACACTACAATGCTACTTATATCTGATTCTGAAATATGCCAGATTGTTTTTCCCCAAAGCAGGCTATTTTGAAGTCCTATATCTTTTCTTCATCATCATCAAAGAGAATTTCTTAAGTGTTGCCCATCCAGGAGGGTAGAAAACAGGCTTTTGAGCTCTATTAGAATAATGGGGGCACAGAAGTCTCTGATGTCTCCTTCATGCTGGCCCACATCTGCCCCTGCTGATCAGCATCCTAGAGGAAAACCAGATGGCTTTAATCTGGATTCCCCCAGGATTTGATAGCATCTAAGGATTCAAATGAGGCTTTGTGTTATGCTTTTCTTCCAAATAATGAAGGGTCATTCCTGGATGAGGTATGCAATTATTTCACCTTGTGAGTGCCCTGGGCATGGGCATGTGCAAGTGAGTTAACAAATCATAAAAAGAGCACATCTGTGCATCCCAATAGCATTCTTAATTTAAAAAAAAAAGTTATATGGTCACTTATAATCCCAATATATTATAATAGTGCTTTAAGAGAATCTATGACATTTGCTATAACCTTTATATTTCTTCCTCTTTTCATGTTTCCTATCAATGAATAATGACTTTGTGGGTTCTGGACCTTATAATCTAACTGTGCCCTGGCCAGGGATATGTTACAAAGAACTGCTTATTTCTCAAGAATAAATTCATGTGTGATTTTTCCCCTGCTACTCAAACTTCGAATTACTTGGGGATGCTCACACACATATACTGGAGATTATAATTCATATACAGGCTGAAATTGTATTAAAATATTTTGCTGCTTCTTGATGCCAATGTGTAGATGTGGAACAGGGGCAGGCCATGTTGCTTAGCTGGCACTGTGGTGAGAGAGCAGTGATGTGCTTTTGGCCAGTGTCTAAATCAAGAATTCATGTCAGATTTCTTCTAGTGACTGTATTTGTTGCTCATGAGGAAAAACAAAAATAATACACTTCAGCTATCCTCCACTATGGTGCAAACAAGGAAAATGATTTGTGAGGAACTTGCCCAAGATCCCACAGCTAATAAGTCACAAAATTAGTGCTTCGACCAAGCCTGTCACTGTTCCCTAGCCGTTCAGGGAGTTCTGACTTTCAAGTTCCCTTAAGAAGCTCAAGTCTTTTCCTTATATTGAATCAGCTAAGCAGAAGAAAAGATAACAACATCTTAACAAGATGTTTGTGAGGATCAAATTAAAAACTCTGTAAATGACTAAGTCTGCATGTGCATGGTTCATAGAATTACCATCTGTACTTCCATCACTCCATCTTCATTATTGTGGCCAATGTCATCTTTTCCTAGACAGCATATTTCATTTTAGAGTTTCTTTGTAGAAACTTTTTGGAGAAAGAAATTAAGAGTAGGAACCCAAAAAATGAATCAATAAAATAATAGTATAAATATTTAAAGTATCCAATTGGAAAAGCCCAGTTTTTGGAATTTTTGTTTTGTTTGTTTATTGGAATCCTACCAATCCAGTGTGACATGAACCACCAACCATCTGACATTGGCTGAGCCCAGTTAGGAGAAAGACATTCTAGCAGAAGCTATGAGTTGTTTGTGCATCTGAATATTTTAGATACTTAATCCTTAAATTTAGATGACACTGCAGGGCACTGTGTTGGTTCTCTTATGTGCTTTCTTATATTGTCTGAGTTAGTAATTCAACCTCATCTTGTTCCAATGAGGTGAGCCAAAAGTAGTTGCTTTTATTTTAAATGAAACTGTTAAAGTAGCCAAGGATTACTTCCTCAGGTCTCATCCAGTTCTGTGCATGATATAAATGAGTTGGTAACTAAAAAAAAATTGGGTCACAGATGCAATTTTCTCTTTTTCATTGCTCATTGGCTGTAAGCTACACACTGTGAAACAGCTGGTGGTTATGGTTAGTCATCCTGAACAGGAGTGACTTTGTACACAGAAAACTTGAATCATATCTTTCCATCAGAATCTTGGACCAAACCAAGACTATCTAAGGGTACTTCTGAGGCACCCTGGCAAGCATCATGGACATAGTTTGTCTGGTCCATGATTGAATAATCTGCAATAGAAGAGAGAGCCATTGTCACTTTCAGAATCAACCAGAAGACATAACTACACAGCGGGATGATGAAAGAGTATAGATGAGATTCCTTGTCCCTTCCTTGGATGGTCTCACTCATTAGCTCTGTAACTTTCTCTAAGCCACTTAATATTCAGCCTCTCTGGGCTTTTATGTATTATTGAGAAAAACATATATCTTGAGGGGATAGTATGTAGGTTAAAGTGAATTAAAAAATACTCAATCATATGGGACTTTTGCAATTTGCCAGTACATGCTTGAAGATTCTATATTTAAAAAACATGGAAATTGCAACATATATTTTCATAATACATTATTTCTTCCAGGATATTGATCAAAAGCCTTTTCTTACGAAAGAAAAAGAAATATTGTTGAGCTTTGCTAATCCATGTTGGCCATAAGAATTACCAAAATATAGTTATTTCTTTGTTCTAAGTGGGAATTTGCTGAGCTATATCATAGACACTTTTAATGTCTGGAATGCTGAATTGTTTGCCATGCTTTATAGAATGCTGAATGTGTTGTATTTTATGTTTGACATTTATGGAGTGCATGTGTTACCGCTGACTTACCAAAACAATGATGTTGAAAATATATCGAGTGACACTGTGTCAGAGACCAGGGCACATAATTCAGATCTTGCAGGAAAGAAAAAACTTAAACATTGGTATAAATGTTCTTTTTCTACCAACATATCTTTAGCCTAGAAAATTTCTTTGAGTTCAATTCTCTTTCTACTGCCAGAAATGGAGACATGGAGGTAAGATTATTTAATATTTGTTGGACATGAAGTGGTATTTCTGAAACCCATGAAAGGCATGCAGCATGATGGCAAGACTTTTAGATTTACAGACAAGTATAATTTTTAAAAGAATTTAAGTTTGCCAACCAGTTTTCTATAAGGATATTTTAAAAATCTTCATATCAAGCAGTACCATAATTTCATAAAAGTAAACTTTAACACTAAAAGATAGAAAGGATACACTCTCTGAGAATAAAAGGTACCCCTTACATTGGAAACATTTACCTTTCTGAAAAAATTAATACATTGTCCTTATTTTACTCAGTTCACATAAGCCAATAAAAACTCCATCATCCACTGGCATTTAAAAGCTGCTGCTTTTAAACATCAGGAACTAAAAGCATTTTTTGTAACTGTACATGGATTCCTAGTTAATTTTGAAGAAAGTTCAAGTCTGGGTCTGAATGTCTTATATTTCATTTTAAGGGGTTCTTTTATGACCCAGAATAAAAGATTTCTATAGACTGGAGGGCACCCAGCAGAAAATAGTCTTCTATTTATGGAAGAAGAGTAAGACCCTATTCTTACTTGGGTCTCAAGAACTAGAAGAGAATAAAGGAGTTTCATAGGGGGCTGCCCCTTTAAAATCCTGCCCGACTCGCTGACCTGTCCTATGCTTTTCTTGGTAATGGAAGTAACTGGCCTATCAAGGGTCCATTGACACACCCTATGGCCACCTAGGAGCTCAGGCTCACCTTTCTCTGCCGTGCTCCCAGTCCACAAGTGCACAAGCGTGGAATGTAACCTAGGCCTAACTGGTTTGTGTCCCTTTGGGTTGGTTTGACGTCTGCTCTAGCTGGTCATGAGTATGGTACCCAAACACAGGCCACGCTAGGCTCTAAAACCATCTGGTGGGTCATTCCTATGAAAGTGGAAGAAGATCTGTTTTGATGTTTTACAACTGTGAGAGGACATATTAGACATAAACATTGTAGTTGCATTGCATAAGTTGCAAGGAAGCAAGAAAATGATTACATCATTGTATTGGAGTGAAAACATATGTTTGAAGGAAAAGAAGAAGGAGGACAAGTCTTTATTAAATGAGGACGTATTTATGTTCCACTTTTGAGAAGTAACATTGTCAAGTGGAAAATACGTTTCTCTGTGTGTATTGTGTATGCTTGCTTTTTAAATCTAGTGTTTGTTTTACTGAGAAAGCAACTCTTTGTTATTCTCTTATTTATACTATTGGTCCATTGCCAGAGGATAGTAAGAAATACCACTTTTGACTTTAGTGTTTAAGCAGAGACTTATTTATATTTAAGAAAATCTAAATATAATTGTCATAATTACTCATAATGTCAAATATATAATATTGAAAAGAGTTTTCAGGTGCAATCAATAGCTCCCTCCTTGAACCTGATTGGGAACATTCTGGTCAGGATTGGCTTTATGCTCCTTACACAAGGAGAACTAAATAGGACAGAACAGGATGGATAAAAGTCAGGGGCATCCCATGACTCACATATAAATATTGCACAAGATCTAATCTCCTTGTGATTATTTATACTGTTATATATTATTCCCTCTTTCAGTATTTCACTCTATCCTATGGACCTTATTTTCACAGTTGGTTGATTTTATTGATCTTCTTCCTAGTTCCCATTATAAGAGGTTGAGATGTATGAAAAAAAAAAAAAGATGTTTTTCACAAGGTCAGAATAGATTCACACAACTGTGGTAAAAGCCAAAAACTTGTTCTAATGGTTGTTTTCTAAGAATGCTAGGTTTTGGGGATGCCAGATAAAGGAAAGAAAAAGTATGTTTGCAATTATTAGAACATTTTTATGCTATCAGTATACTATTCTTGGATATTTTTTAAGCCTTTGATCTTAAAACTTCAGTAAACAGAATATATTATAAAAAATTTTAATACCTATTATCATTTAAAAGCAGGTTTGTCTGAAGTAAATATGTTTTAGTAATTTTTCTGGCCACAGTAGTTTCCTTCTGGTGCCATAACAAAGTACCACACATTTCGTGGTTTCAAACAATAGAAGGGTATTACCTTATTGTTGCTCAAGTCAGAAGTCGAATGGACAGTGGGGCCATGTTCCTTCTGGAAAGTCTAGGGAAGAATTTGTTTCCTGGCCTTTTCCATCTTGAGAAGCTGCTTGTGTTTCATGATTTGTGACCCTTTATCTTCAGAGTCCCTAGTGCAGTCTCTCTCTCTCTCTCTCTCTCTTTCTCTTACTGTCTTTCTCTCTCTCCTTCTCTCCCAAGTTTCTTTTACCATGTAAGGACACATTCCCAGGTTCCAGAAATGAGAACCTGGCATCTTTGAGGCACCATTATTCCGCCTGCCATACCTTTTTTCTAAACAATTCTACAAGCTGTAATATATACTATTACATAATTTGTCCTCAATTTATTTTTGTCCTTTCATAGGAAATACTTTTTTTAACGTTTATTTATTTGTTTATTTTATTTGTTTGTTTGTTTTTGTTTATACATGCACTGGGTACAGTCAGAAGCGCGGTAGGGTGAGAGAATTCACCAGAGCCAGAGCGGGGAGCAGAGCGGGGAGCAGAGCAGGCAGAAGGACCGAAGTACACTGCTGAGGGGAGCAGTGGGCGGCAGGAGTTGTCTGCGTGCCATGTGGGACCCTCCTCTGGTGGCCGGGGAGCAGCCGGGGATCGAACCGGCACCGCGGAGGCCGCGGGCAGCTTCGAAACCCAGCGCTCAACCACTGCGCCACCGGGCAGGCTCATAGGAAATACTTTTAAGTACTCCCCATAGACCATCTTACTTCTCTTAATCTATTATAATTTAAAACATTTAAACATAAAAGAACTTTTTATGAAACCCAGTATTGAAATGGTTGAATGGGCTTGCTGTGTGCCTCATTATCAAGAACTTCTTCACTTTTATCAGCTGTGATAGTCATTCCTTGGCCCTTTCTCTTAAGGGATTTGTTTTTCCTTAATATAGACATAGATTTTTTTGGTACTGTATGATCTCACATATGGAATCTTTTATTTATTTATTTATCTTTTATATATATATATATATATATATATATATATATATATTACACCATTGTTCATTGTGTACAATTTTTTATTTCTCCTCTCAGATGTAGTCTCCATAAAATTCCTACCACCAAGTCACCTGTGAACCATCACCATAGTCTCTTGTGTTCTTCCCACCCCTGTTTTGATACCTCACCCCGCCTCTGCCCTGCTGAATGTCTCCAATTTATAATTTGCCTGCTAGTTTTGTCTTTTTTTTTCCTTTATCCCTGATCCCTTCTTTGGTTCCCCTATATTCCTCCTATAAGTGAAGCCATTCAATATTTTTCTTTTTCCTTCTGACTTATTTCACTGAGTATAATCCCTTCCAGTTCTGTCCATGTTGCCGCAAATGGCATGAGTTTATCTTTTTCGATTGCTGAATGGTATTCCATTATGTAATATATACATAGATTCTTTAAAAGTTTCTAGGGAGTCTTAGAGTAGCTCATATCTAAAGCTTTTCATGACAAAGATTTTGTTTAAAATTATCCTTTTCCTTGCTATTTCCCTTCCTGCCTCTACAGAAAATTATCATAATACCCTACTAATATATAACATTGGTGCTGCTCCTCTTGAAAGACTGACTATTCTTTTTTCAGCTTTGATATAAAATGTCAAGTTTATTAAATTCATACCCATCACAGAGAAGTTCACATTAGCTGCTTAGACTGATCTCTTTAATTCAACATACACTTAGAACTGATTCAACATGAGCACCTTAAAAAGAAAATGATTTTGAATGCACAGATCTGGGTTTGAATTTCTGATCTGTCACTTATCATCTGTGGGCAAGTTACTTAAACTGAAAGTTTGACTTCTGCTTCTTTAACAGAATAATGGTGTTTACCCCATAGGGTTGTTATGAAGATTAAATTAGATCATGTATGAAACATTTAACCTGGTGCATAGGAAGGACTGAATGTTTTTTTTTTTTCATGCTGCCTTGCTGTTGTTCTATCTTCCTTCCTGCTGAATGAAATTAATATGAAGTCTGAATTCTAGTCACATTCAGAGGAGAGAATGAAGATAAAGTCTTAGCTTTAAGACATCTAACACTAAGTCACCATATTGAATTCCATTGTATGCCAGGCAAAAAATTTTTTTAGTTCACATTAATCCTGAAAGTAATTATTATTATCTCCATTATAGATAAAGAAACTGGATCTCAGACAGGTTACTTAACTTGTCCAGAATCACATAGATAATAAAGGGAAGTTAAGATATGAACCTAAGTTTATCTCTAAAAGCCTTTCTATCTTCCCCATTAGATCAAGAAAAGTAGAGAAAAAACTTCTTATTTTGTCTAAAAATTCCAAGTCTTCCTCCAACAAAATTAAATTCTATTTCACTGACCATTCATTGGCAATTTGTACAGTCTTGACATTGGGCAATGTTTTATTTTCAATATGATGTTTAAATTACGGCATTCATTGCTTTATCACCATTAGATTATTTTCCAGGTAAGTGTTAAGTTTACTCTCTTAATACTGCCCATTCTTTCAGTGCTTCAGGTCATATTTCCTTCTCCTCTGGGAACACATCTTTGAAATTATATTGCACTTCAAAAGTAGAATGAAATTTTATATAGAACATAAATTTTCAGGAATACATATCTGTATCTGATAAAAAGCATGGAACATTTATATTCAACTCTTACACGTAATAAACACTTATAGGCCAGCAGCATGTATGGAAATTAAGATGGCATCTTAGGTAAAGAGACCTTTAAAATAGAATACATAAAGAGAATATGTATACATGTTTTTTGGGAAATAAAGACTTGAAAGAATATGATAAAACTTTCTTCAATAATGATTAAGAAAATAATCCCCAAATTATGACTCACCTCTTCTGGAGGTATAGCACTTCCCAATGTCATTCCTTAAAAGCTGAGTAAATGCATCAGCAAATAGCTGGATTTGTCTCTGATTAAAATGAGGTTGAAAACCACAGGAGTTTTAAGCTCCAATATAGATAATAACAGATAGGTCACTGAGTTACTGCCATCCTGTTCTTAACCATTTTATTGCCCATTAAAAATTTGAGTTTAAACTTATCATTTGGGGCCATCTACTTTCAACTAGTCAGGCTTAGGTAAATAAGAAAATCTGTCAGCAAGACATAATTAGCTTGGTCTTTACTGGTGAAAACAAAATGAAAAATAAGTATTATTAAATTGTAGAATTTTTGGATTGTTAAATTGATGAAAATGAATGTTTTGAAACTTGATTCCTAGAGCAGATTAACATTGTAAATTCATATTTTGAGGCTCCATCGGCACAACCATATACAAAATAGAGGAAATTTTAAAAGACATAGTCATTTTTCAGGAAAAAAAAATGTGTGTAGGTTGATAAATCAGAAGTCTAACGGAATCACAAAGTGCTTAGCTGGAATGGAGCTATTTGCCTGCTGAGCTACAGGTCTAGAAGGGAATAACTTGCATTCTGTGCTATGACAGTAACTAAACTTATGTCATACAAAACAGAAATCAGAGCCACATTCACTTCTTAGACCAAGACTTCTCTGCCCAAACAAGGAATCTATAAACAAACTCTGACCAACTGCCCTCTAGATCAGTGACTTACAAGAATCTGCTTTCTGGTAGAAACAGAGAATACAAATACTGTTGCCCACCCACGACCTGGAACCAGCTGCCAACTAACTTAGGACTTACCCGGTGATATTCAGAATAGTACACAGAACAGGCATCTCAGGCCATCACTTTAAGTTCTGGTAAGAACTTATAAGTCCTTAAGAAACAGTAAAACTGTACATAAGGAGAAAGTCAAGGGGGTGAAGAAAAAGTGGAAGAAAATCATTTCTCCCACTTAGGAAGAATATAGCTACCAAAATTCTACCATATATGAAAAAACAAAAGCAGTTAGGAGTTGCATTCTTTGCAATTAAAGCAAAAACAGTAATTTGAAAAAGATGTTTACATTAATATACTCATTACTGAAAAGATAAAGGAAGGAATTAGGAAAAAAGAACAAGATGTTTCAAAACTAAAACATGAAAAGATGAATTAGCAGAGAAAAAAAGAACCTGGAAATCAAGAAATATAGTCTGTGAAATACACTCAACCGGTAGAATAAACTCTAGACTGGACGTAGTCAAGAAAGAGTCAATGATCAATGAGAAATTCACACATAGTATAAGAAATAGAGACTATAAAGGAGCAGTTGTACACAGAAGATAGAATGAGAGGCTCTACCATTCATCTCTTAGGAGTGTCTGAAGAGGAGGGTATAAGAACAATCAAAAAGCAATATTCCAAAAGATAATAGCTAAAACTTTTCCATAATTGAAGTCTGACATTAAGAATACCACCAACTGCCACACTTGGTGTAACTAGACAAAAACTTTAATGAAGCAGCAAAACATTGAAGACAAAGAAAACATCTTAAAAGATACTAAATATCAAAGATAGTTTCCTACAATGGAAGAACAAATATCTTGTCACCAGCAAGAGGAGATATCAGTAGTCAATAGATGAATATCTTCAAAGTTTCAAAAATAATTGCCAATCTAGAATTCTATACCTGTTGTACTATAATATAGAAGAGGAAAAAACAGATCTTTTCAAGCAAGAAAAGATTTGCCACCTCCCGATCCTTGCTGAAAGAACTACTAAATGATGTGCTTTGACACAAAGCAACAAAACCCAAAGGGAAGACATAGGATGTAAGAATATTAATCACATATATGGTAAAAAGAAAAGAAGGGAAGGAAGGAGGGAGGGAGGGAAGTAAGGAAGGATACATCACTAAACTTAACTGCTTAATTACTGAATGATTGTAGTCATCTCTTGGTAGGTTTCAGGACCCCTCAGATAACAGAAGTTGAGAATGTGCAATTTCCTTATAAAATGGCATAGTACTTCCCTATAACCTATGCACATTCCCCCAGGTTCTTTAAATCTTGTCTGCATTACTTATAATAACTAATTCAATGTAAAAGCTATGTAGCAGTTCTGCTGTATTGTTTAGGTAATAACGACAAGGGGAAAAAGTCTGTATCTGTTCAGTATAGACACAACCATCATAAACCTAATTACAATAACACATATTTTCAATCTGCAATTGTTGGAATCTGTGGATGCAGAACCTATGAACATGAACACTATATTTTAAAATAATTATTTTGAATATTTCCTTAAAGAAACCAGAGCAAGCTAAAGTTCTGGAATGAATTCACAAGGAATATACGCTGTGTGTTCAGTGGACAGTTAATCCATGCTGAAATGTGTTTTGAAAATGATAGTTACTGAATTAAGTTAACTTTGATAGGAAAAAAAGTCATAGCTGCCTCTGTTAGAATTCTAATTTTAAAATGACAGGATTAAAAAATGTATTTTTCCCCTCTACTCTTGAAAATAATACAAAATCAACAAAGAGAATGTAGGAATACAAACTCTCCGATGAGACAAGTAGTTACCTCTAATTGTAAACCTCTACCTCTGGGGAAGGACTAACAAATACAGCAAAGGTTAAAGTAGACCCCAAGAGAGAACTCTCATAGCTGTAGTCTCAGACAAAGACTAAAGCCAGCAGAATAAAATGATCCAAAATGTATGCCAATAATCCCTTCTTTGGAACAATGATCAGATGCCAGGAAAGTTCGGGGAGTTAGATGGACTCAACTTGGCATGATGCCTGGACAAGCAAGGAAAGAATGAAACAAATAATCACACAGTCCAAACCATACTTGCAGGAATCAATCAATTTATGGCAAAGGAAAGAAACTGAACTCCATGAAGCTCTATAGTAGAGATCTCATTTGGGGGATGTAAAGGTTCAAGAGGTCTTTGTCACATACACAGCCCTGCATCATAAAGAGAATGCCTGCCACCCGCTTGCATGGAACATGGTCCTGTTCTGTCCTTAGTAACTCGAACCTACAACAAATTGCTGTTCAGAAAGTGATCACCTTATTTTCAGAACAATAATGCCAACAGAACTGTCAGAGGTAGTTCCAGCCTTATATGGCATGTGTTCTTGCACAGTTCATAAGCGTCCTAAGCCACCATTTTTGTTTTCATAAAGTAGAGTAATAGTTCCTCCCATAAAGCACTGTGGGTGGGAATAAGTAACATAATACACATTAAATATTAGGTATGCTATTCAACACATAGTAAAGAGTCAGTAAATATTTGCTGAGCAAAAAGCTGATTCTATCCCTGGGAAAAGACTTGAGATTATCCAGTGCTCTTTTCCCCAGGCTGTGCTGCAGCCAAGTGCAGAACTCCTTATGCTTGACCTTAACCTTTAAGAGTTGAATGTGGCTGACTGAACTTGCATCAAGTTAGAATTTTACATTACCTCTAAAGAGAGGGAACTAAAACCATTGATTGGATTTTTTTGTAGGGTATAATACCCTATTACACATCATGTATTCCAAATTTTGGGTTATTTAGATCATGAGCAAAATTCTCTTTTGCACATGGTTATTTTTTAATTTAGATCAACAACATGTATTGAATAAGTCTGTTACAATAACTTATTATTTATCACCCTAGAGCAAGGTCCAAAACTACAGGCCCCAGGCCAAATCCAACCTATACACAGCCATGCCCCTTCATTTACATATTGCTGCTTTCACCTTACTATACTAGAATTGTTTGTCTTGTAGCCCTAGTGGACTTAAAACTATTTAACCCTTTTCACAAAAAGCTTGCTGGCTTCTGCCCTAGTGTAATAGCTTTCTATACATTTTAGCTAGTTAGAAACAGCATTTTTAGATACATCTAATAGTGTGTACTTTGAAAATATAAAGTAAAATATAATCAGAATGAAATTGGTAGTGATATGACCAGAGTCCCCCATAATATTTTTTGTGATTATAAAAAAGCTACTAGCCAGCAAGAAGATGGTAAGGAATTCCATTCCTTTGTCTTAGTGTGGGAAATGTCAGGTTTAGGACTTGAGTACTTGCTGCTGATCTTTTTGTTAAGGAGTGCTGTCAAAGTCAGTATGTCTAAAATTAGAGAACAGAACAGAAGGAGGTAGACAGAGACAATGCAACTTTCAGTCATAATCACAGAACCCAATTCCCCATGGGGTTGCTTGGCCAGGTTCCCAGTTGAGAAGGGAGATCTTTATAATGTTTCTAGCCTACATTTTCAAGGCCTGTTGCACTTTGGATGATCTGATCTTCCTTTTCTTTTTTTAATGGTTTGGGCTTTTCGCTTCATTTTCTTTAGACTGGTTGACTGTAATTTCAGCCTATAGAAAATATCACTATTGAAATGTTGAGAAATTTAAGCTGTAGGAGTTAAATAAAGAGGTGGGGGATCCTGAGTATCCCTGTATATAGGTGTTCACTTCCCCTCTGTACACTCTAAAAGGAATTAGATGCTAGATACTTGTGAGCCATGGAAGGGCCCTCAAGTATTGTGGCCTTTTTTTAAGTAACCTTATTTACTGAAAATCTATCCTGCAAATATATTTCTTCTGTCTTCACTTCTTTCAAAGTGAGTGGAGAAATGCCAAAGTTTATCTTATACAGGTTAAGTTGGCCAAGTTCAGTATTAAGCAGGAGGTCCTCTGTAATGGCTGCCACAGAATACCAGCCTCCAGCAGCACTGGATAATCTCAAGTCAGTTCCCAGAGGTGGAGTCCGTGTACTCCACTTCCCAGAGGTGGAGTCAGCAACTGAGAGAGATGAATGAATACTATAGGTCACTATAGCAGAAAGCACATATTGATGATCTCCTGAGCAAGACAAAAAAAAAAAAGAAAAATAGGTGTCAGCTATGCACAGGTGTCTCTCCTTCCTGGAACTGTGGGGCTGGTGAGCAGGTGAATGTGCCCTGTAGGTGATAAGGAGGACTCTGGGAGCTCGTATCTTCCAGCTTTTTGGCACAACAAAATTTCCCAGTGCTGCAGAAAACCACAACTACAGACCACAGCAAATATGTCTGACACCCATTTAAAAGCCAATGAGTGAAGCTCTCAGTTGGGAAACTAAACCCAGATCTTTGATCAAAATTTAGTAAGAAGGAAACTTTGATCAGAATTTAATAAGAAGGAAAAGATTATTTTTTGGTTGCCAAACCCCAAGCGATCATTAGCTGTTCTAGCCACCCCGAGCTCCCCAGGCCATCTCTAACTCCTATTTCTTATGGATGACTCCCTCTCTCTGGCAGACCCCCTTTAGAGAGGGAAAGTCCAAAATAAAGATTCTGATCTTCAGCTTATCATGTTGGAGCAGCATTAGCCTAGACCTCTTCAATGAATAGCAACATCATGGACTCTATTGTTTAGTGTTACAGGGCTAAGTTCTGTCCTAGTCCTCACTGAGAAGAGAATGTGTCCCCAGATAGCAGAGCTCTGGCTGAGTGTGTTGGGGCTGCTGGAGACTGATTGTTTTAACCCGCTACTCACCCAGTCTCTCCTGCCCACCATTTTCAGAGCTACTAAAAATCTTTGGCTCCCTCTTCTTGCTTTTGAGTGAGTTATGTGTGTGGAAGAATTTCATGTCAGACTATGTCACTTGAGAGTATAGTTAAATTGGGAATAAATAATCAGATCTCAAACAAATAATCAGATCAGATCAATATGCTCCTATTTTTGTACATAGTGAGAAAGATAGGAGTCTAGCTTCTTACAAGAATATAATCTAAGGCCTCCCTGGTGGCGCAAGGGGTTAGGCACTGCACTATGAAGCAATACAAAGCCTCTGCAGCATGAGTTCGATCCCCAGCCAGCCAGGGAGCAACCCACATGGGGCAGCAGACCTCTCCTGTCTCCCCCGCTGCATCCCTCAGCAGTGTATTTCGTCCAGTCTGCCTGTTCTGTTCCCAGCTCTGTCTCTGGTGAATCCTCTCACCCCCCGCCGCCCCACATCTCTGGCCTGAACCCCAGCTCTTGTATGCATAAATAAATAAATCTTTTAAAAATATATATATATAAAATCTATCGATGGAAATAACTGTATAAAGATTCTTCAGGTCATTCTTAGACCTCTGTTCATCTTTAAGAACACTGCATTTTCCTATGCTCATAGAGCTTACAAATTTGTCCTGTTTTCTTCCATCTCCCCTGCTGTTTCAATTCCTTGTGTTAGATCATTTGTGTCAAGTTACATTTATTCAAAATAACAAAGCATTCAATTATAATACCTAAAAAAGGGGGGAATAGAAAAAAATCACAATGCTATATAGTCCCGTAACCTCTAATAATTATGTCTGTATTGGCTAACATATGAATTAAAATATTCTTGTTCTCGATGTCTTCTTGTCCACAAAAGGAAATGATTACTACATTTTGTCAAAGTAATGCCAATATGATGATATGTTGAAACATTCAGCTTGCAGCTGCAAGTTAGTAAGCCATATAAGGTAAAACTTTAATTATAGCTTCATCCTGCTGTAAAAGTACTTAATTAGACTCATGTAAGATTTTACTTGAAGCTATGTTTTTTTCTGAAGATTTAAAGATTTAAGAAAAAACTTCCCATTCACCTTACTTAAAAACTCATTGACCTTTTTCCATCCTTCTACTCTATTCTTCCCCTATTAAAAGAACTAATAAGAAAACCTTATTAGTATGTTGATTAATGGACATGCTTCTAATCAGCTATTGATTTTCCACTTCTGAGATTTAAATTTTGAAATGCTACTTACCTTTAGTATTTTGACCAGAACTTTCTATGGTGGCAGTGCAAAGAGTGACAGCTCACCCCGCCCCCTCACCTTTCACTGCTACTGTTTCTCATACCCCTAAATAGTAATGGTGGCTATATTTGTGTGCTTCAATATCTCTTCCCTACTGACATTTTTTTCTTTAGGTTTACCCATGCATACATTTTTAATAAGAAATCAAGTCGACAATGGGTGTTTACATCCACACTGCACAAGAGAGAAACTGGCACAAAGGATATTGTTAGTAAAAGTAGCTACAGTTAGATGTTCAAAGCAGAAAATGAGATTTTAATAGCAGCATTTTGTTAGTATATTATTCTATAAAATCTGTTTTTATATTCCTCTTTTTTGAACTAAAGTAGCATTTCATTTTTTACCTTTATTTTAAAATACTAGTTTTTAGATTATGTTTATTGAGGAAACATTATTTACAACACCATATATGTTTAAGGATATGCATTCACCTCTACAAATGATTGGTATCACACCCCACCTACCATCAAAGCCCAAATAATCCTCCAGTAATCCATAGTCCTATAGAGCCCCTCCCTCGTTTGCTCTCACCGACCTCCTCCCCTCCTGGTCACCTCAGTTCTGCAGTCAGATTTCAAGAGTTTGTGTGGATTTGGTTTTTTTCTGTTCCTTCACTTTGTTTCTTTACATTCCACAAATGAGTGAAATTTGTATTTGTCTTTCTCCTTCTGACTTATTTTACTTAGCATAATCCCCTCCAGTTCCATGTTGTTGCAAATGGCCAGAATTCATCTTTTCTTTTTTTAAAGCTGAGTAATATTCCATTGTGTACATATACTGGATCTTTATCCACTCATATGTCCTTCAGCACTTAGGGTGTCTCTATAGCTTGGCCGTTGTAACACAGGAGAGCATATACCACTTTGAATTAGTGTTTTTGTATTCTTTGGGTGAATCCCTAGGAATGGAGTTGCTGGATCATTGGGCACAGCTATTTTTAATATTGGGAGAAATCACCATAATGTTTTCCGTGAGGCTGGATGAGTCTGTGTTCCCACCAGTGGTGTATGAGGGCTCTTTTATCTCTGCACCCTTTCCAACACTTGGTTCTGATCTTTTTGATAAGGCAATTCTTACAGATGTGAGGAGGTATCTCATCGTACTTGTGATTTGCCTTTCCCTGGCTATATGTGAAGATAACTATTTTTTATGTACCTATTGGCCATCTGTACCTTCTTCAAAGAAGTGTCTATTTAGCTGTTCTACCTATTCTTTGATTGGGTTATTTTTTTCCCTTGTAATCGAGTTACATGAGTTCTTTGTAGATTTTGGATATTTGCCCCTTAACAGCTGTATAATGTGCAACAATTTTCTCTGATTTGGTAGGGTATTTTTTTGTTTTAATTATAGTTTCTTTTTTTGTGGAGAAACTTTTTAATTTGAGGTAGGCCCATTTATTTTCGCTATTGTTTCCCTTGCTGTTGTTGTCAAGTCACTGAATCCAAAGTGTTGGAGTGTTTTGCCTATATTTTCTTCAATATATTATATGATTTCGGGTCTTACATCCAAGTAGTTCATCCATTTTGAATTAATTTTTGTTTATAGTGTGAATTAATGGTCTAGTTTCATTCTTTTGCATGTGGTTGTCCAATTTCCCCAACATCGTTTGTTGAAGAGACTTTCCTTTTTCCATTGTATGTTCTTGGTACTTGTATCATAAATAAGCTGTCCATTTAAGTGTGGATTTATTTATGGGCTCTCAATTTTACTCCACTGATCCATGTGTCTATTTTTATTTTAATACCAGACTGCTTGATTACTATGGTTTTATAGGATAGTTTGAAGACTAGGGCCATAATACCTCCATCTTCCTTTTTGTCAGGATTTCTTTGGCTATCCAGAGTCTTCTGTGATGCCACAGAAATTTTAATAATGTTTGCTCTTGAAGAATGCCATTGAAACTTTGACAGGGATTGCACTGAATCTTTATATTGCATTGAGTATGATGGTCATTTTAACAATGTTAGTTCTTCCAACCCCTGTCCATTTCCTTGTGTCATCTTTTATTTCTTTTAACAATGTCTTATAATTTTCATTGTGTAGGTATTTTCCCTCCTTTGTTAAGTCTTATGTACTTAAATATTTTTGATGTGATCATAAATGGGATTGTTTTCTTAACTTTCTTTTCTTCTAGTTTGATATTCTCATGTAGGGATGCAGTTGACTTCTATAAATTGATTTTGTAGCCTGCGACTTCACTCTGCTGATTGTTTCTAATAGTCTTTTAGCAGAGCCTTTAGAATTTTCTAGTATATTATCATGTTGCCTGCAAATAGGGATTTTTTTTTTATATTTAAACCATAAAATTGGATTTATTAATGCTGTTTTTTAGGAGCATTTTCTTTTTTGTCCTTATAGAAAGTAGAAAATAAAAGAACTTTGTGAATGATAAAACTTAGGATTTTTAAGGTGGTTAATGTTATGGACTGTATGCCTATGTGTCCACCCAACCCTCCCCCCACCACCCCCATTGCATATGTTGAAACTCTAACCTCCAATGGAATGGAATTTTGAGGTTTGGTCTTTCAGCGGTTTTGGGAGGTCATGAGAGTAGATTTGTCATATTGGGGAGATGTTCTTATCAGCAGAGAGCCTGTTCTTCCTTTCACTCTCTCTCTCTGCCATGTGAGAACATTGCAAGAAGATAGTCATCTGCAGCCCAAGCAGAGAACTTTCACCAGAGCTCCACCATACTGGCATCCTGATCACAGACTTCTCAGCCTCCAGAACTGTGAGAAATAAATTCTGATGATTTGAATACCCAATTTTTGTTATGGTAGCTGAATTGACTAACACAAATTATATTTTTTCTTCTAAAAAAACTATTTTAAGAATCATTAAGTGGTTAATTTAATTCATTACATGCTTGTGAAATATACTTATGAATTCCACTCTTTCTACCCTCATATACAAAAATAGTATCATTGACTTAATTTGTTTTAGTTAAATAACACATTTTCAAGAAGGTCTTCTAAATCTAGGTACTTGATTCAGAATGTGTTGAAAAATGTAAACATCACATTTTTATTGGCCAGAGCAACAGTTGATTAAGCTGCAGCAACACACATACCTCAGCATCTCAGTGGCTTAACAAATAAGGCATTATTTCTCAGTACAGCAGGTCTGAGTTTAGTGCCTGTCTAAGCTATCTTCTAAGTGGTGGTGCAAGGATCCAGTTTGCTTGTGTCTTGTCAATCTAGCATCTCAACTCTCACCTTCCAGTGTCAGATGCCACAGGGGAAAAGACTGCTGGACACTGCCCAGGGCCTTCTCTTTACTCTCTGCCTGGATACAATGCTCACTATCCTGCTTACAGCCCAATGACCATATTATCAACCTTGCTGCAAGAAAGCCTGAACAGTAGGTACTTCTGTTATGTATCAAGGAAGAAGGAAAAACAGCACAATTTTGTAAATATCTACCATTATTTGCCAAGCCCTTTCTATGAATTATGGAGGAAAATGCCTTTTAAAAAAAAAAAAACCTCTTTCCATGGAGGAAAAATGCTTAAGAAACATTTTTTGAAATCATAATTTTAAATCAGGTCACCTAAACTTGATCTTAAAGTAAGTTATCAACCCAACGAGTCTGCTTTTTCCCCTTTAGAAATTCATGCTACATTGTCTGCAAACAAGCCATGTCCAACAACTGCTCTTACCCTGCTGAGCGTTCCCTCAGTGTCTCTTAAAACTCTACTTTTTCATCCCCATCTTTACCATTATGGTTCATAATTTTCTCATCCTTTGTGGATTATTTGCAATAGCCTAAAATTGCTGGTCACTTTACTTCCCTTTTTTTCTTCCATGTGGTCTCTCTGCCTTACAAATTCCAAAGAGCATTAGCATCTGTATTTACTCATATGTGTCATGTACTTTAAGAATATGACGATTGTATTCATTCCTCAGGATATAAGAATCCTTCCCACAACAGGTGTTATAAGTGACTTGTACCACATGGAAAACCCAATGAGTAAAATACAAAATATTTTTAAGTTGACAGAAACCTATGTCTTTTGTGATTCCATTAACATTTTAACTGGTATGTTGGCTGAGGTTGAAATATACAAAAATCTTATTCTTCTAAGTAGAGTTTTTAATCCAGTTTTTTAAAACTGTAGCATTTGAACAGAGACGGTGTGACAAGCTTGCCTTCCTTCATACTGTGACGACTCCACACAGGAGGAAGAAAGCCTAATTGGGTTTTTATTCTTTTTTTCCCACCAGACCCCTAACAAAAAATTTGGAAATAGAGCTATTAATACTAAAAGTAATTTTTTTCATATTAAGCAAATATCCTGAACTTGTATTTTCTACATAATTATATCTTTGGCAGAATTTTCTAAAATTCCCAACAATATAGAAAAATGCTGTACAACTGGAATTTTATTGGGCTGTATGTCAGAATTGATCCTTTCCATGTGCTGATTAGAACAACACAGACCAAGATGAACACAATGAATGAATGCCAATGAAAAAAAATGTCTGGGCATAGTCACCTCATCACATCAAAACTCAAAACAGCTTTCATTCTTTATCAATTCACTTTCCATTCAACAAGCATCTATTGAAAACCTACTGAATGATATACATCCAGAGATAATCTGGAGATGCTGAAAAATAAATGGACTATCCTGTAATCTCCTAGTTTAGTGAAGTATATAAATAAATAGACCAGTAGGTTTGGTGTATTCTAATAAATGCTTCATTAGAGAAATAAGAGGGTGTTATGGGAATCATAGAATACCTTACTTGATCTCAGGGAATCAAAACAGATCCCTAGAGGAGGAATCATGGTTTGGGTAACCAAGCTGTTGGAAAGGGGAGGAGACATCCAGTAGAGGAAAACAGTTTGTGAAAGCCATGCTCATATCTTTGGTGAAACATCAAGTAGAATAAGTGAAAATTCACTTTGTTTTCCTCTCACAAGGTGTACCTTTAAAGGAACTTCAGAAACTCAGTCCAAAAAAAAAAAAATAGTGACATGGAGTTCACCAGACTTGAACTCAAATCGAGATATCATCACTGATTAGCATTTATCATCATACATGAGATTCTGAGTTTCATCCATTTTAAGAGGGGAGTAATAGTATTTAATCTTAAGTAGTAGCCACTGAGATTAATAGAATAATAGATACAAAGCATTTAACACAGTCCTGTTACATAGCAGGCAATTAGCAAATCACAGTTCCTATTAATAGGAGACTGCTGCATCTGTGATTTAAATAATAGAAATTCAGATCTACAGTTAGTTCAGCATCCTTTCCTTCAGTTTTATCTTGTTATATGAATTGAAAATGTTTGTGTTTAAATGATGTAGTGTGGATTAACTCCCCTATGTAATTGATAGTAATTTAACTGAATTGATGATAATTGTAGTGAACTTTAATGGGCATTTGACAGGAGTTTTCAGAGCATCCTTCTTAGGAAGTAAAATGTGTCACAGGAGTACATTAGTAATTAAACAAAATGCATTAGGAACATGGAATGACTAATGAATAGTCATGAAACCCCCTGGAATTTCATATCAATTTCAAAATTGCTAAGTGTGATACCAGAGAGACAGTGGGGGGCGGGGAGGAAATCCCCTACGACTATCAGCCTGGACAGAAATTGTACTTGACGTGAGTTAGCACAGCACTCATTCATCACTGTATCCCCAATCTGTCTATGGAGGTGAGTCTCAGTTCTGCATTCACCAAATCAAAACAAACTTAATGACTCTCAAGTGGGTACCAGCATTGGAGAGAGTTCAAAAGAGAAATTGCAGTTCAATAAACTGTACACTGAATTCTCTTGCCCTTTGTGACACTATTTGAAGCCTATTTGACCCTCTTTGAAATTTTCAAATGTCATTATCAGCAAACGTAATAGGTCAAGGCTGCAGACTAACTTGATTCTCTTTATCATCTCCAAAATAATAGGATTAAATTCCAGCAATTAGGACCCTGTCCAGTAATAAAGTGAACTTAGAGAACATTTTTTGTTATACTCACGCTATTTCCCCTTTAACTTAACAGCAACATTATCTTGTCTGTGGAAGTTCTTTCTCCTGCTCAGAGAAGAGGTTTCCAAGCACCCTTTAGTGCTAGTCAGTTGCCAGTATAAGAACTGAACTGTCAGATGGAAGTATTTACATTCAGTAATTGAAAGTTTTCTTCAAGACTCTTCAGTGCTGTGTACCCCATAAATTGGCCATTCACCGCCGATGGTATGAATACACATTTCCCTTGAATATGTATAATTTCTCCCTTGGAATTTCTGATCATAAAATTAAAACTGGATAGTGCTGTACAGTGAAATCCCAAACTGGTACATATTTACATGCTCACTGGGGTGAGGTCTCCCATGGTAAGTTTACGCTTTCCAAAGGAAAAACGAGTATGGATTGTTTTAAGAACATCCAGGACCAGATCCGCCACATCTTTGTGTGCTTTTCTTAAATGTTGAAAACCATGAGTGAGTTGAAAGCCTCACTCAGCTCCAAGTTGGCAAACATGGCTTTTAAGCCCAGCTCTGCTATTCCCTGGGATTTCAATTCCCTCTCTGACCACTGTTTTCTCTCCAAAGAACTAGACGGTCCCTAAGTTGCTGCCCAATGGAAAGCAGCGTGTGTGTGCTTGTTCTGCATGAGGAACTCATGCTAAATTCCCTAAGAGCCTGCTCACTTAATGACAATAAATTTGGGGCACAATTTGAATTAGTTTCAAATAAAACATCTCTATGAATCAGTTGGGCCAGTCACATATTAAATGTGGCTTGCATATTTTCAAAAATCAAAGAGCACTGTAAATTCCTTTTGATCATTATAAATGTCAGGCCTTATGCTTTTTCCCTAGGGCCTCAAACCACTTAACCTTTTACACTTGATCTTAGTCAAAAGGCCAAAAAGCAATTACTTAGTCTTTTACTGTCTTAATCCAAGACAAGATTGCATTTGAATTCCAATCCCTTATTAATAAATTAGTCTTGGTAAGTTCTTCCTTCTTTGTGAGCTTTCCCTATGTTTTTCACCTTTTATATTCTTATTTCTCATTTGTGAAAATGTATCTATTTTCAGAAAGTAGTGCCAGCCAGATCGTGCATGTAATATGCAGGCCTGGTACCTCCTTGGAACCAAGTATGTAATGGGGAGGAAGACAGTCAAGGAAATTTAAGAAATTCACAGTGTAACAGATCAGATACTTAAACCAGTAATTATAGTATAATGTATTAAATATAGTATTAGAGGCATAAAGAAAGTGCTAGTGAGCAATGGGCAAGGAAGCACAATCTTTCTTTAATTTTGATGAAGTCCAGTTCATCTATTATTTTGCTTGTACTTTTTTAGTGTCATTGCTTAAAAACTATTGTCTAACCTAAGGTCGTGAAGATTTATGCCTGTTTTCTCTAAAAGCGTTATGGCTTAGCTCTTATATGAAGGTCTTTAATCCGTTTTGAGTTAAATTTGCATGTGGTGTGTGTGTGGCTGTGTCAAACTTCATTCTTTTGCGTATGGACCAGCTGGCCCTGTATCAGTTGAAGAAGAGCCTGGTCTTCGCCCCCCACCCCCACCACCTTTTCAAGGTGTTGCCTGACTTGACTTCCACCGTGCCAAGTTCAAATTGGTTCTGCTCCTGCCGCTAGTCTATTTCTTCTTGGTGTTCTTTGCGACATTTTTACCTTCCCCTGACTCTAAATATGAAAGTTCTTAAGGTGGGGTATGTGAACCCCTTCCCTTCTCACTTTGCTGTTACTTCCTAGGTGCACTTGTCTGTTCCCATTCTTGCTCTTTGCTGATGACACAGGTTTTATGAAGCGCTTCCTTATAGAGCTTCATATTTACTTTTATTTACTTCATTTGGCTGTCTTAAATTACTGAGAGAGCTTCTTTTTTTTTTTTTTTTAAATATTAAATTTTATTTTTATATTCCCCCATACAATTGCAAACGCCCCATTCTGACCCCAATCCTTCCCCTCCCGCCCCCCACCCCCCAAAAAGTGTCTCTGGTTCATAGTTTTTTGTTGATTTTGATTTTCACTTTCTTATATTCATTTTCCTGGTCCCTTATTTAAGTTTTCTAGATTCCTGCTATGAGTGAGACCATCCTGTATTTTTCTTTTTCTTTTTGGCTTATTTCGCTGAGCATGATCCCTTCCAGTGCCATCCATGTTGCTGCAAATTGCATGTGTTTATCTTTTTTGAATGCTGAGTAATATTCCATGGTATATATGTACCACATCTTCTTGATCCAGTCATCTATTTTTGGGCATTTGGGTTGTTTCCAAAGCTTAGCTATTGTAAACAGTGCTGCTATAAACATAGGAGTGCAGGTGCTCTTTGGAATTGATGTTTCTGTGTCCTTTGGGTAAATACCTAGGAGTGGAATTGCTGGATCATATGGAAGCTCTATGTTTAGTAGGTCCAGAAATCTCCACACAGCTCTCCATAGTGGTTGGACCAGTTTGCACTCCCACCAACAGTGCACAAGAGTTCCTTTTTCTCCACATCCTCGCCAACATTTGTTGTTGCTAGTTTTTTTAATATGTGCCATTCTCACTGGTGTGAGATGGTATCTCATGGTAGTTTTGATTTGCATTTCCCTGATTACAAGTGATGTTGAACATTTTTTCATATGTCTGTTGGCCATTTGCATTTCCTCTTCAGAGAAGTTTCTTTTTAGCTCTTCTGCCCATTTTTTGACTGGATTATTTTCTTTGTTGTTGCTGAGTCTCATCAGCTCTTTGCAGATTTTTGTGATCAGTCCTTTATCATTAGTGTTGGGTGCAAAAATGTTCTCCCAGTTGGTGGGGTTTCTCTTTGTTTTTGTTATTGTCTCTTTTGCTGTGCAGAAGCTCTTTAATTTGATGTAGTCCCAGCTGTTTATCTTTCTCTTCACTATCACTGCTTTGGGTGATGTGTCTGTAAAGATGTCTTTGATGTGCAAATCCCGTAGTGTTTCGCCTATATTTCCTTCTGTGTATTTTATGGTTTCAGGTCTTATGTCTAGTTCTTTAATCCATTTTGAGTTGATTTTTGTGTATGGTGTGAGGTAGTGGTCAAGCTTCATTCTTTTGCATGTAGTGACCCAGTTTTCCCAGCACCATTTATTGAACAAACTTTCTTTGCTCCAATGCATAGTCTTTGCTCCTTTGTCAAAGATTAGTTGACCATAAATCTGTGGTTTATTTCTGGATTTTCTATTCGATTCCATTGGTCTGTATGTCTGTTCTTGTTCCAATACCATGCAGTTTTGATGATTATGGCTTTGTAGTATAGTTTGAAGTCTGGGAGTGTGATGCCTCCATTTCCTTCTTTTTTTTTCAGTAGAGCTTTGGCTATTCGGGGTTTTTGGTGATTCCATATGAATTTCATCAATAATTGTTCTATTTCTTTGAAGAATGCCATTGAGATTTTGATTGGAATAGCATTGAATCTGTATATTGCTTTTGGTAGGATGGCCATTTTAATAATGTTTATTCTTCCAATCCATGAGCAGGGGATGTCTTTCCATTTCTTTGTGTCTTCTTCTATTTCTTTTAACAGTGTTTTATAGTTTTCTTTGTATAGGTCCTTTACCTCTTTTGTTAGATTTATTCCCAAATATTTGATTTTTTTTTGTTTCGATAATAAAAGGGGTGGTTTTTTTTGATTTCTTCTTCTTCAGATTTATTGTTTGTGTATAGGAAGGCTACTGACTTTTGCGTGTTGATTTTGTATCCTGCCACTTTACTGAATTGATTGATGAGTTGAATTAGTTTTTCTGTGGAGATTTTGGGGTTCTCTATGTATATCATCATATCATCTGCAAATAGTGATAGTTTGACTTCTTCTTTTCCTATTTGGATTCCTTGGATGTCTTTCTCTTGTCTTATTGCTCTGGCTAGGACTTCCAGTATTATATTGAAAAGCAGTGGTGAGAGTGGACATCCTTGTCTTGTTCCAGATCTTAATGGAATTGCTTTCAGCTTTTCGCCATTGAGAATGATACTGGCTGTTGGCTTGTCATAGATGGCCTTTATGATGTTGAGGTATGTTCCTTGTATCCCAAGAATTTCAAGGGCTTTTATCATGAATGGGTGTTGCACTTTGTCGAAAGCTTTCTCAGCATCTATTGATATTATCATATGGTTTTATATTTCTTTTTGTTGATGTGTTGGATAACGTTGATTGATTTTCGGATGTTAAACCATCCTTGTGCCCCTGGAATGAATCCAACTTGGTCGTGGTGAATTATCTTATGGATACATTGTTGGATTCTGATAGCTAAAATTTTATTGAGGATTTTTGCATCAGTGTTCATTAGGGAGATTGGCCTATAGTTTTCCTTTTTTGTGTTGTCCTTATTCGGTTTTGGTATTAGTGTAATATTGGCTTCATAGAACGTGTTTGGTATTGTCCCTTCCTTCTCAATTTTTTGGAAGAGTTTGTGAAGGATAGGCACTAATTCGTCTCTGAATGTTTGGTAGAATTCATTTGTAAATCCATCAGGTCCTGGGCTTTTGTTTTTGGGGAGGTTTTAATTACCATTTTCAATTTCGCTGCTTGTAATTGGTCTGTTTAGGTGTTCTATTTCTTCTTTATCTAGCTTTGGGTGATTGTAGAGTTGTAGGAATTTGTCCATCTCCTCTAGATTGTTGAACTTGTTTCCATATAACTGTTCATAGTAGTTACTGATTATTCTTTTGATTTCTGCTGTGTCCGTTGTGATTTCTCCTCTTTCATTTATTATCCTGTGTATTTGTGCTTTCTCCCTTTTTTCCTTTGTGAGCCTGGCTAGGGGTTTGTCTATTTTATTTATTTTTCAAAGAACCAGCTCTTGGTTTCATTGATCTTTTGGATTGTTTTTTTAGTTTCAATTTCATTTATTTCTGCTTTGGTTTTTATTATTCTTTTCTTCTACTGGTTTTGGGGTTTTTTGTTGTTCTTTTCTAGATCTTTGAGCTTCGAGATTAGGTTGTTTCTTTGAGTTCTTTCTTGTTTTTTGATGTGAGCTTCTATTGCTATATATTTTCCTCTTATTACTGCTTTTGCTGCATCCCATACATTTAGGATATTGGTGTCCTCCTTGTCATTCAATTCAAAGAATTTTTTAATTTCTTCTTTGATCTCCTCGTTAGTCCAGTGGTCTTCCAGTAGTGTGGCTTTTAATCTCCATGAGGTAGGATAGTTCCTTGCCTTCTTTTTATGATTTATTTCTAGTTTGATGCCTTCGTGGTCAGAAAAGATGGTTGGTATGATTTCAATCTTGGTGTATCTGTTGATGTTTGTCTTGTGCCCCAGTATGTGATCGATCCTGGAGAATGATCCGTGTGCGCTTGAGAAAAATGTGTACTCCGTTTTTTTTGGGTTTAGTGTTCTATAGATGCTGTTAAGCCCAAATGCTCTAGCCTTATTTAGAGCTTTAGTTTCTTTACTTATTTTTTGTCTTGTTGATCTATCCATTGTGTGATAGTGGTGTGTTGAAGTCTCCCACTACGTATGTGTTTTCTCTGATGTCTGTTTTCAGAGAGGACACAGTTGTCTGATATTTTTGGTGCTCTTCGTTTGGTGAGTATATGTTAATGAGTGTTATTTCTTCTTGAAGTATTGTCCCCTTAATCATAATGTAGTGACCATTGGGTCTCTTTTTATTTTTTGAGTTTGAAGTCTGTTTTATCTGATATAAGTATAGCTGTTCCTGCTTTCTTTTTTGGCCCATTTGCTTGTAGGATTGTTTTCCATCCTTTGACTTTGAGCCTATTTTTATCTTTGTAGCTAAATGTGTTTCCTGGAGACAGCAAAAGGTTGGGTTTTGTTTCTTAATCCAGGCTGCAACTCTGTGTCTTTTTATTGAAGAGTTTAGTCCATTTACATTTAGAGTTAATATTGATATGTTAGCATCTGTATTGCCATTATGTTTGTCTTTCCTTTGATTTTATTTATTTATTCTTTTAATAACTTTCTTTGGCCTTCTTTTGTTGTTATTCGTCCCTCTGAGGTTCTGGCTTTAGGATTCCTTGTTAGTATTTTTTGGAGTGGGGGTTTAAGTCGCAATGAAACCGAGTTTCTCTTTATCTGGGAAGGTCCATATTCTTTCTTCATGAGGAAAGAGAGCTTTTGCGGGATAGAGTATTCTTGTTGGCATCTGTTTCCTTGGAGTCTGTTGACTATGTCCCTCCACTCTCTCCTTGCCCGTAGTGTTTCTTCAGAGAAGCTGATGTCAGCCTGATTGGTTTTCCTTTGAATGTTATCTGTTTCTTCCCTCTTGTCAGCTTCATTATTTTTTCCTTGTCCTGGATTCTTGGGAGCTTTACTATATGTGTCTTGCTGTGTTTTTCCTTTCGTCGTGGAAGTTTGGTGTTCTTCTTGCTTCTTGTATATCAATTTTCAGCTCCTTCTTCTCATTTGGGAAGTTCTCTTCATTATATCCATGAATATTTTCTCTGTTCCTACATCT